>NC_048293.1:22436065-23076950 GCF_009762535.1 Notolabrus celidotus
AAGACAAAACGGACAAAGCTGCAACAACCACAGAGAGTTAGAGGACATTTCCAGAATCTAGACTTGAAGGTGCAGGAGGCAAAACAAAATGCATGTTTTGCATTCATAAACGCCGACAGCAGCATACAGTTTACCTTTGGTCACACCCGTGCAGGAAGTCACGATTAATGATCTGCACAGCCATGTTTCTACGGTATCACAGAATGGACAAGATGATGTTTGGTCCATTTATAAAGTCATCTGACAGGACGTTTTATAATTTCTTTGGAGTTTCTTCAAACATAAGGAGCGCACTAGAGGATGCTTTAAGAAGATTTTGGATGAGTGATCCATTTCACTGTTAATATTTGAAGGAAAGGACCAATCCTTGGGGTGATGGTTAAGCTCAGTGGTTCAATCTTGTGACCCATGTTTTGATGCTAACACCTTCTAAGGAGCAGCCCCTGTTCCCCTCTCTGTCTTGCTTGATTCAGACTCTGTCCGCTGTCCTGTCCTCTCAATAAAGGCACGAAAAGCCCCAAAAAGTCATCTTTTTAAAAGAACTCTTCTGACAAATGTTCAGGATCAAGATCATCAGAGGAGATGTGTTGCAAAAATCAGCTCAAACTGGAAGTTCCTCAGCTGTCCAAAGTCAGCCATCTAGGTGAGGAAATCACGGCTTGACCTTTGGATAGCATTCCCACAAGGGATGCTATCCTATTTCAGTTGGAGGCTGCAGTTAATCACGGATCGATCTGCCAATTAGCTTTGATAAATATCCAAACTATAACATGACCTTGAGTTTTTATGGGTAGATCACTGAGTCCTGCAAAATGCGATGTGGATGTTGAAGCTTTGGGCCACAGACCAAGCTGCAGCGTTTAATAGTCGGCCCAAAATGGCACCAAATTACAAACACATCCTGAGGGTATGATGTGTTGATGTTTACGAAATGTGCGGCCATATTTTGTTACGTTTCGTGACACCAGAGAGATTGAGCAATATTTTATCCAAACCAGAACCTCGCCTCCCCCTGAGGTTGGTTTGACCCCTTCATAAGATTCTCTCTTTCCGTAGCATCCTGAATCTCATAGTTCCCTATTCCCAGGTCAGCACTGATACTGCTCTGATTAACCTCAGCCTAACCTCCAGTATTTGGGCAAAGCCTGCGATGGCATACAAAGAGATCCAGTCTTTGATTGAGAGATTGAATAGAAAGCAGCGTCATGAGGAGATGAGACATAAGATGAGATACTCTCCAAGTCACAAGGTTATTTTAGGGGTTGAAAACAGGAGGGAGAGGGGGGGACAAGGGGAACGAGGAGGAGGAGGGGGCGATGATGAAATGGTGACAGTGAGGACAAACAGATACTGATGTCTAATGATCCCCTTGCTTCCTCAGCTGCATAAGAAAGAGGCAGGAGCATACAGCTGATTTGGGAAAGCAGCCATTTTGAAGGTTTCCTTTCACAGCTGAGATGAAAGAGATGAACGAAACGCTGATTCACTCTGCACATCTGCAAAGCTTCATGCAGATTCTTCTCCAGCGTCAGCTCAAGGTCACGAAGGGTTGTCTCTTAGCCCCATTAGAGGGGTATAGGTTTAGGTCATAAGTGATGTTAAAGTTCAACATGGAGGGCGATCTCATAACCTATCATCTTGTCCATTAACGTTCATACCTCTGGGAACGATGGCCAGCTGTCAGGGCATGTTGATGTAGCCACGGTTAGCAAAACTTCCTTTGCTGCATTGTGTAACGTTCAATTAACAACTGCAGAAGAACACCCTAGGGATGCACGATGTTATCAGCTTCATATTAGTGTCAACTGATAAAAGCATTGACATCAAGAAAGCTGTTTGCAAAATGAGTTTGAAAATATCAGGAATCAGATATCTGCAGAAATCCAGATATCATGCATCCTTAAACAGCCTCTTATATGACTGCAAAGCGCCATCATTTCCTGGTTAAGTCCCTCTCCTGGAGGAGTGCTTGTTATCTGTTTCTATTGAGTCACAGTTTCACTGTAAAGACCGGGTTCCTCAGAGGCTTCCTTCTGGCTTCCTTCAGCGTTATGAACCTGAAACAGAAACTGATGTTCCTGTAATTAACAGGTCTTTAATTTGCTGAAATAACAACATAATGATGCAGATTAGTAAAAGGTCTGTCCTCAAGAGAAGAAAACAACTTATTGAATTTTGTCTTCTATAACTGAGTGTGATGATATTTCACGCTGTCAGGAATATTTGATGTTTTATCTGCAAATGTAAATGTGTGTTTTTTAGTGGGCCTGACGTCATTCTCACAGCTGCACCAGCTTGATCACTTCTGTGCATGCCAAAATACGACACCAGTCAGCCCCTGTTGTGGCAGTATTTTGGCTTCAATGGAAGGAGATGGAGGTGTGTCATCCATATTTATATACAGTAAATGGTGCAACCTATGAAATGGCAACAATTGGACTATTTCAAGACCATAACCAGCATCGTTTTTGAACACAATAATACATTCTTTTTTTTTAATTTATCCTTTATTCTTGCAGAGAGGACACAATGAGACAGAGCTCTCTTTACAGGGGTGCCCTGCAGCAATACAATTAACAAAACAAAACACATAAAAACACAGTAAAAAATAGTCACCGATACATTAACAACACATTCATACTTGCAGACCCAAACTTTTCTAAATGCTTTCATGTTTTAAAACAATTGCAAGTATTTTAGATTTAGATTTAATGAACTTCTACACACCTGATAACTGATTTAAAGATATCATCCTGCCCAGACTGCAACCCAATTTATCAGATTTAAAATAATTGCATTGAAAAGAACAATTATTTCCTCTGAGCTGCAAAGTGAAGTGAAGTTCTGTCAAAAGAGAAGTAAAAGGATGCTTCACTGTGTACATGTAGTAACCAGCTGAGTCCACCATTGTACGGATCATAATATCAGACAGGCTGCAGTCGACCTCTTCACCAGCAGATGTCAGCGTTCACCACCTCCCTCAGAGCTTCTGTTGTTCTCCTACAGAGAAAAGGAGGAGGGTACTCAGCGTAGATAAGTGCCCACCACCAGCACTCCTCGGGCTCCGGCTCTCTTGAGGGACACGCTATGTAAATACGAGGGTGGGGCTAGATAACCGCTGACCTTGGCGTGCTCGTGACAGCAGCTTATCAGCCAAACAAGTCTGAGGTGGGAAAATCCTTTGAGGGGAACGCAGAGCAGGGAACGTTTAACATTTGCCTCCCATCTGCCTGCTGTAGTTAGATCATGGCTGACAAGCTGATCTCCAGCAGCAGCATAAACGCTCCATTTCTCCGTCACTGCTGCTCTCTCTGTGCCACCCGGGGCAGAGGAGTCAAACAGCAGCTGGCACGCCGCCTCAGAGCATTAGATGGGAACATTTTTCAAGGAGCGGCTACTCAAACATGATGTGTCATAAATAAAAAAAACAGAGGGAAGCTTTCCTTTTCTCCCCTGAAGCACTTTTTCCTGAGGATTTTGTGAAACTAACTTTGTGCACCAACTAATGGAAATACAGTTGTTTGCATTAAAAGTGAAATAAAGGGAGCAACATGAAGAGGCGTATCTTTAAAAACTTTATGCTCTTTTCAACCGTGCACAATGCAAATCTAAATTCATTGCAACAAATAGGAATAATTATTTCATGAAACAACCAATGCTTTCTCTCTCAGTAGCGTTCATGTCACCTGTTGGATGGAGGCCGGTGAATAGTAGTCATGCATTTCAGCTACCTGCAGATTAACAGGTGACAACTCAGTGGTGTTAAACTGCTTTTTGAGATCCAGGAGGGACACGTTTCAGAGTCTTTGAAGGCCACATTCATCATAAATAGAGTACCTGATGTTGGGACTGTGCAGACGCAGAGACAGAGCTCACTGAACTGCAGGCCGTCTGGTGCAGTGAACTTTGTTTTGTTGTTTTTATTTACACTAACAGTAAAAACTAATAGTCAGTGTATGATGTTGCAGTTAGCTGCCTCGTGAGCTGATCCTCACTGATCCTGAGTGTCCACCGACCTGAGACTGAGAGTGTTTCCGCTGTTCATCTGCCACCGAGCCACAATTACTGAAGCATCACAATAAAATGCAGAGCATGAAATTAACTGTGGCTGCCCCCCACACCTCCACCTCCACCACCTCTCTCTCCTCTTTCTCTCATCCCTCCTTCATGTTTTTCACTTCTGACACTGACTCCCGTATTCTTTCCGTTCCTCTCGTATCGCGGTGAGAGAAAATAGCATCACACCGAGCACAGTGAGGGCTTACGTCTACGCTCGGCTTTAGCAGATAACAAACAGCTCGTATTTTCCCACCTTGTTGTACGGCTGCTGGCCTGTGTTCAAATAAATGAAATTTTTAATATGCGGAGCGGCAGAGAGGCCTGAGCGGCGCCTCAGTCTATTTAGATACTATACATTCTGTATCACTGTATTAAATAGTGGAGGCTTTCTGTGAATGGCTTTGCTAACTCCTCAGGCTTCACAGCTATAATACTCGTAGACGAGTCCTATTGACTACACAGGCATAAATCTGCACACATCCACACACGGCCCCCCCCTCCTCTCCCCTGTGACAGGCAGCTAGATGAGCCTCAGTGAGCTGAGTAACGAGCTAATCATGAGCATCCCAATAATAAATAGGCCTTGTTCATAGTCCACTAATCCCAGTCATTTAGCCCCAGTGTGGCAGCAGAAATCAATTACTCCAGCTGGGCTCCCAGTGCAGGACGCTGCTCTCTGCTGTCCAGCTGCACACGACACACACGACACACACACACACCTTTGACTCCTGCAACACCGCCAGACATCAGCATTTATTTATTGATGTGTGTTTGAGATACCAATTAATTCATGGAATCACACAATCAGAAACTCACCAGCTCAGAATCTAAACACTGTTTTTATCCTCTGCTGCACTTTATTTAGAGCTCAACACTGGGTGTGGTTAAGGCTCAGTCTCTGCATTAACCACACCCCTGTATTTTACTTATTGATCATAGTCTTACAATGAAGGTCAATGTCTTTGATCACTATGCTCCAACAGCTCTGGCTAGGAGGCCCTTTGTAGGCCTTTACGTGGGACTTCCACCAGATCTGCTGCGGTTCGGCTCCGTGCTCTATCGTCCATCAACACCCACTGGTAATGGTTGCGTTTTCGAGCAGGACCGCCGAACAGCTGGAGTCATGTGACCGATGTTTTCCTGCGTTAATCACTGAATCAAGTATTCTCCTCCTCCTCTCCTCATCCATGTTGTCTTTCTGGTCCTCTGAAAACCTCTGACCTGTTGACTCCAGGCCTGGCTCCGCTCATCATGACAGTTTGTTGTTGTAGTTAATTGAAATACGATCTGGTGATAACACAGAGTGTTTTATTCTGAAAATTAACCGGATGTTTTCATTTTGTTTTGGTGCCTGACTTCCTGTCCCGCTCCATCTGCTCTGTTGACATTGATGCGTCATGCTCCAGCATCCGGCACAAATAGAAGTCTTGTGTATCTGATCCGGAGGACTCCGACCTGCCGGATCAGAGACCCAGCTGGAAAGCAACCGAGCGGATCCAGTGGAAGTTAACACATTGACTAGTATAGAAACCTATCAGAGCCGGTGCAGTGACGGATAGGAGACAGATCTGGTGGACTTTGGCCGCTAGCCTCCATTGATGGAAAGCAAAGCCAGCGGGAAAATGCAAAAAAACTGCACTTCACATCTGCATCAAAACACCTATTCTTACAGTTGAATTCACTGTCTGTACAAAGGGGCGTGGCTTATTTCACTCACAGGTGCGGCCTGGTTTTTACTTGACTCCACCCAAGTCAGCACTTCTAGTAAGGTGACACATTGATGCAGACATCTCTTTTTAGAGATCACAGTTGATGGGAGCCGGGATGTCCTTATGTCCTGCTTTTGCTCTCCATACAGACAGTTTCTCCAGCACACTTAAGCCTGCTGATACCTGATTGGTCAGCATTACTTTGCGGTAATTATAGTCTATTTATTTAATGATGTTTTTCAGTAATCATGAATTATATATTTTGTCGTCAATGTTGAAATCCGGTTCAATTCTCAGAGATCCTCCGTCACCTGCAGGCCTGTACGTCCGTAATCTTCAACAGCGTGCAGGGATCATGTTTACATCCCTGAAATGACGATTTTCTTTTACCACATTTCTTCAAGCTTTACTGAAATCTTCCTGTTTATTCTAAAAGTATCTGAAAGGAAACTGCTGCAGAGTGAAAGCTGATTTATTGGTGCACTAAAAGCTTTTCAAGGTTTCTTCTTTTCCTGTTCCCTTAACTCCTAATATCTAATCTCCTTCCTTTTCACCCACTACCATCCTGCTTTATCAGTATTCCTCTTGTTTTTCTTCTTTCCTCACACCCCACCCTTTGCAGCACACACACACACACTTACACACACACACTTACACACACACACTAACACACACACCTCTGGCCTTTTTCGTTACTGTCTTTGCTAACCGCGTGAGGAGGATGTGTAGAGATACCTTGAGGCGTTCAGCACTGAGCTCCCGTGTCTCCGTGTTGTACCACACATTAACCTGTGTGTCTAATTCTCTAACAAGCCCTCTGATTGGTCGGCGCGGATGTGGAGATGGTAGGCGGAGGCCAGTGTCGGCCTATCGCTGAGCTGCACGCCCCTCAGGCTGACAGCGAGCAGCATTGCCATGGTGATGTCATCTTCTCGCTGTGAGCCCGCCTCCGTAGGACAAAGCCCTCTGATTACCGTGAGAGGAGAGACGAGTGATGAAGACTCTGATGATTAGAGCAGGAGGCAGATTTTCACTGATCAGAGCCACGAATCAGCTCACAAACACGACCTCAGGTGATCTGCTGCTTCGAGGCCGGAGCTGCTGCTTTAAATCCAGACTCAGGAGAAATGATCTGAATTAATAAACACGTAACTGTTGATCAGATTTAACCATTATTTTATTTTTTAAACTCGTACTCAAACACGCTTTGTCGTTTCATGACAGAGAAGTGAAAAGGCTTTAAGACTACAAAGAAATGTCCTTAAAAACTCTCTTCTGTGGAGCCTTTGAAACAGACGACCCCCTGCTGAGAGCCTCAGGACATTGTTTTTATAATCCTGTTAAAATGGATCTGAAACAAAAACTCTGATAACCACGGCCTTCATTTTATTTTCAAAGGAAAGCTCGGGCCTCAGTCTTTGTGGTCATTTCATTCTGCTACTGTTGTTAATGAAATTATATTACGTGCTGTATTAAACGCGTTGACAACATGCAGCGGACTTAAATAACCTCTCAGTTTAGGCTGCACAGATTCTTCAGATGTGATCACGGACTGATTCGTCATGTGCTGACGTCAAAATAAACAAAAACACTGTCAGCACCTTCAGACTATTTCAACTGCAGAGTTTTAAGGGTTAAAATCAAAACACACACACACACACCTGGCTGCAGCAGGTGAATGAGGCAGGGTGAGATGGGGGCGGAGCCTGACACAGGAGGCCTGACTCAAAGGAACTACAAATATGGGCGTGCCTTTTTTTGGGAGCATGAACTCTGGATACAATTTTGCCTTTTCACACCTAAAGAATAAATGTAAACACTTTTTACAGAACACATAATTAAAATTAAAATGAAGGATATAAATAATGATAAAAACTAATCTAACTTAAGATTCTACAATAATCTAATTTACTGACAAACCTGTGGACGATCACAACTTTCATGTTTTTATTTTCTGCCTCTCCAAACTAAATTTTGATTTGACCCATCTAAGTAAATTTTTCATTTTTATCTCCTCAGGATTAAAAATCCAGAAGAAAAACTTTCATCTTTTAAATGTTGTCTTATTTTGAAGTTTAAAAAACTAAATTGGGGGTGCTGATGGCCTAGCAGTTTGTGCAGAGGCTACAGTCCCCATTTCAGTTGCAGGTTCGACTCCTGGCCTTGACCCTTTGCTGCACGTCTTCCCACCACTCTCTTACTCCCCTTTGTTCTATCAATAAAAGAGAATATGCCAACAAATATGGATATTCTTTAAAAATAGCGGTCACCACATCATGTTGCTGATGCATGAAAAGTTTAAGATCATTTCTTATCATTTGTTTTTAATCATTTTTGGGCCGTGTCCGAAGCAAATTCTGCAAGCGTACCAAAAAGAGAAATTCAAAAGTTAAATAAAACACTTAATTTGTTAGAAATTGAAAAACAATTCTGCAAAATCAAAAGTTAAAATATGCAAAGAATTATTTATATTATTTATAAAGAATTAAATATTTGATTTTAATAAAAAAATTCTTCAAAATGCTTGTTGCTTTATATTTGAACAACAAACTTTTGTTCATAGCAGCAACGTGCGATCATTTTAAACATGAAACTGACGACCAGTGAGACTTAAAGGACAGGAGCTGTTTGGAAAGAGTGTTTTCAGTTGAACATGTAAATATAAAATCATCAGACTGCTCATGTTTTATTTTACTTTACTTTATAAAATAAGAAAAGAAACATTTTGGATGAATCAATAATGAGTTGTGTTTTATAAGGGAGGATAATGATGAGGATATGAAACACTGAGAAATTTCCAAACATGTCAGTTTAAGTAAAACCTCTGAAAGGTCAATTTATGAAGTTATTAATTATCTTTTCTGAACATAATATCTTCTCTTAGATTAACTTTTTAAGCCACTTAAAAAAATGTTTAATTTCTCTGGGAGATTTTTTCCTTTATGACAAAATAATTATTCCTTTTGTTTATTTTTATAAATAATCAATCAGATATCGAGTTAGCCGAAATTATACTAATGCCATAATTTTTTAAAAGCTCAGGAAATAAAAGAAAAGGAGTTCTAACATTCAGCATTGATCCCAAAAATGTAGTTTCTGTAAATTATAACTGACTCTGCATTTTTAATGAACCATATTGATAAACTTCTCACGTGCTGAAGTCTTCATGCCTCGTCAGACATGAGTGTGCGGTTCTGACGGAGCAGCGTGTGTTCGTACACTCGGAGCAGAAAGGCTCATCTGGTGATCTCTTGCGGCTTGTTTCTGTCATTGCTTTGTCAAAACAGCCCAGATGACACTCATGTCAAATGGTCCTGTGGGAACATTACTTGTGATACTGTGTGTGCGTGTGTGCGTGTGTGTGTGTGTTTTTGTGTGTGTGTAGGGGGGGGTTATAGAGGTTAAGGGGAGCTAATTTCACGCCTTTTTATTTGTGCTGGTCTCAGGAGAGGAGCTCTCTATAAGCATTATCACCTCCAGCTGCTTCAAATGGGACAGACAGGGAGGGGCCCCATGACCCTCCCTACACACACACACACACACACACACACACACACACACACACACACACACACACACACACACACACACACACACACACACACACACACACACACACACACACACACACACACCAGACACCACTCAGAGGCCTGAATCAATGTAACTGACATTTGATTATGTTTCTCCTATTGCTCACTTTAAATTTGACGTATAAGCTTTTAGCTTTTTGTTTCAGTGTTGTTGTTACACTTTAGTTCAACTTTGTATACTTTTTGTTCATTTTTCATCTTCTCTTATGTAATATTTTATTCCTTTTCCTACTGACTCTTTCCTTAAAGCTCCAGCTCATAAAAACTTAAATCAAACCGTGTTTATGTTTTTATTTCCAAAGCGACTTATTTCACAGTCAGTTAAACAAACATTTAATTCTAACTAACCGTCCAGTCTAGGGATAAAACACAGGTTACAAAAATTGGTTTGTAGAGTGTGACTAAAGCTTGCAGAGCTAGCACCACCAGCCTTCAGTCCTCCTTGCTCCTCATTGCTCTGGTGGAGTGGTTATGTGTCAGTCCTTGAGACTATCTCCTCTGTGTCTTCTGTTAACTCTTGTTTTTTGGTTCCTGTAGGTGCATCTGCGATCAGCGGAGCGTCTTCGAGGCTTGTGTTGTGCAAACCGAGGAACTTTCATCAAGGTGGGCCAGCACCTGGGAGCTCTGGACTACCTGCTGCCCGAGGAGTACACGTCCACGCTGAAGGTGCTGCACAGCCGAGCTCCTCAGAGCAGCATGGAGGAGATCCAGCAGGTCATCAGAGAAGACCTCGGCAAGGAGGTGAGTCTGGACGGGCATGAGGATGCTACCTGCAAGGTGCTAGCTCAGCTAATGGTAGCCACACCTGGCAAACCCATTGACATCAGTTAGCTTCAGACTCTAGAGCTGTGTTGATATATTGTGCAAGACTTTGACTCTGGGATCTGACAACTCTGTCCAAAAAGGTGCAAAAATAATAAAAAAAAGAAATGTGTCAGAACTTTAAATTGTATCATAAATTAACAGAACAACAATGGTGTATTTTTAAGAACGATTCATTACTTTGAGATGTACATAAAATACAAAATTACTTTATTTGTAACTTTGCAGATTTCTTAGTTTTTGAAATATTTATGAGCTGAGTTCAAAGATGTTTTCACAGTTTAATTAGTTTATTCCTCTGTTGCTGTATTTGCTGATATAAGTGTTATTACTTAAATTATCTTCACAAACTTAAGTCTCTTAAATCACTAGGATCTAAAGCTCTAGATGTAAGCTACGCTCTGGTTCTGATTTTGATTTCAGTTCAGTTTAATCAGACTTGATTCAATTCAGCGTAAAGTGATTCGATGACCAGCCGACGCTTAAAGGTCAGTTAGCTTTTCAAAGGGTTAAACATCTGCTGCAGAAACACAAACTCATATGCAACAAGAGAAAAACATCTGATGTGAGATACCTTGAAGAAGATTCAGATCCTGCTGTTGGATGAGATTAAACGGTTTAATAATGAAGGTCCTGCAGGTTCAAGTGCTAAAGATGAAATCAGCTGTAATATCACAGTCTTTCTTTCTGCAGCCTTTAGATGATGTCTGTATGTTTGAGGATTTAGAGTTTGATGGTTTCATTTAGGGTCTGTGTAAACGCCAGGCTCTGATTCCTCCTCCCCCTCTCCCTCTCTCTGAAGGTAAGAGTACCTGTCTCTGCGTCGAGGCTTTGCAGGGAGCAAAGAACAAAAAAAGCTAATGAAGCAGGAGTGGATATGTCTGACATTCTGTCCTCGTTACGTTTCATAACCAGGCCGCGGTCCTGCTGCAGCTGTTAATGCTGCTGTTAGAGCGGAGCGCAGAGTTTGCTCTCAGACTGGTTGTTATGAAGCCTTTTAGAGCCGCTGCAGGCGAGGCAGTCGTTCTGTTCTCCTCAGATACAGAACATTGGTCCTCTCCTTCTATTACTGCCTCTACTCTGTCTCTGTGCATGTGTGTGTGTGTGTGTGTGTGTGTGTGTGTGTGTGTGTGACTTTACTACACTTTATCAGCAGATCCAGGAACAGTGGACATGTTGAACCGCACATGTAACACTCTCAGATTTTGGTGCAATTTGAACATTTCTGCATCAGCTCTAACTGTCTGCAACAAAGTTAGGTTTGTGTGAAATGCCGATAGATGCCACGAGATGAAGACATTCATCAGCTGCAGGGTCATTTGTTCCATGCGAGCAGGTTCCTGTCTGTGCGGTTATCTCTTTAGTATCTGGGTGTGAAAGCATTTTGGGCAAATCACATCAGGAGTTTATGTTGTCTTTCTAAAATGTGAGTTTTATGCAACATTGAGCAGGACTCTGCCGGATGGAGCGTGTGCAAACTTCAGCACAAGGTCGCAGTGAGTGTTTGTCTTTCACCAAAGAGGCCATCTCATGCTAGAACTACTCACCAGGGATGCAGCGGTCGATTCTGGCACTGTTTTTTTTTTTCACAGATATGTTTATTGACATTTTGTTGAATGCGAACAACACAAAACCAAGACAGCACATAGACAGTGACACACAACAACAACAACAACAACTACAACAACAACAGTACACATATATTAAAATTTAAATGATATAGAGAAGTGAATACAAATTAATATACGTATAAATAAATAGTAAAATGAATAAGTAACTAAATAATTAAAGGTGACATATCATGCAAAATCGACTTTTTAATGGTTCTCTACCTGAAATATGTGTCCCTGGCATGTCTACAAACCCCCCGAAAATGAAAAAAAGTCCATTCTGCCCCTGTTCTGATTTCTCCACCTTTCTGTAAATGTGTGCTGAAACGAGCCATTTCAGTGTTCAGTGTTTTTCATACGTCACAACGACATCCGGTCTGTAACGGAAGTCGGAGCTCGGAGCTTGTTCAGCCCATAGACTGTATAAAATACAACTCAACTCCTCCTCCATTTTTCATTACCTGCGCACATGTGTGCTAACAAGGAGCTTAGGAGGGAGACATCCTAGTTGTAGGCTGTCTTAATAAACACAAAGGTCGGTTTTACTCCCCACGTCTGCAGATTTGAAGATCTAGTGGATGATTTTTATTTTTCATGGAAAAATGCTAGCGCTAGTTAGCATAGCCACATAGCTACATGTTCGTAGCTGTGTACCAAGACACACGTCGACATACTGACAGATAAAACAGCAAGAAACACTAAATCTGTGACCAATGGTTCAGAAAGGTCCTGCTGCAGGCGCCTCTCCGTCAGGATCAGATTCTGGATCAAATTCAGATTTCAAAGTGTTTTTATGAGCAATAAACTTTAAAAACATGTTTTGGGAACCTCTTAGGCCAATATATTTTGATGAAAAAGAGCGTAATATCTCACCTTTAAGTAAATAAATGAATACAAAAATTGAATAAATAAAATAATAATTAAAAAGAAATAAATACATTGTTTTTGGTCAGTCTGCGACCCTCAACATCACTTCTGAAAATTGATTCTCACCCTGTTGACAGACATTAGCCCTGATTCATCTGTGAGTTTTTAAAAGTCAGAATCAATCAACCAATCAGGAGTGTCCTGCACGTTACTAACCAGTCACAGTGACTCTGCACAAACTTGCATTATCCTGCAGTTCTTTCTGCAGCTCTCTTTCTCTCTCTCCCTCTCTTTCGGCCTCCTTCCTCCTTTATAACTTTGTTTTTGGACATGTATGGATTGGTAATGGGAATATATGTCTTTATGCTCAACAGTCTTCTTATCAGTGCCTTCCATTGGCTCCACGTGTCTTGCAAAACAATGACATCACGCATCGCGAGCGGCAGTCAGAGCGATCAATGTAGAAGGAGTCGAGGAAGTGAAGCGGTCCAAAAAGGGTGGATTAATTTTATGCAAAATGATGCAAACAGTGCAACGTGCAGATTCTGTAGATGTGGGATTTCAAGCAACATGCTGAAACACTCATCGATGCAGCACAGGATTTGATATCAGGAGTTTCATGTGTCTGACTCTTTTTGCCGCCAGTGTTTGTATTGGATCAATAATTGCATCATTTAAATTTAAAGAATCTTAATTCTCGCCCTTCTTGATCGGCTGTCAGAGTCTCTGTCCTTTTAAATCCGACATATTGGAGCAGATAGTTTGCAGCAGCAACAGTTAGCATGCATGTTGGTGCATCATTTAGGGGGAGGAGCTTAGCAGAGTGATATGAGGTAGCAGAGGGAGAGGCAGGTGATCTTTCCTGTTGTGCTCTTCACGTGTCTTTCTGCCACTTTAAGGATAAAACTTTAGTTCTGTGTTCTGAAGTAGAAAACACAAGAGATACTCATCACAGCAGGCAGCAACTCAAATATCCTGAAATGACTTCTGAATGCGTCTCATGATTTCACCGCCTTAAAGCTGAACGCCACATCTCAAAGACATCACAGGTGTTGTATTTTTTAACTCTCCTCTTCTTGTTAATGCACTTTCCTCTTGTCGTATTGGAAAGTATTAAACTCTGAGAATACACAGATTGCTGAGTTCTTTCAAGGATGTCTTTGTTCTAGCAGACAGACTCAATAACGTCGAGCAGTGTGTCGTAAACGGATCGATAGACTTTCACACTGCTCTGCCCTTAAGGTCCTCAGTAAGCAGATATTTGTTTTATGAGAGAGTTGTGAGAATAAGTTTCATAAAGGCTGCAGATCTGAAATTAAAGCTTAAAAAAGAAGTTTGATTTTTAAACTTTTTTGGGGATGCTTTCAGTTCGTTTTCTGCAGAAAGTAAAACAAATCTGATCCGGCTGAAATAATCTTCTCACTAACTACGGTTTAACAGCTTTATACTGCTTTTCCGTAGAGTTTACATCTTAATAATAGTAAAAATAATAACTTTATTTATAAAGCACCTTTTGAAAACAATGGTTTACAAAGTGCAACAATTTGGTTAAACATCAAGAATGCAAACGCAAATAGAACCAAAACAATGATTGAACCCGTCATCTCAAGAACCAAGGCAACACAAGAACCCGAACTCAGACCAAAGGGATCAAGAAAGAAAAAGACTATTAAAACAATAAAAGGAAAGAAACAATAAAAAGAGGCTTCAAGCAGTAAAAAAGGAATGAAGCAGTAATCGAGGGGTAAAATCAATAAGGTGATATAAACTCAATCCAAAGATATTATCATCAGTATAGATAAAACATTTAAAGGTAAAAGCGATAAAAGAAATTAAATTGGAATGAATGAAAGATAAAAAGGTTAAAGACAATAACAGGAAGTAAAGATAAAAGCATTTTGTGCAGATTAAATCAGTAAAATAAATAAATCAAGATGAATAAAAGGAATAGAATAGAATACATTTTATTTTACCAGGTAAGTCAATTAAGAACCAATTCTCATTTACAATAACGACCTGGGCGAAGAGTCAACACAGATACATTTACAATATATATCTTTATTGTCACTGTACATTGTGCAACGAAATTGAGGTGCAAAAAGATGTATAAAAAGAACAGTAGTAAAAGATAAAATAGAAATAAAAAATCATAAAAACAGGAGACAAACATAAATAATAATAAATAAAAACAAAGAGACACACACAGCATTCAACAGTCAGACATTCAAGTGATTCAAAGATTTCACAGTCCCATTTTATATTTGCATTATTTAGCATTTAGTGCACTTATTGCTTTGGGATAAAACTGTTGTTCAGCCTGTTTGTCCTTGTTTTTAATGTCCTTTATCTCCTGCCTGAAGGCAGCAGTTCAAACAGGTGATGTCCCGGGTGTGTTTGGTCCCTGAGGATGTTTTTTCGCTTTCTTGAGGCACCATCAGTTTAAAGTTCATCCAGGGAGGGCAGTTAACGAGATATTAGGAAAGTAAAGCAATTAAAGGAAACAAGATGGGATAAAAAGGAAAATGATAATAATAAAAAAGGCAGTAAGAAGACGACGACGACATCACATAAAAGAAAGTCTTAAAAAAAAAAGATTGTCACTGATGCTCGCTCTGTTCTGTACCCGGGGTCTTTGCTGCTGCTCTCCCTGCCTTGTCTACACATGAAAGAGAGGGGAGGTGTGCTCTCCCCACCTCAGGGTTTGGCATTCCACACACACATATGGAAGGAACAAAGCCAAATATAACTCTCTTTGAGAACAGAGTTCCTGACGAAACCTTAGTTGAACCTAAATATATAAAAGTGCTGTTCTTGCCGCTGTATCGTCGTCGCCTGCTGTGTCATGTCGGTGATATGTTAATTCTCTAATCGTCCGTTCACTTCAGGCTAACTCTGAATGTGCAATCACGGCCTCAGAGCTCTGATTGTTGTCTGATTGAACACTCGGCTGTTCTGTCCCTGATGCACACGTTGTTGCACTCAGCTCTCACCGCGGCAAACACAAACAGGTGAGAAGAAAGAAAGGATGAAGTGATATTTGCACATACGCTGCAGACGCTTTTTTAAATTAATGCTATTTATTAGAATTATTTATATTTATTTTAATGCATTATATTTTTCTCTCTCACTTATGATCTGATTGGTGAGCCCTGAGTACTTTAGTTAAACCATATTTCAGTATTTCCATTAGTACATCTTGCTGCAAAACAAATCTACCTACTTGTATGGATAAAGTAACTCAAACCTGAGAGAAAGAAGATAAAAATGAATAAAATGTACTCAGGCTGATGACTAAGGCGTAGAACACTTGATTTGCGTGTCATGTTTGAGGTAACACATCTGTTTTACAATCCTCTAAATGTTTTTCATCCATATATGAGTTGAATCGTAGTCAACACATCTTGCTCCCCTGTAATTCAAACCCACTTCTGCAGAATTTTCTCTTCCATTTTAATCATTTCTTTTAAATTAAGGTGTGCATTCAGTTTGATTTCCTGCTGTATTTGTGCGGCTCGTCATTAGTCCTGAAAAGATGGAGATATATCTCCTCTGTGTACAAAGACGGCAGCAGAGTGAATCAGCCCTCCTCTCTGTTGGAGTGTCGGGAGAAGAAGTGACTCTGATGAGCGGTGCCAGGCAGCTCTGAAGTCACATCCGTTCATCTACACATGCTCCTTTTTTTAACGCGTGTATTCACTCTGGTTTCTGTTGGATATACAAGCAGTGAGCAGAGAGGAGTGTGCAGGGCCGTGCTGTTTTCAGCACCATTTGTGGCGACATATGCATTCCCACTGTGCGTGGCTTTGGAGAGCCGTGCCTTCACTCTGGCTGTCATTTCCCCTCCACAGTGAAACTGCTGAAAGGGCAGCTTGTGCAATATGTCGTTTTACCAAACAGAATCTGTTTCCAGGCATCTGAACGCTACGCTAACGGCTGCTGAGGCATAACTTTAGACAACAGAAGTTGCATTATGGGAACTTGGGGTCTTTTCAAGGCCGGGTGGAACAAAATAGGGACATCTGTGGACGTGAGGATTCAGGAAGTAGAAGACAACCTGATGACAGTCGGAGCCAAAAAAATCTGGTGAAGCTTTCTGCCAGAGTGCCTCGCTCTGTGACAGCAGAGGACGATTCTTATGCATTATCACACGGACACCATCTGAAGTTGTCAATTTGAACTGTCATTCTTGAAGGACGAGAGAAGACTTGCATTTATTAAATCTGTTTTAACTCTTATAACTGAGCCTGAAAAAGACAGTGTTAATTGTTTCATCAGATTAACACCAGGAGCTGAATTATCCTTTAGGTGTCAGTCTACAAAACAAAACGTTGATTAAAACCAGTAAAAACACAAAGTTAACACTTTGAAAGGAGCTGCTCCTTTAAAACAGCAAATGATGAAGTTTCCCTCTGGAGAGTGTCAGGAAGACTCTGATTTCAGTTTGGCTGACCTGAAACAGTCAGAAGGTCCAACATTAGATTTATGTACCCTGATGATGAAGATATTTTGGCCTTGAAGGAACAATACTCACCAATAGTTAAAGCTTCATTCTGAACAGCCAGCTCGAGTCAGGTTCAGACGACATTTCTAAACCCTTACTCAAATCTGTATGTTGGCACCATCAACACTCGACTGTGGTGAAACCAGCTAGCCTCCAGATGGGGGTATTATTGTTATTACATGAACAACTAATGGGGCCACTGTACCCCGGCCATGAGCTGAATAATGCCTCCCCTCTGGCCATGAGCCGTGAAGTGGTCCCAAAACATTACCGGGCTCCACTCCTATAAATAAGTCAAGAAAGATGGCGGCTAAGAATCTCCATTATGGAGGTTTTAAAGCCTGTTACTTCATTATTTTGTGTTCTTCTACTGCAGGAAATGGAGATTGAATTATAAAATAACTGGAGTTGAGCCAGTTTGGACGCATTATTGACACTCAGAGCATCCGTCACGTATGCAGGAAACAAGGCAGTCTGATAGAAAGATCAATGAAGTCTGATTGTGCTGGATCAGTAGGACTCTAACCCTGGAGACAGCGTTGTAGTACTCCAGTTGAGTTGGACTTTCAGGACTCATGAATGGACTTGGACTTGAGTAGTGATTGCATTAGGACTCAGAACATGGAGAGGTGGACTTGGAAAGCCGGATAGATGCAGAGTTGGGATGTTGATGCTTCAGCTTGGCATATTTTGGAAACAGTGTTTTCCAAAACCCATTTGGATTTGCATTTTAGATTCAACTTGCCTTTTGACGTTGGCGTAGACGTGCACAGCGGTCCAGTTCGTACCTTCCTCCTTTATTAACTGACCCTGAGCCTCACATTAAGACGGTTCTGGAGTTTTTACAGTGGCAGCTTTGATTTCCTCTCCTCAGTAAAGTAATCTCTCTCATCCCTCCTCCTCCTCCTCTGTAATGATTTATGTGTCTTCCTCCAGCTGGGGCTGTGGCCGTCCGCCAGCCGCCCAAACGGCCACCTCGCTGCGCCGACACAGACACCGCCGTGTTCCCGTCCAACGCTGAGGCCTCGGGGGCCATTTTATTTGTGCCATAACTCATTTCTGGGAACGTATGTCATCGCTGGTCTGCCCTCTGGGAGCGTGGCCCACGCGCATACATTACCATGTTTATTAACTGCACAGCTGAGATTAACATGAGCACTTACTGGGTGGTAGCAGAGTGTTTGTACTCACACCACTGAGAAGGAAACGGAGCAGGGAACATTGAAACTCTCAGAGGTTAAACTGCAGGGCCAAGTTTCTTTTCAACATTTTCTGAGAATATTAAAAAGCTAAATGTTAAATTTCACTGGGATCCCTCATTGTTGTGGAAGAGGCAGGCCCACCAGAGAAATGATGACACGTCTCTTTAACCCATGAAAGCTCTCTTTGCATGTCAGATCCCACTGGATGTTCCTCTTCCTCGTGGGGAGACACTCGAGGGTGCAGACAATTTCATTCCATTTAACATATTAACATAATGAGGAACTCAGCTGTTCCCACAAAGGATCCTGTGCCGCTTGCATAATTTATCATCTGATGGCATCTTCTACGGGGCTCATGTTCAGCATCTACCTGATGGGCCAACACGGTGTTCAAATTAGCCTCTCTTGATGTTTCAGCAGGGGAATTCTCCCCCACGGTCTGAAGTATGAAGGAAGGCGTCCAGTCTCTCCTCCTGCCTTGTATTGGTTCATATGAGCCAGTCATGCTTAAAATTGAGCTATAATAAAAGAAGGAGTGAAGCCAGTACGGTACACAGCCTGGTCTGGTGTTGTAATTTGAGTGTACCTTTACCTTTGGGGAAATGTTTGCAGACCTGACAGCTCAGTGGAAGTTTGAGGAGGTGTTACAGGGGTCTCTCTGGACCAGCAGAAAACGCATTGTTAGTCAAAAATATAAGCATACTTGTGCAACAATTCACTGAATGCTTGCACTCTTATTATACTCATCTCTGATTTCCTGTCGTCCTTGAATGCGCCAGGAATGATTGATCTAACTCCTATTTATTAACAAAGACCCAACATCATGTCAGGATCAGATCCAGTCCCATCTTACAGACAGGACTCAGTCTGATCTCATCTTAATCCACCATGAGCACAGCACTTTGCGGCATTTAGCAAGTTACAGTGGCAAGGACAAACTTCCTTTAACAGGCAGAAACCTCCAGCAGGACCAGACTCATGTTAGACACACATCTGCTGAGACTGTGTTGGAGAGAGGGATAGAGGGAGATGAAGAGAGAGAGAGATGATAGTGGTGAGACGGATAGTAGTAGTTGTAGCAGCTGGAGTCTGGCACGTCCACAACAGCAGAGATCCAGAGGAACCTACGAGACAAGGGAGCTCAGGGACTCCAGAAAGGTCTATTGGTTCGTAACTTTAATGGGACAGGAAGAGTTAAAGTAAGAGAGAGGAGAGAGAGGGAAAGTCAGGATCCCAGTGTGTCAGTCTGAGCCTATAGCAGCATAACTAAGAGCTGGTCCAAGCCTGAGCTAGCTCTAACTATAAGCTTTATCAAAAAGCCTACTCTTCCTACTCTTAAACGTAGAGAGGGTGTCTGCTCTAGTTTCGATGTCGGAGAACTCAAAAGAAATATCAGAAATGTAAAAGAATAGATAATACTAAAAATGACATCAGCATTTTAAGATTGTGACTTTGCCTTTTAGCACCTGAATAAGAATCAGACCCTTTTTGTGATCCTGGACAGACGCTCTAAAAGCCTCCAAGGTTAAAACTATGAACCTTGTGAGTGCTTCTAAACAAACCAAATGAAAACTGGAGAACAGACAGCCTCGCAACCTCGAACCCAATCCGGTCCGACCACAGTTTCTTAAATTATCTGGAAATACCGTCATCACAGTAAGGACATATATTTCCTGTTTTCATGTTTTATTTAGCGTGGATTTCAAACTGACCTATCAATCAAGCTTTATTTATATAGCACCTTTCATACAAATCAAATGATTTGATTTGATTTGATTTGATTTGATTTGATGACTTTATTTCGAACATGTAAAAGTAAAAATACAAAATAAAAGCATACAAGTAGAAAAGAAGAAAGAGTTATACAAACATACAAGACAAAAGAAACAGTTAGCAATATTAGCAAGCAGTGAAACAATTTACTTTACATGTGCAAAAAGGAGTAGGAAGAAGTTAAAACTAATCCATTACTTTCTAATCCAAACTAACTAACTAAATCTAATCCCACCCCTCTATTCACTATTTTCTTCCCTTATACGAGTGCAATCCCACAAGTCAAATCTTCATATATTATCTTCATATTTACACCAACAAACAAAAGTAAACCCCTTGTGATTCTCAACGCTAGTCTTCCTCCTTGTACCTCATGAAAATCATTTCTTTATATTTCTTCTTAAACTGAATTATGTTCAGACATTGCTGCAGCTCCATATTGAGACTGTTCCAAAGTTTTACCCCACAGACTGAAATACAAAAACTTTCTCCTTGTGGTCTTAACACTCACCATCTTTAATCTGAACTTCCCTCTTATGAATGCAATTCAAAGTGCTTTACAGCGACTCAAAACAAGAAAGAAGCAGAACTAAAATAATGGCAAGACATATTAAAAAACAAAAATGGATTTTAAAATAGAGCCTAATGAACTCCAACAACAATAAAATATATGTATAAAATAAGTTAAAGCATCAAATTAATATTACAAATATAAATACTTAAAATGAATACATTTAAAAAGGGTAAGGATAAGAGTTGAAAATAAAATGAAGGCTAAAAATGTCAATAAAACTGAGTAGATAAATTGAAATAAATCAATGAATGATTAAATAAAAACATAATATAAGCTAAACAGTTCAAATTAATAAAATAATAAAGCAACATTTAAATCAATATAACAGTAAAAATTAAGTAATATAATTGTAAAACCCTACATAAAAGCCAGACTGAATAAATACGTTTTTAGTTTACCTTTAAAAGTCTCAATATCAACAAAAGTTGTAGACCAAACAGTTAATCCATGAATTGATGTGTCATAGCCGTATAGCATCTGCTCTAAAGAAGGCTGCAGCCCATTGTTTGTCCTCCTCACTGTTACTGAGATTAACACCAAACACATTAATGTGCTACAACGTTTTGAAGCTGTTCTTTCCTCTGCACACCGCTTGGTGGGCAGGTTTGTTTCTGTACTGCAGGGCGGCCTCGGGGTAAACATGGAGGCTCCAAAGCACACAATAAGTCAGTCCTAATGACTCCGGGTCCCTCAGGAGGCCTGTTTAACCTTCAAACCCACACACTGGTTTATGTGTGTGTGTGTGTTCTGTGTGTCCACAGAGATGAGTGGAAGCTAATGAGGGACCACCTCTGCTCAGAGGGCTCCCTTGATGCTAATAGCTCAGCGCTGTGATAAGAGATTTGGAGGTGGGCAGAGAGTAACGGTATCTTTACTGTAGCTGCATCAAACCCAGAGTTTTCCTCCACATATATTTAAACAATGATTAATATTCCTCGTATTACACGCAGCACATTCTCTTCACGGTCTGCACCTGGATCCAGAGTCTTTGTCCGGATCCTTCTGTTCCCAGTTATCTCTGCTGCTGCTGCTGCCGTCCTGCAGATAGTCACGCCTTTAAATCAAAAACAATTTCCCTTCATATTCTTAATATTTTGAGTGAGGAAATTGCTCCTATAGCACAAAAAAAAAAAAAATCATCAGTCTTCCTTCTGTAATTACTTTCGTCCTCCTGAATTAAGCACACTGTTGCTCACAGGATGATTGTTTTCGCAGCTCCTCTCACGGTTATTAGTTTTAAGAAGAAACAGAGTTTTCAAGACGGCGTCGAGACAGCGTTCATTTTGAAACTCTGTGACCTCTTTTTATGGGAAAAATTAAAAACTCATTATCGTAAATATACTGTTTTAAATGATGATACTCTGCATGATGTGTTGCACAAATATTAGGTTTCTCACTGAGCTATGAAGGAGGCGATGTAAACGCTTCTCAGAGCTAAAGAAATACATCCTACCCTCACTAACACGTCTCCTATTAGAGATGTAAACATGCATCTTTATGAATCAGCTCCTGGTTTAACATTTGATGCTACTACGTCGCCCTGAGGAGCCCTGAGGTTGGAGCCCTTTGGTTGATAATTGCAGAAATCGAGTTTGAGCGTAAGAAAACGAACCATCAAACCAGACTAAAGTGAAAACATCAAATCTGAACCGCTCTGCTCGGAGGAGATGGAGAGCATGAATCACCGCGGGTACATCTCTCTTGTTTAGCCTCCTTCTTTTGTACAGTATCTAATAATAGCTTGTAAACAGAGTTGATCAGATTGATGACTACACTTCTCTTCCACTTTCAGCTTCACACCCCTTTCCCTCCCGTCTTATTTATCATTCTCCATCCCTCGTTTACCCTCTGCTCCCTCTCTCTTTCTGTCCCCCCTCTCTCTCCTGCAGCTGTCAGAGTTATTTGTCTCCTTTGAGGAGAAGCCTCAGGGTGCAGCCTCCTTAGCTCAGGTCCACAAGGCAGTGTTGCATGATGGAAGGACGGTGGCCGTCAAGGTCCAGCACCCCAAAGTCCAGAGACAGAGCTCCAAGGACATCGTGGTGATGGAGGTGAGTTTGTTTCAGTTAAACTGCGGGGAAGAAAAGTGAAGATGTGTCGGGGGTTTGTTTAAGGCTCGGAGACAAAGGGCCTCAATCAGCGACGCAAATATGAAAGAAAAAAAAGAAGGATGATGAAAGAAACTTTAAAGATTACTTAAATTGGGCCGCTGGTGGCCTAGCGGTCTAGGCGCCCCATGCAGGGCGTACAATTAACTTTTTACCTCATCTGCCATTGGCTAGTGACCTCCAAATATTTATCAGCCAAAAATATTTTTCACCGGCCAAATAAAAAAGCTGTCTGTTCCTCTTCTTGATCGTCTCCTGCCTCTTTGTTTATCCTTTTTGTTTGTGGTGGCTTCGCGCTGGGAATGTGTCGCCACGTCGAAACACTCTTCCCGCCGTGTTTCTTCAAACAAAGGGAATGAATAGAACTCCAGTAGCTGACGTCACGCCGTTCCCAACGTACCAAATCACAACACAAGTGCAGCACGCCGCGAGGGTCAAAATAGCCAAACAGTCGGCAGAAATGGGCAGTATGAAAACAAAACCTCACATGAAATACAAAATTTTCCATTGCCGCTGGCCGGGTGTTGATTTTATGCCCTGGTCCCACGTACAGAGGCTGCAGACCTCATCGCAGAGGTCGCCAGCTCGATTCCTGGACCATGTGCTGCACGTCTTCCCCCGCTCTCTGCTCCCCATGTTTCCTGTCTCTCTCCAGCTGTCCTGTCATAAAGCCAAAAACGCCCAAAGAACAGATTTAAAAAAAAAAAAAAAAATTACTTAAAGCTGCTGTGAGGAACTTTTAGCTTGTATAGACTCTGGCGCCCCCTTGTGGACAAATTGATACCTCTTATCTCTTGTCCTGTACATGCAAAATAAGTGTCGTCAGACAATAACCTCATCCTGTTGTCTCTTAACATTTAGATTTATCACACAATGTGATTATTTGCAATGAAAACAGCCAAAAAAGGATGTTTCTAAAGTGAGATGTCAATCATGTGGTCTGACACCTACCCCCTCAGAGCAGTTTCAGGCTTTAAAATGACAACAGAGAAGGTATCAGTGTTGTTGTAGATGGTCTTGTTTGCTTTTGAGGGTCATAAAGAGGCATCAGTATCAGTTTGAGTCTGTTTCTCAGCCTGTCAAATACTCCTCATAGTGCCTTTAAATGTAAAACTTTACTTAAAAACAACAACTTGTTTTTGCACTTCCCTTTGCACTAAAAAAAAGTCTTAAAAAAAGTTTGTGTAATTATTTTGTCATCATTTAAAATTCTCAAAAATGATTCTATATTTAAATGTGCTTATTTTATTATCTTTTAAAAGCTTAATTTATCCGGATCATGACAGTATTGATTGTTTAATTTATTCCTTTTTTTATAACTTTGTTTATTGGAAGTAGTTTCAGTGGTAGCAAAGGAAAAGTACAATGTGGTACAGAGGACTTCCATTCTTCCCATTTTTCCCTCTTTTTTCCCTCCCACAAACCCATCCCACTTGTACTTCAAAGAATAATATGTAAACAATACAGAATACATACAACAATTACACAAATAAGGAAAATAATAAAATCCAACCCTAATGTAAAATTTAATAAATAAAAATAAATAAATAAAATGAAGGGGGGGGGGGGGGCTCAGTCATCACAATCAGGCAGGGAAGTCAAAGATTCAATATGATTCAAGAGAGGGCTCCAAGTCTTATCGAATGTGTTCGAGGAACCATTAAGGGATAACCTAAGCTTTTCAAGTCTAATAGACAGTAACAACTCTTTCACCCATTGTTTAACTTATTCTAAGGATCTTTATGGATTCATGATTTGAGTTGAGAGCAGAAATATTCTCTGCAGCAGGTATCAGATCACAACAAGCTGATGTTTTAATCCTCCAGCAGTGTCCTCTCCTCAGACTCTCAGAGTAATGAGCTCTCAGTTTAACGTCCCGTCACTTCCCTCCTCCTAATGCGTTCTGGCATACAGTGTCAGTGGATGACAGGACACCGTTGTGTACACACAGACCTGTTTTATTGTACATGACAGTGAGGCTGATTGTGATTTGTAATCTGAAGGTGTTGCTGCGGGCCGTCCACTGGCTCTTCCCGGACTTCGCCTTCATGTGGTTGGTGGAGGAGGCGAAGAAGAACATGCCGCTGGAGCTCGACTTCCTCAACGAGGGACACAACGCCGAGCGGGTCGCCAAGATGCTGGACCACTTCCCTTTTCTGAAGGTATTATAATAACAGACGCGTGACGTGCACACACACAAACAAAGAGTCCAGTTAATAGGGTTCAGATTCTCTCTGTTCTCTGAGTCACTGTTGTCTCCTCGAACAGAGGAGGGTGAGCAGAACTCTGCACAGCGTTTCTCTTTTCCTCGACAGAGTTGGACTTCACGTCAATTATCATTTAATTTCCTGGTGTCCTTTTTCTTAATACGCCTGTGTGAGAACTTTTATTAGCTCTGCTGAATGTGAATTAGACTCCTCTTTCTCGCAGCCTGTCTTTGTTCAGTCCCAGAGGGCGAAAACTTCTCCAGTTTGTCTTCTTTTTTCTGGGATTCCTTTTTATTCTCAACTTTTTAAAATGTGCAGAGAGGTTTGGAAACTTTTAAAAGTCTTGTCAACTCATGTGTATGTAAATAAATACATAAATGAATAAGGATACCTTTAAAAGTACTCTAGCTTAAGGAAAGAATCTCCTCACTGATATTCATCGTCTAATGATCCCTGCTGACATTCCTCAGAGGCCGGCTCATCCCGAGTAAACATGTTTCCTTCTGAAGGCCTCGTAGAAATCTAATTAGTCCTCTTTCATCCATTGAAGCAACTTTTGATTAATAGAGATATTGTTAATATCTGACATGCCATGTTTTCAGAAAGCCGAGTGATTTAAATGTCATGCTTGGGACTTTCTCTCCTTTAGATGTAGACACAACGAACAATAGTCAACAACAGTGACGCCACCAGAGATGACAAAGTACGGAGCTAAATATGGAAAAGCCTTTGTTGTGTACAGAAAGGGAAAGTTGAATGCGCAATAATCCGGATGCTATCACACACACACACTCGCACGCACACACACACACACACACACACACAGACACACACACACACACACACACACACACACACACGCACACGCACACGCACACGCAGAGTTATATAATCTGGGAGTTGTGGATAAAACTAATCAGAGAGAGGAGGAAGGAGGAGAGTTTGAAGCTTGGGTGAGATGAGGAGGAGGAGGACTCAGGTTATCTGACAGGCTCCGGTTTAAAGAACACTGACTACATTTACATCTTCTGTATTATGAAGAATAAATATCCTCATCATGAGACCGTCTGCCGCTCAGTCACAGTAAACGTTTGACCGCCTCCCTCTCCTCAGGTTCCCATGATCCACTGGGACCTGTCCACAAAGAGGATCCTGACCATGGAGTTTGCAGAGGGGGGTCAGGTGAACGACAAAGACTACATGAAGAAACATGACATCAACGTCAACGAGGTACTGTGTGCTGCTCTGCCTGCTCTCTAACTGCTCTGTCTGCTCTCTGCCTGCTGCTTTCTGCCTGCTGCTCTGTCTGCTCTGCCTACTGCTCTGTCTGCTCTCTACTTGCTCTCTACCTGCTTTCTACCTGCTCTCTACCTGCTCTCTACCTGCTCTCTGCCTGCTCTCTACCTGCTCTCTACCTGCTCTGTCTGTTCTTTACCTGCTCTGTTTGCTCTCTGCCTGCTGCTGTTTGCTCTGCCTGCTGCTCTGTCTGCTCTCTGCCTGCTCTCTGCCTGCTCTCTGCCTGCTCTCTGCCTGCTCTCTGCCTGCTCTCTGCCTGCTCTCTGCCTGCTCTCTGCCTGCTCTCTGCCTGCTGCTCTCTTCCTGCTCTGTCTGCTCTCTACCTGCTCTGTTTGCTCTCTGTCTGCTGCTCCGTCTGCTCTCTACCTGCTCTCTACCTGCTGCTCTCTTCCTGCTCTGTCTGCTCTCTGCCTGCTCTCTGCCTGCTCTCTGCCTGCTCTCTGCCTGCTGCTCTCTTCCTGCTCTGTCTGCTCTCTACCTGCTCTGTTTGCTCTCTGTCTGCTGCTCCGTCTGCTCTCTACCTGCTCTCTACCTGCTGCTCTCTTCCTGCTCTCTACCTGCTCTCTACCTGCTGCTCTCTTCCTGCTCTGTCTGCTCTCTACCTGCTCTGTTTGCTCTCTGTCTGCTCTCTGTCTGCTCTCTTCCCGCTCTCTACCTGCTGTTCTGTTAGCTCCTTTTACATTTCACAGAGGAGACTCTTACACCTCTGTGACGCGTCGCTGTCCGTGTCAAATGCCCCAAATAGGGATCCTTTGGCTCTTGCATACAGCCTCAAGTGGACTCTTGAGGAACTGCCGTTTTTTGCACGCTTCTTATTTCCTCACTGGAAGTTCCCGCTTGGGATACACGTCCCGCCTCTCGTGCGATCCCATCATCACTTTGTAAAACACACACCTGATCACACACACAGGGTTCCCACGCGTCCTGGAAAACCTGGAAAACAGTTGACCAGTTTTCCAGTAGTGGAAAACACCTGGAAAATGGGAGAAAAAGTCAAATGTCCTGGAAAATCACATATAGTCCTGGAAAAGTATTCCAACATGGCTGCGTGCGACCTGACCCGATTAACAAAACACATCCTCATTCATTGAAAGTTGAGCGCATGCTGTGCTGGAAAAGACAGCAACACTGTGCAACTTTTTTCACATCTTTTCTCCTTCACTTCATAATCATGCTTTCACAGAAAACGGGGGTATATTGTTTATGCTTTATGGTACATTAACCTTGTAGAGTGCTCTTTTGATTCAAAGGGTCTTATATTTAAGTTAAAGTGTGACCAGTGGAGTCGGGCAGAGAGCTTGGGGGTCTGTGTCTCACAACTTTCTCTGCAGGCTGAGAGCTCAAGTACCGTACTCTATAGTGTACGCGAACCATAGCGTGGGGGTCCATGAAATAATTTGAATACATTTCTAATAAATTTTAAAATTGTGCTGTGTCATTACAAAACAGCATATACACCATTGTTATGATACCATTTGGTGGATCGAAGGGATATGTGAGTCTTAATACTACTAATTTTCTGAAAGCTTTTTAAGATCAATTACTTGAAAAGTATAAATGCTGTCATGTTGAGTCAACAAGGAATGAAATGACCCTCTGTTTTAAAGTATACAAGTGTTATTTGCTTGATTCAAATTTAAGTGTTATCTGTTTATCACTATGGTACAGGTCTGAAGTATTTACATTGATACGTTTTACAATACAAATAGTTCCAAGGGCAACTAAGAGTGCAAATGGTAGTAAGCATGTGCTTTAGTGATGGGAAGTTGGGCTCTTTTCAGAGAGTCGGCTCTTTTAACTCGGCTCCCAAAGAAGAGCCTCTTTCGACTCCCGAACGGCTCTTAATTAAGGATCTTTTGTAGCCGTATGTTTTATCTTAACTTTGCAAAAACTAATGGTTTGTGTTGAAAACCCTTTTAAATACAGTGTTTTTATGAGAAGCCTTATAATTCCGCAATTTTGTGCATTTATTCTGTTACAAAACCATTCTTACTCTAACCCTAGGATTAGGGTTAGGATTAAGGTTAGGATTAGGGTTATGATTAGGATTAGGGTTATGATTAGGGTCAGGGTTAGGATTAGGGTTAGGGTTAGGGTTAGGGTTAGGATTAGGGTTAGGATTAGGGTTAGGATTAGGGTTAGGATTAGGATTAGGGTTATGATTAGGGTCAGGGTTAGGATTAGGGTTAGGGTTAGGGTCAGGGTTAGGATTAGGGTTAGGATTAGGGTTAGGATTAGGGTTAGGATTAGGATTAGGGTTATGATTAGGGTCAGGGTTAGGATTAGGGTTAGGGTTAGGGTCAGGGTTAGGATTAGGGTTAGGGTTAGGGTCAGGGTTATGGTTAGGAATAGGTTTAGGGTTAGGGTTAGGATTAGGATTAGGGTTAGGGTTAGGATTAGGGTTATGATTAGGGTTCGGGTTAGGGTCAGGGTTAGGATTAGGGTTAGGGTTAGGGTCAGGGTTATGGTTAGGAATAGGTTTAGGGTTAGGGTTAGGGTTAGGATTAGGGTTAGGATTAGGATTAGGGTTATGATTAGGGTTCGGGTTAGGATTAGGGTTAGGGTTATGATTAGGGTTAGGGTTAGGATTAGGGTTAGGGTTAGGGTCAGGGTTAGGATTAGGGTTAGGGTTAGGGTCAGGGTTATGGTTAGGAATAGGTTTAGGGTTAGGGTTAGGGTTAGGATTAGGGTTAGGATTAGGATTAGGGTTATGATTAGGGTTCGGGTTAGGATTAGGGTTAGGGTTAGGATTAGGGTTAGGGTTAGGGTTAGGAATAGGTTTAGGGTTAGGGTTAGGGTTCGGATTAGGGTAAGGATTAGGGTTAGGATTAGGGTTAGGATTAGGATCAGGGTTAGGTTTAGGATTAGGGTTAGGATTAGGGTTCGGATTAGGGTTAGGGTTAGGGTTCGGATTAGGGTTAGGATTAGGGTTAGGGTTAGGATTAGGGTTAGGAATAGGGTTAGGATTAGGGTTAGGATTAGGGTTAGGATTAGGGTTAGGGTTAGGGTTAGGAATAGGTTTAGGGTTAGGGTTAGGATTAGGGTTAGGGTTAGGATTAGGGTTAGGGTTAGGATTAGGGTTAGGGTTAGGGTTAGGATTAGGGTTAGGGTTAGGGTTAGGATTAGGATTAGGGTTAGGGTTAGGGTTAGGGTTAGGATGAAGGTTAGGATTAGGGTTAGGGTTAGGATTAGGGTTAGGGTTAGGATTAGGATTAGGGTTAGGGTTAGGATTAGGGTTAGGGTTAGGATTAGGGTTAGGGTTAGGATTAGGGTTAGGGTTAGGGTTAGGATTAGGGTTAGGGTTAGGGTTAGGGTTAGGATTAGGGTTAGGGTTAGGGTTAGGGTTAGGATTAGGGTTAGGGTTAGGGTTAGGATTAGGGTTAGGATTAGGGTTAGGGTTAGGGTTAGGGTTAGGATTAGGGTTAGGGTTAGGGTTAGGGTTATGATTAGGGTTAGGGTTAGGATTAGGGTTCGGGTTAGGGTTAGGATTAGGGTTAGGGTTAGGATTAGGGTTATGGTTAGGGTTATGATTAGGGTTAGGGTTAGGGTTAGGGTTGGGGTTCGGGTTCAGGTTCGGATTAGGGTTAGGATTAGGGTTGGGGTTAGGATTAGGATTAGGGTTAGGGTTCGGGTTAGGATTAGGGTTAGGGTCAGAACCAGAACCAAACTCAAGCAAACAGAACCAGAACAAAAATCAAGCAAACCCAACCAGAACCGAACCAGAACCGAACCAGAACCGAACAAGAACCGAACCAGACCCGAACCAGACCCGAACCGGAACTGAACCAGAACCGAACCAGACCCGAACCAGACCCGAACCGAACCGGAACTGAACCAGGACCGAACCGGAACCGAACTAGAACCGAACCGGAACCGAACCATAACCGAACCGGACCAGAATCGAACCAGAACCGAACCAGAACCGAACCGGAACCGAACCAGAACTGAACCAAAACCGAACCAGAACCGAACCGGAACTGAACCGGACCAGAACCGTACCAGAACCGTACCAGAAACAAACCAGAACCCTACCAGAACCGAACCAGAGCCAAACCGAACCAGAACCAGAACCGAACCGGAACTGAACCGGACCAGAACCGTACCAGAACCGTACCAGAAACAAACCAGAACCCTACCAGAACCGAACCAGAGCCAAACCGAACCAGAACCAAACTCAAGCAAACAGAACCAGAACCAAACTCGAGCAAACAGAACCAGAACCAAACTCAAGCAAACAGAACCAGAACCAAATGGAGCAAACATTATTATTGTCCTCAGGTTGGCATTGAGAAAAATCCGATGCCTCAGCTTGGATGGGCTGATCCGGTTTCTCCTCTCAGTGAGTATTTGGGTTAGGATTAGGGTTAGGATTAGGGTTAGGTTTATGATTAGGATTAGGGTTAGGATTAGGGTTCGGATTAGGGTTAGGGTTAGGGTTAGGGTTCGGATTAGGGTTAGGATTAGGGTTAGGGTTAGGATTAGGGTTAGGGTTAGGGTTAGGGATAGGATTAAGGTTAGGATTAGGGTTAGGATTAGGGTTAGGGTTAGGATTAGGGTTAGGGTTAGGATTAGGGTTAGGATTAGGGTTAGGGTTAGGGTTAGGATTAGGGTTAGGGTTAGGGTTACGATTAGGGTTAGGGTTCAGGTTAGGGTTAGGGTTAGAGTTCGGATTAGGGTTAGGGTTATGATTAGGGTTAGGGTTAGGATTAGGGTTAGGTTTAGGGTTAGGGTTAGGGTTAGGGTTAGGGTTAGGATTAGGGTTAGGATTAGGATTAGGGTTAGGGTTAGGATTAGGGTTAGGATTAGGGTTAGGGTTAGGGTTAGGATTAGGGTTAGGGTTAGGGTTACGGTTAGGATTAGGGTTAGGGTTAGGGTTAGGATTAGGGTTAGGGTTAGGGGTCGGGTAATGATTAGGGTTAGGGTTAGGGTTAGGATTAGGGTTAGGGTTAGGATTAGGGTTAGGGTTAGGGTTAGGATTAGGGTTAGGATTAGGGTTAGGGTCAGGATTAGGGTTAGGGTTCGGGTTAGGGTTAGGATTAGGATTAGGGTTAGGGTTCAGGTTCGGGTTAGGGTTTAGATTAGGGTTAGGGTTAGGATTAGGGTTAGGTTTAGGGTTAGGATTAGGGTTAGGGTTAGGATTAGGATTAGGGTTAGGGTTAGGATTAGGATTAGGGTTAGGGTTAGGATTAGGGTTAGGGTTAGGATTAGGGTTAGGGTTAGGATTAGGGTTAGGGTTAGGGTTAGGGTTAGGATTAGGGTTAGGGTTAGGGTTAGGATTAGGGTTAGGGTTAGGGTTAGGATTAGGGTTAGGGTTAGGGTTCGGGTAATGATTAGGGTTAGGATTAGGGTTAGGGTTAGGGTTAGGGTTAGGTTTAGGGTTAGGATTAGGATTAGGATTAGGATTAGGGTTAGGGTTAGCGTTCGGGTTCGGGTTAGGGTTAGGATTAGGGTTAGGGTTAGGATTAGGGTTAGGGTTAGGGTTACGGTTAGGGTTAGGATTAGGGTTAGGGTTAGGATTAGGGTTAGGGTTAGGGGTCGGGTAATGATTAGGGTTAGGGTTAGGATTAGGGTTAGGGTTAGGATTAGGGTTAGGGTTAGGATTAGGGTTAGGGTCAGGATTAGGGTTAGGGTTCGGGTTAGGGTTAGGATTAGGATTAGGGTTAGGGTTCAGGTTCGGGTTAGGGTTATGATTAGGGTTAGGATTAGGGTTAGGATTAGGGTTAGGGTTAGGATTAGGATTAGGGTTAGGGTTAGGGTTAGGGTTAGGGTTAGGATTAGGGTTAGGGTTAGGATTAGGGTTAGGGTTAGGGTTAGGATTAGGGTTAGGGTTAGGGTTAGGGTTAGGATTAGGGTTAGGGTTAGGGTTAGGGTTAGGGTTCGGGTAATGATTAGGGTTAGGGTTAGGATTAGGGTTAGGGTTAGGGTTAGGTTTAGGGTTAGGATTAGGATTAGGATTAGGATTAGGGTTAGGGTTAGCGTTCGGGTTCGGGTTCGGGTTAGGGTAATGATTAGGGTTATGGTTAGGATTAGGGTTAGGGTTAGGATTAGGGTTAGGGTTAGGGTTATGGTTAGGATTAGGGTTAGGGTTAGGGTTAGGGTTCGGGTTAGGGTTAGGGTTCGGGTTCGGGTTAGGGTAATGATTAGGGTTAGGATTAGGGTTATGGTTAGGGTTATGATTAGGGTTAGGGTTAGGATTAGGGTTATGGTTAGGGTTATGATTAGGGTTGGGGTTAGGGTTAGGATTAGGGTTAGGGTTAGGGTTAGGGTTAGGTTTAGGGTTAGGATTAGGATTAGGATTAGGATTAGGATTAGGGTTAGGGTTAGCGTTCGGGTTCGGGTTCGGGTTAGGGTAATGATTAGGGTTATGGTTAGGATTAGGGTTAGTGTTAGGATTAGGGTTAGGGTTCGGGTAATGATTAGGTTTAGGGTTAGGATTAGGGTTAGGGTTAGGGTTAGGGTTAGGTTTAGGGTTAGGATTAGGATTAGGATTAGGATTAGGATTAGGGTTAGGGTTAGGGTTAGCGTTAGGGTTAGGGTTAGGGTTAGGGTTCGGGTAATGATTAGGGTTAGGGTTAGGATTAGGGTTAGGGTTAGGGTTAGGTTTAGGGTTAGGATTAGGATTAGGATTAGGATTAGGGTTAGGGTTAGCGTTCGGGTTCGGGTTAGGGTAATGATTAGGGTTATGGTTAGGATTAGGGTTAGGGTTAGGATTAGGGTTAGGGTTAGGGTTAGGGTTCGGGTTAGGGTTAGGGTTCGGGTTCGGGTTAGGGTAATGATTAGGGTTAGGATTAGGGTTATGGTTAGTGTTATGATTAGGGTTAGGGTTAGGGTTAGGATTAGGGTTATGGTTAGGGTTATGATTAGGGTTAGGGTTAGGGTTAGGATTAGGGTTAGGGTTAGGGTTAGGGTTAGGGTTAGGTTTAGGGTTAGGATTAGGATTAGGATTAGGGTTAGGGTTAGGGTTAGCGTTCGGGTTCGGGTTCGGGTTAGGGTAATGATTAGGGTTATGGTTAGGATTAGGGTTAGGGTTAGGATTAGGGTTAGGGTTAGGGTTATGGTTAGGATTAGGGTTAGGGTTAGGGTTCGGGTTAGGGTTAGGGTTCGGGTTCGGGTTAGGGTAATGATTAGGGTTATGGTTAGGGTTATGATTAGGGTTAGGGTTAGGGTTAGGATTAGGGTTATGGTTAGGGTTATGATTAGGGTTAGGGTTAGGGTTAGGGTTAGGATTAGGGTTAGGGTTAGGGTTAGGGTTCGGGTAATGATTAGGGTTAGGGTTAGGATTAGGGTTAGGGTTAGGGTTAGGTTTAGGGTTAGGATTAGGATTAGGATTAGGGTTAGGGTTAGCGTTCGGGTTCGGGTTCGGGTTAGGGTAATGATTAGGGTTATGGTTAGGGTTAGGGTTAGGATTAGGGTTAGGGTTAGGGTTATGGTTAGGATTAGGGTTAGGGTTAGGGTTAGGGTTCGGGTTAGGGTTAGGGTTCGGGTTCGGGTTAGGGTAATGATTAGGGTTAGGATTAGGGTTATGGTTAGGGTTATGATTAGGGTTAGGGTTAGGGTTAGGATTAGGGTTATGGTTAGGGTTATGATTAGGGTTAGGGTTAGGGTTAGGGTTGGGGTTCGGGTTCAGGTTCGGATTAGGGTTAGGATTAGGGTTAGGGTTATGATTAGGGTTAGGGTTAGGGTTAGGGTTGGGGTTCGGGTTCAGGTTCGGATTAGGGTTAGGATTAGGGTTAGGGTTAGGATAAGGATTAGGGTTAGGGTTCGGGTTCAGGTTCGGGTTAGGATTAGGGTTAGGGTCAGAACCAGAACCAAACTCAAGCAAACAGAACCAGAACAAAAATCAAGCAAACCCAACCAGAACCGAACCAGAACCAAACAAGAACCGAACAAGAACCGAACCAGACCCGAACCAGACCCTAACCGGAACTGAACCAGAACCGAACCAGAACTGAACCAGAACCGAACCAGAACCGAACCAGACCCGAACCGGAACTGAACCAGAACCGAACTGGAACCGAACCGGAACCGAACCGGAACCGAACCAGAACCGAACCGGAACCGAACTGGAACCGAACCGGACCAGAATCGTACCAGAACCGAACCAGAACCTAACCGGAAACGAACCAGAACTGAACCAGAACCGAACCAGAACCGAACCGGAACTGAACTGGACCAGAACTGTACCAGAACCGTACCAGAAACAAACCAGAACCCTACCAGAACCGAACCAGAGTCAAACTGAACCAGAACCAAACTCAAGCAAACAGAACCAGAACCAAACTCGAGCAAACAGAACCAGAACCAAACTCAAGCAAACAGAACCAGAACCAAATGGAGCAAACATTATTATTGTCCTCAGGTTGGCATTGAGAAAAATCCGATGCCTCAGCTTGGATGGGCTGATCCGGTTTCTCCTCTCAGTGAGTATTTGCCCGGTCTTTGAGAAGAACCCTAACCCTAACTCTCTCAGAAGGAACAGATGAAGCCACGATACAAAGCCTCCCCTCCATCACCTGTATCCTATATCCTCACGTGATTGGCCGCATGGCCGCCATGCTGACCAATCAAAACTAAGTTCTGCTGTGGGCAGAGCTGGGGCTGTGCACTGTGAGAGCTAAGCAGCGAAAGGAAAAAACTGGGAGCCGGCTCTTCTGATTCACTATAAAGCATCGTCTCTCAGAGCCGCAGCTTTTGATCGTGACACATCACTAATGTGCTTAATCTCGATACTGGATTAATTGTTGACATTCCCACTTGATACCCATATAAATTAGTTTTCAGCTAAGCAAAATGATGGGGGGTTTAGTTACTCTTGAATATTGATGCCACTTTATGACACTACAACAGCAACCAAGACTATCGGTACAAAGACGAATGACCTACTTCCTTATTTGTAACATTTAGAGGGGTGTAGGTGTCAGTCTGATTGAACTACACGCCTCTTTTTTAGATTTTTCAACTTCTGATGAATAATATATTTCAGTGCTGAGATAAAACTGAGATTTTTTGGTTAGAAAACACAATTTGCAGCAAAAAGATAAGAGGTACAACTTTGTCCACAGGGGGCGCCATATCCACACACTAAAAGTTCCTCACTGGAGCTTTAAGCTCTGTTATAATGGGCAGCGTGAGTTTATCCTCATGATGGTGACAGGAAGGAGATGAGACACATAAGCTGTGAAGCATATTCAGTAAAAATATCTGTAATCTATATTTGTGTAAAAACGCTCGGTATAATATGAGCTATCACTGAAGTTCATGATTATATCTATTATTAATCTCTGGCCGGCGTCGAGCTGCATGTTTCTAATGTGCCACAGCGATGACGTCATTATTTGGCATCCTGCGAGACATCAAGTTGTGTCCAAGAGTGTTTTTAAATGATGCTCCCTATCTCTCACTTCATTCACCGTTAAGGTAGGGAGTAGAGAATGAGTGTGGAGTTATTCCTGTGACGTTCTGCAGAGGTCTCCTCCTCCTCCTCTCCTCCCCCGAAATAAACTGATTCAATCTGCCAGAAACACAAAGTGAGTGAGTTTCAAACTGAACGAGTTCCTCTGAGGCGTTTTCAATCAGACGCAGGGCTTCAGGAGGAGCTGCAAGCTGAGCTGCGGCTAACATTAGCTTGTCTTCTCCTCTGGGACAGAAGTGTCCGAACCTTTTACAAAGAGGCACACATTTGAGTTTGTGAAAAAGCCTCCTGACATTTTTATTCACCATTAAAATAAAATATGAATCCTCTATTTTATAACAATTTATTTTCAGTGATTTCTTTAAAAAATCAGTCACTGGGTGTCAGATATATTTGTGCTATCAGTGCAGGCTCATGAAATAAAGCCTCCTCTGTCTCCCCTGATTCATGACGATACGTCTTCAGTAGCTGTCTTACAGGAAACGTAAACATCAGCTAACTTTTGCTTCTTCTCAAGGAAAATATTCTCCATCAGGGGTGGGCGATGTGGGAACAAATGTATCTGTTTTTATTACTATACTGTTTTATTTACTGGAATAAAACACACACACAAAGCAGAAGACAATGATAAATGCATGAGGAGTAATGAATAAAGAATTGTGCTTTTCTTTGGCACACAAACACAAACACAAAAAGGACACACTCTGTACATTAAGCCGTAATGATGTGTGTTAGAAGGCGACTGATGAGAGAGATAGACTACAATAAACACACACACACACACACACACACACACACACACACACACACACACACACACACACACACACACACACACACACACACACACACACACACGACGGGGTGGATGGTATTATTAGGTGACAGAGCTGCATGCTGGACCCTGTGTGTATGTGTGTGTGTGTGTGTGTGTGTATCTGTGTGTGTAATCACAAGATGGATGAGGGCCTAAATAGACTTTCCTCTGAACTTGGCCTCTTGACGTGAGCAGAATGAGTCGATGCTCTGCTCCAGTTTTTCTTTGCATTCTCCCCCACAGTGTGGAGATTTCAGATACGACTGCACGCACCGAGCCGACCGCGTTCTCAAAGTGGAGGCCGTGTTTCAGTTCAGCCTTAAAAATGTGTGACATATTCTTCTAAGCTGGTGGAAATATTTCTAATGTGATCTCAGTTGTGTTTAATGCAACATAATCACAGGCTCTTTGTTTTGTCTGTCTGCTGCAAATTAGAATAAATTTGCTTAAAGAGATGAATTTATGGCAAATCTCACAAATGGGATCTCGACGATACAAAACATCTTATTATGTAATTCTCAGTCTTATTGCTCACAATGGCTTAATGGCCCAGATATCTTAAAGCAACATACGCCAAGCTATAGAGACAGAGCGAGGAGTCGGTCTCTGTTAACAATGCCTGCTTGAGGGGAAAATCTGTGGGACTAGAAAGTGTTCGCAGAATGACTGAAAACACAAGTTATCAGCATGTCTAGGATTCTTTTATTAACCAGAGAGGGAACTATGTACCAAGATACCGGATGTTGTTATGCTTGGATAGCTTATAGCTCCGCCTCTCCAGGACCATAGATTGTATAAATGATGGATGACCGCTCCCCAAAAGTGAAGCCAAACATTTAATGTGATTAATGCATCTCCATCATCTGGGGCGAGTTCACTGATTGGCGTACGCTTGGGTGTGACCTTACTTAGTCCGACTTAGACCATAAAGTTACGATTGAGGTGAAGTTAGGCACTGTGATCATTAAATACTGATCTGATGAGGATATTTGGACGTTTGAATAAAAACTAAACTAGTTTGCATTCCTGAGGACTCCTTCTGTGTTTCAACAGCTGTTGTAAACTCCAAAAACACTGACACGTTCAGCCGAAGGTCTCCAGTTTACATGGTCACTCTTCAGACTGTAACACCGGGAGCTGACAGAGACGCATTCAACAATCAGAAACATTCAGCATTGCAGGCTGCGCCCCCTGAAGTTCCTGTACCTTTTGGAAAGTACTATCACCCGAACAGGAGCTTTTCAGGGGAAGATTAACTATCCAGGAACTAAATTTAGACCCTGGTTCTGGCAGTCGAGAAGCCCATAGTTCCTCAAAAAGTCTCACTTTCCTGGGGAAAGTTCCTGCGGTGGAAAAGCACCTTTAGTTTGAGTGAAAGAGTTGGCCGAGCATAGTCAAAAGTATTCACGGAATGACTGTTGGAGGATGGAGGGTGAAGTAAAAACATTGCGGGTGCTCCAATCAGAAACGTTCAGCATTGCTGGCCCCGCCCCCCTTAAGTTCCTGGACCTTTGGAAAGTACTATCACCCGAACAGGAGCTTTTCAGGGGAAGATTAACTACCCAGAAACTAAATTTAGACCCTGGTTCCTGCAGTCGAAAAAAAAGCACATAGTTCTTCCAAAAGTCTGTAGTTCCTGAGGAAACATCCTGCGGTGGAAAAGCACCTTTAGTTTGACTGCAGGAGCTGGCTGAAGCAAAGTCTGACGTAAGAGATACGACTGACTTAGTTTAAACCCAGCTGGTGCTCTCAGACCCTGATCCCCAGTGCACAGATTCTGGCTCGCAAGACGTCAAGGCCCATCATGGGAGGAGATTTGGCTTCACACACCTCATCCATCTACATGTATATGTTTATATATTCAGTCAACAGTCTGGCCAAATAAGTGAGTGTCATTATCTCACATTGTCCACATCCTCCCTGCTGATGACTCAGGCCTCATTGCCTGTTTGCTCCATCCTTTTCATAAAGGTTTCATATTTGGAGGCTCATAAAAACCCCGTTCTGGGTCATTTTCCTGTTGTTGCTGGCAGACAAAAAGTGACAAAGAGACACTGTCATGTACAAAGTCAATGGAGAGTGATGAACTGTTTCCCCGCTAAGTTTTGGCAGGACTAGATATGCTCTGTCTTTATTAATGGTAGGGAAAACTCTCTGAAGACAAATTTACATGTCCGGTGGAAAATAACCTCGTAATATCCGACCCTGCGAGCGAGGCGATGAGTTATGATCCGGAAAGTCTGTTTTAGGAAATAGTTTTGGGACTGTTTAATAAGGAGGAGAGGGAGACGGGAGGTAGAGTTAGAGACAAATTGAGAGGATCCTATTGGCTGTTCAGTAAAGGTGATGTCTGCATGCTTCTGCAGACCTTTTGATTCATGTGATAATGCAACCTAACCGTAACAAGTTTTAATCATGGGTCTCCTAACATGAGTGCACAGATTTTCATGCCACACAGATAATTAAGGTAACAACTGTTGGGTCTGCTTTCTATTCATCCTGTAGCATCTTTTTAAGTCCCCAACTCCCAACAAGGTGATACATTACTTCACATTATCTCACTTACTACACTGCTACCAACTAACGGTATACACAAGTTGATCTAAAGATAATTATTTTTAGTATTTATACAGCTAAAAGTAAGCTGAACATCCCCATCAATGCTAAAGTCAAAGGCACAGCTCATCTTCTGTTTGTTGTCGTTCATTTCTCTCCACTCCTCGTATCTTTAAACATCACTCACTATTTCTGCTCTTTTTTCCTCCTCTCTTGGTATTTTCTGTTAACTTTCAGTAAGTTTTGTGCTCTCCAAATAGCTAAAACATAACCTTGAACTCATCCTCCATATTGGTACCATTTTGGAGTGTTAACCAAAGTTCCTGGACCTTTGGAAAGTACCATCCCCCGAACAGGAGCTTTTCAGGGGAAGATTAACTACCCAGGAACTAAATTTAGACCCTGGTTCCTGCATTAGAAAAGCACATAGTTCCTCAAAAAAGTCATTAGTTCCTGGGGACCCCTACACAGAACTCATCCTCCATATTGGTACCATTTTGGAGTGTTAACCAAAGTTCCTGGACCTTTGGAAAGTACCATCCCCCGAACAGGAGCTTTTCAGGGGAAGATTAACTACCCAGGAACTAAATTTAGACCCTGGTTCCTGCATTAGAAAAGCACATAGTTCCTCAAAAAAGTCCTTAGTTCCTGGGGACCCCTACACAGAACTCATCCTCCATGTTGGGACCATTTTGGAGTGCTAACCGAAGCTAACGTTTTTGCCAGAGTTTCAACAGGCTGAGGTGAAATAGGCACAGCTCCTCCTCCTTTCCTGTACCTGTATGCTCAGCTTGACGGTGGCAACTCAAACTTTTAAGTCTTAAGTGATATTTTAACTCCGTCCATGTGGGAGTTTATTAAAGTAAGATGTGTAGCACAAAAATTATAGCACTCAATTTAAAAAATAATGTTAATTTCTAACCTTAATGGCACATTTGTTACAACACGATATGTCAAAGCACCAAAAACGTCATTAAATTGGGAGAGAGGATGATGGTGTTTGTTTCATACGAGCCTCTCTAGCCCCATGTGTCTTTGAGTGAGAGTTTTGGATTGCAGACAGGGGTCTTAATATGTTGCTCTGGATGAGACCCAGCAGAGTCTCATGTGGCATGTGCATTAAATTCAACGGTGGCATAATGAGCTTTTAGAGCCTCTTTCTTTTGGATTCTACCTTTCACATTCGACCAAGTAGCATCATAAAGGCGCCCAAGTTTTACCTGAAAGTCGTCTCCATTGTTCAGGAGTTTCTAAAGGTAGAGTCAGGACAGAGCGACGCGGCCTCATGCAGGTGCAGTCCTGAAGCTTATCAAGTCACAAACGTCATTCAGCTCCTCAGTCTGAAACTCATTGTTGTTAGAAAATGCAGCAGCAGCACTATACGCCGGACATTGTGGTATCTGTACGAGACTTGATAAGGGTCGTAACCCTGTCAAAATAATAATTTGATGACGCCGTCTCACAGATTTATGAGAAAGAGGTTGAGCACTGCAGCAGGAAACATTTCTGCAAGCTTTAGGTCTGACATTACAAGACAGTTTAATCACTGGAATGGACTCACAGTGTAGTAAGATCACCCAGTAGTATTTTCACACAGTAGCATCTTTTTAAGTCCCCAAATCCCAACATGGTGATACATTACTTCACATTATCTCACTTACTACACTGCTACCAACTAACGGTACACACAAGTTGATTTAAAGATAATTATTTTTAAGCTGGCGAAGATGGCGCCAGCGGTGTGCATGGCGAGCCTTCTGTCAGGACTGTTCAGCCTACTCTTTGCTCTTTTAGTGTGTAGCTGCTGTCTAAATGTCTCTGCTCTGCTTGTATATGATCGCCAGTCGCTTCTTAATATCAGAAATGCTCAGGAAATGGTGTTTGAGCGCAGTCTGGGGAAACTCACTTCGTTCCCCCCTCCTCCATTTTTAAATTCTATACCACCGTACCGGTGCCGCTCGGCAGATGCCATTCTCAGCAGAAAGCTGAGAGTAGAGACGGGGAAGACGTGGTGGTGTTCTAGTGAGGATCAGGGCTTACCTGCGGTCCAGCCGTGGTAATCATCTAAGCCTCCCTCACAACTTTTCTCCATATATTCGGCTCCCGGTGGAGGTCGGGATACCAGATACTTCTGTCACGCCTCGAGCTTAGTGTAGGCATTAAAGGTAATGTCTTGAAATGGTTCCAAATCTTTTTGTTAGAGAGGACCTTCTCTGTCCACCTTGGCCAACACTCTTCAGAAGAAGCCCCTCTAGTTTGTGGGGTCCCTCAAGGCTCTATTTTAGGGCCAGTGCTATTTTCATTATATATGCTTCCACTGGGATCCATCTTTAGAAAACATGGTATCTCCTTCCACTGTTTTGCAGATGATTTCAAATCTATCTGTCTTTAAAAACAAAGGACTCCATGAAAGCCTTGTTGACCTGTCTTGGAGATGTAAAATCATGGATGGAGTTAAACTTCTTGAGTGTGAATGAAAAGAAAACTGAAATCATTGTTTTTGGTGATTCTGATCTTCTGGATGGTGTTGACAGTACCTTCGGTAATTTAGTGTCTCACTGTCATCCCTCAGTCAGGAACCTTGGTGTCATCTTTGATAGTGCTTTTAAATTTGATAAACAGATCACTTCTAGACAAAATAAAAGCCTATCTTCCCTCTCATGAGTTTGAGAGGGTGATACATATGTTTATCACTTCTCGCCTTGATTATTGAAATTCTTTGCATTGTGGTGTTGATCAGTCATCTCTTTGGCACCTACAGCAGGTTCAGAATGCGGCTGCATGCCAGCTGACTGGGAAGAGACGACGGGATCACATCACGCCTGTTCTGGCCTCTCTTCACTGGCTTCCTGTCAGCTTCAGGATCCAGTATAAAACTGTGTGGTTGGTTTTTAAAAGTCTACATGAACATGAAAACAATGGTTAAGATCTAAACTGCAGCCGGCCATTAGGGGGAGCTCTAAATGTCTTGGCATCACTTTTGAGGAGCTGTCATGTTGCCCATCTAGTGTGATGGAGTCCCAGTTTCCACACACACACACACCAGTCCAAGTTAAAGACCGCTTTGATATCACATATCCGTGACTGAGTCACATCAGTCTGGAGAACCTGATCATAAAGTTTGACCCCCATGGGAACAACAATGGAGTGTGTGTGTGTGTGTGTGCGTGAAGCCTCCAGAGCAGAAACAGGATGTTGCGGGTCAAACGGTGAAATGTGTCGCAGTGCTTCGCTTTCTCTCCAGGGACGATCTGAGGAGCTCTAATTAACAACCATTAGTGTCTGCCCGCTCCTCTCTGAGATCATTGTTGTCTCTCTGTTTGCTTTCTAAATAGATGTTTGTGTGTGTAGGCCTGTATTCCTATCACTGCGAGGACCACCTTGTGCATTGTTATGTTTGGTAGGGCTGTACTTTGGTGCCTGGTGCAAACAGCAGTATCGCACTGAGCTTGTTTCCTTGAATGTGGTGCTTTGGTATCTTTATGGCTCTCAGTGCGTCACACTGTTGCTTTAATAATACGTTATTAAGGGTGAGGGAATGCAAACCCAGCAGCTCACTTCAATCTTGGTGCTATTTCACATTTTTCCAGCATCTGTTAACACAGGGACGTTGAACTTGAAGTGGTCACCAGTTAGTTATGTAATCTGCAGCCTTTAAATCGAGTGATAATGCAGCTGCTTTGTTCTTCTGTGCACATTGAACTCTTTCTTTTGATTAACTTTGCAGATTTATGATGAAATTAAACAGACATGATGAAGACATTTTTAAAAGATGTTTAATTTTGCTTTTTAACCTTATTTATTTTATTAATTATATTGATTAATTTTATTTTTTAGTATTTTTTTATTTATAGTTTTGCCATTTATTATTTTTCCCATTTCAGTTGTTCAGTTCTGACTCTCTGTTCTTTTGTGAAGCACTTTGGTCTGCTTGTATGAAAGGTGCAATAGAGTTTTTCTGCCTCGTCACCGTCAGAGTCTGTGACATTTTCTTCTCCATTGATCCGTCCTTAAACACTGCTGTGTCCCAAACTGGGTTCTGTTTAGATTAACGTCATGCTGCATCATCATCTTTGCAGATTTCTTTGTTGCAGCCTAAAGTTTTCTGTCTTCTCTTCATTTTACGTCACTGTTTCCATCTAATGTTTTTTCTCCCGGCGTAAAAACCAAATGTGAAATTAACCCGACTTCAGAGTAGGGGTGTGCGATGTGAAAAAGAAATCATATCACAGTTTTTTTAAAACAAATCAATTTACCTATTATAATCACAGCCTTAAACAGATAAAAGTCCGCCTTGGCCAACACTCTTCAGAAGAGGCCCCTGTAGTTTGTGGGGTCCCTCAAGGCTCTATTTTAGGGTCAGTGCTATTTTCATTATATATGCTTCCACTGGGATCCATCTTTAGAAAACATGGTATCTCCTTCCACTGTTTTGCAGATGATTTACAAATCTATCTGTCTTTAAAAACAAAGGACTCCATGAAAGCCTTGTTGACCTGTCTTGGAGATGTAAAATCATGGATGGAGTTAAACTTCTTGAGTGTGAATGAAAAGAAAACTGAAATCATTGTTTTTGGTGATTCTGATCTGATATGAAAACAAATCAATTTACCTTTTAGAATCACAGCCTTAAACAGATAAAAGGATAAAAGATGATTTAAGACAGGATACTGTTCAAACACTGTTTTAATTTAGTTGAGCAATTTAGAAAACTTGTGCCAAGTACAATTAACATCAAACAAAAATATTGACATGCATAACTTCAACTTATTTTAGTCATTGTCTTTTTCTTTTCTTAACTCAAAATGAAAAACAACTTAAACACAGCATTAAAGTAAGGTGCACACTTGCTGGGGGATCATGTCCTTTGCAAGATAAAACGTTACTGCTTCAGTTACATTTTTCCAGTGCGTACTTGTTTTCTCATATGGAGTGCCCTTATCAAATCCCTGTGTCAAAGTTGTTTGTTTTGCCTCCTGGTCTCCTCGCCTTTTGACTTTCTGCATACTGTTTCGGATGCTGTCTCTTCAGGTGGTTTAATAAGGTTAGTTGTGTTTCCATCCGAGGTGCGGACCTTCTTGTTGCAAACTTTGCAAATAACAGTTGTTTGCGTTGTGTCGCTTTGTGAAAATCCAAACCAGTTCCATATTACCGAGGTAGAATTTCTTTTTGGGACCAACTCCTCACTTTTGCTTTCATTAGCAGCCATGCTTTCTCTCACGTAGTTGGGATAAAAGGAGAGGGGGGATAAACCAACTAAGACACTGCCTACAGCTCGCTCTGATTGGTTCATCCGTGTATCTGTAGTGCTTACATGAAGCGGACTAACAAATGGTGTGATTCGGCAGAGTTAAAAATGGATGGATGCGGCTGTGCATGGGCACACAGACTTAAGGCACAGACACGGCACAACGAGGGATATAATGTGCACTACAGCCGGTTCTACGATCTCTGTGCTTTGGCAGATCGTCATCACATTCTAATCCTTCACGATCTAAAATCGTCATATCGCATGCCCCTACTTCAGAGTCGGATCATTAGTGTGCTGACAGAACTGAGAGATCACTGCTGTGGTGCATTGGCCAATCCAAATAGAATATCAAACACAACTGATAACATAATAACAATTTGTGTATTCTATTTCCATTCTTGGTTGCAGAGGTCATATTTATCCACTTGTACATAAATCATTTATAGTTTTAACAACAAGCAAACCAGAACAGCTTAACCTCTCTGAGCCAGCTGATTGATTTCTCTCCTCTGTTTGTTTTTCAGATCTCAGAGAACCTGGGTAAGATGTACAGCGAAATGATCTTCGTGCACGGCTTCGTCCACTGCGACCCGCATCCGGGGAACGTGTTGGTCTGCAAGTGCCCCAAGAGCAAGAAGGCGGAGATTGTCCTGCTCGATCACGGACTCTATCAGGTGGAGAATCTCCAGGCGGCACTAACATAAAGAAAACACCATTTGTTCTAATATTGCGCTCCATTTTTCATGTTGCTGGCTGAGGCCTTGAGTAAATAGGTAGAGCAGCAAACAGTCAAGATGCACATAAAAAATGGGCACCACACACACACACACACACACACACACACACACACACACACACACACACACACACACACACACACACACGCGCGCTTTTAGTGGAGCTGCAGGGGGATAAAAGCTTTTTGATAAACAACTCATTTGATGTTGTTTTTAACAGAGTGCAGCGTGCTCGCTTTGGATTGGTACATCACTGCCTTAATCATACAGACCTATACATGCACTCTCCTGCTCCACACACACAAACACACACACACACACACACACACACACACACACACACACACACACACACACACACACAGGGACTCTTTTATTGTTAACGTTCCTACAAACAGTCAGACACACACCAGCTCAACAGGGTTTTGTTGACTGCTACTTCGTGTATTCATGAGAAGGAATTATCCCTCCACAATAGCACCAATTTATTCTTAATGACCTCTGATTCCTGCTGTCATTTTGGAAAGTAATGTTAATCTGCTCCCCGTATACACACACATATTCAGGTCCAGACTTAATATAAATTGTGTTTGTGTTTAAAGTGCATCAGGGGGTCAGAGAGTCGAGGATTGAAGGGGTCCAGAGTCGGAACTGTAAAATCAAAAACAGCAATTTAGTTCTTTTTTTTCCTGGTGAGTTCACAGAGTCTACGTGAAAACGTTGAAGCTGGACTCAGGGGTCTGGACTCTCAGCATGGAGGTGTTCTGGATTCTCAAACTTCCTGCAAATACATGATCAATGCAAAACCAGAAACGCATGCAAAACAAAAAGCTGCAAAACGGTTTCTTGCACACGATGATGTTCTGCAGCCTGTTTGTGTCCCCTTTTTTTCCCACCACGTTTCTCCTTCTGAAGATTGTTTAGGCGTTTGCAGATGGATTATCCTTAGGGTTAGCTAATCACAGCTTTATACCGTAACCCTCACAGGGCAGCTGAAGAGAGACAGGAAATGATGGTAGTAGAGAGTGGGAGAAGAAGCACAGCAATGGCCGTACCTGGGAGTCGAACCAGCAACCGCCCGTCATTATTGAAAAATAATTGGTTGCAAAAAAAAGGCTGATTGTATAGACGTCTATGAGAAAAGGGGCATACTTTTTTCTTCAGTTAACCCTTCCTTATAAGATTATGATCTCAGTCTATAGATTAAAGAGTTTCTATCACAGAAGTCTAAAACATGCCGTTCTTTTGTTGATTTTAAAAAACACTCTGAGCTTGCTTTATAAATTGAGCATCCCAACAAGTTTGATACTTATCTGAAATTATCTGTGCATCTTAACCTTAAAAAAATGTTCAGCCCTTTTTGCATAAGCACTGTTTGCAAGGAGGGAGTCAGGGAGATAAGAAAAATCAACATGAGCGAGCGGGCAAAGTGATGATTTTGTGTATGTTGAGCAGAGTTCTGAGAGCTCGTCTGTCAGAAAATCTTCCGCTGTGAGGCCCATGAGTAAAAGGCAAGCTCCTAAATGTCCTGAAATTGGAAATCTACAGTGTTTATGTGTGCAAGGGGCCTCAAAAATTAGTGTTTCAACATTGCATTGTTCACAGTTGACCCTGACCTTTCATCAAAGCAGATATATTCTTCATAAAAAAACACATCATCATCCATCCTCCCGTCCTCTGCAGGTCCTGCAGCCGGACTTCAGGATGGACTACTGCAGATTGTGGCAGTCTCTGATAAACGGGGACATGTCCGGTGTGGAGCGTTACAGCCGTAGACTGGGAGCCGGAGATCTGTACCCGCTGTTCGCCTGCGTGCTCACCGCTCGCTCCTGGACCGCCGTCAACGCCGGCATCAGTTCTGTGCCTGTCACCGTCTCTGAGGTACCAGCTCGCTCACACAAATGTGTACATGGTGTCTGTTAGAATAGTGAACTTGATCTTACAGAGTGTGCCACAGAGTCTGCAGAGCCTTTGTGTTAGTGCATGAACTGCACAGATTTAAATAAATATAGAAGAATTAATCAAAGAGAGGCGTTTAAGGAGCAGAAATGTTCGCCCGTTATTCCAAATCCCGTACGGATCAAATAAAACATTATGAGGTTTAGCAGAACGTCAACAGCAGTCTTTATTCTTCCAGAAGTTTGATCAGCCGGGTGTTAAAAGATTTAAAGAGATGAACTTTGAGTTGCAGCCGGAGTGAAGCGGGAGTCTGTGGCGGGCTGATGTTGACAGCTGCACAGATTCAAACTGAAGTGCATCAGTTCCATCAGACACGCATGAGATGAGAACTGAAACACTCGGAGGAGATCCATCCGGAGCTGACAGGGTGTTAGAGCCGGAAATCTAGTAGATGTTTCAGTACTGCTGCAAACACAAATAACATAAATAACACCCTCACAGAGAGTCAACTCAGGAGTCAGCAGCGTGTTTTATTATTATGCAGATAATTAATGATGGCTGTGATAACTGATGCTGTGGTTTTACTTCAGAGCATCATTCAGACACTGAGGTCATTCAAAGCTCTGCAGAGTCATGAAATAAAAGATGTAGATTTAGAATCAAAAAGAGCAATAAGACAACACAGAGGGATTTAAAGAGTTGAAATGACTCAAAGTCAACAATGTGCATGGTTCAAATATCACTTGGAGTTTGTATAACATCATCACAGAAAAAAAAAGATATCACTGGTCAGTGCACAGGAAAACATGGCGACTGAATCTGAGCATTCGATGCTTGAGCTGGAGGTGATAAATGTTGAGCAGCAGTTGATCATACTGCAGTTATTGCAAAGAAGATAAAAAAAAGAGACGAAATAAAAGGAAGCTGAATGGTGGCGATACTTGAAAAGTCTGCAGCTAAGTGGACCAATAACAGGGCTTGCTGTCTGCTTTTTTTTGTCACATTGTTACATCTTTGAGGAAGTTCACATCAGGATCCTGCGTAGACACAAAGCGACTAAGACCTGCAGCTTACAGCCATATTCCATCAGATCTGTCTCCGATCTGTCACGGCACCGGATCTGATAGGTTTCTATTCTAGTCAATGTGTTAACTTCCTCTGGATCCGCTTCGTTGCGTTCCGGCTGCGTCTCTGATCAAGCAGGTCGGTGCCCTCCGGATCAGATATGCAAGACTTCTATTTTTGCCGGATGCCGGAGCACGACGCATCAATCTCAACAGAGCAGATGGAGCGGGACAGGAAGTCAGGCACCAAAACTATATGAAAACATCCGGTTAATTTTCAGAATAAAACACTCTGTGTTATCACCAGATCGTATTTCACTTAACTACAACAACAAACCGTCATGATGAGCAGAGCCAGGCCTGGAGTCAACAGGTCAGAGGTTTTCAGAGGACCAGAAAGACAACATGGATGAGGAGAGGAGGAGGAGAATCCGTGATTCAGTCATTACCGCGGGAAAACCTCGGCCACATGACACCAGCTGTCCGGTGGTCCTGCGTTGAAGGACAAGAGAGCACGAGACGGAAGTCCCATGTTTTTCTCACATCATCTGACTCCTACCCCCTGCAGAGTCATCAGACATTACAAACCACTTTATAGAAATAATCAATCTTTAAGCTGATGATCTTGTTTGCTTTTCTAGGTCTTACAGAGTTTACAGTATTAATACCATTTAAAAACTTGTTACAGGAGCTTTAACGCTGCTTCCATATTCAATCACATCCCAACTCGTCTAAATATTGACCCCAAACTTTAAGTTCTAGTCAGAGTTTGTCAGTTTTTCTTGAAGAAAAGACTGATTTCAGAATCCATTAGCCTGGTTTGTGTGTGTTCGTAAGTGTCCCATTAACCACAGGGGTTCCACAAAGCCATCTGTGCTGGAGAGAGAGTTTATTTATACCTCAGTTATGCAACATTTCGAAGCTGGCAAAAGTACTCCAAAACAGTCTGCTACAGTGTGCCACCCCCTCACACATGACGGCCAGTACAAGACTGAACTTGGCAAGGATCAGGACATGAAACACTCCCTCTGTCTGTTCCAGTGTTGAGGAAAATTACATTATTATTTCTGGGGGAAGTGGTTCAGTGTTTTGAGTTTTGGAGTGTTTCAGGTGCAGGAGGGTAAAGTGAAGTTTAAGAGTGTGAGACCGGGAGGAGGCAGTGAGAGGAAAGGAAGCTCATTCTCACAGCAGAAGGAGACACCAGGACATGTTAGTGTCATGTATGTGTGCATGATGAACTCTAAGGTGTGTTTCTTCATCTGCACAACATGCTTCTGTTGTCCCTGTTTACATTCTGCCCTCGGCCCACGCGGCACAAGCTTCTGATGTCATCCAGTCCATCACGATCTGGGAAGTGCTGACTGAGCCATATGGTGAGGGGGACAGCGAGGGCTTTATACACAGCATCACAGGATGCATCAACTTCTGTGTGGACAATGTTTCTGGCATTTCAGCCCGGACTGTGACCTGTTTCCTCGACGGTGAGCGCGCGGATCAGCAGGGGAGTCGAGGCCCTCCTCGGGTCAGAGGACGGAGAGAAGCTAGAATCCCATGTGAGCATCTTTAACCCTCCAAACACCGTAAAGAGAGCCACTGTGTCTGATTTTACACAGCAAACAAGGAGGTGCTTTAAAATCTCTCTTGTATATTACAGTTGATAACGCTCTCTCGTCCTATCACCCATGAGTCAGCAGATGGTTTATTTTATAGAGCTGAAGGTGCCCTGAAAGATTCTGTGGAGGCAGTGTATGAAAGGAAAGCGCTTGGATATGCAGATTTGATTGCAGAGGCTGAACAGGAAGGATGGAAGGATGGAAAGTTAGGGTTTGTCCAGTAAAAGTGGGTCGTAGAGGGTTCGGTGTAATCTGGGCAATAGGGCACTATTTGGGAAAGAAAGGACGTATTTTTGGAAGCTGGTTCGACTTACGTTCATCGCCAGAGTTCAGGTTATTAACTGAAGCGCGTGTGTGTGTTCCCTGTATGCGTCCGTCACAATGATAGTCATGTTCCAGTGTGAGAATGTGTGCAGGTAAGGTGCACGGTTCTCCTCTGTCGGCCACTTTACAGATGAAAGCACTCCCATCAATCTGGGCCATCTGTCTCTGTCATTTGCATCTCTGTTCTTACACACACACACACACACACACACACACACACACACACACACACACACACACACACACACACACACACACACACACACGCAGCCATTAGGCAGACTCCTCTGTAGTGCCCTCTACTTGAACACACTTGTGGATGGAGGACAGTTAAGAAGACATTTCTTTGTCCACAGCGGCTCGTCTGCCCTCTGACTTCTCCTCTCCTCCGTCCTTTTGTTGTTTCCTCTTTTCATTTTCATCCACTCACTCTTTCTCTTTCTCTCTTCTCTCTCTTTCTCTTTCTCTCTCTCACGCGTGGATATTTTTTAAGCCCTGCTTGTTCCCACCGATGATGCATTCCATTAGTGTTAATGCAATCACATTCAGGAAACACATGTTGAGTGCTTTTAGAGCTCTGGCTTTTCACTGCTTTGCTGGAATATTTTATTATTTAATGAATGGACTTCGACGGAGCATTAAAAACAAAGCAATTAGTCAAAAATGTGTCGGGAAGGTTAGAGCAGTCGAGTATATTTTGTAATATGTTTTCTGATGTGCCACACCTCCAAACTCTGACCTCACTCAGACATGTTGTGTTGACATGTTGTGTTGTGTACATTTCCAGGGTTCTGAATTTATAAAAACATGTTTCATGAGTCACGATGTACTCACGACGAAACTCAGATTTCATTCAGAAACTCTGGTTGTATCCGCCATGAGTGATTGGAAATGAGCCTGATGTTGTATTTATGAAGCCATCTGTTACCTGTTGTTATCGGTGTGAGAGAGAGAGAGAGAGAGAGAGAGAGAGAGAGAGAGGGCGAGCTGTCATCACTTGAGCTATGAGTTTCTGCACGTTACCACGAGTTGATCTTTTTTGTTCATAGAAGGTGAACCGTCGATCTACGTCCTACCCTCACCTACAGTCACAAGCTTTGGGTAGTGACCGAAATGAGATCACGGATACAAGCGCCTGAAATGAGTTTCCTTCAAAGTGGCTAAGCTCAGTCTTTGAGAGAGGGTCACGATCTCACACAGGACTTCCACCAGATCAGTGTCCGGTCCGTCTTCAATCCGCTGCGGTCCTGAGCAGGACCACTGGACAACTGGAGTCATGTGACCGAGGTTTTCCCGCGGTAATCACTGAATCAAGGTTTCTCCTCTTTCTGGTCCTCTGAAAACCTCTGACCTGTTGACTCCAGGCCTGGCTCCTCTCATCATGGCGGTTTGTTGTTGAAGTTAAGTGAAATACGATCTGGTGATAACACAGAGTGTTTTATTCTGACCGAATGAACCGGATGTTTTCATTTTGTTTTGGTGCCTGACTTCCTGTCCCGCTCCATCTGCTCTGTTGAGATTGATGCGTCGTGCTCCGGCATCCGGCAAAAATAGAAGTCTTGTGTATCTGATCCGGAGGACTCCGACCTGCCGGATCAGAGACGCAGCCGGAACGCAACGGAGCAGATCCAGAGGAAGTTAACACATTGACTAGAATAGAAACCTGTCAGATCCAGTACTGTGACGGATCGAAAACGGACCGAACACAGATCTGGTGGAACTTGGCCGTAAGACATCCAGAGGGAGCTATGGAAAGGAATCAGTTGAGGGGGTTCGGGTGTTTGATAAGGATGGGAACGCCTCAGGATCCCCCAGGAGGAGCTGGAAAACGTTGCTGGGGAGAGGGATGTCTGGGTCGACTTCTCGATCTCGGATGAAAATGGATTGAAAAGGAGAAACCTACATTTTTCATTTTCAAGTTTCATACACCATTGGGGGTTTTAATTTTCAGCATGAGAAGCTTTCTGGTTTAAGTTTGCAGTCTGAGCAGTATTGACCAATCAGCAAGCTTTGGCGTCTGTATGGAGAGCAAAAGCAGGCAGAACACAATCCACCTTAATGACATCCCTGCTCCCGTCAGCAGTAATCTAACAAGGATTTATTCATCTCTATAAACAGATATCTGCGTGCAAGTGCAGCTAAAACTATTAACATTAAATCTGCTTGATGCTGAGTCACAGAGCCAATCAGAGGTTAGATTTCCTGACTTCCTGGAATGCATCAGGAATGACGGATCCGACCTCCTGTTCTACAAATAACATTCTAAGAGTAGTTTTCTTCTCCTCTTGAGGACAGACAACATTTCCTGTCAACATTCAAGTCTTATAACTCTCATAAATGACCACCAGATGATACAGAGGACATGATATCATCCAGAGTTTATTTATTTGACCGTGCACTCCTCTTTGTAATCTTCACATAAGAGTGTCTCCATCCTCAGCACAGAATTTACAAGAGATCCTCTGATTCTTATAACCTTCTCTCACCAGCACAGAGTAAGGTGAATGGTTTCCCTGCATTACATTAAGTCGTCCGCCATTTCTCAAATCTTTAAGAGGCCTCCTTCAGTCATGTCTGGATTCCAACAGTGCAGATAAAACTCAGACTGCAGGGATTAAGGTACGGTCTGCCTGTCCGGGTCTACTAGTCGCTCCTATTCCAGCAGCAATGTGAGCCGCCGGCTGGCTGCTGATGCCGTCTGCTGCGGTGGCTGCTCTCCAGCCCTGACGGAGGCGATGTTCCTCTGGCTGTGGGCGTGCTTTTCATTGGCCACAGCTCACGGCACAGATTGGAGCACCTGGTCATGTCACCAGACCTTTCTGAGTGAAGGTGATCAAGTCCGAATGCTTTAAGCCTCTTGAGGGACAAATGAATTTACTGTCACTTCCTGGTTGAATCCAAACCGATGTGTATCTCTTATTTTACTACCTTAAGTGCAGCTGGATGTTTCCTTCTCTGCAGAGTATAAATGGCGTTAGTAATAGCAGCTCTTTCTATACATCTCTTGTGCTGCACACCATTTTCTCTCGCCCGCTGGCTGCTGTATGAAATCATCCCGCCGACTCTCTAATACACTTGGGGAGAAAAGAAAAATCACCGGCACAGATTCCACCTCCCCCCGATTGCATTCCCTTTGCCTTTTACGCGGCTTATTATCGCACCACTCACAATACAATATGTCCTTATTGAAGCTTTCAGATGCAAATGAGAGCACTGTCGCCGTCTCTGTGTCCTACTGACAGCTGTGAGGCCCGCTAACCAAGCTCCTATAATTGCTACTAATTGTTATTCCCCGAGCAGGGCCCTTCAGAACACCCAGCCCCTTTTTATTTGGATTGGCACTGCTTGGGGTTTGTAATGGGGGATTTTGTTGTTGGTTTAAGTCTTTGCTCGTAAAACCTGGTAACGCTTAGTTCAGTTTTTTTAAGTAAATACAGAAAATATGCAGTAATGTGAAGCTGAGCAGGGTTTAAATTATATTCTATGTATTAGTTTTTCTGATGCAGAACCATGCTGTTGTTTTCTTTTACCTAGACGTCACCTGAGAGAGCATTGATCATTAACCAGGGGTGGAAAGGAGGAAAACGTTCTGTAATACAAAGAGTAGAGGGAACCCAAGGAAGGTGCTGAAGGTTATATTAAGAGAGCATAGACAAACCTTAGAGGGTACCTTGAGACAGGTGCAAAAAAGCCACAATAAAGACCTCCTGCATAGAGAATACACACCTGACTGCACCTTTAAAATCAACTTCATAGGGTACCTAGAAACAAATGCTGAATGATACCTTTCAAACTGATGCAATAGGCTACCTTGAAGCAGCTAGTAATGCTACTGTCAGTCTCTGCAGTCTATTTCCTTTTAACCCTGTAAAGCCTGAACCATCAAATAATTGCCAGAAAATTCTAATTCTTTGAAAATGGAGTGTTTATTGGACCTTCTGACAAATAAAAACAAATAAATTAAATAGCAGTTTTCATATACGAGTTTTAATTTGTATCAAAGTTTCTTCTTTTGTAAACAAACTAAAAAATATAAAAACAAAATGTTTGACTTATTCAACTTTGAGTTCCTTCTAAAGTAATTTCAAACATATAAATTATTTTTTTCCATATTGCACAACAATGTCAAACATATTCAGTATCTGCCACACACCAAAAAAACATATTTATTGTATATTTCTGAATTGTTACATTTTTATTGGAATTTAATGAGCAAAAGACAATTATATACTAGGGAGCCATGGCTTGTGAGATGTCTTCTGGATAAAAAAAAAGTTTTTAAGTTATCTGAAAGTAGTTCATTTACCCATAATAGTAAAAAAATATCAACAAAGTAATAGCTAACCTTGAAATAAAACCTTGAAAACAGAAAATGTAATGAGTTTTCTGCCTTTCTTTTTGCCAGATGACTCCTAAGTTTAGGGTTAGTGAACACTTAATTATCTAAAGCATCAGTAGCAGCAGGTTAATTCATAACGGCACAGGAAATACAGACACATGATCATATAGGTAGGGTCATTTTCTGCAGAAAAGCTAAATGAAGCCACATTAAATCACTTTGAGGGACAGTGGGGGTTGCAGGCTGAAAAGTTTAGGAACCCCTGTTTTAAATGTGTACCTGTGTGATTCAGTTCAGCACTTGCACTGTGTATAACTGATCAACATTACTATACTGTGTGTGTGTGTCATTGATATTGTCCTTTTATCAGATGCTCGTCGTTAGCTGTGCGTTAGGTCTTGTGCACGCAGGAAATGATGTGAACAGAGACGGACAGATGGAGAGCAGAGACAGAGTTTATCTGTGTCAGGATGTTGACTAGCTGTCTGTCTCTCTCTCTCTCTCTCTCTCTCTCTCTCTCTCTCTCTCTCTCTCTCTCTCTCTCTCTCTCTCTCTCTCTCTCTCTCTCTGCCTTTAAACTGTCTGTTTATTCAGACTGACAGCTCTGACAATGCTGCTGTCACACACACACACATGCACGCACACGCACACACACACACACACACACACACAGATTCATACACAGGGGTTTAAAAAAGTTTGGATGTTTCTTGTTTCCCCTGAATTTGTTGCTTCATGTTTAATCTCTTCTGCAGCTCAAATCTCCCATTCAGTTTATCAAGAGTTAAATGTTCACAGCTGGGAATGTGACCTGTGATGCACACCGTTAGAGTATGTCAATGAAAGTCAAAACTACAGAGAAGTCTGGATCATCGATGTAGAAGTCCATGTGGCTGTAACAGGACCTTGCACTTCGTTATAAAGCTACCAGTAAACACACAGAAAGTCCAACGGTCTTTTATTCTTTGCAGGACGTGGAGATCCGGACCAACGCGGCTCTCTACCTGCCTCAGATCAGCGACCTGCTCAACCGAGTTCCCCGTCAGATGCTGCTCCTTCTGAAGACCAACGACCTGCTGAGGGGCATCGAGACCACCTTACAGACCAGAGCCGCCTCCTCGTCTTTCATCAACATGTCTCGCTGCTGCATACGAGCCATGGCCAGGTCAGAAACACTGAATCTCTTTCCCCTTTCTGCAGAACCTTTCTTAAATCCTAACAGGCAACGAGGAGAATAAAGTATTGTAGAGTTCAAAGGGTCATAAAAAACATCCTGTGTTTGGAGAAACATCAGCGACTCCTCCTCAGAGTGAATAAAATCCTTCAGCCTCTGAGGTGTGAGCACACGTGGTGGAGTGTTGACACAGGAGATGTGTCACAACTAAAGACAAACTAAGCTGACAGGTAAGTGGCTTTGGAGGAGAAATTGAAATTTGGGACTGTAGGTTTGGAGAGGAGAGGTGTGTGCTGTCACTTCAGCTCTGAGCTGACGGACAGACACACACATTCACACACACAGGCCTGGTGCTGCTCTGCTGACAGAGGTACAGATTGTCTGAATAAGCACATCTAATGAAATATGAACCAGCTGTAGTGTCGTGAGTAGTCGTGTAATGCAGACACCGGGGGATCCTCCTGAGCCGCCTCGCTCCCTCACCTTAAACCCAACAGTCTGTACTCTCAGCTCGTCTCTCTGACTGCAGCTGAAAGCATTTCTTTGACATACCTGCATGTGTCCCATCGTGTTCTCAGACAGGAATGCAGCCTCCTGTTTTACTGTTAACCAAAAGTGAGGCTAATTTTAACCAGAGCCAGACCGTGAAGAGCAGCAAGGTTCTCCAGGGTCTGAGTGTGGACGAGCTTCTCTGCGGCCGACCAATATTCAGTTTGATGACCGAGTATCTAGAGTCTGTGCCAGCTTTTCTCTGCAGGACACCGACCATCAGCTGTGGAGCACCTCTCTCTCTGTCTCCGTCGTATTTCAGCTTCACTGTATCTGACAAAAGATAAACAGGTTTGTCTGTCGTGTGTTTACAGGACAGAAAGCAGCAGCAATAACTACTTCCTGTTGGAGACTTGTAAAGTCTTGATTCATGCATTGTTCCCTCTTTCTTAATCCGACAGACCAAATGAGAATCTTTTGTTTTCTTTATTTTGCATCACATCAACCTTCTTTGATGTCAGGAGGATCTCAAGGCTGATAGGCTGCCATGAAACTGTAGCATGCAAACTTCTTGCTTAAATCTTGATGTTTCTGTGTTGGAAGCTGTTCAGGGGTCAAACTGTGATCAGAGCGTCTCTAATACTGCAGCTCTTGTTGGGTGTTCCTGGTCTGCAGGGGTCAGGATCTACCAAAAGAACCCGAGACAGGGTCATGGACGGCCAAGGCTCACTGATGTGCAATGCTGCAAAAGTTAACGCTGGTTCTGTGTAGCTGCAGACAGGTCAGGGTGCCCAAGCTGACCCGTGTCCACCACTTAAAGTGCCCACAATGGACACATGAGTGTTAGAACTGGACCCCAGAGTGACCTCATCTCCACCTCACTGGTCTTAAAGGATCTGCTGCTAACATCTTGGTGCCAGATACCACTGCACACCTTCAGAGGTCTAGAGGAGTCCTTGTCAGGGATGTTTCGGACCTCTGAACCAGGCTGTAGAGACGTTTATTCCTCTTGTAAAGTTGTGCATTTTAACCCGGGACCTGCTGAGGTTTCTTTTTGCAGCCGGTCTCAAGTGGACACTGGAGGAACTGCAGGTTGTTTGCACTCCTGCATTGGCTTCATTTTCAACACCAGAGGTTGCTGCTTGGTTTGTCGAGGGTGGGGCATCATGGTAGAGTGTTAAGAGGAGAGCAGCATACAGGAGGATTCAGCACCATGGACAGCACCCACACTCACTTAACATGGAGGCTTATCTTGTTTCCTTCATTCCTCAGACTGTTGGGTCTTTGAAATTGACAGTGTGTAGTTTTCTATGATGTCACCCTCAGATTAAACATTTCTATCCTCATACAGCTCTGAGAAATCTTCACCGCATTAATCAGTCGAGCCAACACGTCTGACTCTCAGACTGAAACAGGTACTACAGCCTGTAATAGAGATTCATAACTTTTCATTTTCAATACAAATCATGACGAGCTCATCTTCTTCACTGCTCGCATTCAGCGCTGCCTCCATTGTTCACACATGCTGCAGCAGCTCCTCTTCCTCTAATAGATGCAGAGGAAGCAGACGTATGAAGATATTCAGGCCTGTTTATCACTCTTATTGCTTCAGCTGATTCTTTGCCTTCCGTGTAATCCACCTTCCATCAGTGAGCGTTTTCTTACAACAGCAAAGAGACGAGATTAAAGAATCGTGTCTCTAAGAAGGTAAATGAAGTGGTTTGATAATACCTTTAAAGGATTGGACAGTTTCACTCTTGAGCACAGAAATATGAATAAAGACCAATGATATTTTTTTACTCTTTCTCTCTCTGGGAAGATGATTTTCCGTCTTAAAGCAGTTTTAAAATGCTTTGTAGGGTGTGTTATGAATGTTTTGTGATAGAAAAGCAGCTGAAAGTCTTCTAAACTTCTCAAAAATGTAAGAATAAAAATCCTAAAAACGTCCAACTTAGAGCAAAAAGTTCAGACCGGCTCAAAGTTCTGCACCAGTTTGACTTGCGCCCTGTTTGTGGCTCACTTTGTAAGTTTCGCATCAATGATGGAGCTACCATACGCTTAGAAAAGTCATTGAATCTGTGTCTGACCTTTGACCCTCTTCCTCTCCTCCCTCTGGTCAACAGGCACAAGAGGAGTAAAGCTCGGTCCAGGAGGAAGCGTCTCCAGATTTCGCTGGCAGAGTCCCTGAACCTGTGGAAGCTCGGCATGTATGAACTGTTCCTCAGAGTGAAGGGCAGCATGTTGGTCCACTGGCTCTCTGCTCTGCTCACCTTTCTGCACTGAGACACACCGGGACCTCACGCCTGGACCTCACACCTGGACCTCACACCTGGACCTCACACAGGGACAGAAATAGTCGAGTGCTTATGCACGACAAAGTAACGTACAGAATATGTGCTCATAACACACCTCCGTTACATACACACAACAGATAAATCCACTCATGTTAGCTTCACAGTTTGTAACTTTTCAGATAGAAAGATGCTGAGGTCTTTGGAGCCTGGGTGCAGATCTGTTTGACCCCTTACCTCAAGGTCACTGCTGGACTTTAACTTCAAGTCACAATCAAGGACACACAAGAGGATTAGAGCTACATGTGAGAAATTAGCTTCCCTTCTGAGATCAGTCCGATTTATGAGTTCAACTTTAACTTAAATTTATCACTTGGAATATTATATTTATTCTTCTTCTAATAGAATTTTTTTTTAACAAAATTGTATTTTGTTATAAGATTATAATTTAACTTAAATACGGTGATTACACTTTTTTAAATCAAGTGAAATTAAGAGTTTTATTTTATTTTTTTCTCTTGCAAATGAAGCCAAAAAACTCACTTCATTTTCAGATTTCTATCTTTTTATTCTTCTGACTTTTTAACTTTACATTTTTTGATTTTTAGAGAAGAGATTTTTGTATTATAATCTTTAATTTATTCTTTAGTAGATTGCCAATTTAGTGAAACTCTTTAGTATATTCTAAGAGTATAAATCCAGAAGTTCAATAATATTTCACATGGTTCTAATCTTCCTTTGTGTCTGATATCTGACTTAATAAAATGATGTTTAAATATAAATTGTTCAGAAAACAAGCATTTATTACATTATCATGTGACATCAGGCTCTGATCTTGAGATAAAAAGGGTCTCACAGTGAGACTGAGACGAACACATGAACAGCAGGAGAGACAGAAAGCAGCTCCATCACTTATTCAAAAAGCCTCACAGGTTAGTCAGTCGTACATAAACACAAGAATCCACTGGGGGGGGCAGAGTGCATGTAAACGCATGCAACAAGTACATGAGGTCTCAAGAAAGTCACCTTTAAGTCTGTCTCTTAAACCAGGACACAAACTCAGACACTGATCCACCAACACGGTGACGACGGCTGCAGAGCACGAGACGCTCCTCTCACAGGGAGACAAGGAACATGAACTATGAGAGGATGAGTCGTGTGTTTCTGGACTGTGGATGCATTCCTCCTCATCAACAGAATACCTCAGAATGAAGTTTGCATCGAGTCACAGAAGTCTCTGGTGATGCAGGATGCGCTGAATGAATGCTTCAGTAGTTTCATTTTCTATTGCTGATGTTATTTTACAACAATGCACCATGTTTACTGATTCATAGGTACTGTTCTGAAGTCAAATACTGTCCACTCATTCCACAAGCACATCAGTTAGTACTGTAACGCGTCATGTGTTGATATTTAGAGAAGTGTTTTCACTCTGAGGAGAAAAGGCTCTTCAGCTTTTTAAACAAACCTGTGAGTGATTCCTGCAGGTTGTCGCACTCAACCGTACCCCAAAATTTAACGACACAGATAATGTGGTTCTGCAGAAACACTTCTAAACTTTGGCCTTATTTTTATTTTTATTTAATTTCCCCATAAAGTGTCTTCAATCCTGCATTTTTCTTCTCATCTTTCCCTCTGACAACTAAGTTTATCTCTGCCTCACACAAATAAGTAAAGAGGTAAATGTTGCTGCATTTGTTTTGTCAGTCACTCGCCATATTTAAAAAAAATGTGTCAAATATGAACAGAAACAGACAAAGTGTTCAACGGGTGACAAGTCAGGACTGCAGGCAGGCCAGTTCAGGACCTGGGCTCTTCTACTACAGAGCCATGCTGTTGTAATCCGTGCAGAATGTGGTTTTGCTGAAATATGTAAGGTCTTCCTGAAGACGTCATTGTCTGGATGGCAGCATGTGTTGCTCCTAAACCTGTAGATATTGTTCAGCATTAATGGAGCCTTCATAGATGTGGAAGCTACCCATGCCATGGACTCTTATGATCCCCATACAATCAGGGACACTGGCTTTGAACTGTGAGCTGATAACAAGCCGGGTGGTCCCTCTTCTCTTTAGAGCGGAGGACACAGCGTCCATGATTTCCAAAAAGAATGTCAAACTTTGATTCATCAGACCACAGGACAGTTTTCCACTTCCCCTCAGTCCATCTTAAACGGGCTCAGGTCCAGAGAAGTCTCTGTGGTTCTGGAAAATGTTTATAAATGGTTTCCTTTTTTGCATGGTTCAGGTTTTTTTGGAAGAGATTTTGACCCCATGCAATGACTTCCACTACAGAGTCATGTCTATTTTCAATGCAGTGCCACCTGAAGGCCCCTCACAACTTTCCAGTATTGGTTTTTGGCATTGGCCCTTTTCGTGTATTCCAGAGAGACTCTCTGAGATGCTCGTTTTGAACCCAGTCATGCTTCTAATCTGTCACCAATGAAGCTAATTAATGAGATCAGATGTTACAGATGTTTCATTTCACTTCTACATCTCTCAGTTTCAACATTTCATATGTTGCCTCTGTGCTGTTTTTAATTAGATACAGGATTTCAATGTTTCTCAAACACACTCTTTATTTGCATTTTACAGTGTCACAACTTTTTGGGGAACATTTTCACAGAACCAGTATTGCTTACCTTTTAGTTTAAGTAAGTATTGCAAAGGCTGTTAACACCACAAACATCTCTCATGTCTGTTATCCTCAACTTAAATCTCCAAACACAGACGTCATGTGATAACAGTCGTCATTCTTACACCAGCATCTAATCGTCGTCTTTTTATTTCTATTACCTATATGATTCTTTTAGTTCTTGTCCTTTTTTGTGCCTCTTTTGACGCCAATTAGGGGAGAATGGGGTTGGTTGTCACACGGGTTGGTTGGCACGCTCGTTATATCTCGCCACCAGAGGGCGCTGTCTCTCAAATTGGGGTATGGACATGTCCAGATTTAGGATCAGAGCTCACCTACATAGTCTTCTCTGGAGTAAGACAGCTGAACTTGAGGTGAGAGGACTTTTTGTGTTTTTCATGTCAAATTGTAAATATTCAGCTCCTCAGTATTTTTCTTCTAGACTTTTAAACGATGGGTTTATAACAAAACAAGTGTTACCCTTACAAAGTGTGAGGGGAAAGCTATAGTTTAGATTTTTATTAGCTAGCTAACTACTTGTTAGATGGTTGTTAGCCTTGATGCTAGCAAAAAAATCCAGTTGGGGTTGGTCGTCACATTCTCTTTGGGGTTGGTTGTCACATGTAACAACCAACCCCTATGTTGGCAAAATCATGCATGGTGAAATGAGTTGGAGTGGGCAGACCCTACATTTGCCATCACTGTAACTCAGACAGTGACTGCATGTAGCCTAGTTGAGTCAGCCATTATTGTTTGGGCTATTTGTTTTGTTCTTTATGTTGTTATATAGGCTGGCCTAAAGATGTGTTTCCTGTTCATGTTCCTTACTCATTTTATGTTAAATGCATTAAGTTATGTAGGCCTATCACTTGTCAGTGCAATTACACTTTCAAATTTAGTTCTGCCTTCTCGCCTTTTTTAAAATATTTTTCCCATTGAAATACCATTGTGACAACCAACCCCATAGTGTGTGACAACCAACACCATAGTGTGTGACAACCAACAACCAACCCCATAGTGTGTGACAACCATCCCCATAGTGTGTGACAACCAACCCCATAGTGTGTGACAACCAAGCCCATAGTGTGTGACAACCAACCCCATACTGTGTGACAACCAACCCCATACTGTGTGACAACCAACCCCATAGTGTGTGATAACCAACCCCATAGTGTGTGATAACCAACCCCATAGTGTGTGACAACCAACCCCATAGTGTGTGACAACCATCCCCATAGTGTGTGACAACCAACCCCATAGTGTGTGACAACCAACCCCATAGTGTGTGACAACCATCCCCGTGATGGGGTTGGTTGTCAAAATGTGTCAGAGTGTCTTTGATAGTTAATTGCCTCTTTGTTACACTGAGTTGGAAAATGAGAAGGATACACATTTCAAGCCAACACCTTAAGCTTCAATTTAATGTAGGAATGACTACTGAAAGATGTTTTGATGATGAGCAATCATCAAAACAGAAAAAAGTGTGACAACCAACCCCGTTCTCCTCTATCGTAGAGACTGAGCCGGTGATTGCAGATTGAAGTTTTGACAACATTTATTCTGCACATGAAAGTGGCTCGTGTTGCTGTAAGAGCCTTGCAGAAATAACAAACATGAATCAATTTATGTATCACTCAACAGACTCGACAGTTATCATGCGGTCGCTCCGAATTGGTAATGCAAGTAATTGAATCCTGGATTATCTGATCCTGGATTGCAAAAAAAGTGGAAATTTGAGTCCGGATCTTTCAGGATTATTCGATTTGAACAGTCTCTTCTTTCTATTTCTTGACTTCCATGACGTCTAAAAACAAAAAGCTTAAAAAAACCCTCCATAAATAACCCTGAACGGTTACTCAGATCATCGTATCTGAAGCGTGGAGCATCAGGCGGCCATGTTGGGTGGGTTTGGAGTGAGCGCAGGCTGCCGTGTCAGTACTCAACTTCCTGTTAACTATCCCACAATGCAGTACTTCACCTTTTGTCCATGAGTAATTTATAGTATTGTGACTCTACAGCTGTTAGTGCCGGTGAGTAATGGAGATGGAGTGATAATTGTGTGGAGCAGAGGCAGTGAGTGAAGGAGGGAGCTGATTCAGACAGAACACCTGAGTCAGATTCAGTCACGCAGGCAGGATGAGAAATCACAGACCTGCTCTGCGTCTTTACCCGAGGCTTTTATCCTCCTTCTGCTTCTTTAAAAGCCTTTCTGAGTGAGGAAACAAGCGGCAATGCAGTTTAAAGACATCATTAACTGTTCAGTCGTCAGAGCGACTAAAGGACACTTTTTAAAGTTCAGACAGCTGTTTCAGAGAAATAACATAAAAAATGTTCGACCCACAAATCCACTTCACTATTCTGAGACGCCATATTCCCTCTCCCTGTTGATTGAATGTTTGTTTTAGCACATCAGAAAACAAGCTCCTTTATTCTACTGTCATATCAGAGTCAGCTATTTAATTTATTCTATATTTTATCACAACTTACCTCCAGTCTTTGTTAAAGTCTCTGTTGGGTCATTTATTTCCAGGGGGATCAGATCCAGTTACAGGTATCAACGTAATGATTGTTTCATTATTTGATTATAAGTTAATAAACATGAAGCAGAATCATAAAAACATAGAGTGAGCATTGTCATCTGTCTCGTAGTTTTTACTACTCATGACTCAGAAGTGATCGAGATAGTTATTTATAATCTTTGAAAAATGAAGCCGCTGTAATTTGATGCCAAAACAAGTGTGTACATGCAATATCAATCATAATGTGCAGTGACAAAGATTTTAAAACATGTTTGATATCACGCTGAAGTATGAAAAGTTGCATTTAAGAGTTTTTATCTGGTTATAAAACAGACTGAATTAATATGGATGCCTCTTTATGAGCTGCAGAAGCTGAAAGGTGTATTTCTCTGATGTTTTCATGTCTAAAATTCTGGATTGGTTTCAGAGGAGGAAATTGTTGAAACATCCTTTAGATACATTTACCATGTTGACATTTACAGTCTTAAAATATGAAGCCAATGCAGAAGTGTTAAAAACTGCAGTTCCTTGAGCGTCCACTAGAGGCTGGCTGCAGAAACACTGAAAACCACATACACACCCATTCAAAGAAGACGATCTTTACAGCAGAAATAAACATGTTTACAGCCTGGTTCAAAAAACAGTTTAGGTCTGAGTAGTCCATTTCTACTGGGTGGGGGGTTGAATTTATTCATAACTCGTTATTTTTAAAGATATTAAACTTACGGGTTTTGCCCAAATAAGGGCGTGGCTGACTTGATTGACAGGTGGGAACACTAGCTGTTAGCGAGGAGGCTAAAGGCCCGCCTCTTTACCTCACACTAGCTCAACAGAAGTTAGGTTGAGTTCAGCATTTCCAATATGGCACCTCAATACATTTAAATACCTGTTGAGCTGTGGGTACCAAGGGTTTGAAAGGAGGTTCCCGGCCTTATTTTCGCCCCTGTTAAAGGTACAACATAAATCCTTCACTCTTTAGACTCTATTAGTTTGTGAGTAGACGGTGTAAGAATTTAAATGAAGGAGAAAGAGGAAGAGTGAAGGGATGAACAGAGCTATTATAAGTCATCCTCAGGGAAATATTAATGTCTGTACGAAATGTGTTGTGGTTTGAAAGAAGGCAGACATGATAGTTTCAGTGTTTTTGGACCGAGCTCCTGCAAGAAGCATATATGTGTGTGTCTGTATGTGTGTCTGTGTGTGTGACTGGGAGAAAGAGTGTGTGTATCACGCTGATAGTACCAAATTTCATGGCACTCCAACCGACAGTCGTCGAGAAGAATCCGTCTGAACTCGAGTGCGAGACAAATCGACTGACATTGCCATCCTGAAATTTCCCAACCTTTGTCAGAGTGAGACGTTCAGGATCAGCCGAGGCAGAACGAGACAGCAGTTTGTCTTCTCTCCTGAGTGTTGAACACACGACGTGATTGAATAAAGGGTTTTAAACTTGTATACTTTGTTGTGTTTCTCTGAAAGTCAGCCCTAACTCTGAGTATCAGCCTTTCATTCCCAGCCCACACGCTCTAATCCCTGCAGCAGCCAATCTTGCAGACACACTCCCTCGTCAGGCTGCTGATAATTTGCCTCTCTGTGCAGTTTGTGCAGCCGAGGTGCATAATTGCAAAAATGTCCAAAAGGAGGAGAGTAGTGCTCGACCGCGAGTTGAACACCCGAGCTAATAGAAAAGGTTTTTAACAGGATAGTGTCTGCGTGTTTGTAATGCCCCGTCAGGTGAAATGAAATTAGTTTTACTCTTGTCTGCACATCCCCGACACGTCAAGACAAGCTGCTAGACTCTGAACGAGGATTTGACCAACACAGAACACACATTGTTGCTCCTCTAACACCTGCTTAGTGATAAAACACACACTTTAAGCATCATGACCTCACTAACTGCTTCCACTGTTTCTCAGGGTAGTATGTGACGTCTCAGTACAGCAGTGTGTGTGTGTGTGTGTGTGTGTGTGTGTGTGTGTGTGTGTGTGTGTGTGTGTGTGTGTGTGTGTCTGATAAAGAGTGTGATGGCAGTTTAGTTTTGGTGTGTGTGCACGCCTGTGTGCATTTGTGTGTTAGCCACAGGAGGACCATCCATCTTTATCACACAGAGCCACCCAGGCCTGCCACGGCTAATAAGAGCAGCTCTCTCTTTCTCCGTCCCTCTCTCCTTCTCTCAAAGAAAGAGAGAGAGTGAACACTTTGACAAGCTCTCTCTCTCTCTCTCTCTCTCTCTCTCTCTCTCTCTCTCTCTCTCTCTCTCTCTCTCTCTCTCTCTCTCTCTCTCTCTCTCTCTCTCTCTCTCTCTCTCTCTCTCCCTCTCTCTCGGTGGAAGTGGTCTGGAGGAGGATGAAAGGTCACACACTCTTATGTTAAAGTATTTTCAGAAAAGCTGTTGTGAAAAACATTTCTATTGGAAACTACAACTTCGTGCGTCCTCGTTCATGTCGGGCCTTAAAGCATGTTTACAGTTTACACAGAAGAAGACAACACACAACGCTCACTACCTTCATATTCCCATGCATCCTTTATGTAAGTAAACTAACCACCAGTGAGAAGCGATCTGACATTAAGGTCGTGGACACTGCAGAAAACGCTGTCAGTGGACACAGGCCCTAAAGAGACCATAAGGGACTGGAATGTTGTGTTGACTTTGGCGCCCCCTGTGGACAAATCTGGTAGTGTTACGTGAAACAAAGACTGCCTCTTTTTTGAAGAGCCCTGGTCTTGTTAGCACGTTTATCTCTTCCTGCTTCCTCTGCATACTTCCTTCCTTCACCACCTCCACCCTAGCTCCTCCTTCCTGCGGTGTCTGATTTCACCAGTGATAAAATCAGACACGTTTATTCTAACTCAAATTAAAGTTAGACTGAACAAAGACGTCTGAGTGATTCTGATTCTGAAGCGCTCAAAGTGTTTCAACTCTTTGACAGTGATTAAAAGCAAGAAGAAGAAACATCTGAAATATGTGCATTTAAGAGTGAAGAGCTGCAGACGAGGCTGAAATGATCTGAACAGGTAAACATGGAGGCTGCCTCAGAAGCGTCAGGGCGGCGTGAAAGAGAGGGCGCTGAGAAAGCAGGAATAAGAGTCTGATATCAGGAGAGAGAGGATGATGTTTATAAGATAAATCATTTGAGTCTAAAGTTAGCTTAAATGTTATCTTTAGAGGAGAATCAGACGAGCAGCCTGCAGGAAAATGAAGGACGTGGATCATGTATCGTCACTGATGCTCGCTCTGTTCTGTGTCCTGGGTGTCTTTGCTGCTGCTCCTCCTGCCTTGGCTTTTCATGCATGCACATGAAAGAGGGGTGGTGTGCTCTCCACGCCTCAGGCTTTAGACTTCCATGTAGGCACATGGAAGGGCAGGGAGCTCCCAGAACAGAGCTATACCACCAAATATAACTTACTGCATGCAAATAATTCCTTTTTTGACGAGAGTGGTCCTGACTGAGCTACTTGATGCAACTGCACTTCTGTTTGCAACCAGCAGAGTCTCCCCTGCTGGACTTTAGAAGAACAGTTATAAGGCGCTCCTAGTTGCAAACCAAGTTGCTCGACATCTTTTAAACACTGCATGTTCATTTTTGTCATATTCTTCCTCTCATGCTGTGATTTTAACATCCCAGGAGCAGAAACATGTTCCTGCAGTCCAAAACACAGACATGTTTGCAAAGTCTGTATTTTTATATAGAAAATGTGAGAGTGAAATCAAACTTTGGATCCCTCCTCAGGGCCCTGTGTGTGTTTCAGAGAGAGATGCCGGTGGTCTGCATCGCGACGTGGGCGATGGCGATGTCACCACACATCTGTTCGGTGTGTCGAGGGTAAAAAATGAGGTGTCACGGTCGATTGGCCCACGCTGTTCACAACACAGCTCAGACCACACTGTGCCTCGCTCGCCGCTGAGGTAAGAACAGAGTAAGTGACTCTTTTCTTCCTTCCATCCCTCCGTCTGCCTCTCTCTCCTTTGACACAAAGTTCACTCACTTAAGCCTCTTGGAAATGTTTTTGTAGTTACACTCAACTTGAATATTTTCCTGTGTTTAAAAATCCAATACGCCCGTCACTGTGGTCCGCCTACAGCATGATAGATGTGAAGCAGTTTGTTAGATCTGAAATTTATTGTTGAATTAATCGATGAAACACTTGCTGTCTAACGGGGGAAGCTGTTCAGATTGATCCCAGAGCCGCATTTCGCCTCACTTATGTCCACCCGTTTAAAAAAATCAAAAGCAGGCATCAATGTTCATTATTGTTTTCCGTGCAAGCAGCAGCTCGAGTGACTGTTACCTTCTGTGGTCAGTCTATCTGTCTGCCTGACTCTATTTACTACTTTGTTCAAAAAATGCAGAAATGCTGATTTCTCTGATTTTTCTTTGTTCGTCAGATTAGTAGACTCACGTCAGTAACACTTGATTTCAAGCGTTACAGTAAAAGTGACATTTTCAAGCGTGGCCCACACACATTTCTCTAATTGCTCTCATAGATTGTTTCATTTAGTCGCCAAAAAACAGCCTGCAAACAATCCTGAGGGGCAAATGCACTTAATCAAAGTACGAGCTTTTAAATCTGTCAGGCTCTGATCGTTGTTCAGAGAGGATCCCTACAGCGACAGATGTGTTATATGAAGGAGCTGGATGTGTTTGAAACCAGAAACAGCCATGACATTGCTCTGTCCAAAGCCACCAAGCTCACTTGATCCATCCTCCATTTATCCCTCCATTTTCTTCCCTTCATTCCGCGCTGCGTCACGGTCACAGCAGGCTCAGCGATTTCACCCAGGCGTCAGTCTCCCCAGCAACATTTTCCTGCTCCACTGAGGGGTTCCTAAGTTTTCCTGGACCACATGAGGATGTATAATCCTTGGTCTACCCTGGAGTCTCCTTTCAGCCTGGAAAACCTCCTGAGGGAGACGCCTAGGAGGTGTTAATCAGTCTTCTGAACCACTTCAACTGGATGCTTCCGATGCCGAAGGAGTAACGGCCTGACTTTAGATGTCAGAGCTCCAGACCTTATCTCTAACCCTTTGGAGGAGACTCATTTTGGCCGCTTGTATCTACGATCGCATTCTTTCAGTCCCTACCAACGGCAACAAAGCAGGAGGCTCACACAAACAGAGTCAAGTGTTTTACTCTGGGATAACTCAAAAAACACACAAGTAGGAAAATCATGCATTGGTAAATCTTCATTGTCAGTAGTGTCATGGATGTGTGGCTGAGTGTAGCATGTTGTGTCCATAAAAAGAGAACCTTAAGTCAACAGAAAACCAAAGTGGATGAGCTGGTGTCGCCAGGCCGATCAAATGCTTTCCAGACAAAAATGGCCCAATAAAACAAAAATGATTTCCTTTGTGTTTCTTCGTGTCACATGACAACGTTGTGGAAACGATCAGCATGAACATGGCTCTGCAGAAAAAGACAGATGAAAGACTGATGATTATCCTGGACCTCAGTGTCATCTGTCATATCCATAGTCAGCTGTGCTTCTCATTGGAAGACTTGTAATCTCAATATCTTTGAAATTACTGCGTTATGGAAAAATTCACCCCCCGTACAGTGTGTGCCGATCAAGAAATTAGCTATCCAGACTACACTGGAGGTTGCCGCTTGGTCATATCTGACGGAGAAGCCACACACCGTAGTAAAGTCTAGCTAGCTGGTTACTGAGTCTTCTTCTTCTGTTGCATCTTTTTCATAATCCCTCCGTTTGATGGCGGGTGGCAACCTGTGCAAAGAACCACTACTGCCTCCTACAATGAGCCAATTAGTTATGCAGTATTACTGTATGCTTATTTTTAGCACAATATTAATAATAATTTCTTTTCTAAGATCGTTATTGTCAGTACCAGGATGTTGTAACAAGTAAAATGTACATTATAGCAAATATTCAGTTGGATCTGAGCTCAACATTTCAAACATAAAAATGATAATCCTGTTTTTTTCTCTTGGAGGTGACATCTTTTTCTTTCCTTGTTTTGTTGACTTCAGATTTCTGGGTTGGAGCAGGTGAACAGTTTGAATGTCAGCGTATCAAACGTACAATAAAACACACTGAGGTTATCGGCCAGTTGTTGGTTCACAGCCATGCAGGTGGATGGATGGACTGTCAGTGTGTGTACGAAGGTTGCCTTGAGCAACTCTCTGAAAAGGTCAGAAAGAAGAAAGTTTTGAGGCAAAGAGAAAACTCCTTCTTTCAGCTTGAAGTTGTTTTGGAGGACTTTTCCTCTATAAGCCCTCAGAGATGAAAACTGTCTTTCTGTGTTTGGCAGCAACATTAAATTGTGCAGACAGAAACAACATCTGGCAGACATGCAAGCCTTACCTGATGTAATCTACAGTTTAATGCCATTAACCTTCTGACGTCAGAGGACCATCATCCCCTTTACAATCCAGAAACTAAATCCTCTTTTGATTAGAAATGACTTTTGAATCCATTTTGTGTACAGTCCTTGAATCCAGCAGATCGTCATGAAACTACAAAGCAGCTGAAATCCTCCATCAGGCAAGAATGGGACAACATTTCACTTTAAAGTCCAGAACCTAGTCTCCTGGGTTCAGATTCTGTTTAGCCAACATTTCACACAGCATCATGAATGCATATCATCCAACTACAAATCATCTGCATCATCATTTCTGGTCCAGCACCTGTAGGAGGGTTGTGACAGCGATCACACTTCTCTTACTTCACTCGTCAAAGACATCCAAACATCACAGACTTAATAAGAATTACAGTCAGAGCAGCAATTGGACAACAAGTAATGCTCTTCTTAATGTTTATTCTCCCCTGACGGAGTGTCTGTCAAAGTGCCGCGCTGCATTTCCTGTTAGTCATCACGCCTGTGGAGCCTGCTTCATCTAATTTCACAGCTGACAGTTGGCAACCATTCAGGGCTCACACACTGTGGCAGGGAAACATGTGGATGTGTGGGTGTGTGTGTGTGTGTGTGTCATTACCATGTAAGCTGCTTGGTCTCAAGTTGCCAGTTAGTTTCATTTGAAGCTGTTGGGCAGTCAAACATTCACGCACACCTTTCTGACGCTTGAATTGGTTGAATTTCTGGAGTTAGGAGTGACATGCAAAGAATAAATCGGTAAATGAGAAGGTAAATTCAAAAATATGAAAACAAACCAGAAATAAACACAGACCTGTGTGTTTTCACTCAATCAATCAATCAGACTTTATCTATAAAGCGCTTTTCATACAATGACATTGTAACACAAAGTGCTGTACATAAAAAACAACTTAAAATAGAATAAATAATAATAATAAAAATAAAAAGACCCCCCCATCCTAACCCCAACCCCAGTCCTGACCCCAAACCCACCCCACAATCCTAAGGTTAAGAACACAATATATGCAACAATAATAATGAAAGCAATGCAAATAAAATAAAAAAATAAAAAAAAGTTTCTGAGCGAACTGAGGAAACGCTCTCATGATATCTTAATGAGGAAACACTGGAGGTAAAATAAGATGTTAAAACTCAACACAGGAAATCAAACTCACCAAAATAGAATATATTTCTAAGATAATAAAACACTAAAATATTAAACCATTAAAAGAAAATAAGATGCAATACTTAGAAAATAAAATTAATTAGTACATAAATAAATAAAATAGAATAAAAGTGACTGAAATTTGACAATAAATAAATGAATGAATAAATAAAACTGTTGTAAGAATGAATGAAACTCAGTTAAAAGCGAGACTTCAGATCTTCAGGTGTTCCACAGGCGTGGGCCGTAATGATAAAAAGCTGCCTCACCGTGAGTCTTTGTTCTTACTTTTAGTAACATTAAAAGTCCACTACCTGAAGACCTTCAGGGTCTCACTGGCTCATGTGATAAAAGCAAATCTGATAAATAAGAAAGAGCAAAACCATTTAAAAAACAATAAAATAATCTTTAAATGTGTTCTTCTCTTTTAGCAAGGCGTTGAATCCTACTCCTCTGGAAAGCCTCCAAACCTCCTTCTTTATCATTGTGGCTCAATGACGTTATGTCATTTCTCAAATTGGAGAAGATAAGTCTAACAGTGAAGGGTAGTTCTAAGAAATAAATAAAAAAAATTGAATTGTTTTCTTGAGTATTTTCACTCATTGCCAGTCCTTCCTCTAACCTAGACCCCCTCAACTTCTTTCTTTCTTTCTTTCTTTCTTTCTTTCTTTTTTTAATTTAACTAATGTTTGTTTGTTTATTGTATTCCATTGCCATTTATCTATTTGGTGACTACTGTATTTAAAACAATGTATCTGATTATTTTACAGAGGGAAATTGATTTATTATAATTTTCTTTGAATGCAGAGGCAATGTTCATTGTTTTGTTAGGAGAAAAAAAAAAGAAAAAAGATGGGCATTGTACATTTTGAATTGACATCACTGCATTTTGCTCTGATTGTGTCCCTAATAAACAGATTTTAAAAAAAACATCATAAAACGTGTTGACAGAAAAAAACAAATTTGAAATATTTGATGGCATGACCAAAGCAGCTTATTGTGTGTAAGAAATATTAAATCCTATATGAATAATTAAATAATCAATTCTAAAATCCATCTCACAGACAGGACTCAGTCTGATCTCATCTTAATCCACCATGAGCAGAGCACTTTGCAGCATTTAGCAAGTTACAGTGGCAAGGACAAACTTCCTTTAACAGGCAGAAACCTCCAGCAGGACCAGACTCATGTTAGACACACATCTGCTGAGACCTACCGTGTTGGAGAGAGGGATAGAGGGAGATGCAGGAAGAAAGAGAAGACTAGTATTAGTAAATTTCCTGACTGGAGCTTTAAGCGTCCACAGAATCGTAAGTGGAACAAAGTACTCGTAACTTTCCCAAACCTGCTGATAACTGTGAGCAGCGTTGGATCTGAAGTTGTATTATTGCATGTAAGTATTGTGAATTCCAAACACACATCTAGCCCAGCATGTGGTCAATAGCTGTTCTCTTATTCCTTCGTGTGAACCATATTCCTCTGTTCACAATCACCACTCTGACTTTTAATCGAGATTGTTGATATTTTTGCGATGCAGGCTCTCGCAGGCAATCTCTCCCCCCGCTGCACAATAGACTATGTTTAATCAATATGCTGAGACAGAGCTCTTTGGCACAGAGGCTGATAAAAGGGGACAAAAGAAAACGATCTGCCATCGAGCTTGGAAAACTATTGTCTCATTCTTTTGGTTTTCCTTTCTATTTTCTCCATCTTGAGACAATCTCGACTGGCAGAGAGACGAAACACCTTGAATATATCTGAGAAATCTTCATCAGAAGCTTTAAATTTACTCAGACAAAATACAGCCGGAATTTGAGAGCTACTAATTTGAGTCAGCTCTGCGATCACTCCCTTCTGACGGATGAGCTCCTCCTACACCAGGGTTTTGACTTCAGGTACAAGTGTAGCTGCAGCCATGTTGGCCCTTCAGAACCTGCTCACCTCATTACAAGACAAACAAGACCTCCTTATCGCTCTGATTGTCCACTTTGTTCATGCCAGACTTCCACTGGCTGTGTTTTCAGAACGTATCACAGAGCTGGAGTCATGTGACCGAGGTTTTCCTGCAGTAATCACTAAATCAAGGATTCTCCTCCTCCTCTCCTCATCCATGTTGTCTTTATGGTCCTCTAAAAACCTTTGACCTGTTGACTCCAGGCCTGGCTCCTCTCATCATGACAGTTTGTTGTTGCAGTTAAGTGAAATACAAGATCAAGATCCTGCTCATCACCTACAAAGCCCTCAATAACCTCGCCCCCTCATACCTGACCGACCTCCTCTAAACGGCACTCCCCATCTTGCCGCCTCAGATCATCAGATGCCAACCTCCTGTCCCCTATCACCTAGTCCAAGCACCGCACCTTGGGGGACAGAGCCTCTGCCATAGCTGCCCCCACTCTCTGGAACTCTCTCCCTCCACACATCCGCAACTCTGACTCTCTCCTGTCATTTAAAAACCACTTCAAGACCTACCTGTTCCAAAAAGCATACAACACATGACCTCTCCCCCCTGCCCCACCTCTGTCCCTGTTTTGTTTTATTTATATGTTTCATTTTTTAGTTTTACCTTATGTAAAGCGACTTTCAGTACTTAATAAAGCGCTATATAAATTCTATGAATTATTATTATTAATTATATGATCTGGTGATGACATGGAGGCTTTTATTTTGAAAATCAAGCTGTTATTTTGGTGTTGTTTCAGTGCATGACTTCCTGTCCTGCTCGATCTGCTCTGTGCTGATTGATGCGTCGTGCTCCGGCATCCAGCAAAGATAGAAGTCTTGCAGATCTGCTGTGGAGGGCACAGGATTGCCGGAGCTGGGAGACGGAACCGACACGGATCTGGTGGAATTTATCTGTCACATGAAAAGGTTCTCAAGTTTCCACCACAACACGAAACTCTACGACATGTACGGGAACTTTCTCCAGAGCTCTGATTTTAAGATGTGTTGGTCTAACTTGTCTAACTTTGTCTCACTGATCTGATGGGATAACTCCGTCTTTGTTACTGTGTGTGTGTGTGTTAGTGTGTGTGTGTGTATTTCCACAGTGACACAGTTACTTCTGGACTTGTGGGAGTGAATTAACATCGCTGCGTAATCACTCTGCATTATGCACCAGCTCAATAACTTGACACTGCAGGTCACTGGCATGTCAAGCTGCTCCTGTCGATACGTGCTTCACCCGACCACACATCCAAACACAAACACACCAATACTTCCTGCGGGCAGCCATGACTTATATACTCTGAGGTGGAGAAGATAACACAGTGATGTGATCAATAGCACTTTGGTGGCGAACACTCCCTGTCCCTGTGCCCTGAGGATATATACTGTTAGAGGGCAGTAAAACTCTAATGGAATCGCCCTCCCTTTTCTTCTCTCTTTATTTTAACCTTATCTTTATTACCATCGCTGTCCCTCTGTGCTGTAAAATATCTCTTTCTCTAAGGGCAGCTATTCTTTGCAAAGAAGATGTTTCCATCCTCCAAAAGGATCCACTCAGAGCTCTGCAGCGGCTCAGTTTGTGACTATACATGTGTCAGCATGAACATGTACAGCATAGGGTGAGATAATTGAAAATGGACGGAGAAGGGGAATAAGGAGAGGAAAATCTATGTGGACAGTGTCACTGATGTTAAATCACTTTAAATTTCTGGAGACGGCTCAATCGCCTCTCCATCATCCATCCACTTTCACCCGGGGCTCGTTTCTTGAAAAAGATTAATGTGAAAGTTTGGAGAAATAAACTCCTGATGTTCGTCTATCACACCGCTAAGACAAGATAGATGGACTGTGTTCCTTTCTCTCCGTCTCTAGTCGTCTGACCTCTCAAAGGGGATTTTACTTTGCATGTCACAGAGGCTGCTTTGTAGAGCGCCCACTAGTGTTGATCACACACATTGCACAGCCACAAGGGCGGTTCTGAGGTTAAAAAAAGAGCTGTATGAACATGTTTATTTCTGCTGTCACTCTTAAACATTAGGCTTCCTCAGGGTTTGGAGGCAGCCTTTAGTGGACACAAGAGGAACTGCAGTTCAGCGTTGGCCACACCAGAGGTTTCCCCTCATAGTCGAGGCTGATGAGGAGATGTCTCTTCAATAAAACCTGCCCTGCTCCTTGGTTTGTCATCACAACTGTTCCACCTCTATCCAAAGTTCTTGGTCCAGCCGTTTGAGGCAGATAGCTGTTCACCGTGAGTCTGGTTCAGCTCAACATATCTGCCTATCAGAGAGAGAGGATTTCTGTGGTGCTAAGTGCTTATTTAAGTGTTTGAAATTGGGTCTCTATTCATAACATATATCTATTCACAACACATGTTATCCTCAGACTCTTTCCAGCACTTTGCAGCTTTTAGCAAGTTACAGTGGCAAGGACAAACTTCCTTGAACAGGCAGAAACCTCCAGCAGGACCAGACTCATGTTAGACACACATCTGCTGAGACCGAGTTGACTGTATAAATAAAACATGACTAATGAATGGGCTGATTGATACTAATACACAACCCCAGAGCTGGGATTCACCCAGACCAACAGGGTCAGAGTCGTGTGGAAGTTGTAAAGGTGTGTATTTGAGTGCGTCTTTACAGCTTCACCAATAAGAATTTCAGTCTTTCATCCGTCCTCCAAATGTTGCAAAAGGTGAGGGTGTGGAGTTAGTCAGATCAATATGACCATTCACTGGGGATCCTTTATTCGCTCAGCATATTAAACTGCCACATTGGTTGTGTTTAACGATTACATGTTGCCTGAGGGTGGCAGTAAAAGACGCTCGTAGAGCCTGAGGTAAAAGTCATCCACTGGGACCACGGTTGTTATCCTTCTGCTGATGGTTAAAATAAAGCTCAGACGTCAGAGGGATACGTAGAGCATCTGAAAGGAAGTAATAGACAGAGGATGGGGTGGGGAGAAATAGGTCTTAACTGAACTGACCACAATACAATTCAAACAAGCTTGCACTACTCATTATTTATAGTTAATTATCTATCTATTTATAATTGCTGCTGCTATTTTATTATAAACCTGCACCGGTATTCCTTTTTAGACCTGTATATTGCTGCTACTGTGAACTGTACTGTGTATATAACCTGTGATTTTTTATCTTTTGTATCTGCGTGCTGTTTTTTCTGTCCTTTGGTGTTACCTGGCTGCTGGAATCTGAATTTCCTGAGGGAACCTTCCCAAAGGATTAATAAAGTTCCTATCTATCTATCTATCTATCTATCTATCTATCTATCTATCTATCTATCTATCTATCTATCTATCTATCTATCTATCTATCTATCTATCTATCTATCTATCTATCTATCTATCTATCTATCTATCTAATATCCCAACAATCAATCCAACTGGAGAAATGACGTCAAACAACAGGGGAGCAGCTTGCCATCCACCATATGTGTCATGCTTTTAATGTAATTTTAATCTGCTGGTGTACATGTCTACACTTTGTGTAAAGCACTTTGTAACTGTGTTTTGAATGGTTCTATATAAATAAAATGTATTATTATTATTATTATCTCGTTTTTTTGTGCAATTCTTCCAGTCACATACAACTTTAGGCAAGGCAAGGCAAGGCAGCTTTATTTGTATAGAGCATTTCATACACGAGGGCAACTCAATGTGCTTTACATTAAAACATTAAATGCATTGAAAACATTCAGACAGGCATAAAAGAACATAATCAAAATGACAAATATAATAAAACACAGAAAAGAAAAAGTAAAATTAGAAATGTATTAAAAATTACATTAAAATTTTAATTTGAAGTGAGTTAAAATGAACTAAGATAGGCAGTGTCAAATAAAAAAAGTCTACAGCTTTCAGGGAGTTTGAGTAAACAAACATAGTGGAAGACAGGCAGGAAGCTAAAAAGTTAAACAAATTGGTTCTCCTTTTTTGTTTCCAGCTTTCCTCCTGATTGGCTATCTTTCCATTGATTCTGCGTGACAATCCACACAGCGCATGCTCAGTTGTCTTCAGAGTTCCACCACATCGAAGAAGGCCTCAACCTGGATTATCTTGTAGTGTGTAGCACCCTGATGAAATACCTTCATTGTTCATTTGTTTTACATTGTAGTATTGTAATTAAATAATTAAAATGAATATTTCAGTGCAAATCTACTCCCTAACTGTATTATTTATTACACTGTCAAGTTAACTCAGTGAGGAACTCTTAATGTGGAGTTGCGAGAGAAGCTGTAAAGTTCGAGCTGTCCTTGAACCTGTCATGGAATGCTAAGTAGTTAGCTGTTTTAAACAGCTGTCAGTCAGAGAGGAAGAGTCAATAACTTAGCTTTTCCTATCTTATCGTGTGAGATAGGAGGATAGAAGTGGAACAAAGTGAGAATAGTGAGTGTAAAGATTATAAAAACTGGGCGATCGACATGTTATGTTGTTCAGGTGAGCACTGTGTGAGCTGTTGCTAATGCTAATTCGCCGGAGCTAGCTTAAAACACGTGTGTGTGTGGGGGAGAAACCAGATCTCTGCACTGAGTTTCGAGTAAGTAAAGTCTGTTCAAAGTTATGATCAAACACTTTATGTAAATTGGTCACACAGTTTATTGTTGTCTGTGTATTTTCAGGTATGTCGCCCTGCAGTGACGGTGCTGTGAAGGTCTCGGGACTCTGCAGGGGGAGAAGGAGGCCGGCTGCATGTGCACACCTTTTTATTTACAGTCTATGGTGCACACCTGCCTGGGAGAGGTTATCATGGCAACTGACTTGACACCGTCATGCATCAGAAGGATCGTGAGTACTGACACTAAAAGATAAACAAATGAAGGATTCTTATGAGCTCCATCATGCATACAAACACATGGCACCAATACACTGAGGTTATAAACCCCCAGGTATTCATATTTCATTATCTGTTCTTGGTTTAAAAATAGATATTGTAACATGATAACATCTGAACCTGGAGGGACAGTATTTATTTTTGTTGTTGATGTATATTCTGCAGAAGAGACAGAAGTGTGGTTTTACTGGAGCATTGGGGTTATGTATTGCTCACATTAACTGTTAGCTTAAATATGCGATCTTAGTGTCTCTGCACCCGTGTCAGAGTCTTATATTGGATCAGTTATTGTGTATGCATGTTCTGAATTTCTGCAGACCTCTTACCAACTCATCTTCCATGCTAATGTGTATTAGAAGTGGTTAATTGTCTGTAAATTTGATGTAAACAAACAGAGTTGTGTAGTTGTTTCCTCTCTCTGATGAACTCCATCACCACTTCATCAAACTTAGTCCTCCCTCTGAAAAGGGACCAAAATGTGCAAGCAACACATGCATCTAAAACCAGGCATGCTGGTGCTTATAATTGTGTGTGAGGTCTGAAACAGACACTATATGAAAGATGGAGCCAAAACATTTAGAGCTCCCCCTACTGACTAGCTTCAGTATAGGTCATAAAGCCTGCACCTCTATGCTAACAGATGGGACATGGGTCCAACTGCAAAATCAGGATACATGTCAGATACATTTTTCTCAAACATAGTGTCCGTCATTGTTGTTAGGTCTTAGCAGGAGTTTGGATATATCAGTTATTTGATGCTAAGCAGCTCTAACACAAGAGTCATTGAACTTTCCATAACCGTGACGTGAGTATTTGCTTCAAACTGACAGTGATCTCTCCTGCTGTGGACTAGACCCATCTGAGGGATCTTCGTTGTTCTGCAGGTAACTGTGCGGTCAATACTGCCAGCACAAGATGGCAGTGATATTGTGGCTCCACTTTTGTGCATTGAGAGAAATGGAAGCATGTTTGCATCTCTACACAGAGTCAGGGATCTGAATGTTTAGTCCACGTGTGTGGGCCTTGGCTCTGTGGTCTTGGCCCCCCCCTGGACGACTGCTGGACCTTTTGAAACCACACCTGTACAGATTGCTCCTTATGGCAGTAACAGAGCTTTTGCATTCATGTAGGTTCGCATGCATCAATACAGTCTTGGAGTGTGTGAGTGTCGAACTGTCATGAGAAAATGGGTCCATTTATGCACATAAAACCTCCTCTCCGTCTTGAGTGCTCTCTGCAGGTGTGAGGAAAGCTGTAAAGCTGTGCAGATGCTCTTGAGATGCATGCTCTCAGAGTAGTGTGAGGCTCATCTGTTCCTCCTTCATCTGCTGTGACAGAACACTCAATACAGTGTAAGCGCCAAACCACTTAAACACTACTACATATGGATTAACAGTGTTGAGATCCATTACAGGTCTCCTGGAAATGTAAGTAAAATGTTATGTGCTGCTCTTTAGAAGCAGGACTGATTGTGTAACATGCTGGGTTTATGAGGAGGCAGTCAGCAGTATGTTGGAACGCAAGGTACAGCTCTCGAGCCGCCATCTTTGAAAGATTACTTTATTTCTCTGATGCTATTTTTGTTAATACATGCACAATGCCACAGATTTTTCCTCCTAGTACTACTCAAATTTCAGTTTTTAATATTTTTCTGTGATTGTATTTCCAAAAAGAATCAACAGAATGAACCCAAGTGTCTGCAAAAAAACAAAAACAAATATTAAAGCAACACTTTTCCACTCTTAACCTTAGTCTTACTTTTACATTTTTGGGGGTTTAAATGACGTAAAGATACAAATACTTTTGCAATCGCTCAATTGAAGCTGAAAAGCTGCAACTTTATCCCTGGGAAAAATATGCACCTTGTCAAAGCACATTGATTATGAGATTGCAGCCCAAAGTTTCATACTGATGCAGAAGACAGACCTCATGATGCAGCTACTTTTTAAAGATAAGGCTCAATGATGCTTTCTTTATGTCTGAAAATAGATATGCACGTAAGCATTGTAACACACACACTCCCATGCATCATGTACACTACCAGTCAAAGTTTGGAAACACCTTCTCATTCAATGGTTTTTATTTATTATAATTATTTTCAACATTGTAGATTAACACTGAAGACATCAAAACTATGAAATAATCTGGTTTTGCCATAATCTGGATTACAACAGTAGTCAAATATGGCTATCCATTGTGTACTAACCCTACCTCTGAACAACACAACTGATGGTCTCAAACACATTAAGAAGGCAAGTCATTCTGCAAATGAACTCTTGACAAGGCTCATGTTAATTAGAAACCATTCCAGGAGACCACTTCATGAAGCAGACTGAGAGAATACCAAGAGTGTGCAAAGCTGTCATGAAGGAAAAAGGGGGCTACTTTACAGAATCTAAAGTATAAAACATATTCTGGTTTGTTTAACACTTTTTTGTTCATTCAATAATTCCATATATGTTCATTCATAGTTTTGATGTCTTCGGTTTTAATCTACAGTGTTTCAAATGATTAAAATAAATACAAACCCTTGAATGAGAAGGTGTTTCCAAACTTTTGACTGGTGGTGTAGGTTGGGATGGATATTAAACAATGCATCCACTAGAGGGCGCCACTCAGAGTCAAAAGTTACTACAAAGAAAACATTGCGACAGTGGAGGAGGTGCTGATTATCTGTGCAGGAGGAGGCAGCGTTATAGACAGGAAGGAAACATCTGCTGGTTCCAACTCGAGCTGCACTAATTTAACATTTGCAATGTTTCATTCTTGCAATGACTTAACAAACTTAAGCTGCAAGATTCACCCTGCACCACTGCTCAGACATTCAGCCCCAACATCTCCCCAGCAGCCACCTGCAGGCCTCCACTGTATGTGTATTTAGTCACTCCTACATTTCTACATTTAATGCTAGAAAGCGAGGAGCAATGAGGTCAGAGCATGGACGCCAAACACAACGTGAGTTCCCCGTGTGAAATGTTTATAGTTTCAAACAAGCATGTTGTTGTATTTTGATGACTTGACTTGAACTGTTGGCGTAACTGCTCAACACTGCCCCCATGGTTTCCGGTGGTACTGCAATGTTTGTATTTGTAAGCTTCCAGAAAACGTGCAGAAATACAGACATAGTTGTAGAATACAGGGAGAAGTCAGTGTTAGGTATACACCATGCATGAGCCTCTACCTGGAATTGTAGTAACTGGCAATTCCTAAACCCTCAGGAGAGATCCTGCGTCAGCCGTAAAAATATACAGATATTTGTTTGAATTTAGAAATGTGGGTTTGTGTTGTGTTTAGAGGACTTTACTGTACCGCTGCACTGACACACTCAGATATATTTAGATTACTGAGACAGATTGAAATGAAACAACAGTGCAGAAATTCAGATTTAGAGTGCTGTGGTGAGGGTGTGTGTGGTCGGTGGTGATTGGTGTGTTGACTGTGCTGGATGTAAAGTGTCTGGCTTGGAGTACAGTGCACATCCTGCTGCAGATAATAGCTCTCTTTTTTTAAACTCATGAATGAGAGATCTATTCTGCAGTATTTCTCAATACTGTCTTTCAGTGTGGCAGTTTACTGTTCTGTGTCAGGCAGGCAGTTAATAGATTTAGACATCATTGCTCGGAAACTCTCTTTCCTTCCAAATAAACAACTCTTATCATTTTTTAAAACTGCTCATCCAGCAGAGGATAGATATCCTCCCTTATAAAATACTGAGGCCCAAATCCAACTTGTACCGACTTTTGTTTACAAGAGGTGCTTTTAATCCAAAAGTACCAGGAACTAAACGGTTCCTGTGGCCTAGTGTTTTTGTTTTTCCTGCGGACTGGTATCCCGTGAAGATGATTTAAATCAGGCCAAGGACGTATGGAGAAACAATAAAAGTAACTGTACTACACCACCAGACCAGTAGAGGGCAGTATGAAAAAACAATGGCTATACAACAAATATGACGCCATAGAAGGAGGAGGAAAGGCTGCCATTTTCCTGTGCGACAATACAGTTAGGTGCATTTCGACCAAGAGTACCGAGGTCTTTTAGCCCCCTGAACTACTTTACCCTCAACTAAAAGGTTCCTGTGCCCCCATTGTTGTCTGCGTTTTGACCACAGGCTGAAGTCCCGGGTAGATTGTGCACATCAGGCCAATGACGTATGGAGGAAAAAAAAGTAAATGCACTACACAGCCAGACCAGTAGAGGGCAGTAAAACAAAGACAAATGCCATTCATCACAGATGACACCATAGAAGCAGACGGACAGGCAGGTATCATTATGAGTAACACAACAGTTAGCCTGTTAGCATGGAAGAGACTCAGCTGGCGCTGTTTTAGATGGTGCTATATTTCATCACAGATGGATTCACTGAATCAACACGTGAGAGGAGATAAGCGCGAGTAGCAAAGACGTTTCAACACGGCTTTAAAATCCCTTTTAACTCAAAAAGCCGTGGCAGAGATTGGCAGGTGTTTTGATTTAAACAGCGACCCTGTTAACTGGAGACTCTCAGCCGGATGCATCCCTCATAAACGTCTTTAGACGATCATTAAATATCTGATGAGGATATTTTGAAATCTTAATAAAAACTAAACTAGTTTGCGTTCTCAGGAACTCCCTCTGTGTTTCAACAGCTGTGTAAACTCCACAAACACTGACACGTTCAGCTGAAGGTCTCCAGTTTACAGGGTCACTTTTAAAACCGTAACACCGGGAGAGACGCATTCACGGTGTTACAAGCTGCTAAATCAAGAGAATCACAGCTTCTTCTTTTGAAAAGTACACACACATACAAAAAAGATAGAACAAATAAAAACTAATGAAAGAAAGAGAAATCAAGTGAATCACAGATGTGTGTGATGTTATTGTGGACAGCGGGCGGAATGAAAACACTGCGGTTAATCTACCAATCAGACACGTTCAGCATTGCAGGCCCCGTCCCCCGAAAGTCCCGGGACCTTTGAAAAGTTCTACCCCCCTAGCAGGGGCTTTTTAGGGGGCAGATTATCTACCCCTGAACTACATTTAGACCCTGGGTCCACCGGTCGAAACACACGTAGTTCCAGGGTAAAGTTCCTCCGGTCGAAAAACGCCTTTAGCCTGTTAGCATGAAGGAGATTACTCTTGTGCTGTTTTTTTAGCGTGCCTCATATGATGTCAGAGGGCTGTGATAGGTTGATCAAAGTGTAGGATGTTATTCCAGCGTTTTATTTTTCTGTCATGAAACAGGTTTGGACAAGTTTGAGGAGTTCTCTCTTTCCAGGATGACTTCACAAACAAAAATAAGAAGCAAGTTTTTGCCTTTATCATCGTTGATCTGAAAACCACATAAAAATGTTTGCATTATCTTTAATGTCCTGATAAAATAACATAAATGAACAGCATCATCAGATAAAGTAAATATTAAGCTTTTGCCTTAAAAAACATTTACAAAGAAATATGTTTTCATAAAAAACGTGACCGTGTCTGTATATCTTAGGAAACAGAATGCAACCTGAGGCAGACAAGATAGCATGCCAAAGCTTTAATAAATGATCCAGTGAATAAAGAGTGAAAAACCTGGAAGTGTTTGAGAGATAAAGGCCATCAAGGAGGAGAGGAAGTGCCACAACAAGCTTATTAGCAAGCGTATCAGCTGGGGAGATAACAGGAGACAGCGCTCACTGGAAGGCTGCAGTGTACTCACAGTGACAGAGCAAATAATGAGCCAATCACACCAGATTTCAGATATACATGGATGAGGTGGAGAGATGAGTGTGTGTGGTATTAGGAGAGGAGGCTTTATTGGACAGAAGATTCCCCCGTGCCTCACATTTGTAAAGCAGAGTAAAGGAGGACAGGAAGAACGATTTCAGTGATGCATTTTTTTTTAACACCGGCACTTATCATTATGTTTCATATTAATGATGGTTCAAGCGCCCGTGGGTAATGTGCAGGATGTCAGACCTCCAGAGGAGTGTGAGGAGGTACAATCTGCATCATCCTGTTAGACGGTGTCTGAGGAAACAAAAGTGGGGAGTGATATCAGTAACCTTTAAAGGGTGTATGTCCTCATTTCTAGTGTAGAGGAAAGGACTTCACAGGTGAGGCTAGATGTTAGGGTTGGTACGTATTTATTAAGCATATCTTTAAGGCATGAACCGCTTAAAACATGGGGGGTAGTCTCAGTAATGTGAGGTGTTACGAGGCCATATAGGAAATGCTGACTCACTCTAACTTTGAGGAGTCGAGGCCATAGCCTTGCCTCCTAGCAAACAGCAAAAATGCGCTCACCTGTTAGTCATCAGGCCACGCCCCCAATTATGCAAATGTATGCACAGTCTTACGTTTAATATTGTCAAAACAGGCGCTGAAACCCAGTAATGTTAAAAAGAAATACATGCAGCATAGGGGCATGTTTAATTCTGTTTTAATTCTGTTTTAAAACTGTTATAATATGAGACCTAATGGAGATTCCTTGGCTTTTGCACTCAGCCTCAAGTGGACACTCAAGGAACTGCAGGTGTAGCAGGTTGCAGGTTGGTACCAGGTCTGTTTCACATGCTGGAACCAAGGTGGATCTAGGTAGACCTGTAAACAGAACAGACATGTACAAGCTTCTTGTTTAACCTGTACAATGACTGGATTGTAAGCTCAGGGGTTTTAATGTCGACAACACTTTAATGCAGATGTTTTATTGAATCTCTAAAATAAAAAGAGACTTCAGGCTATTGTAAAGATATGCAGTAGGCTTGCGGGCACATCCCTGCCTGACATGTCAAGCCTTTATCGAACCAAGACCCTCAGCAAAGCCTGGTCCATCGTGGCTGACCCGTGCCATCCTCTCTTTAGTGAGTTTCACCGGCTCTCAGGCCGCAGATACGCGCTGCCAAAAAGCAGGACAGATAGGAAGAGAAACTCTTTGTCCTGGTAGCAACTGGCCTGCTTGATGACACCACATAACACTATTGTTCTTATGTTGTTACTGTTGCCCCACGGGAAAATAAAGAAACCTTGAACATCCAAAACACGTGTATAGCTATAATTTCTAGAGGACAGAAATGGTTAAACTCCATAAATAGTAAAGCAACATTAAAACAGCTCACATTAACACCGACAATAAAATAAAACAAGACACTATTTGGCATTACATGCTACAATACAACACAGTATGATATGAAGACTAGTCAAACTTTTCTATGTGAGGCTACTATTAGCAGAGCTAGCACCACCAGGTTAGCATGTCTCTGGTGGAGTGGTTGTGTCAGTATAACCAGACACAGCCTACATACAACTGTATCTCCATTTACTAGATCAACATACTGACAAACCACGCCATGCTACGAGACGACGTCATCACCTGTGTTCCTTTACATCCAGGTCGTAGAGCTTTAGAGCACATTAATCAGAGAATAGTGGCTTAGAAGAAGAAGAAGAAGAAGAAGAAGAAGAAGAAGAAGAAGAAGAAGAAAGTTATTTTATTAATCCCCTGGGGGGAAATTACATTTTTTCACTCGTGCTATTTTTTTGGAAATCCTACACACACAGTATATACATACAATCATGCACACACATGCAGTGAATATGCGTAGGGAGAGATGTCAGAGTGAGGATGCTGCCATCAACCAGCGCATCCCGAGCAGTTGGGGGTTCGGTGCCTTGCTCAAGGGCACCTCGGCAGTGCCCAGGCAAGTGAACCAGCACATCTCCAGCCACCAGTCCACTTGCCAAACTTGGTCCATACTGGACTGAGCTACTGCCGCCTCCTTAGACACAACATATGACCAGCTGTTCAGTTTAAATAGTCTAGATGACTAAATGCACACATCTCTAGATCAGTGTGTGTGCTCTTGGAGGGAGTAGACAAGACAGAGGGTTACGTCTGCACCACTTTGAATTTAACTCCCAAAAGGCTACATAATAAATTAAAAACACAGTGTCAGATGCTGTAAACATCAAAGAATCAAGCTGTAGAAATAATGTCAGAGCTGCTGCTGCCCAAAAACCTCTTCCCCAAGCTTCTGACGGATGTGTGGGAGTTTCTGCTTCCACTGATACCAAACAAAAGATGCTGTTATCCAAGAGCTCTGAAACTGCACAAATGAAAAGTACCATTACTGAAGGTTCAAAGTAACTACATACACTACTAGAGACTGAAACAACACTGCATTACAGAGGAAAACACTTAAAGTATGGAGAATATGGAAAAGATCTCCAGTTCTGGTCATCCAGTAAAAACAAAAAGGGGATATGTGGTTTACTACTCTTTTTATTTGAGGGTAAATTAGCCCTTTATGCAATAATATATTGCTTCTAAACTCCAAAACAAACCTGCTGACAAACTATCTTCATGAATTGAAATAGAGTAAATAAATTCATAGAGATGCACCGATCCGATCCTGGTATCGGATATCGGCTAGATCGGCCTCAAAAAGCTAGATCGGATATTGGTGACAAAGGGCCGATATTTAGTGCCGATCCATATTGCAGATCTATTCATCTGTGCATTTTTGCCCGGTAGAGTAATAATGTATTCAATGATTTTAATAGCCCTCCTCCCTGCCACGGGTTCCTCTTATCCACTGCTGAGGTTTAAAGTTGAATTGTAATATCTATTGGTTATGAAGATTAACTCACCAAACTGCTGGTACACATTTATAATCTCTTGAATAATGATACTGTCACTTTAAAAATGTTTATTTTATTTTGGTTTACAAAGTCAGAAAAGCCTGAAGTTGCCAAAACATTATTTTATCCTCACATTAAGGCATGGAGATTGTTAAATCAATACCAGGATCGGATTGGCTAGTATCAGTATCAGCAGAAACCAAAGCTCAGGTATCGATATCGGTATCGGGACCTAAAAAGTAGGATCGGTGCATCCCTAATGAAATGTAGCTTTAGATGCTCCAAATTGTCAGATCTATTGCTGCATGTGAGGAAGGCTAGAAGCAGCCCTGATGATGTAAGAAAAGTAAACATTTTGAGATGTGTTTAATAAAAACAAAGGTTAATGTCAGTGAGTATTTACAGACTTTTAAAACACACTTCCTGATAGGGAATATATTCAAGCGAGAGCATATTTGTCACTACAGTTGTGCATATGGAGAGAATCTTAAGGAGCAGGTGTTTGAGGAGAGATCCTGAATGTTTGTCATTTTGTTTTATTTCTTAGGCTGTGATATTGACATCCAGCATGTTGGAATAAATATTAAATACACAGTTATATTTGTCTTTGGGAATGCACCTCATTGTTTCTTGATTCACTGATGCAGTGACCGGGCTCTCTGGTGTGAACTGAACTTGTGTTATTTCTTTTATACAGACGGTTTTGGATTTGGAGCAGAGTGCAGACACATAAATCAGTGCTGTCTGCAGCTCTGACAGCAGGTACCTGTTTGAAACCCTAAACGACAGTGTGCGCACTGCAAACACTGAATGTGCAGTGAAGTGAGCCGCAGTGATGAACCGATTATCGACTGTAACATCACGGAGCCCTTCCTCCAGATAATGAGAGCCTAAAGGGCGCTGGAGCATCCATGCAGCCACGTGTGTGTGAGCGTGTGTGTGTGTGTGAGAGTGAGAGAGTGTCGGCCCCGCTTACGAGATCTGTGCGCCTTTAAATGGCGTGTGCTGGTGCTGAGTGGAGGGCGGACCCGAGTGTGTGTGTTTGTGTGTGTGTTTGTGTGTTAGTGTGTGCGCGTGCGCCTCTTGCCTGCAGCCGCTGCAAGTCTCACCGAGCCAACAGCGGCTTTTGTGCGCATGATGCACCGTGCTCGACGCACCTGTGAGGGACCATAAACCCAGACCCGGTACCGCCTGGTGCTCTCCGCCCCCCTACGCCGCTCCGCACCAGCCCCGGGAACACTGCTGCTTTACCCGGTCCCTGGAATTTAAACAAGCTGCAGCTCGGTGGAGTTTACGCCTGGATTTTTAAAGACTTGGATACTGTTGGTGTTCTGTTTGTCTATAAGGTCAGTAGCGTCGTGTTTTTTTTTTTTACTCCAACCTGTTTATGTCTCTTGTCCACGTATAGAAAACCCTTCTGAATTTTAATTTCACGAGGCTGAAACAGGCAGAAGGTTCCAGAGGAGCTGTGAGGCAGGAAGGCTGGACTCCATGGCGCACAGGTAGACTGGAACTTGCCACTTTGACAGGACTTTTCCCTGTTTTGCGCGCACCTGAACGCTGCACATATCGAGCCGGAGCAAGGTGGGAGTCTCCTCCAAGGAAGAGCTGCGTTTGTGGGGAATGAAAAAAATGGGATTTTTTTCTGCGATGCTGGCCTTTAAATTTCCCCCGGAGGAGCAGAGAGTGGCACAGTGACAGGCGGGTGTAGTATTACGCACGTCCTCTCCGCTCCCCTGAGGCGATGTTTACTACATGATTTATCAAATTTATTTTACATTTGATCTCACAAATACAACCTGCACCTTTTCAGACGCCTGTGTGACAGATCTGTAGAGCATTAACCGTGGAGGAAAGAGAGTAAAAGCATCGAGCTGCAGGCTTCCCTTCACCTTGTTTTTTCGGTGATGAATAATGAATAAGGTGAACGCCAGGTGTCCGGTGTCCACGCATTGTTTTCACAGCTCCATGTTAAAATGTCAAACAAATGCGCCCTGACACGGCGCGCGCGCGCACCCCCTATCCGCCCCTCCAGCACGCGGTCTGATACTCTCTTTAAATATAGATGCATATTTTCATGTAATTCGACCATTCCGTTTGACATGCAGCAGTATGATACATGACCTTCTGTGTAAACGCAGATGGACAGCGCGCACCAGCAGGCTGCACACTTCCCTTCCTCACCATGCAGACACCATCACATTCCTCCATTATCCCTCTCCCTCTGTGTGTGTGTTTGTGTGTGTGTGTGTGTGTCTGCGTTACAAATCCAGATGCTGGCTGCTGTTTTAACACGTTTGCCACATTTTTATTAAACGGATGATTCTGCATTAAAATAAAGACAATGACTGGAAAACGATGATGTTTAAAATGAGACACACATATGATCTTTACACGATGGAACTCGCTCCAAATATCGAATTAAACGAATCAAACTCGTTCATTATTGTTGATTCGTGACATTAAAGATATTACATGTTGAGAAATAGTATTTTAAATTCTCCTGCAGGGTCGGTTGTGATGATTTTTAAACATTTCGGCTCCCTGGTGAATCAAATGGCGTCCGCAGGGACATGAGGGAGGTCTGCAGAAATGTGCTCTGCTTCTAATAAACTGCATTTCATGCTGCACGTCAAGCCGACAACTTTTTTCTCTCCTTTCATCAGTCCACATTTGAGGAGAGGAAAAAAAAAGAAGAAGCCTGAGCTCGGGCCTGCTTTGAAGATAAGACTGAAAAATCCATTTACAGACGGAAATGTTAATTTGAACGAGCCCCAGCCTTCAGTTTGTCATTCACACTGCGACGAATGCTGGATGTCCCATTTTGTGCAGCACATTTGACAGATTTAATTGCAGGAAAAAGACGAGGCCTTGTGCTGCGTGTGAGCCTTAAAACACACAATCTGCAGTGGAATAAGCAAGATGCAATAAAAAGGCCTCACTCATCCTGTTCTTTATTTCTTCATATCTTAAAGATTAATCTAAAATCGAGCAGCAGCTCCAGTCTGAACCGGTGAGCCCAAATTGGTGCGAATTCTCCCCAAGCAGGAGGATGACAAATATATTTCTCTTCACTGCTGCAGCACGCATTTTTTGATGTGTCGGATTTTAAGAGTTAATAGGATTAGATGATTCTTGTGCATTTATGCAGAGGGAATTCCTAATCAGGCTTTTTCCAGAAAAAAAAAGGAAGGAAAAAAAAAAAAATCGGTCCTCAGAATGGGCGTGACCCAGCCAGGGAATGCGTCTCTTTTTCCCCTGCAAAGGGCCCAAAGGTGCTCCATCACCTGCTACTACTGCTTCACATCTTCACTGAAATCATAAAAAACAACACACATGTAAAGATGTTTTTATTCGTAGGCCTCAACAGGAAATGAAAAAGATTTAGTTTTATTAAAAGGATCAAAATGATTCAGATTTATCTCTAATTTGAAGGATTCATTTTGAGGTTAGGACTTAAATATTAAATCACTGCACAGCTGTCTGTTTGTAGATAATAATAATAATAATGATAATAATGCATCTCTTTCTCTGAGTGTGGAGTTTCATGCTCGGTGCGTATTTTCTGCAAAATCTGCCCCCCTCCCTCCACTCGAGTTAATGTTCCTTGTCGTCTTCCTCCACCCCCCCTTGTATGTAAGGTCGGGGTGGTGTGGGTGGGTTTGGGGGTAGGATGGAGGCTGTTTTGGGTAATTTGGCTGTCCTGCTTTTTTTTTTGTTCTGGTTGGCAGCCGATTAACTGCGCTGACAAATCAGGCGCAAAAAGCCAAGGGCTCTCAAGGTAACAATGATCCTCTGCAGGGCGGGGAGACATTACGCACGGTTTTAGGGAATGCTCTTTTTTTTTTTTTTTTTTTAAACATTTTTATCCGGTTTCACTCGCTGTGCCGTCTTTACAGACATCCTTTAAATTAAAATGTGAAAAAATAAGGAAAGAAATGAATCCTCGTGTTTGCTGCAATTACTCCAGGTGTATCAGGCCCTGTACGCGCCGGCACGTGATGTCTTGCACTGTTTAATTTGTCCTGATTGGCCAATCACTGTGTGGAGCAGTCCCTTAATTAAAATGCAAACAAAACCACCTTAAAGAAAAAAAAATGGATGCAGTGTGATGTTACATAAACTGCTGGTGAGGGTGGTGGTGAAGGAAAAAAAAGGCGAGGTATTTGTGGGTGTGTTCACTGGTGGAGTGTGTGTAGTGATTCGTGTGTAGATAGAAATGTGTGTGTGTGTGTGTGTGTGTAGCAGCTTTGATTGTAGTGTGTTATATTTTTTCCTGTGCCTGCAGTGATTTCTGCACGTGTATTTCAATTTTCTCGTGTGTATTTTCTGAGGAGTGTAAACGCAGACATTAGTGTGTGTGAACGTCTACAGATGTCTGCATGGTGCAGGCGTCGAGTGTGTAAGTCAGCGTGTGTGTGTGTGTAGAGGCGTTTGTGGGGTGCTGGGTGCTCTCTAACTGGGTGATGTAATGCCGTGAAGGGTGCTGCAGCAGAACCACAGAGCCCAGAGAAGAGAAGGCGTGTCCTGCCTGCAGAGTAGCTGATAACAACACGGTGCCCACGCTGCACCCGCGCCAAAATAACACGCTCCCACACACACACACACACACACACACACACTCTTACTCATCTTTTTTTTTTAGTTAAGCCCACCTACATTTTTAGTCTGCTGTCTTGACGCTGAACACGTTAAACAGAGGTGACTGATTTTTAAATAATAGGTTTCAGATGAAGATACATCTCCTCTTTGAATTCTTCTTCTCTAATTATTTAAATAAGCTGCTGATTTATATATATAAGACAAATCCTCCCTTGCTCTGCTGAGGTTTGCTGTCTTGTCTTTTAAAATCTGATACTCGACAGAAGATGGTGAAAACAGATTTTTGCAGAATATTTGATGCTTTGCAAAGTGAAAAACGTTTAAAAAAAAAAAAGCTCAAACTGTTTAAATAGCTTTTTAATAATTGTGTACACATTTTGCACAATCACAGCTGCCTGTTTTATAATTGTTGTGTCTGATTGTTGAATTCCTGCAGACTAAGACGATGCCTTGCAGAGGTGATCCCCCCCCCCTGACTGTCTCTTCATACTGATGTGCTCAGTGCAGACAGTGTAAATGTGACAGTCAGACATTTGGAGACACTGAAGTCTCCCTGGTTGTGTGTGGCTGTGAGATGTGGTTGCAGGCAGCAAGGACTGCTCGGTGTCAGGATGTGGATTTTCAGGATTTTTTTTCTGCCTCACTGTGACAGAGAGCGTTTTCCCTGCTACACCCTCTCTGCAGGGTTTCTCTCTCGCATGAAATGAGCCTTAAAAAAAGATGGATATCAGCCACTGAGCTGGAGGTTGAATTCTGCTCTGTACACCTTGAAAGGTGTGTGTGTCTGCCTTGGAAACATGTGTGTTTTTGAAACGTGATGAAGAGCGAGGAGAAAGAGGAGTGTCGGGGTGTTTTCGTGAGATGCATGAGTGGGAGTGGATGAGGTGGAACATCGCTCCCTCCTCTCTCTCTTCTCTCCTCTCTCTCCCCTCTCTTTCTGTTTCCACTCGTCTTTCCTCCTGCTGTCTCCTCCTCCTCCTCCTCCCTCCTCTTCCTCCTTCCTCTGTCAGGTTTCATGTTCTGGTCAGATGATGTTGGATTGTGCGTCTGCAGCGTCTGCAGCAGCAGAGACATGCAGGAGAAAATGGCATCTCTGTGAATTGGATGTGAGCTGCAGCACACTCAGAGGCCTCACACTGAGAGACGGAGCAGATCAGAGAAATCACAAAGATTGTATCTGCGAGCGTGGACGACATTTTGTCACTGCGTCTTTACAGAGTCGCTGCATCCGTGCATGTGTGTGTTTTACTGTGTGCAGCATGTGTGTGTGTGTGTGTGTGTGATGAGGGCACCTGCTGTAAAATTACAAGCAAGTGGCATCCATTTAAACACGAGGGGCCTGCCGGTGGGCTGCTTTTATTTGCATTTACACACACACACTAGCACACACACACACACCGACACAGACACACGCCGCTGTCTCAGTGTGTGTGGTTGTTAATAGGATCCAGAGTGCCGCTGCCTTTTGTCCGTGTGTGTATGTGGACTCGTCCCTGTGGGGCTGGTCAAAGGAGCCTTTCACAGAGAACAATGATCCATGCCGTTTAGCCTTTTAACCCCTGACGCTCCCCACACTGCAACAAAAGACACACACACACACACACACACGATCATACACACATACGTGTAGAGGACAGAAAATGATGCCTGAACAAGCCTCCATCTGTAAACAGGAGTGTGAGCAGGTGTGTGTGATGATCTGACACTGATCAGCTGATAAAAGTGAAGATATGTGATTTAAAAAAAGCTGCTGCTCTAAAAACTCAGATTAATAACGTCACACTGAATTAAATAAATGTTATTTTTTAATAGTCAAAGGTTTATGCATGAGGAATCTCTCAGCTTGAAGCTCAGCAGACATGAGTCAGGCTTTTTAAAGGCCAGTCTTTACATTAGCTTAGACTGAGGCTGCAGGAGACTCAGATTCAAGCTCTGTTTAGTGCTGGATATAATGCACGTTCATATACATTTCCCATTTAATACATGTGATTTTTTTGACAAGGAAAAATGTAGAATAAAAACAAAACCTTGTTGCGGTTTATTGATGTTTATAGTGTGTGATGGAATAACAGTTTTATATCTCAAAAACATCTGTATTTAAACAAATCTCAACATTGCTCCAAATATTTCGTACAGATAATATTTCTGAACCGTGCACACGTAAAGTGTCAGAGGTAAAGTCAGAGGTGTTTAGCTCTGATTGGCTGATGTCTCCTCTCTGTGAGGTCTGATATCAGAGGAAGAAAACACATCTCATGGTTGCTTATTTGCACAGATATACATTTTATACACATGGATAAATCACAGGTATTCCAAACACTGTAGGCTAAATAAATCAAATAAACTTTACTCCTTTTTGTGTTTTTAAAGAAAATGTAGGATTTAATGGATCCCAGGAGAGACAGACAGAAACAGTCTGTATCCTTGCTTTTATTCTAATCATCACTGTAGCTTAATAAACATTTAAAAATGAGGTTTATAAATCTGATTTAAAATCCTCCAGCAGGCCTCAGTGGCATCTTCAGCTCTCTGAAACATCCTGCTATAAGTGATGGAGGATTATTAAAGTGTAAGTATCTTGTTACTCAGCATGTTCCAGATATTTAAAGCTGATGGTGATGATGAAGCATGTCAGAGTATGATGAGTCACTGTTTCATCTTTCACCGGTCATAAAACAGCCTCTCTGATTGGCTGATGAGTCTTTAAATCTGCTCTGTTATCTGTTTAATAACACTCAGAGTAAGATATGTTAATTTTAAAAGGTGAAGAATCTGAAATGGGCCCATATGATGCGATTTCTTGCACATAAAGTGAAATTTCAAATACCTGAACAAAAGGGTAAATATGCAGCCTAATTAAACGCCGATATTTTGTTAGGTAAGAATATATCCTGATATGCACAAATCTGATGTTTTATTAGTTAAAGTTTTGCTCCTTTAAAGTAGAAAACATCTCTTAAAAGAGCAAAAGCCAGTTATTTTTTTGTAGTTTGTTGATTTAGAAATGGAGGCCCTGCACTAATATTTGGCTTACTGAACCTTTAACTCCTCCTAAAGCCTGTATACTTTTCTGTACGTTAGGAGCAGGGGCGTTGCTCAGGATTCTGGCCTCTCCCATGACAGCCCAACCCAAACAGTTATCATAAATGACTCATTTAAAGCTTTTAATAACTATGACTTTGTGTCTCACTCTGAAAATCTGGGTTTAATAACAAGAGGGACAGAAAGTGTTTACTGAGATCCATCAGGGGTCCATCAGGGATCCTCGGGTGGGGGGGGGTCTAAAATTGGATTTGCCCAATGAAGTCAAACCATGAAAACACACATGCCGAATATTTCACACAGCTGTCTGTAGATTAAACTGTGTAAGGAGACTTGTTTTCCTAACCTCTTTTAGTCAGAATATTAAAACTGATGTTTATTTCTGACACAACAGTGTCACTTTTTCTGCTCCATGTCCTTGAAGGAGGCTCCAAAGAGAAAAGGTTTGGGAACCACCCAAAGTAAAAATGAACATGAATTAAAACGTTGTGTTTTTAAGACAAGGTGGTTGTAGTTATATCACACTGATATCAAATATGTGCTGCTAGTTTACAGGGAAAGATGCTAAAATCTATTCACAGTGAACGATATTTACCTTCAAACAAACCTGTTTACTGAGGTTACTTTCATGAAATCAAGGCTGTATGAGTTTGAATCCATCATGCTGGTTAATATATAAATATGAAGAATTTATACACAACACAACTTTGATCCCAGCTTCATTTCTGGCTGACAACCCAGGATCTCAAACCTTTCTGAAACTGTTTTTTGTGAAACTAGTCTAAAAGGATTTTCCTGTAGGTTGATCCTTCCACTTCAGTCATGGTGGACTAAACCATTTTGTGCATTTAGTAAGGGTGAGAAGGGCTCAAAGAGAGACCAGTTGAAGAGATAGTATTTCTTTTCATACATCCAGCTCCTTTTTTTTTTTTTACTTCTGACAGTTAAAACTTTGAGAAAACATAAAACAAACTACATTTTAAATTCAGGGCTGTCAGGCGCCACCTCCTAGTCAGGATGATCAGGCCCACTTTACCTCCACTACGATCCCATAAGTTAGGAAGAACATTTTATAATGTTAGAATAATGGATGAGTTTTTGTTCTAAATAAATAACAGCAGAGTAGAAGATAACTTCACTTTAAACTGGAGGGCATAATGGTTGGCTTCCCTCATGTTTGAGGGGCACAGGACGCTAGATTGACTTCTCTATTTTGTGGAAGCGTTTAGTTTAATCTCAGAGTTTAAAACCTGCGTGTTGTTTTGCGTTTGTTGCTGATATGCCCAGACATTTTTAGCCTGACTGTTGCTCTATTTAAATATTTATTCCTTAAAGCATAAATTTAGATCTTCCGACAGTGATCGTTATTTATGTGCATGTCACCTCTGCTGCAGGGTGGGAGTCAAACGTGGTGATTAGAAGCAGTTATTTCACACAGAAGATCTGTGCTTTGAATTTTAGATATTTAAAATAAAGAAGGTGAAGACTTTCTAGATTTTTCATGCAACAAAATACGACTTAAACACAAACAGGATAGGATGCTTGATATCCCAGAATGCTTTGCACAGGGGAGCTGACGGCTGCAATACATCCTGCATGGGCGCAGATTTTCAGCTATGCTACGCTGCAAGCTCTGGATCACTCACGGCCAGTTAGGACACTCACGTAGGAAACAGTGTACGTTTTTTTTTTGCAGCTGATGCTTGCAGGCGTTTATTTTCTTTTAGATGTTAAAGAGACTTTTATAACTCTTGACTTTTTCAGTTTTAGACCAAGGCAAACATTTATCCTTGATCTTAACCAAAAGACTTGATTTTTAGCATATTAATCATGCAGAAGACAAATGTAAATGATAAAAGATGCCAGTGCATGTTTTACTGATATGTTAAGACATAACAGTTTGAGACTTTGCAGAGTAATTTGTGACGTTTTCTTTAATGTGTTTTTTGTGCATTTTTTTTTTCCGTTTTCTAAAATGGTTTACAAAGAAAGTAGAATATCCAGCCACTTAATATTTCATCAGCCCCTCCTTGTGTTTATCTGCATGTGAGCAGAAAGCTGTCTCTCCAGGCCTGTCATCAGATAAAGGCAGTCCGCCTGACACTGCCATGAGAATAATGGGCTCATTTCCTCCTCAGATGACCGATAAGACCCAAAAGAAGCTTTTTAGAAACGGGATGAATTCAGCAATATCAAAGGCATTTTTAATGAGGATGGATGGCTGCCTGTACAGTCCGCTGTGGACAGTCAGCTGAAATACAGTCAAGCTTTCCTGCTTTCTAAGAAACTGTTTACTCAATATGTGTCCCATTTATCTTCATTACATCAATATCCACATGTAATTTGCGTTAATTGTACCATCCATCAGGGCTGTCGCTCCCTCAGAGGACACTGAGATCACATCCTTGGGATCATGTTTGGGAGTTTTGGGGGGAGTTTGGAATCTGTGTGGAGTTTGCATTTTGAATTAGTGGATATTTGTCGTGACGTTTCACACTTTTATTCAGTTTTTCTTTTGGACATTAGAGGACGATTCAAAAACTCTTCTAAGAAATGCATCCTCATCAGAGTAAAAATTGAACTTAGCGGTATTTAAGATGTATGATTTTTAAAGGACGATTCAAACTAATAAACCCTCGACTCTTATCCTTTGTGATTTTGATGAGCAAGTTAAAGTGTTGTAAGTATTCTCCTCCTTCTCTTAAAGCTCCTGTGAGGAGTTTTGATCTGATTATGAAACTGAAAATATGATTGAAGCCTTTATGTGATGTCCAAAAGCAAATGAACATCAGCAACGGAATCGATCATGTCTTATAGTTCTAACATGCTGAAACAGAAACAGCCTTTACTGGCTTTTTCCACGCCGAAGACTCTGAGTGGGTGACACAACTCACAGCAGGGTGGGACACCGGTTTGGTAGAGCAGATGCCCCGTGTATTTAGGCTTGTGCCTTGGATCAGCGCCCCATCCCGACGTGATACAGTGCATGTCGTCCTCCACTCTCTTTCCACATTTGCTGTCTCTCTTATCTAATAAAGGCCTTAAAATCATCTTTAGAAATAAAAAGGCAGCAGAGTGAGAGCAGGGAAAGATCAGCAAAGGGAAAATAGATACCGTTTTTGTCCACAGGGGGCGCCAAATCGGGCCAAGCTTATCAGCTGTAATGATGTCATAGAACCAGCAATCTAAAGAGGATGTATCCTGCATTGATACACAGATACGTGTGTAGAGGTGTAGCTCACAGTCTACCTTTTAGATGTCCTTCTTCTCCAAGCTCGCGTCTGAAGGAGTCTGAGTTGGATATTCAACCTTGGCCGATTCCCAAGATTGTTCGTGGGGTGATTTGTAATTCAAGCTAGCATTAGTGTGTTTCCAGGTAGAGCTGAACTCGTGACTGAGTTATATGAGTCACCTGCTGGTAAGTTAAGATCAAGAACCCTGATTACTCAGCGGAGATCTTCTCAGGTTGTTTGCTGGAAACACAGATAGCATCCTCAGCTGTTTCAGCACCATGGACAGCTCAGTCCTGACCAATGTGCTGCTGTAGTTCACAAACGTTTCAGGTCCGGTTTGGTTTCGACCTTCAAGCTTATTCAGATTTGTGTTGAAACATTACCTGTATATTCAGTGCTGTGACCCTTTCCTTCTCTCTTTCTGACAGTGATGGATCTGAGACCGGCCCGTGGATCCCTCGTCAGCTCCATGTCACAGTGGAAAACATGAAGGAGGAAACTCAGCTGGCCCTGATAGCCAGAGAAGTGAATTCAATCAGACTGTACACCATGAGTCCTGATAGCATCAGTCCTGAAGTGTAAAAAAGGCACTGAAACGTGATCTCCTCCTTCTCCTCCTCCTCTTCCTCCTGTCCGTCCTCTCTGTAACCCTGAGGAGGAAACAAGAACTCCTGCTGGACGACTTCCCCAGAACTCTGACTTAAAGACTGTTAACGACTACGACTGTTCTCCCTCTTCTGCCCTCTCCCTTTAAAACATATTTTTATAACAGATATTTATCTCTGGACAAAACTGTGGATCTCTGAGATTCCATACCGAAGATTTCAGTTTGATTGGATTAATCATTTTTGCAGTTATGGATCTTATTGGTTTTTCTATCAGGCTGCAGATGTTCCTCAGCACATGTGTGGGACTGGAGTTTTTAGGCACACCAGGTCAGTGGGCACGCTACCTCCGCTGGGATGCCAGCACCCGCGGCGACCTCAGCTTCCAGTTTAAGACAGACGCCTCTGAAGCGCTGCTGCTGTACTTTGACGATGGAGGATACTGTGACTTTCTGCAGCTGGCCGTGGTGGAGGGGCGTCTGCAGCTGCGTTTCAGCATCGACTGCGCAGAGACCACGGTGGTGTCCGACAGACGGGTGGATGATGGAAACTGGCACTTTGCCACTCTGAGCAGGTATAACCTCCGCACGGTGATGATACTGGACGGCCAGGTCAAAGCCGACGAGGTGCGGCCTCAGCGTCTGTTCATGAAAATCATCAGCGACCTGTTCCTGGGCGGAGTGCCTCAGGATATCCACAGCGCAGCGCTCACACTGCCCACGGTGCGAAACATGCAGCCCTTCAAGGGCTCAATCACAGACCTCAAATATGGCGGCTCACAGCCCCTGTTCCTGGGAAGCCTTAAGGTGCCCCTGGAGTCGGAGGGATGGTGCACGGTGAACCCGTGTGAGAACGGAGGGACGTGCTCGGTGGTGGACGGAGAGCCGGTGTGTGACTGCTCCAAAACAGAATACAAGGGCCGCTTCTGCAGTGAAGGTAACAAGACCTCTGATTCTCATCTCATTCACTCTAAGGGTCTTTAAAATCAACTTTGAAACTTTGAGTCACTGAATTCAACTTCAGCAGGTTCTTTCTCGTTCTATAATCATCCACATTAAGATACTTTTCAGACTCTCTGCTGTGTCTGGGAGCTTGAAACTGAATCCTTGAACAAATCAAAGATCAGATCAGTTCATAGATCCAGGACTCAAGAGGCTAGAAGGTAAATGAGTCCAGAGGATAAGGAAGGAGACCAATACTGATATCAAACTACAGGGAAAACTCACAGATTACTGATGCTGCAGCTGAGGTGTGATGCAAAAACACAAATAAGGCTCCTTTCTTTGACAAATATCTCTCTTAAAGGATGTTTTATTCAACAGTAATGATCCACACACAGCTGCCAACTATTTGACGTCACAAGTCAACCCACGATGGAATTTATTTACAGTAGATGCATGAGGTCAACATGTTTTAATCTATAAGACTTATATATATATATGAACGGATGTCCCTTTAGATCTCTCCAGTCCATTGTCATTTGCTAACAAGGAGGAAGCAGTGAAGTAGGGTTGCAAAGGGGTGGAAAATTTCCATGGGAAGTTAAGCCTGGGAATTTAGGAAATATTCGAAATTGGAAACTTTCCATGGGAATGATGGGAATTTATGAGAATTAACTGGGAATTGAGGGTAATTTAATGGAAATACATTTGTATGAATAGATTTATTTGTGATATTTGTGAGTTAAACATTATTACCATACATCAAATTTGTTAAATATATTAGCACATAATATCATCCAAACTTACTTCACTTTGTGTAGTCCACAGGCTCAAATGTGTGGCTTCAATAGTCTTGTGCTCTGGGCTCACAAGTGTTCTAGAAGTCATGTGTGCATGTGATGGAGGAATGCACAGTGCATGTAGGGGGCGTGGTCTCAGTAGCCCTGCAATGAGCAGTGTGCTATGTGCATGTGATTGAGGAATAGCATAGATATTCAACTGTACTTGCATGAAATCTGGTTGTTTTAGTCATGATTATGCTAAAATATATTTTCCCCAACTATATTTAAAATCCCTATTAAAGAGCCAACCTTCAATTTAATCAATTCCTGGTTTATTCCCATAAATTCCAATAAATTCCCATGGAAAGTTTCAAGAATTTTGCAACCCTACAGTGAAGTGATCATTTACAGGTTCATCCTTTGCTTGAACAACCTGAAACACAGCAGAGTGCAAGTGATGTCAGAGGAAAATGGCCGCCCTGTGAATACGGTCAAACACTGGTGCTCTGCTGTGTTTGCTGCAGAGGTTTTTAACTGCTGGAGCTGGAGGAGTGTCGGCTCCTCACTCTACATGTTGACACCTTTAATCTGAATGTGAAAAAACAACGACATAGGAACATATTTTAGGAAATATAACATCAATATTCACATTAATCTGCAGAGAGCTGCATGTATATTGTTGTTTTCCCCTTTTTGCGCAAAGGTCCATCTCATTAGAGTGAATTAATGTGTCGTGTTACCTCACAGGAATGTCGATGTCAAACATTGGCTCCATGAAGGTTGCTTTGCTGTCACATGACTCTGCTTCTTCCCTCTCTGGTCTGAGGGTTGTTTCTGTTATTCCTCCTGGTATCGGGCTTTCAGGCAGTTTGACTTTGTGGGCTCGCTTTGCTCTCCGAGTGATTGCTATTATCGCTGTGTGTGTGTGTGTGTGCGTGCATGTGTGTGTGTGTGTGTGTCTGAGCCACAAAATCAGAAAGCTAATCTAAGCACGGTTATCCAGTGAGGCGCAGGTTAATGACATCGGTCCTGCAGGCGCTGATAAGGAGGCCTGCAGAGAGAAAGGGGCCTCCTGAGCCCCCTTTCTTCACCCAATCACAAGACGGCAGGTGTTTTATATCACATCCTTTTGTGCTGACAATTTTTGCCAGAGCTGTGTTTCAATCGCTCTGCAGCCGGCTGTACCCAGACCAAAATTGATTCTTATTAAAAGAAAGCCCTCGACTCGTTCTCCCCTTCATGTATTTCCTGCCTGCAGGCCGAATCAAAGCCACTTTCTGAGGCTTTTTATAGAAACGTGGATTTCCTGGGATTTGATGAATCGTGAGCACAGAACGTTCTGTGATAAAGCCTTTTGTCGGGGTAATTGGTGAACATGCAGTCGGCACATGAAATAGAGTCGTGCACCTTTGGGTTTTTCCTTTGCCCTTAAAAAACCATTGTTGTGTACTTCATTATTCACGATCAATACGCGTTCATCAGGCTGGCCCAACCAGCGGCTACACCATAATCTGAATACTTACGAGATGATCGATACCGCTTAGATGAGAAAGTGGCTGAAGTATTCTTCTTGGATTAATCGGAGCAGAGGTGATTTGTTTTAATGTATTTATTCTGTTATTTTCCCCGCGTGTTTGCCTCTCCGCCGCTCCTTATAACCTCGCACAAATATGGAATTTACATCCCATTTGGACCGACACCAAATCCCCCGCACCCAGACAAAAGGCCACAGGATCTGGAATTTAAAGATTAGGTTTTTTATCTCTCTCTGTGTGCCGGTGTTTGAAATAAAGGAGCGAACGGGGTGGGGGCTGGTGTTGGTGCTTATCCTCCTCTCTGTGTCTCGGCTGTTTTGCCTTTGCTCAGCTGATTGACTGGCTGGCATTTAACTGACACAGCGGGCTCCTAGGGTAAAAAAATGTCAGTGCTTCAGTCTGCCTGTCATGGCAGACACTTGAGAACAGCGGCAGAAGACTCGTCGGTGTGTAGAGTGTGTAAGGAAATGTGCGAGCTCAGCCGCTGCTTTGTCACGACATCAGGGGAGTGGAGGAGAAGCTGCAGCAGCTGACAGGCGCTGCATGAGGAGAACATTTTAACTCGCCCGGAGTACCAGACTTCTGTATGCAGGAACTTTCACTCCTCTTGATTTGATGTAATAAAAAAGGTCTGATTATGTTCAACCAAACATCCTGGAGGGATACATGAAGGAAAGGGTTTTCAGTATTTACAAAAACAGGCCTTTTCTTTTTACAAATCTGCACAATGATGTTATTTTAGCAAAGTAATATCCTGTATTTGCAAATAGATCGTTTTTTTCAAGTTCTTACTGCTGAAGAAGCCAGTATCGGTGTAAGTTACCATTTACAGTGAAGCTGAGACAAATGCTCCTCCAAAGAAGCAGGTAATTGACGAGGAGGCTTTATCCTGCATGAATGCAATCTGTATTTTTGAGGTCAAGTCTAAATAAAGATGTCAGTATTTTGGGGAGTTACCAAATGCATGAGATTAATCTTGCAGAAACGTCTGAAATCGTCTGCTAGGTTCAAACTTGCAAACCTGTGTGCGCAGCTGATCGCCCTTTCTCATTCTCCCTGACAAAACACAACCCGGTATTTGTTCCTCAACCTCCAAGAGCAGAATAACGGGCGCCTCCTCTCTCAAATAAAGCCAGAGATTAACGCAGGTCAAAGGGAAACTTTTGACCCTGAGCTGCAGAATTCATCAGGAACCTTTTTCTGAGAACCGTGAATATCCACAGCAGAGTTTACGATGAAAACCAGCAGAAGGAGAGAGAAATAACATCCAGAGTAAATGTTCGGATGGATTAAATACTGTAGGTTTGATGCCTGTCACACTTTGCATGAGCTTTCGTGGTCATGACGCTATTTCTGACACAGTTCCTTCGAGTGCCGGATGCAGTTTTATAACACGCTGCTCTGCCTCTATTTCTGGACTGATTTATTTGAGAGCCGTTTGAATACGTTGTACAAGTATCCTAACTTTACATCCATATGCATCTCTACATACAGCATCCTCCCACTCCCTCATCCTCTCTCACTTCTCTCTATAAAACACACACACCTCCTCCCCCCGGCCTGCAGCTCCTCAGCACCTCAGCGCCGTGAAGCGTGACTCTGTGAGGCAGAGATGTGAGGGCACCGCTGACCCTGGTAGGTTGATAGGCCTCTTTTTTCCCAACCTTGATTTACAGCCTCCACATTGGGATCAGTTCCCAGTGTTGATTTACGTCTGGCTCCCTCTCTCTCTCGCTCTCTCTCGCTGGCTCACTCGCCTGTCTGCGTCCTGTGAGGCGTGAGAGGTGAGTGGAAGCAGGAAACTCAAGCAGCCCTGGGAGAATTTGGCTTGTTGATTGTTGAGGGATAAATAACGTGTTTAATGAGGCTGGCAGAGGTGGAGTAGTGGTTTGCTGGTTTTTTTGAATACATCAGGGAGAGAATATGACACGACAAAATCCGCAAGCATGAACCTTTACCCTCAGACTGAAGCACGACGCTGCAAAGGAAGGCTGCAGGAGTGCGGCTAAGATGATAATCAGGATTGTTTTAATCAGCTTTAGAGAAACTTTAAATAAAAGTACACCTCTACATTCATCTATATACTCTATCTGTGAGTGCAGGCTCACTGCTCCATCAATACCTGATTAAGAGCAGAGCAAACTAGACAGTGAGCTCCTCTTCTCTGTAATTAACCATTAATTGATGAAGTCACAGAGCAGGAGGAGAGGAGCAGGAAAGCTGGAGAAGGATTGATGAAGGAAGAGAAATCCAGAGATCAGACTCAGGATTAACCCGCTTAGTGTGATCAACAGGCCGGGCGTCAATCACTTCACTTTAGATCAAAGTTTACCATAATTTTGTTCCTGAGGGTGTCTACAGGTGACAGAATATATGTTTTAATACATTTAAGAAACATTGCACTTAAAAACATTTGACAAACATTCATTTGTCATGTTTTTTAATTTTGATCCATGTCCCATCTGTTAAAGAAGAGGAGGTGGGCTTTATGAACTATCCTGCAGCCACAAAATAGAAATATTTAGAATCACGCATCGATTGAAAACTCTGAGTCTTATTTAGCCAAGTTTTAGGACGCAGTGATTTATTTTCAAGCACTTCGGCCAGTTTATGAGGAAATAGAAATAAAAGCACTGGACGAAATCAATTAAGCTTTATTTATAAAGCACGTTTCATACAAATCAAATGCAATTCAAAGCTTTATGGTGATTAGAAAACAAAAGAGAAGCCGAAATATAATAATGACAAAACAAACTGCATATTAAAAAACAAGTAGGGAGTAATGCACACCAACAACAATAAAATATGTGTTATTAGAAATAAGTTAAAGCCTCAAAATAACAATAAAAATATAATTAGTTAAATAAAAAAATAAAAAAAGATAAAGTAAATGCACTAAAAATATTAAATATTAAAACAGCATTAAAATCAAAATAAAACATTATGATAATAATATATTTTATTTAAAGGCGCCTTTCAGAACACTCAACAACATAAAAATAAGTCTGATATAATCAATAAGACATGATACAGTGTAAATAATGAATAAGATTAACAGGATAAGATACAGGGTGTTGAAGAGGTGTAATCCCATTGAATATGCCAGTTTAAAAAGATCCGTTTTGAGACAGGATTTGAAACCCTACACAAAAGCCAGACTGCATGGATACGTTTTTAGTTCATGTTTAAAAGTCTCCAGCTCCTCTCAGGCTGTTCCATCATCTGGGCGCGTCGTGTCTGCAAGGCCATGCAGCACCTTAAAAACTAGTCGAAGAAATGCCTCCTCTTCCTCGGTGGTTTCCTACCCGACGTGTCTGAGCATGAGGCTGCTGACGCCCAGCAGACCGTCTACCAGCTGTACGCTGTGAATCCCAACATGAGCAGATGGCTGCGGCCCTCCCTGGCTGTTCCTCCAGCCGCTCGTATGTTCAAACCGTCATGAAACATGGCTGCTGGTGCAATCGGTCAGCGAGGAGGTGACGGCTGTTACGCTGATGATGATGGAGGCTGTAATAATAAATCCATGACTCCATCCTTTCCCCCGGCAGGATGTGTGTGTGTGTGTGTGTGTAGGTTTACCTCCATGTTAATAATGTGCAGAAAACAATCCTGCAGCTATGAAAGAAGGCTGAAATTTTCAAATACCCCATTAATCACGCCGCTCTCCCACTTTATCCAACACATCATGAATCATCCCTTTAAGTAATCCACTTTCAGCTCTAATCCCCCGCTATCCTCACCTCACCTTTCGGGTATTGAATTAAAAGGAAGAGTCATACACTCACCTAGATTATGCATTCACTGATTAACAAATAAGTTTGTCAAAGCGCCGCTGAGTCAACCCGAAGAAAGGTGATCTGGATTTTATGTGACGGAGGGATTTCTCAGGAGAGCTGGAGGATATAGATTTGATGCGTTCGGCGCACAGACAAAGATGTCTCCGCTCCTCTTACTCTGATTGTACCGAGGTAAACGTCGGCGAGCCCGCCATGGGAATTGTACCTGCTCCTGTTTGGTTGGTACCTTATTAAATATGTATGCGTCCCTTTAACCTCCATCTCTCCATCCATGCACACACAAACACACCACAGCCTGGTGACAGAGAGAGAGAGAGAGAGAGAGAGAGTGAGAGAGGCACGACACACGGGGAGTAAATAGTGAAAAGAAGTGGGTCAAGATAGAGAACAAAATAATGAGAGAGCAGGAGGGACGGGAGTGACTGCAGCCGATCGTCAGGAGAGAGAGAGATTGAGCTCTGAATGATGGATTAGTCAGAGAGTCAAAGTGGAGCGGGAGAGAGAGAGCGAGCTGAAAGATGGATTTGTTAATCTCCTCTCTCCCTGTTGTTACTTCTTTTTATCGACTCTCTCCCCTGGGTTGGGAGTTGGGAGTATCTCTTATATCGTTCCACCGTGACAGGCACAGATCAGAGCGAGCGAGCCTGTTCTCGATCCAAGCTCATCATACATGGCAGCCTGGTCAGCGCCGCAATATGTGACAATCGAGACTTTGGTGCCGTTTAAGTCAGCTGGTGTGACATGAAGAGCACAAAGTCTGCTTACAAGGCCTGATCAGACAAACAAACAAACAGGCAATGAACTGCCTCTTAGATCAGACTTCGACCAGATTCCTGTCCAGTCCGTCTCCGATCACCGGACAGCTGGAGTCATGTGAGGTTTTCCCGCGGTAATCACTGAATCAAGGATTCTCCTCCTCCTCTCCTCATCCATGTTGTCTTTCTGGTCCTCTGAAAACCTCTGACCTGTTGACTCCAGGCCTGGCTCCGCTCATCATGACGGTTTGTTGTTGTAGTTAAGTGAAACACGATCTGGTGATAACACAGAGTGTTTTATTCTGAAAATCAACCGGATGTTTTCATTTTGTTTTGGTGCCTGACTTCCTGTCCCGCTCCATCTGCTCTGTTGAGATTGATGCATCGTGCTCCGGCATCCGGCAAAAATAGAAGTCTTGTGTATCTGATCCGGAGGGCTCCAACCTGTGGGATCAGAGATGCAGCTGGAACACAACGGAGTGGATCCAGTGGAAGTTAACACATTGACTAGAATAGAAACCGGTCAGATCCAGAGCGGAGACGGACTGGACAGGAATGCAGTGTGAAAGAGCCTTCTGTCAAAATCCACCAGATGCATGTTTGGTCCATCTCTGCTCCACGATGGCAGCACAAGACTTCTATTTTTGCAGGATGCATGAGCGTGGAGCATCGGTTCTGCAGATCTGGCAAGACAGGAAGTCAGATGCTGAAACATTATTAAAACATCGGGTTCATTTCAGAATAAATCACAGATCGTAATTCACTGCATCTGCGATTGGGGTGGAGCCAGGCCAGGATGTGCGAGATGAAGTTTAGTGAGCCGACAAAGATCCCCAAGCCTTCTCAATCTTAGGGTTTTAATTTGCATAACCACCCGTTCACTATACATTAACCCTTACTCGACTGTTTGGTATGACTTTAAGTGTCCTTAAACTTTAAGTGAGTTAGTTGCTACAGATAAAGCTGCAAACTTAGACCCAAAAGATAATAATTTGAAGCATATTCCTGCAAACTCATTCACTGAACCCTTTAAAGAAGAATACCAGGAACTGTGGGTTCAACAGCTTTGACTCAAACAGTGAGCAGCTGCGTCTTACTTTTAGATTTGCCCCACAAAATGTCCCCACAATGCCGGAACGTCTGAACCACAGCGGTTTGAAACTGAAAGTGGTTCTCACAAGGAGACCAATTCAAGTCCACTGGTGTGAGTGTACACACACATTTAATCTGCTCTAATCTCCTTCTGTCAAGAGTTGCTCTTCTGTCTGTGTTTGAGTCCAGAGTTCAGCGCTGCAGAAATCTCTAAATAATCAACTGGTTCAGAAAAGACACAGAGGAATTAAAGCTTAGCAAGATTATCCCAGCACACAGACACACACACACACACACATACACACACACACGCAGCCGTCCTCTCCCAGATGACCGTTTGACCAGCCCGTTCCCCGTTGGAGCGCAGCTGACACAAGTTGTCCAGTTTAGACTGAATTAATTTTTAATGCATATCTGATTGACTTCCATCTGCTTGTGCTCACATTAACAGTCCAACATCCTCAATTAGTCCCCGAGAAGAACATCTAATGCATCTCAACTCAATTACCTTTAACTCCGATTTACAGCCACTTCAACTCTGAGTGGGGGAACGACACACGACACCATGTGTACGGACGCACTAACGTGTGTCCGTACACATGGTCTTGAATAAAATTGCAAACATTTTCATGCATTTCTTGTGTTTCATGATTGATTGAGTCAAAATACCTCCTGGTGATGGATATCTGGGGGGAAACTCAAAGAAATAACATTGAAGGGAGCAAAAATACCTTTTCAGCGTTTCTACGACAGGATGAGGTTACTCTAAATTCTGCTGTGGATGTTCATGGTTCCCAGAGGAGGCCCTGATTTTCTAATATTCTTCGACCCACCGCCTTATTTCACTTATTGCTGTGCCACTCTTCGGTGACGTAAAGATGAGCAAATGTTTAAAACAAGCTGAACTCTGAACAACATTTCAGCCTCAGAGCTGAGATGCAGAGCTCTAAATGTGAAGGTTCTTCCTCTCAGTTCTTGTCCATAAAGGTTGTCACATTAAAGGATGTTTTTCATTTTGATTTCATTTCGGTTTGTTGTCTTTATGATCCAGCAACATCAGCTGGGTAACATGTTTCTCCTGACAGGTTGTTTGTGCAGGGAGGAGAAGCCCTCTCCTTCACTCTGCATACTTCTCTTCATCTCATGTTTTCTGATGACGGTTCATCTCCTCATCATTTGAACCCTCTGTGTCCTGAAGCACATACACATGGCCGCGCTCTGTGCCGGCCCTCTGTATGACATATGAAGTGTGTAATTATTTGCATGACAGTCAACATGCAAGTATGAGAGTGTGTTCTAACGCTGCTTTTGTTTGCTCTCTGTTTCCTCTCTCTCTCTCCTCCTGTTCCAGAGGTCGTCAGCACTATGCCAGGTGAGTTTCACCAATAATGAAATAGAAATGATCGCAGCTTTTATTTGTGCAGCTGTTCACGGATTAACAAAGGGGATGCAAACAGAGGAAGGGCTTGGTGATTGTGCAACGTGGGGATGCTGGGGCTGGAGTTTGAAAGCAGTGAGTCAGGTCAATTAGAAAACATGCATGATGCATCAAAAGATCATCCGTCAGGTCTCTTCTCTACGGGGGAATTGAACTCAGACTTCCTGATAATTGGCGAAAGAAAAGCACAACTTACGTCATGTGTTCATCCAGCGCTCCAGACTCAAATATTAAGAGTGTGCTGATTCTTAAACTGGATGCTGCTAATCCACAACAGAAGACGGGTAAAGAGCACCAACAGTGCAAAACCAAACAGACAACATGATGAAAAGACGGCATTTGTTTTTGTGACATATGATTATTTAGAAGATGTTAAAGTCTCATCATTGTCCCGCACATATCCTGAGATTATATCAGATTAGCTCAGCATGGAGCTTTAACAACATGTAGCTAAGGTGAAATGTTAGGATTCATGCATCCATTAGATCCTAGATCCATCATGGGTACATTAAGAGAACTTTATTTTAATTTGTGATGAATGAAGACAGCAGAACCATGAAGCGTGTTGGGGTTTAGCAGGGATTAAAGCAGACTATCACTTCCACTAACATGCTGGTGTTTCTTCTAAAGAAGCCTCCTGCTGAGCCGCGGGAAGCTTTGTGTGTCAGTGTGTTCTGATGTCATGATTTCCTCCTGGAAAAAACATGTTTCATCACAATACCTCCGAGTATTGAAACTAAGAGTCCTCTGTCCTCTCTCTCTCTTCCCTCTCTGCCCTCTGAAGGTCTTGCACACATGATGGCAGAACAAGGTACGCTGCTCTCCTCCTCTTCTCTTCATCTCTCCGTGTTGTTTGCGATTGTTGAGCTGCATGTTTTGGTGTTGAGGTGGGATACACTGTGTTTACTTTAATGGCTTATTGTATAATGCAATGCAGTTAATGACTCTTCTGTTAGAACATGGAAAGGTCAGAAGAAGAAGAACTTTAAACATCTTTAAAACAAACCAATAGAAATCAAAGCAAAGGGGAATAAAATCTGAAAAACAGAATTTTAAATATATCGAGACATTTTTAGAATACAAGCCTAAAAGCTACAGTGTGGTGTTGTATAAATAAAAACAGGAATTCAAATGTATATTTTAAATGATTCAATAAAAGGCAGCGGCACTACCCTGCAAGGACAAAACACATCTAATAAACATCTAAACAAAATCAATAAAATCAAATCTGCTAAATACCAGAAATTTAAAATAAAAATAAAAATTATGCTAAAATGATGGTAATAATGGTAGTAATGGTAATAATGCAGGATAGGGCTAAAAATAAATTAGTCCAAGTTAAAATCCAGTGTAAGGGGCGCTGGTGGCCTAGCGGTCTAAGCGCCCCACAGACAGAGGCTACAGTCCTCGTTGCAGGGGTCGCCGGTTCGATTCCCGGCCAGTTGACCATTTCCTGCATGTCTTCCCCCACTCTCTACTCCCCATACTTCCTGTCTCTCTTCAGCTGTCGTGTCAAATAAAGGCAAAAAGCCCCAAAAATATAACTTTAAAAAAATAAAAAAAACAGTTTAAAAAGGTAAGAAGTCTTTAGTATATTTTTTAAAAACACCCAGAATGTGTCAGAGACTACGTGAATTCTGCAAAATGGACCAAAAAATAAATAAAAAATAGGAACTTACTGTAGAGAATTACTATAGGGTAAGGCTAAATATAAATATCTTGCTTTTAAAAGCAAAATATTCATATTTAGCAAAAACTATCTCAGTTTAAAAAAGTTGACATGATTAAAGCTGATGAGTAGATTATGCATGAAAATTGATCAGTTATTGTTTTAAATGTTTTAAACGGTGTAAGCGTCAAAGCCTCTCTACGTTCATGTGTTCCTTGCACTGAAATAAACAGAAATGCATCCACTAGAGGGCGCCACACAGAGTCAAAAATTATGCTAAAAAAGGAAAATGAAGAAGAATCAAAAGTTTATGTCAACAACAAATAAAGCGACTGTTAAGAAAGAAGCTAAATCTGAGGCCATGTTGCATTGAAGCGGTCTGTGAGGTTAAGTATTTCACGACATGTAAACAAAGAATTAGATTTTTTTTCCAAATGACGTGTTTTGTGTTTTATATAGTGGCTATATAATGGCTTCACTACGCGGCACTGCCCACAAGACTATCAGTGCTACTGCAACACTTGGGCGGTATCTGTAAGCTTGCAGAAAACGTGCCGAAATACAGAGGAAATGAACGCAGAGTATGGACTTAAGCTCCGCCCATATATGTTAGCGTATCTAACAACGAGCATAAATGAGCCTTAAAGAGTCAGAACTGTTCAAATCATTCTTAAAGTGAATTTAATAAATATTTAAAGTGCACAAAAGTATCATGTGACAATGAAAACATGTATGTGATTGTTACAGTATGATGACCAGGCTCTTGTTTTAAAATATGAACACTACAGAGTCAGATAAATGTTTAAAATTATACGTTATAATCCTTTAATCTCTGCTCAGAGTACTTTAGAGCGAAATACTAACTGCATTTATTAAGTTTAAAGAATAAACTCCACCAATATTATCATTATATTACCTCAAAGGTCACTTTATCCATGTTGAACCTCATTCTCTTCACATATATCTGCATGATCAGGTCCTTACCTTTGTGTGTACCTGTGTGTGTGTGTTGTGTGTGTGTTTGTGTGCTGCACGTGTTTCAGTGTGTTTGAATGTACAATAGCATCACACCTGCTCCTGTACAATGATGTTTTCTTATATGTATTCAAATATACATTGAAATGTTTTTGAGTTTGAACTCACTTCTCTTCTTTTCCTTCTTTCTCCTCCTTCTCTCCCTCCGTCTCTCTGGACTCTCTCGACTGTGGATCCTCTCTTCTGTCTTCACCTCCTCTAGCTAAAAGCAAAGGTACAGCTTTTTCGAAATCTTTCCTTTTCCGCCGGTATGAAAAGCGCCGCTTGCTCTGTGAGTGTTTGAGAGCTCTAATGTGTTTGCTTGTCTGTGTTCAGTGTCTCTTTTGTAATGCTTTCTCACTGAGGGTGCTTGGATTAAGCGAGTAATTAAGCCAACCTTAATTGAAGGAGAAAGAAAAAAGAGAGTGTCTGGCTTTGTGTTTCCTTGCTATGTGTGTGTGTGTGTGAATTGTCAGGACGTTGTATGCAGACACACTATGAGACAGTTTTGTGATGCAAAGTGAACAACAGTCAGTGTGGATCAGTTTTCAAAAGAAGCAGCCTCTCCTTCTCCCTCCGTAAACCAGCGTTTCTTACTCATCGCTGACGTCTGCATAAGCTCAGTTCAAATGATGCATTAATATTTCCTTCTTACTGCTGCATGCAGGAGGATTTACAGGACACAGGCATTGTCTTCAACTATAATCCACCTACTAAAGGAATATCTGCACATGAATATTCAGTTGTTCTGATTTATGTCACTGAAAATGTGCGAGGCTGCTGCTTGTTGCTGAGTTCATGTTTGTGTGTGAACCTGAAATGGACCTAAAGGGAGCCATGAGTCATGCAGTGACTTTGCTCTGACGTGCAGGTGGGACTTTGTGTTGTTTCATGTGAGGAATTTTGAATGCTCAATGCTGAACAGGTTTTAAAGAAAGAATCAGAGACTTCAGATTGAGTCAGACTCCAGTTAGAAATATTAGGACATGTGACAGACACACTGACGACTCTCTTTGACTTTAAACTCGTAGGCAGAGCTGACAAGACTTGAATTAAATACACATTAACATGGAAACACTTGGGCTGTGCTTAGTGTCACCTTTTTTGGAGTTCTCCCTGGCTGATATAAGAAACAAAAACGATAATGTTCACGTCACTTTTTTAAAACTTGAAGGTAGAGCTGACGGCACCAGAATAAAGCAGAGAAACTAAATACCTGCATGCTTTTTAATCACAGGTTGTCAAATAAGAAAGCTCTGTCACTGAACCTTTAACTTGATTTTGTTACTTTGAGAACCAGGTGTGTTGGGTAAAGTAAAGGTGTCGGATAAGGTGGTTAAAGAGGTCAGTGGATCTGAATGAGGGGAAGTAAGGGTAGATAAGGACCTAAACATAGTTTGGACATAACTGTTCATCTGTCTCTGTCTCTCTCCTCTCATGAAAAATGGGAGAGTGAGGGGAAGCAGGGTGGACAGCCTAACCCGGCAGGAATGAGCTCTACCCCAAACAAACCCCGTCCTGGTTCTGCCTTCAAACATCTCTCCACAGACTCCCCTCTCAGATTTCTCTCTCCTCTCTTCTCTTCTCTCATTAAATGAAGGCAGGAAGGGCAGGCAGAGCTTTCAGCTGAGACATAGAGACAGTTGAGTTCTCTCTTTTGTCTTCTTTCATCTCTAATGAAAATGGGAGAGTAAAGGAAGGTAGAGCGTACATCCTAACCGAGTGAGGGAGGTAGAGTGTACAGCCTGACCTAGTGAGGAAGGTGGAGCATACATTGTAGCCCAATGAGGGAGGTAGAGTATACAGATGAACCAAGCGAGGAAGGTAGAGCGTACAGCCTAACCAAGCTAGGGAGGTAGAGCATGCAGCGTAGCACATTGAGGATGGTAGAGCTTACAGCCTAACTAAGTGAGGGAGGTAGAGAGTGAATCCTAACCAAGTAAGGGAGGTGGAGCGTACAGCTTAACCAACTGAGGAAGGTAGAGCAACATCCTAGCCAATTGAGGAAGGTAGAGCAACAGTCTAACCTAGAGAGGGATGTAGAGCAACAGTCTAGCCTAGAGAGGGAGGTAGGGCAACAGTCTAACCTAGAGAGGGAGGTAGGGCAACATCCTAACCTAGAGAGGGAGGTAGGGCAAGATCCTACCCCATTGAGGGATGTAGAGCAACAGTCTAACCTAGAGAGGGAGGTAGAGCAACATCCTACCCCATTGAGGAATGTAGAGCAACAGTCTAACCTAGAGAGGGAGGTAGAGCAACATCCTACCCCATTGAGGGATGTAGAGCGTACAGTCTAACCTAGAGAGGGAGGTAGAGCAACATCCTAGCCCATTGAGGGAGGTAGAGCAACAGTCTAACCTAGAGAGGAAGGTAGGGCAACATTCTACCCCATTGAGGGATGTAGAGCGTACAGTCTAACCTAGAGAGGGAGGTAGAGCAACATCTTAGCCCATTGAGGAAGGTAGAGCAACATCTTAGCCCATTGAGGGAGGTAGAGCGTACAGCCTGACTTATTGAGGAAGGTAGAGTGAACAGTCTAACCTAGTGAAGGAGGTAGAGATTGAATCCTAACCAAGTAAGGGAGGTAGGCAAACAGCCTAACCAAGTGAGGGAGGTAGAGCGTACAGCCTAAAACACTCTATCTATGTTGTTTTTGACCTTTGACACCCAGCCACTGTGCTGCTCCTTCCCTTTCTCTAAATGAATAAATGAATGTGGATCTCAGGGGAACAGAAACTTAGTGGCTGCTTTTAAATTTAGGTAAGAAGAACAGTAAGAGTATCGAGCAGACGTTCATCTTCATTTTGAACCTAAACACATCCCTCAACATAACAAGTGACCGCCGTGTGTTTGGCCTCCAGACAGGTCGATGATGGAGCTGGGTTTGGTGCAGCAGAGAAAAGTTGCAGGACCTTTCGTCATATTTTTTGGCTTTAAAGCATGCCCCCCAAAATCACATATCCCAAACCTAATGGTCTCCTGTGGATATTCATCTGGCTAACAGTAACTGAATGCTGTTGAAAGACAGCTCTCGACTGTAATTGGAGTGTCTGCAGCAAGTGCAATTTCTATGCAAGTCATACCGCCAGTTTCTAGTCCCGCTTGTTTGTGCACGGGAAACCATGGTGATCTGAGTGTATTATGTTTAAATTGGAGCTGATAAATGTCGAGCAGCGGTTGATCATACTGCAATTATTGCAAACAAGAACAGAGAGGAGATGCCGGAGGAGACGGGGTGCACGGCTGCTGGATCTGTGTCGGCAGAGGACGGCAGCAAAACCAGAAATGTCCACAACTGAGGGGACTGGTCACAGGGCTTAGAGTGAGCGTTGTTTCATGCATAGTTACATTTTTGAGCAGGTAGGCAGACCTTTAGCATAGATTGGACACTGAGGTAAAAAACAGGCTTAAGTCTGATTAAAAAATGGCATCAGGGCTTCAGAGATGAAGAAAGACTGAACTTGCTGGATTGAAATCATTTCAAATCAGGATGAGAATCTGTAAGGATCCTGACGTGTGTGTAGTTATCAGCTCTGGTACAGGAACATATCCTTTGGTGTTTCCTTTGAGGTACTGTAAAGTGTGGCGGCCTGCTGTGTACACCTGTAACGGTTTCCCCCGCTCACAGAATAAAAGCTGGTGTAAGCTCCCAGAGATCCCTCTCCCTCACCACCTGTCTCTCTCCCTTGTTGCTGTGTCTAATCCCTGAGCGGGGTGGTAGACATTATTAGGCATCAGGCTCCCTGTCGCCTCCTGTTATGCAGACACGAGGCTCCATTCTGGCTCCATTTGCATGGTGCATGGCTGGCTGGTGGTGGGGCAGCAGATAGAGAGAGCGGGGAGAATAGGGAAGTGTGTCTCTGTCGTCAAGGAGTCCCATTTTACAGTCACGGGGTTGAAACAGAGTGCTTCTCCCCTCATTTAATTTTTTCTTAGATTCCTTTTTGTCCGCTTCCTTTCTCTCTCTATTCTAATATTCTCTTGGTCAATCCCCCGTCTTCTTCTTCTCCTCCCTTTATCTCCGCCGTCCCCTGCTGTCTCTGTTGTCATCTTTATTTCCACTCCTCATTCGCCCCGTAATTACTCTCCCTATTTTTTGCATTTCCCTGACCTCATTCTTCTTTTTTTCTAAAATAACCACCAGTTTTAAATCTTTTCCTTTTTTATTACCCTTGTTCTACGTTCTGTCTCAGCGTTATGTGATCTTGTCCAGCCGCCATTTAAGTCTAAGTACACCTTTTGATTCTGGACAGAGAAGTACAGCCAACGCAGATGGCTGGAGGAAGGTTATGTAACATCCTCCAGGATCAGACGGCGCAGATCAAATCCTGTCAAAGACTCAAACATGAAGAGAATATTTCTTTTCTTCACCTCTGATCGAGAGGAGCGATAAAACGATTGTTTCTGTGATGCAAAACAAACCAGTTTATGAAGCACAGCCACCTGAACTGTCCTGGAGGGTCTTCGGATGTCTCAACACCAGCCACAGCAGTTGATTGGTGCTATTTTGTATGGATGATCCCAAGGCCCAATCCTTAGTGCTCAAAAGTGAAGCCAAAGCAGACGTGCAAACTTCTGTAGTGCCTCTAATGTCCACTTGAGGCTGGCTCCAAAAGCTGAGGCATAGAAACCATTTTAAGACGCACATTTTAACAGCAGAGTTTAAAATGTTCACATCCTAATCCTCATTTTTTCAAACTTGATAACTTTATGAAGGTTCATTTTTGCATAATTTCAGATATTTGCATAATTAGGGGCGTGTCTGACTTGATTGACAGGTGGGTGCATTGCTGTTTGCCAGGCGGCTGTAGGCTTTGGCCTCTGTTCCCTCAGTTTATAGATCACTCTGTAGTTAGCAGGAGTTTGCATATCTAATATAGCAACCGCCTCCTTTGTGCTCTTTAACATCTCCAGTAGGTAACGTCCATGTTTATTAAGTCTATGGTTGATCCAAACTCTTCAACTAACATCAGACTCCTGCCTAAAACCATTAGAGCCGGATTTTTTGACTTCCACGTGAAGTTAAAGTTTGAGTTGTGACGACCTGTTTTAAAGTCTGTAGATGTGTCATATTGACGCATTATCCTAACGTCAGTAAAAGCAAATGTTAGTCACTATTTATTACGTCCTTCTCTGATATTAACTTCAGAGTGTGAGTTGTTGTGTTTTCAGTCCGTGATGAGGCCAGAGAAGCGCAGCGCTCTGGCACAGAAACACGTCACCACTGAACTTTGGAGTTGAAGAGCTTCTTACCAAAGCCACAGCATGTGTCTGTGTTTATTCAACACAAACCAAAGTCAGGCTTCATTAGCTTTTTGACCTGTATTTGTAGAGATTGAATGCTGCTCTCAAATTAAATTAAAATCTGACTTGTTGAAATCTATAAAAAGGGAAATGATTACCCGTCCCTTTTTGATTATTACATTTTTCATAGTTTCATAAATATAGAGCTCGAATGCACAAATGAGAAGGGCTGAGTGGATCTAACTCGCCATGTAGGCCAAGATCAGATCTTTCACCCATATTTATAAACTTTGCACACGCTCATTCTTTGCTCAAGTTTTTGTACGTCATGAAACTCTTGAGCTGATCTGCATCGTGACTCATGCATGCATTAAAAAGGGTTTTTGGCCTTTGACGTACACTGAACTGCCTGCTATGATAAACAGAGAGAGAAGGGGTTTGTAATTGTGCTTCCAGTCAGTTTGTAGATCTGTATCATTTTTAAAAAGAAGGCTTTATGGGAAGCTGGGTTAGATCACCGGTTTAAGTGCGCACCAGATAAACAGAGGCTGCTCACTGGTTCAACTCCCAGACTTATTGAAATAAGTCACATGACAGGATCTTTAGAGGGATATGTTGGCATTTATCAGAGACTGTAAACACAAGAAGTACACCAAATGAAAGGTTGAAGACATATCAACAAAAACGATGCAGGCGCTCAATTTCATTTTCCATTCTTCTATAAACTCATTTAAATGAGGTCAAAATCCCAGTATCATCTATTTTATTTTGTTACTAATACGATTGTGTGTGTGTGTGTGTGTGTGTGTGTGTATGTATGTGTAATCCCGTAATAACTACAATTGATCCGTACTGTAAGTAAAAGAATAAAATCCAATAAACCCGTTCTTGAGTGGATCCGTGGTGTCATGATGGTTTAGGTTGAGGAACAGACATGTTGGGGGTTGGTTGGTCACTGTGGGGAGGATGGGGAAGGGAGGGGGAGGAAGGGAGGCGGGGGAGCGCCTGGACATTTGTGTTTTCTCCGCTTGACTGAGTGCTGGTGAGCGAGCCAGACATGGAGGGCAGGGATAGCCCAGCGTCAGGGACAGAGGGGGGTAGGTGGACGGGTGTGCCTGGGGGGCAGGTAGGATGAAGGTGAAACACAGAGACTGTGGAGCAGGGAACAAGGCTCTGTTTGAGCAGGTGCACAGGAACAAAGCAATGCTGCTGGGTGTAGCTTTATGTTTGCACTGATCTGAATTCACTCTGGACAAGACTGCTCGTGTGGAGACGGTGGATTTGTTTCATAGTGCAGGCAGAGAGGAAATTCACAACAACAGAACATAAAGATGTTGAAAAGAAGCGGCATGCAGCAAATAGTTAAAGAAAGAATTAGAAACACGAGAGCAGGAATAGATGCAACATAAAAAGAACATCTGCAGCGGGCCTACCAACCTGCAGCCTGTCTGTGCTGGTTGGTCAAAGGTCAATGACCTCATGTTGGTGGCGTTCTCCTAAATTTCAAGATTTAGAGTTTACTTCTCTGTTTCTTCATGTAACTGCATACCTCCAGACGAAATGCTTTACAAGCCCACAGCAGTGTAACAAACACAAATAAAGCTGCAAACCTCCTGTGAAATATAATATAACAACTCTATTAAGAATGCACTAAACAACTTCAATAAAAAAACAGCCCAAAGTACAAAACCAAGACATAAAAGCAGAGGATGTGCAGTCTCAGGAGGGACTGGAGGATATTTTATTAAACTGCCCTCTGTACAATACACACTTATTATTTAATTTTTTTTTTTTCAAGTTTATGAAGCGAAACTTTGACTTTTTCACCTGCAACATGTCGTCTCCAGCAGGAACCAGTAACTCCTAATGTCTCAGACTTTTAAATCTATGGTTTTAAGGTCAATCCGTCATCTCAGTCTCTGCACCTGAGTCCTGTCTGTGCACTAGGATAGGTCCACACTGTCATGCACATGAGTCATGTTTCATGCGTACAGTAATCGGTTAAAGTGCATTTAAGTATCCTTTATTGATGGATGTAAGACCTGAGATATACTTGCTATTATTAACACATGCATGATGGCTTCTATGCATCCCCTAAATTTGATAGCCTCCTCAAAAATGAACGCATGTATGGGCAGAGTCCACAGTTACCCACATCTGTACGAAAAAGCAACAAACATGCCTGTCAAAATAACTGATGAGAGATAAATTCAATTTAATGAATCAATGTGGAAACCTGCAGAAGTGAATGGAAATAAATGTGGGACTGTTGCTTTCAAGCGTGGAGTAAAATGTAGGAAAAACTGAGCAGGGGTGGATCTGAAGGTGTGTTTAATCCACCGGTCATCAGTCGCCTGATCTGGCTCAAGAACTTGTCGCTCAGAACAGTATCCTCTGTAACTTCTGCTATGTCTCATGTTTACATCCCTCGAATACTGTAGATGCAAACAGCCTGAGCTCTCTGGTGCGCCCTCTGGAGTCACCCTCCAGTAAGACGAGCAGCGTGTAAACAATAACATTCATGACGCAGTATGTTTTGTACACTAACGCAAAAACATTTTATTTGCATTAGCAGATATTTGCATGAACAAATCATTAGTTATTTGTGTGGTGTCAACACACAGTCTAAATATAACAGAGGGGATGTAGAAATCCAACACACTAACACCTTGTCATGTGTTCACAACATGGCACATCTTGGCAAGCTGCTCACACATGAACGTGGTCCCACACTGCGCCGTGTCCTGAGCTAGCAGAGATCGTATGCCAACAAGCAGTGACAACAAAAACAAGAGAGCCAGACTGAACACAGAGATAGAGGGATATTTCTACATTTTAGTGTCCTTCATTTATCTCTTTTTGAACATTTCCTTAAGCTACAAAATGCTCAGATCATGTTGCAGCATCCATTAGAGTCCAAGTAATGCCTCTTATTATTCAATTCCACCTACAGGCTGCAGTTATGATGTTTTAATTATGTATCCCCTCCTCCCAGATATGGCAATCAAAAATGCAAACTGCAGTACCTCAAATGGCCACATGAGACTGGCTCCAACAGTGCATCAGTCCCCATTAAGCCCCATGTTAACAGTCAGAACTTTACAGCACATGTTTACATCGTGGTACAAAAAAGTGCTTAGTCATACGGCTAATTTCTTTCTTCATGATAACTACAAGGTGTTTGAATTTTATATATATTACCGTAAAATCTGGAATAGAAGTCACGCTGGTGACAGGTTTTAGAGGGTCTCTCACGCCTTCCTGCGTGATGATTCCCATTGTGTCCTGCCAAATCCACAATGTGCAGTTTCTGTGCAGCTGTGTAGCTCCCTTCTAGCACCAATATTTTCAACCTTGTGAAGTTTGCAATCAAGGTCCCAGACGACACCTGTCTCCGCTGGTCACTTGTTGTCATACATTTAAGAGACATTTCAGACAAACCAGCAGCATTATGATACCAATGTTTTTTCATTAAAATGCATCATTATGACCTAATGATGGAGGAAAGCTGTTAAAAGTGGCGCCGCCTGGTCTGCATCAATGGGTATTTCAGCATGCATCGCACAGGGAAGCATCCAGTTGCTTCTTAGAGAGCCATCTTCTGGATTAAACACTGTAACACAATAAAATACCTCTTCCTGCAAACTAGTTTCTTTGTCAAATCGATGTATAGGACAAAGCTACTTGTCAGATGAATAAAAAGGTATTAAGAGAGGGTCTGAAACACCAATTATTACCCTTTAAAATTGTATTTAGGTTGAAGGTTATTCTTTATTAGGGACTGGACGCATACATCAAAATATATTTGGCTTTCTTCTTTTTTTAAACATGGATTTATGGCTGAAAACTCTTTGGAGTCAGACTTGTTCCTTGTTTTCAGCTCCATCCCTTTATCAGAATATCGTTATTCAGTACTCAAAACTCAGGTTTGTGCTTTAAAAAGCTAGCTGTGGTATTCCCCGTCAGTCACAGTATGCATTAGCGTTAAGACTGTCACAGAACTATGTAAGCAATAAATACCTCCTGTCAGGAAAGTATAGTTTGATTGTATATATTGTGTGTGTCCCTGTGAGCGTTGCATCTATGCAATGTGTGCATGAGTGTGTACGAGTGTGTGAAGGGAAGGGTCAGTGTTTCCTGTGAAGGCACCGTGAACTTGACGGGTAATGAAATGTGGCGACGTTATGCAAGTAGTATGCTAATCATCTAATCAGGTTTGATTGCTCGACAGAGGTGTGTACTCTCGCTAACCTTGAGGAGACGTTGATAATCAGGAGATGATGAGCCCGGGGAATTCTCTGCTGCTAACCATGACCACTTCACTCTCTCCTCTCCGCAGGCTCTGGGGTTTGATACCACAGGTGTGTGTTTGATTTAACAGCCGGGTTCATGAGATTCAGAACAGCTTTTATTACATGTTTCACCCCTGATTGGCTGTGACACTCATCGAGGTGCTCATACGAGAAGCACAGGTCCAAATGATTGACCGCAGCTCTCATGAACCCAGTGTTTGTGTTTAGATATGGTGCAAAGACTCTTTATACCTCACCTGTTTTTGCACAAGACATTTCAGAGCAGACCTGTTGCATGTTAAAGAGGAGAGAGACCCAAGACCTGAGGCGTGATGCACATTTAAACTGTTCAAACCCAGCAGCCCGCCACAAATCCAACATTTTAAGTCTTTATATATTTTGCATGAAGACAGAAAGTCGTTGTAACGAACAGAAAACCAAGGTGCAAATCAGAAACATGGACTCATATTTGTAGCCATACTTTTGCTTCCAGGAGGAACACTCAGTGAGGAGACTCTGGTGTACACTGCATGTCCCAGCAGAGTCACAACATGTAACACATCTTTAAGTAACATCACAGGATCCCATCAGAGAGGAGATTTATTTAGACTTATGGTCCACTTTAATGTAAACGCAGAAGCTGTCCGGGGAGACTTCCTCCTCCCTCTGACTGTCACTTGGTCTACTTCACATACGTTCAAGTTCTTGGTCTTATTTATTAGGGATGGGCATTTCAAGCCAAAATACTATTCGATAATCATTGGCATCTATTCAATGATTATTTGAATAATTCCACCCCCTCAACCTGTCCCATTAACAGCCTGTTTGTGTGGCAGTCTCGTTAACCAGCATTAGGACGAGGTTACTATTCCTGTGATTAGATTGAACTACAGGTACTACTCGGATAATTAGAATATCGTGTAAAAGTTGTTTTATTCAGGCAATTCAACATAAAAGGTGAAACCAATACATTTTATAGACTCATTACCTGCAAAGTGAGATATCTCAAGCATTTCTTTGTTGTAATTTGGCTGATTATGATTTACAGCTTATTAAAACCTCAAATCCAAAAACTCAGAAAATTAGAATACTGTGAAAAGCTTCAGTATTGTAGGCTCAAAGTGTCACACACTAATCAGGTAAGTAATCCAAAACACCTGCAAAAGGGTCCTGAGCATTTAAAAAGTCTGTCTTGTTTGGTTTAGAAGAATTCACAATCATGGGGAAGACTGCTGATCTGACAGTTGTGCAGAAAACCATAATTGACTTCATGCACAAGGTGGGTAAGACACAAAAAGTGATAGCAAAAGAAGCTGGGTGTTCTCAGAGTGCTGTCTCAAAGCACATTAATGGACAGTTAAGTGGAAGGCAGAAGTGTGGAAGAAAACGGTGTACAAGCCGGAGGGATGACTGCAGCCTGCAGAAGATGGTCAGGAAAGGGCCAAGTGTGGGGGAACTTCATAAGGAGTGGACTCAGGCTGGAGTTGCTGCTTCAAGAGAAACAACACACAGGCAGATGCTGGACATGGGCTTCAAATGTCAAATTCCTCTTGTCAAGCCGCTCCTCACGAGCAAGCAACGCCAGAGGCGCCTTAGCTGGGCCAGAGAAAAGAAAGACTGGACTGTTTCCCTGTGGTCCAAAGTCCTCTTTTCTGATGAGAGCAAGTTTTCCATCTCATTTGGCAACAAAGGTCCCAAAGTCTGGAGGGAGCACAGTAATCCCATGGTTGTTGAACCAGGATTTTGTCCTCTTGGCAGTGTGGGCAGGTGCCAAGTCCTGCTGGGAGATGAAGTCCGTATCCCCATAAAACTGGTCCCCTGAAGCAAGCATGAAGTGCTCTAAAATGTCCTGGTAGACCGCTGCATTTATGCTGGACTTGATAAAGCACCAACACCATTGGTATTCTAATTTTCCGAGTAGTACCTGTACTCAGGTATTAAATCCAGGCACCAAAACTTACGTTGGGTGCATTTCTTTTCAGCCTCTTTCTTCTGGACGATCACCGTCGCTCTCCATCCTTCATCCCCCTGGTGCTGTAGTTGTGAGTGACAGCTGGTCCCACTCATGAGGGGCACACTCACACTTCTTCAGTTGTACTTTAAAGGTGACATATCATGCAAAATCGACTTTTTAATGGTTCTCTACCTGAAATATGTGTCCCTGGCATGTCTTCCAACCCCCCGAAAATGAAAAAAATCCATTCTGCCGCTGTTCTGATTTCTCCACCTTTCTGTAAATGTGTGCTGAAACGAGCCGTTGTAGTTTTCAGTGTTTTTCATACGTCACAACGACATCCAGTCTGTCACAGAAGTCAGAGCTCAGAGCTTGTTCAGTCCATAGACTGTATAAAATACAACTCAACCCCTCCACCGTTTTTCATTACCTGCACACATGTGTGCTAACAAGGAGCTGAGGAGGGAGGCATGCTAGTTGTAGGCTGTCTTAATAGACACAAAGGTCGGTTTTACTCCCCACGTCTGCAGATTTGAAGATCTAGTGGATGATTTTAATTTTTCATGGAAAAGTGCTAGCACTAGTTAGCATAGCCACATAGCTACATGTTCGTAGCTGTGTACCAAGACACACGTCGACATACTGACAAATAAAACAACAAGAAACACTAAATCTGTGACCAATGGTTCAGAAAGGTCCTGCTGCAGGCGCCTCTCCGTCAGGATCCGATTCTGGATCAAATTCAGAGGGTTGAAGTAACGCGGGTCTGTGAGCAGCCGTGTATATTCAGCCAACATGTAAACATTGGATCAACGTGCTGGACAGCCGAGGCCACATCCACTTCCTGAGGGGGCGTGGTCAGAGAGCTCATTCTCATTTAAAGGCACAGTCTGTTCTGAGCAGGGCTGAAAAAGAGGGGTTTACAGGCAGACCAAAATCTGATTTCAAAGTGTTTTTTGAGCATAAACTTTAAAGACATGTTTTGGGGACCTCTTAGACCAATATATTTTGATGAAAAAGAGCATAATATGTCACCTTTAAAGAAAAAAAAAAGTCACGTTCAGGTTAATATGGTGATATTTGTCAGCCGTTCTAATCAGTGTGCGGCTGATTCGACCGATCAGGGGTCGTTTGCTTCACGTTGCAGTCAGCATTTGGCTTACGTCTCAACTTTATAAAGTCAGAGAGTGAGAGGGCGAAACAGAGGCGTGATCGATCCAAAGTTCACACAGGCTGTTTAAACACCAGGTGTGATGATCTCCAGTCCACCTGCCAACGCCGACCATCAGAAGAAACGTTTGTCGTGTACGTGAGGCTTTGACCTTCTTCAGATTGTTACATGCATTAATATCAGACTCTGTGGATCTAGTTTTTGCATCTCTCTCTTGGACACGTAGTCTTGTTGCTGTGTCTGCATGTCAGTGTGTGAGCGAGTCTGTTTGCCTCTCTGTGTGTAATATCCCGTGGGCCTGAAGGGTCTTTATAGCTGGGTCCACTCCATCTCTGTAACAAGGTGCCATCAGTAATAACGTGACCCACATTAAGGAGCACACACATACGAGGAGACTCAACTGTTTCCATGAAGAGCTTTCTGCCTCACAAGAAGTCATAATGTGAGTTTTACTCAAAGATTATAGTGAATGTAGTGTAGTGTGAATGAGCCAAATGTTTAATTCCTCATATTTTAGTGACAGCGAGAAGGATTTATTAAATCTTTAGATGATTCTGCCGTAGCGTAGCGTTTTTGTATCGTCTCTCTCTCCTGACTTTTCCCTGTTTTCGTCTCTTCTCCTGGTTTTTCCACCATAAACAGACGTGGAATAAACTTCTTGTTGCAGACCTGATATGATCACAGTTTCTTCTGCTCTTTAGAGCAATGTCTGCAATTAACAGACCACTGTTATGGAGCACTGAACAATCAGGATCAAGTAACTTAACACAGCCATGCCATAAAAAAGTTCACATTGAAGTAAACTAAAGTGCTATATCTTAACTTTGTGATGCTTCATGCTCGATGTGTAGCCTAAACGGAGAGATAAACCTCCTCTTCTGAATCTTTTTCTTCATTCTCTGATTTTCAAACCTCGTCCTCTGCAGCCGAAGCGGCACTCTGAGCTATTCGCCACCAAACGCAGCTGAAAACTGTCCAGCAGAGCAGCGCCGCATCGTCAAACAGACCTGTACAATGAAATGTAACCCGTTCAGCTGAAGATGTCAACCCCAACCGCCCATTTGCCCCGGAGCGAACACATTTGGGCTGCAGAACGCTCCCTAGACGACATTTCAGAGAGGAGGTTGTGGGGGTGGGGGAGTGAGAACACGCTTCAGGGGAAGAAAAACATGGCGTCGATCTGGGAAACGATTAAATCCAGATTCCAACCGACAACATTTCTCATCCCCCCAGAGGGGGGTGACACGGGTTGCGGCACAGAGAGAAAGACGAGGGAGAGAGAGAGAGAGAGAGAGATGCGGGAGGAAAGAGAGAGATTATGAGCGAGAATGTGCTGGTTATCTTAATTAAATGGAAGTGCATTTTATCCTCCTCCTATTGATTTGTGCCAGAGGCAGAGTGTGTTTTTCAAAGGGGAAGTGTGCTCTGTAATGCTGCTTTGGAGGCTGTATTTTTCACCCGTGGCGGGCGTGACTATTGCAGTCAACAAACTATTGAGATAATCATTAAAAGGAACAACAAAGCCGAGCTCTAAGAAACAATGTACAGCTGCCAGACTCGATTTAGCTCAGGCTTTAATGCTGCAGAGCCACACGTACGAATAGATGACATATGATATGCATGAGAGAGAGAGAGAGAGAGAGAGAGAGAGAGAGAGAGAGAGAGAGAGAGAGAGGCATATTTGCAAAGGTGTCTGTTTGCATGGATGCTTCCTTTCTGTGTCACTGTGTGTGTGTGTCACTGTGTGTGGGTCTCGCCCCTGAGCGCTCCATTTGCCCGTGCTGATACCAACCCGGCGAGAGCAGCCAGGCCTCACAGGTCGCAGGCGGAGAGCGATGCATTTTTATCTCCCTCCCCTCCCCCTCCGTCCTCCCTCCATTCATTTTGATTTAGGGAAGTTAATGTTAACAGTTTTGTCAAGCGCACTGTGCTGCAGGCAACACTCCTTAAGTATATCTTTGTAATTTAAGTGACCTGCTTTCTGGCAGGGACTTTTTCCTATTACTGGGAATGACATTTCATTTAGGCTCCATCATTCATCTTTCCCACTTTGGACTCCAGCTACTGCCCCGCTCCCTCTTTGTTTTCCCTCTCCTTCTCTTCCTGTATTTTCCTTCTTTTTCCTTCCTCTACCTTCAAACCCTCGTCTTCATGCTTTACCCTCTTTTTTATTATTTCACAACCTTTTTTCATTCCTGCAGACATGGCGAACATGTTTGATTAATGCTGTTTCGGCCTCCTTAAAACTTTGTTCATTAGCATCTAGTTTTTAACACCACAGAGGTTGCAGGGGACGCAGAATGCTGAACGTACCTCACAGTAAAGCAATAGTGTTTGAATGTAGCGTTCACTGTCACTGTGTTTTCCTGGTGTTCTGCAAAAATAGGCCCTATCCACTCATGAGTCCACATTCAGAGGAAGGTTCCTGCCTTCGTAGCCTGTGTAGACGGCTCAGGCTGAACTGACGTGAGACGGTCTGCAGTGTTTGCATCACTAGCTTGCTAACTAGCTTGTGATACATGTAACTTAACCAACATCCTGATCATTTTAAAGATAATTCATACTTTGAAAGTCTGTCATAGCATTTGCATCGCTCTCCAAATCAGCGCAACCAAACACTGAAATTTGACGATGTATTATACGGCTGCTTGAGAGTCCGCCTTCTCGTTTGAACCACTGGATATAAGGGATGAAGGATGAACCTGATGCTTCCTTTGCATCCTTCACAGCCAAACACTGGAACACTGTAGCTGTTAGCGAGGAGGCTAAAGGCCCACCCACAGACTGTATAAATAATGGACGTAGTATCCGTGACGTCGCCCATCTGTTCCTGAGCGCTGTTTTGAAGCCAATCGTCGGTGGGAGCCATATTGGAAATGTTGAACTCAACCAAGCTTAGTCTGAGGTAAGAGGCAGGGTTTGAGCCTCCCAGCCAACAGCTGTGTGTTCCCGCCTGTCAGTCAAGTCAGTCATGTCCTTATTTGTGCAAAACTCTTAATCTTAATATCATCTGAACCATTGTGTTAGAAAAAAATTCACCCCCGTACAGTGTGTGCCGATAGAGAAATTAGCTACGTAGAGCCAAGCCGTTTTTTGAACCAGGCTGTAAACATGTTTATTAATGCTGCAAAGATCGTCTTCTTTGAATGGGTGTGTATGTGGTTTCCTGTGTTTCTGCAGCCAGCCTCAAGTGGATGCTCGATGAATTGCAGTTTATAACAGTTCCACATGTGCTTCGTATTTTGAGTCCACAGGTTGCCGTTTGGGCCTGCCTCTTTACCTCACCCTAGCTCAACAGACGTTAGAATGAGTTCAGCATTTCCGATATGGCACCTGCCGACAATCGGCTTCAAAACATGACTTCAGAAACAGACAATGTTTGTAACATGTAATTGTAAGAGCAATTCGAGCATGTTTCTCGACTTCCTCTGCTCTGAAATCCCACACAGAGGTGCGGTTCATTATTAAAACCCCTCTGGGTCTTTTGTGTGAGCCACATGAGCATGACTAAATTGAGCTGCACCCCCCCAGAGGAGTTCCCTGCAGGTGAACAAAAGAGCAGCAGACACTGTTGTTGTCTCTGTGTTCGGTGTATTTCAGCTGTGTATTTTCAAGTGTGAATCATTTTTAGGTTAAAGTGATCCCTGGAAATGTTCATTAGCACGTGATGTTTTAGAGAAGAGAGAAGTTTCTGATCCCTCTGATTGTCGACTGACCTCTGAGAGAAATCCTTCACAGAATTTGAGGCTTCATGTTTCTCTGTAATAAGCATTCTGCATGAGACATAATGGACTTCTCTTATCTGAGCTTATAAATGTTAAAAAGGCCTGGTACGCCGCCCTGAGGTACATCACACAGGAAAAGCAATCTTATTTCCAATAACAGCACACTGCGCAAACATTCGGCGCTCACCTTCCTCTCTGGGAATTTGCATGAAGCTAAAGGCTGAAGGGAATATTTAGTAGGTTGAATCATGCTGACGGGGAATTACATGAGACGGGTTAATCTAAGAGAGAGATCAATCAGTGATACACGTTCACCTCGTGCGTTTGTTCAGCCAGCCTGACGCGGTGTGTATATCCGCTTAGCCTCCCTCCATCTGATAGCGCCGTCGTTTTAATTTGCCGCGCCGTAATGCTGAAAGATCGCAGGTCACCTTCAACTACAGCTTACCCCCGTTTTTCCTCCTCATTTCACTGTTTCTGAAGTGATAATTCCTCTCTGGGGTCGAATGCTTCAAAAGCAGACTCTGAGAATATCAAAGAGCATTCCTCCCTTCAGAGTGACCAGCGTTGCTCTGTCATAACTTCATGATTGCTGCAGTTAGAGTCGGGTAAAAGAGATCGGATGATCATTGGAGCTCAGTCGTGTGGAACAATGCGAGAGCTGAAGAAGATGAAGAAGGCGCTCTCTGACTGCCAAGGAGAAGAAAATGTATGCAAACCTTACTTTGGTGCATCGGCAGCGAGCGATCAGCTGACCACACCCCGAGAGAGATGACGGCACAGCTGACAGACGACAGCACGCGCTCCCTGTTCGCTCCTACAGACAAACGAGGAGCTGATTCAGTGATTAGTCTCTTCACTGATACAATCATAATCTCCAGGATAACATATTCATAGATCTCCATGCAGACAGGTACAGCAGTCATGTTTAAGAAGTCTGTTTTGCACTGGGTCACAATCATCATTCATCAACCTGAGAGTGTTACATAATTCCACACTGCTTATACAATGAGCCGCTCTGCAGAGACATAATGGATGCAGAACAAATTCTATGGAAGGATAATGAACCCATTTCTCAGAACACACCACGGGTCTCCCAGTGGAGCTGATGTGGGCATCGAATAGACGAGTACAGATGTGAACACAAGCTGGAGCTGCAGGGTTAACTGCACGGGGGACGGCGGTCCAGAGGCCTGTGGGCTCAACATACCATGGGTGTCTTATGGTGATCGGGCTTCTCTGACTCTGACAGAAGAGATCAAGTCAGGCGGTCACATGAGCGAGGCAGAGTTAGCAACATATGACCAAGTCTGCCAACAGCTGATCATCATATCTTACAAACTAAAGTCAAAACCGCTAGAATACAGCAAAATAAAGGCAGGTGTGGCAAAAGTGAATGTGCATATCCGCTGCAGTCCGTGCTCAGTTTTCAGAACCCAGCACAGAGCAGGACCGCTGGATAGCTGGAGTCATGTGATCGAGGTTTTCCCGCAGTAATCACTGAATCAAGGATTCTCCTCCTCCTCACCTCATCCATGTTGTCTTTCTGGTCCTCTGAAAACCTCTGACCTGTTGACTCCAGGCCTGGCTCCGCTCATCATGGCGGTTTGTTGTTGTAGTTAAGTGAAATACGATCTGGTGATAACACAGAGTGTTTGATTCTGAAAATCAACCGGATGTTTTCATGTTGTTTTGGTGCCTGACTTCCTGTCCCGCTCCATCTGCTCTGTTGAGATTGATGCGTCATGCTCCGGCATCCGGCAAAAATAGAAGTCTTGTGTATCTGATCCGGAGGGCTCTGACCTGCAGGATCAGAGACGCAGCCAGAACGCAACGGAACAGATCCTGTAGGGGTGCTGGTGGCCTAGCAGTCTAAGCGCCCCACATACAGAGGCTACAGTCCTCGTCGCAGGGGTCGCCGGTTCGATTCCCAACCGGTCGACCATTTCCTGCATGTCTTCCCCCACTCTCTGCTCCCCATATTTCCTGTCTCTCTTCAGCTGTCCTAAGGAATAAGGGCAAAAAGTCCCAAAAAATATAACTTTAGGAACGGATCCAGTAGAAGTTAACACATTGACTAGAATTGAAACCTATCAGCTCCAGTGCTGTGACGGATCGGAGATGGACCGGACACGGATCAGGTGGAAGTCTGATGTTACAGTCATGTGACCGTATCTGTTACATATTATATGTTTCCAGCTGAACCGAGCCGGAACGTGACGGAGCGGATCCAGTGGAAGTTAACACATTGACTAGAATAGAAACCTATCAGATCCTGGTTTGATCAGCTGTTTATCTTAATATATTGATGCTAAAATCCATCCAAACCAAAAACTTGTGTCTGTCGTTTGCTAACTCTGAACCCATGTAGAGATATGTTCATCCTAAATGTTGGTAAGCATGATCTACGATGGGACCTCCAGGTACAGCTACTGAGTTTTTTAGATTTCCAATCAGACTAAATTGTTTATAATAACCAAAAAATATCTGCCTTAGTGTCGTAAACATGCTTTATATTCCTCCCTTTCTTTCAGGGAGAGAAACAAATGGCTCCTCTAATGCCCTTATGTTTTCTCCTCCCCATCACCCGCAGCATCTTCCTCCCATTCCAGTGAAAAGCTTTCCTCCGGGGCTGAGATTTCTGCACTCTCCTGAGCACAATAATAACACTCATTTGCGGATGGAGGCTAGTGATGGATAGGCTCTCCATGTCTGGTTGCTCTGTGTTTTCGGGGTTCTAATAGAGTTGCTTGTCTCCTGATGGAGGTGGGATGCTGAATGTGGCCACGGACGCAGTGTCTGTTTATCTGCAGCAACATGACTTGTTTTCCTCAGATTAGTTAACAGATGTTTCTTTTTGGATCTTACTGAATGTTATCCGTTCATTTGTCCAAATTGAAGAAGAATGATGCTGTAATGATCATCCTTTTAGTGATAATGATATAGAGTATATGCTGCATGTTTGGGAGGAGAATGTGCTCTGAATTAAATCTTTAATTAGTTTGGAAGTGAGAGGTCAGTTGGATGCTATCTCTCGTATTGCGTGCTCCTCTGGGACTTCAGCTGTAGATATTTTTTGCGACATACCTCAAGTTTTAAGTCCTCTACCTCGGCTGACTGTAGGTAGGGATTTCTGAGTTTTATAGAGGGCTGATCTTTAATTTTCAGTGCTCACAGTAAAGTTAGTGGTTATTCAAAAAAGCTGAGGTCAGGCCTGAGGTCACAGCCTTGTTCTTCTGTGTGATCAAAAACTTCAGGAATATAGAAAAGGTGTTGGCGATAAGAGATGACGAGGGACTGTTAGCTGCTTTTACCTGCAGATGTTTGTTTATAGAAATTATTAAAAAGGCAGATTGTGTTGTCAAATGATAACTGAGGACTTGCAAGGTTGCATTACAGCGCATGCATTTAACCTCTTTAGCCCTACGAACAACCAACTGAACACTTCCTGCTCCAAACATCTCATCCCAAACTCTCAGATCTTGTTTGTTTGCAGAATCTGTTTGTAGGGACTGCAGGGGTGTGAACCTTTAGACGCCAGGTGCTGAAACCTCCAGGTAATCCCTTTTGGTGCTACTCAAGTCCTTAATTTATGCACACTAGATTGGTGATCTGGTTGCACGATGATGTAACTGTAAACCACACCCCTGTTTCAAAAGCTGCAAGAATGAAGCTGTCTGGACTTTGGTGTTAAATTGGTGCAAAAGACTAAAACGAAAGATATTTGTCGTATTCTGCCTTTAATCTTGTAGATGCATGAGCTTCCTAGTGTTATAAACCCTCCTGGTGAAGTCCATCTCCTGTCTCCACATGTCTGCACCGCAGAGAGTCTGACTGAAGGAGAAGAAGTGGATGAATAATGTGATTAAAATCCCAAAAGACTGGCTCAGGAAATACAACTCCTTACACAGGCTGAGGTGTGTTTAGATTTTCACAACAGATCCTTCTGAGGTTTTCCTTTCACACACACACTCTCACCCTGCCGCCGCCGCCGCTGTGATGTGTGTCAGGTCAGAGGCCTGTTGGCTCGCTCGCTCTGTTTGTTTGAGGTATCAGAGCGCTGTTTGGTGTGTGTAGATGGTGGAGAGCTTTGCTGTTTGGCCCCGGCTCATCGAGTGTTGCTCTGCTGTGGGTGTGTGTCACGGTTGAGGTAATACGGCGTGAACATGAGACCTGGATCTGGCCAAGTCTGGGACCCTGTCCAAAAACACAGACACACACACACACACACACACACACACACACACACACACACTCACATTATCTTGTCTTTGGGGCATTGTGAGGACACCCGAGGAGAGGATGTACTCGAGGAGCGAGCCTCTCTGAAGGTGGAGCAGCACTGAGGAATATTAGGTTCCTTATTGTGGACAGAACTCAGAACTATTCAGTCCATGCTGCGGGTGAATTCGTCACTGGTGCATTTCTGACCTCTCCTTTAATTACGTGGCGACCCTTTACACGCTTCCTGTTTTGGAGAACCACATTTTTTATAAAGTCGTCCACCAGCTCTGCCCGGAGTGTCACTGTTTACACACTGACGTGATGCAAAGTGAGGCGAGAGGTGAGACACAGCCACACCAGGCCCGGGGCAGGGCCAGCAATAACACCACGTTCAAAATAACATGAGTATGAGCCGGTTTCAGGAGTCACCTCGCTGACCCTGCAGCAGCAGAGAGGAGTGAACCAGTTTCATGGTTACCCATGTACGGACACCAGGACTGTGTGGAAGCAACGAAATTCACTGTCAAACATCTCCACTGCTGCACTGAGTGGACAAATTGTGTGTGTGTGTGTGTGTGTGTGTGTGTGAGTGTGTTTGTGTGTGTTTGCACTGATACATGTCATGTTGCATATGCAGACAGCGTGCCCTCAGGCTGAGTGTGGCAGCACAGAGAACAACACACTGCGATGACACCGAGACCTTTTCTGATTGAGGTGAAACTAAAACAAACGGGCGACAAACAATATTTAAATTTACACTCAGCGTAATATTTCACTTATTATTTTATTATAAGAGCTCAAAGCCAGTTTTCATAAGTGCCTCCTTTATGTTTAACTATCTAATGTTGATTTATCTTGAACTGTCTTTTATCATATTGAGTATAAGGCAGGTTCTTAAAGGTGATAGGGGAAATTCTAATTTTCACTCGTGTTCTTTTTTTGATCATGCTACATACACACATAGTTTGTTAAACATAGAATCATACACAAACATGCTATGGACATGCTTAGGAGGGATGTCAGAGTTTGGAGGCTGCCATCAATCAGCGCCACCTGAGCAGTTTGGGGGTTCGGAGCCTTGCTCAAGGGCACCTCGGCAGTGCCCAGGCAAATGGACCAGCACCTCTCCAGCCATCAGTCCACTTGCCAAACTTTGTCCTCTTTGGGACTTGAGCCGACGACCCTCCGATTCCCAAGCCAGGTCCCTATGGACTGAGCTGATGCCGCCCCCAACATGCTCAACACATCATCATAAAATGAGGATCTTTTTTTTCTTTAATACCAACAAAAAGGTTAGTGGATGTCTGCAGAAGTATAAAAACTTGGTCAATGTTTAATAATATTTTAATTTCAGAGTAAAGTAAATAACAGACATTTGGTATGGAGTATTAGCCAATCAGAATCAGGTATTTTTCACAGCTGTGTGATATAGTACGATAAACAGCAGTGCTGCACAGTCGGACTGGACACGTCACATGTTCTCTGGTTTGTCTGAGCTGTGATTGGTCAGAAAGACGGTGGAAGTCTTGGTGGATTCAGAGTTTAAACATAAAAACAAAGAGACATTTGTGATTCTGTTTTATTCTCCCTTTCAAGAAGATCCTGTTTTATATTTTCAGCGTTGCCTTCCTCACACATGGAAACAAACCTCGTCCTCTGATGTGTAATCTTGTATTTATTCTGTTGTATCTGACAGACGTGCGGTAGGTACCCGCCGTGTCATAACCCCACTTCAGCGCTCTCACATTATTCAGTCCACTGAGGGACCTCTGTGGACTGTATCAGTTTCTTCATCTGGTGCTGACACTCACAGACAGGAAGTGGTTACAGGGTCAGGGCTGTCATGTCAGGATGCTGCGTGCATTACTCAGCGTGTCTTTATTCGATGTTTAGGTTTTGTCTCCATCATGTGTGTGTTTACACAGTTTGGATCTGTGTGTGTTTGTTTGTATGTGTGTTAATGTGTTTATGGAAGCAGACGGATGATGAGTCGACCTGTACTCGTATCAGTCCCAATGTAAATCATATTTTAAGACATCACAAACCAAAAACAAGAGCTGAAGTAAAAATGTGAGATATGTCTCTTGAAATAAGTTGTCAGCCAGAGTTTGCAGTGCAAGAAGTGCAGCTTTGGTGAGTGTGTCTGCACGATGGAAACCATTGATTGAGGTTAAAAAGTGTTCCACATTAACCGCTCACCTGCAGTTACCTCAACATAAACATGTCTGCACAGGTAACGTGCTCATTTTCTCAAACCGTGCTTTGTTTGAATAAAAGCCGGGGTTTACTCAGCGCACAGATTTGATGAACACCTCGGCTGAGTAACTTTGATCCTTGATAAGGTGTGTTTGTGTGGTTTTGTGTGTGTGTGTGTGTGTGTGTGTGTGTGTGTGTGTGTGTGTGTGTGTGTGTGTGTGTGTGTGTGTGTGTGTGTGTGTGTGTGTGTGTGTGTGTGTGTGTGTGTGTGTGTGTGTGTGTGTGTGTGTGTGTGTGTGTGGATTCGTGTGTGTGTGTTTGCAGAGCAGATTACGGCGCCGGGCCGGGCCCTATCTCTGTTGGCCAGTCGCTCACTGAAACATGGCGCTCACATGACAGCTGAGAAGAGAGAGAGCTGTTATCTCTCTCCCTCCAGATCCTGCTCTCTCATCCCCCCCTCCTCCTCCTCTCCTCCTCCCCCGACACTCCTGCCCCTTCACATCACTTCCTTTTCTTTTCCTGCCCTTTTTTTTTTCTCTAATTCATCTTTATTAATTCAGGATCCTTTTCTATTAATCTCAGTGTTTCCACCCCTGATTTGTCATTTTTTCATCACGCCATCAGAAGAAAACAAACCGCCCAAAATATTTCGCAGATCGATTTATCCTTTTGGTGATTTTTCCACCAGAAATAGTCGCCCCCTCACTGGTTCCAGCTCCTCACAATGAAGGATTTGCAGCTTCTTATTGTGTTTTAATGAAAACTCTTTGGGTTTGATTTGTTGGTTTCACAAAAGAAGCAATTAGAAGTCCCCACTTTGGGCTGCGGGACATTTAAATTAGCATTTTTCTCATTAATTAGCATTAATTGCAAAAATAATTGACAATGAAAACAATCATTAGCTGCAGCCATATTTTACTCCCAACATTCATATTGTGCAGGCTTTTCATTTGAAGTCATGTAAAGCTGCAGAGGTACAAATTTAAGGGTTCAGCTGATGACCACTGACTGAGAAGTTACTCTGCAGACACTGAATGCACACGAAGGTGAACTAACATGGCCACCAAGTCTTTTGTGATAGAGATATATATTTACAACCTCATAATAAAAAAAGTAGTTTTCAATAAATCCTGAATTAAACGTGGAATAAATTAGAGGATAAAATCAGAGTATTTGACTTATCTTTCTCTCTTTTCTTAGTCTTTATTTCTTCTTCCTAATGAAAGAAACACTCATTACTTCCTTTTAAAATCATAATCTTGCGTCATTTACAAACTGTTTTGCTTCTTCTAACCGTCCTGTTCACAGAGGGAGTAAATAAAGGAAGCAGGGGAGTAAAGGGAAGGCGATGCTTTAAAAGGAAAATAAGGAATTGTGGGAAGAAAAAAAAAGATGCAGCGTGTGGCGGGGTGGCGTGGGTGGAAACAGCCAATCAAGGAGGAGTGTGTGTGCCGTTACACACCAGTGACTTCCACTTCAATACCGCTCCCACCCTCTGCTGTTCAGCCCCGCTACACACACGCACACACGCACACACGCACACACACACACACACACACACACACACACACACACGCACACACACTGTAGGACAAAATAGGCCTCATACATCATCTAGTGTTTTTTTACACCTACCATTATAGGATACGAGTCTCCCCTGCACACTCACACACACAGCCACACCCACACACATTCAAACACACACAGTACAGGTGATGAATGTTTAATGTGTGAACTGTCACACTTAAAGGTGTCATGTTATTTTGTTAGTGTGAGTGAAGATGAAATGAAACACTGCATGTTGGTCGAATGTTCAGTGAAACCTCTTGAGAAGCCTGTTATGATCTGAGGCTCATCGTCCGTCATTAAGTCGTTTTTGTTGCCTGAGCGTGACTAAATTTAAACAAGAAGTTTGTTGTTTTCTATCCCAAATCTATTGTTCCATATTTAAGGGTTTAATAGAATAATGTGCCTCAAAGTTGAGGATCTCCCAAAGTCAGTTGCTCCAGCTAGCAGCGGTGAATCAGGTTGTAAAAGCTGCAGAGTAGCTCGGGTCAAATGCACGCTCTTACAGCAGCCCTGTTTACACATGCAGGACTCCTAAAACCTGTTTGAAATGTTCCAGGTGGGCTGCATGTGTAAACAGAAGTTTTCAGAATATGTCCTACTTGCTTCCTGGTTAAATTTCCTGCACAGAGTCGCAGTGAGACTAAAGCTTCTTACGCTCTTTCTTACGCATTACAATTAGGGGAGCAACAATATGTGTATCTGTATCGAACCGTTTGATACAGTGGTCACGGTTCGGTACGCCCTGTGAACCGAACAATACGCAATTTTATATTTAATTCATCAACTTCTGACGAAGCGCTCTGTGCTGAAAGTTCAGTGGATCTGCGCTCGACTACTCCGGGCTGCATTGTCGATCGCAGGTCCACTGAACTGCGCGCTCCTCTCACATTCATTCAGTCCAAGCTGGTCCCGTTTGTTTTAACTGTGCTTCATCTGGAAATATATATTTCACCATATGGCGGTCTGCTGGGTTCATATATTCACGTATGTCAATCTTAAAATCTCAATTTTTATTTGTATAGCGCCAAATCACAACAAACGTTATCTCAAGACGCTTTTACAAACATAGGAGGTCTAGACCACTCTATGTCAAATTATGAACAGAGACCCAACTTTAAGACAGGGTAAGACTCAGTCTGACCCCACCTTAATCCATCATGAGCATTGCACATCGCAGTATTTAGCTAGTTACAGTGGCGAGGAAAAACTTTCTTTTAACAGGCAGAAACCTCGAGCAGAGTGTGTGTATGTGTGTGTGAGCGCACGACCGCACGAGGGGAAGCACGAGTGTCCGCCGGGTCCCGCCCCCCCCCCTTGGAAGTCAAAGCAGAAGTGTATAAGGTTCCCTCTCTCATAGATCAAGTCTATACCTTGTTCTTTTATCTAACAGACTAAATATCCTTATATTATTTATCTTATTTACATGACGGGATGTCATTTCTGTCTCTACATGGTCGCGCGTTCACAATTTTTCTCTGCTCTCTGTGTCGCGCACGGCAGATGTGCACGCAGACAGACAGACACACACGCACATGCAACCCCCCCATGTACAGCAGAACATGTCAGGTGTATAGCTGCCCCTGATACATTTAATTTAATTTAAAAACTGTGCTTTTGAGCTGAAACAAATGTTGGTAATTTCAATAAACTACAAGTAAAAAAAGGCATGGAAATGTATCTTCTTCTGTATCGAAAACGTATCGAACCGTGACAAAAACGTATCGAACCGAACCGTGGATTTTGTGTATCGTTGCACCCCTAATTACAATTTATGACTTGAGTGACTTTGCCACATCGCAGACGATTCGTACCAGTAGCATAAATAAGTCTTGATGTTGCAGAACCTTATGTAAGAACTCAGCAGGTTGAATTTAGGAGAACTCATCACAGGTGAGTAGGAATTGTCAGGTGACGTCTGTGCCGTGCAACCGTTATTCTTTGGAGTTCAGCAGCTTTGTTGAAAAATACCGTAGAGCAAATAAAAGACGGAACCATGGACGTTTGAATCAACACTTCTTACAAGTGGACTCTGCGTTAGCGTTAGGGATGTACATTTTAAGTATTTTCCGTTATCAATTTTTTGGAAATGTTAACGATCAATTATCGATTAATTGATAAAAAAACATTATTATTCTTACATCAAAAACAATGCCAAGTATGTTTTTTTCCACCTAAATTATATTTTCTACAGCAACAAAATGCAAATAACTGACAGGATTGAATACGGGTACATGTTTAACACTCAGAATATCAACGATCAGGCTCATAAAAATATTCTACGCGGACATAGTCTTATAAAGTGAAGGCTGATACTACTTACAGAAAAATACCTCAGACTCACAGTGTCAAGTTTTCTGTCTACTTGTTCTTATTGAGAAAAATAAACATGTGTATTCGATCAGGTGTCAGCCGGGAGCGCAATCGGGTCATAAACAGTCCAGCTGCAGAAAAGCCCAGAGGGCTCTGATGTTGTTGCTCTGCAAACATAGCGTACCTGAATTTCCCACCTGTCTGTTGCCTTTGTATCCAAAGGTGGGAAATGTCCTGTTTAAAGCTGTCAACCTTCGTGTCCGTGTCGTTGTTGGCAGCAGTTTTGTATTGATCCTCTTTAAAAAAGCGCACGTGGAGACCTGACGCGCAGCCGCAGCCCCCAGCTGAGCGTCTCCACTGTGCGCCTTTAAACACCTTTGAAAGCTGATTCACATCGAAACATGCTTTAAACTTCAAACACCTCCCTGATAGCGGAGTGTAATATGAGACCACATGATGTTTGCTCCACATGACAGAAAATTGATAACAAAAATGCGCGTTTCGAGTAATTTCTTGGTCAGTAATTGTGGTCATCCCTAGTTTGCGTCTTAAGCGGAAGACCATAAAACACAACATGAACTTAAATTCTGCAGAACTAAAGCGTGAAACGTGGAAATCAACATTTAAAAAACCCACCGCTGAGAGTGGTCGAACTCGATCTAAATCTGTCTCTTGAAACGACCATCGTCAGACACCGATATGCCGTACCGCTTATTTGAATGAAGGTGAAAGTGACTTATTGAACCAGATATTTGTGAATCTAGGATTTAGCTCGAATTGCCCAACGGAGATAATAAAGAAGTTACAGGAAATAAAAAGCACCAAACTAAAATTGAATAAACTACGAAAAAGATAAATAAAATCAAAGAGATAAATGAGCAATTGTTATGAGATCAACATGACCAGGGTTACAAATATATTCATGTTTTATGAATTTAAATAGGAGAAGTGTACTGTGAGAATAAGGCGAGCATGGTTTGAAACCTTTATTTAAGATTTCAGGAGAAGTGTTTCTCATTAAATCAACCTTTATTAAATAATGCTTCCTGTACACATTGACTTTAAAATCCACTCCTACTCTTTTTATTTGCATCATCAGAACAAAGAGATTCTTAATATTAAACAAAAGAAGCCTACGAGGAGGCCGAAAGCTGTACCTGACAGGGTTTAAAAATAATATATTCTTTTTTGTTTTCAGCTATTTTCTTCAAGTATGACCTCCATTGTTTGGGTTTATTTTAGAGCTAATTTCAAAGATTAATTCACCACCAAAAACCTCTCCATGAATATTTCTCAGCTTGATGAAATTTGTTTGGCAGATTTCCCCGAATGTTTCCTCGACGTTGGGCCCAGACGTGAGGGCTGGTGTGCTGCGGGGGAGGGGAGGGGGGGAGGGGCAGATAGAGAGGTGATTATTAGCCCTCCTCTGGGGCTTTTGTCTGAACCCCATGAGAGAGAGAGGTTAACGCCACTTAGCCTCCAGGAAGGCCTGCCGAGGCCTTTTGCGTGTGTGTGTGTGTTTATGTGTGTGTGTGTTTGGGGGGCCGGCTGCTTGAGGGTGTGTGTGACTGATGGGCTTCCCCGTTACGATTCAAAATCACTTACAATTTACCTCAACCCATCATACACCCCCGCCTCCCCCTCCCTCTCCCCCCGCATCCCGTCAGCTCCAGGCGCACAAAGGCCTACAGTACATGCACGTGTGTTTATGAGTGTGTGATTGCACAAAGGAAAATGTTAGCATTGCAGTGCACTTAGTTTGTGTATGAAAGTAAATCTGATTTATAATTCATCTCAAACAATCACAAAAAAACCCAGCAAAATCCTGGAGGGACTGATATGTGAAAGTGTTGCAAGCTGTCTGCCCTAGTTGCCACTTCCGTATCCTCCTCAAATCATGAATTATAAAACAAATAAAGTCCCAAGAAGTTAAAAACTACATTAAAAATATTGTTTTGTTATTCGATAATTTGTGCACAAAAGCTTTAAAACAAGTGAAAGTATTTCAAAAGTTCCTGAAAGCCCAGCAGGGGCAGAAAGTAAAAGTTCAGAATGAGAGGAAGGCTGAGAAACAGGAAATAAATGATGATTAAATAATGAATCACATGACCGTAGGAGCGAGCCGAGACATTTACAGGTGAGATGATGAAATATGACCCACAGGAGCAGGTTTCAGAGATCAGTACGTGTTAACTTTGAGCTGTTGTTGATTAATCCTGAGTCAAAACAGCGTTTTTCAGAAGCCTGCCACATTAATCAGGTGCTTCAAATGCCAAACACACACACACACACACACACACACACACACACACACACACACACACACACACACACACACACACACACACACACACACACACACTGACAGAGCCTGTTGCTGTTCAGAGAACTCTGCAGTCTTCGTGGAGGCTGACAGGCGTCTCATCATTCTGACCTCTGCGTCTTCTCATTAGGCTGCAGAGCGCACGCAGTATTAGCTCTGCCACATCTCATTGTTTCAGACGTACACTCCTGTATGCACAGTGTATGTGTGTGTGTGTGTGTGTGTATCTGTGTGTATGTGTGTGTGTAATCATCATCGCACACCACCTTACAACTGTCCTGCTGAAATGAGTTTAGTGTTGTGATTAATCCGACCCCGCGTGTCATCTGTCCCTCTGAAAACTCGATAATGTCCAGCAGGTAAAGGACACGCCGTCCATCAGAGGAGTGTGATTACAAATCAAACAGAAATGGAAGAGGAAGAAAGAAGCTGGGGGGTCAGAGAGATGTTTGTTTCAGCGCACAAGATGGACCGAGAGGACTCAGGCACAGAGAGAAGGAGAGGAAGATAATAATGGAGAGTGAAGGAGAGAATGAAGGGAAGAAAGAGAGGAAAACCATCAAACTCTGACTCCTAAAAGAGATGTTTAAGTTTGGTTTGTTTCAGATCACTTAAACTTTTAGAACAGAGTCAAAGTTTAGGTTAAAGACAGAGCAGAACATAAAATAAATCCTCTTCATGAGCACAAAAATATAATGTCATTTCAAAGCTTTATTTAAACGTGGAAGTTTCAGGATTATTTTAAAGTAACAGAGTAAAACCTGATCAAATGTTTTGGCTGTTTGGGAAACATACAGCATTATTATAAATACAGGGGATGCACGATGCATGCATGAGCTGATAACAAAGTACTGCAACAAGCTAATGAGAGAGCAACTTAAAGAAGTCTACATTGTTATTAATTTATTATTGATCTTGTTGTCTCAGAGGAAAGTCTTCTCAACACGTCGACATCATGTCAGAATCAGGAGAAACTCTGAGCGGCCAAACACTCCCAATCTAAGAGCTCTGAGTCCCTCATGTGAAACACAGAACTCCTTCACTTTAACGTCCTCGCTGACAGACGAGTATAAAGATGTTTTATCCCTCCATCTTTCACCTCCTCTCTGTCTTCACTGACATGAAACGGATTCTCTGTTTTCTTGAAAAGCGGTTAAAAGAAACATAAAAACACTTTGCATCAGACCACCTCTCCTTCTCCTCCTCCTCCTCCTCCTCTCTGATTTCCTCTGATTTGACTCTTTTTAAACACACTCCCTCCTCTCCCTCCCCCTCCTCCTCTGTCCTCCGTAGCCATGGTGACTGTCAGCTGAGAAATGGCAACCGTGGCCCTTCATTAGGTATCAACACAGACTCCGACAGCCCAGATAATAGCCAATAAGGAGGTGTGTGTGTGTGTGTGTGTGTGTGTGTGTGTGTGTGTGTGTGTGTGTGTGTGTGTGTGTGTGTGTGTGTGTGTGTGTGTGTGTGTGTGTGTGTGGGATGAGGTGGTGGTGCGGGGGGGGGGGGGGGGGGGGGGGGTCGGGGATGTGGCATTATGTTGGGCAGTAAATGAAAAGCCCCCGGGGACGAAGCCAACCTCGCCTTCATGCTTGAGAGAGTCCAGAGTGTGTGTGTGTGTGTGTGTGTGTGTGTGTGTGTGTGTGTGTGTGTGTGTGTGTGTGTGTGTGTGTGTGTGTGTGTGAGTGAGAGAGATTGGAGGGGGTCATCCTTCACGTCTGCATATGTGGGAAGACGTGCACATGTGAATATACACACATACACACTTGGATGCCTCCTGCATATGCATGCACTCATACATCCTGACACACACACACACACACACACACACACACACACACACACACACACACACACACACACACACACACACACACACGTACTGCACAGCGTGTTGTGAAATCAGACGATATCATCTCACTGTTCAAATAAAAACAAACATTTGACATTTCTGGATTCATAATCTCTTAGATTTTTTATTTTTCTTCATAATATTTCATATTTTATTATTAGTGAATTATTGCAGTAATATTTTGACCATTTAGATTATTATGATTTTATTTCCTGTGGATTTAAGACCATTAAAAAAAAAAAAGTCCTATCCCTTTAAACTGTGTTACCTGAATTTTAAGGCCTTAAAAGAAGGTTTTTCGTTATTAATAAATGGGGATTTATAGAGTTACTTTCAGATTATTGATCTGAATCAGGCACGGTTATTTTTCTCGCTGATGAAGACACCTCCATTTTCAATCAATCAATCAGACTTTATTTATAAAGCGCTTTTCATACAATGACATTGTAACACAAAGTGCTGTACAATAAAAAAATTAATGGAATAAATAAAAAAAGACCTCCCATCCTAATCCCAACCCCAGCCCTGACTCCAGACCCACCCCACAATGTTAAGAACACAATACATGCAACAATAATAATAATAATAACAATGAAAAGAAAATTAATAAATACATAAATAAATGAAAAATAAAAAATAAGTTGCTGATTTTCACTATTTTTACTTATTAAAGTGATTTTATCTTTTTATCTGCTTAATAAAAACATTACTTTTATTCGTTCAAGTGTTTTCTGTAAAATTCAGTGAAGTTTTTAACAGAATTAAGCGAACAGTAATCCTTTGCTTCCCATTTTAAGGACTTACTTAGAAGAATCAAAATTTGCCAATGCTAAACGTGCAACTATAGACCGTATGAGACATGGACGTAGCCTCATTGATGTCACCATCACTCCCAGAAGCAGAGTTTTGAAGCCTGTAGTCGAAATTCTGACTCAACCTAACTTTCAGTTGACCTATCAGAGGCAGAGAGGCGGAGTCGAGGCGGGCCTTAAGCCTCCTCGCTAACAGTTTCAGTGCGTCGCCTGTCAGTGAAGTCAGCCACGCCCCTTATTAAGCAAAACTAGCATCTTAACATCTTCAAAATGAACGAGCTATAGAAGGATGTGTGGATAGACAAAGGAGCATCAAAGTCTGTTTTGAAACATGTTTATTTCTGATGTAAAGATCGACGTCTTTGAATGGGTGTGTATGTGGCTTCAGGGGCTTCTGGAGACAGCCTCTAGTGGACACTCGATGAACTTCAGTGGCTTCACTTCTCTGGACCGGATACAAAACTCCAGCTTTTTCTCCTTCTGATGCTTTTAGAATAAATGAAACTTTTATTTCCTGTGACCTTGTACTCTAAACATTTGAAACTCCTGCTGGGTGTGAATCTGAGAATCATCTGTGAATCATGTGTAGATTATTGAGTAAACGTTGATCTCAGTGACGGTATTTCTGCAGTCTGTGGAGCAGGAACCGGCTCCTCTCAGAGACCCGACACCTCTGACATCCAGAATCACCCGACACCGATCGCACCCTCTGTTTATCAATCTGTTATCAGCGCGCGTGTGAAGGAGCTCAGCCTTTCACTCTCTTGACGGCGTCAAAATGGCAGCACCTCTTCCTTTTCTTCCTCTGAGCTAATGCCTCCCCTCCTGCCTCCCCCTTCGCCCGCCGCTTGCTGCAGACATCTCAACGCATCATTGGTCAAGCCACCAAACAAATGGAAATCCGCCAGCTCGCTGAAATTACTGATGGTTATCTGGCGCTCCATCCCCCCACCCTCCAGCTGCCGGAGGAAACGCTCTGAAAGATGAGGCTGCTTGTTCGGCACCGCGCTCTCAGTCCTGGGTTTAGTTCAGTCAGGTTCTGGTGCATGCTGTTTCAATGTAGAGGTACCAGCTGATGAATCATGATGAGGAGAATCAGGATCATTATTTGTGGATTTTTCTATGGCAAAATGAAAAGTTATGAACATTAAACTCAAAGAAGACGTCAAATAACGCTCTTCATGAACATTTGATGTGGAATAAAGATGATTATTGAATGTTAGGCTGGACTGATGCTCAGATAGTCATGTGACCTTTAATGTTGACTCCAAAGAAAGCACTGATTTAATAGAGGAAGTTCTTAAAAGGGTAACTCTTATGACTAAATGAACATTTGTCTCCCTAATGTTGAATTAAAAGATCAACCCATGAGTGCAAAATGTCTTAAAGCCTCCCGTGTGACGTGACTAACGAGTAAAACAACAAACTTTAACCTTTCCCAGTTAATTGGCGAGTGATGTCATCGTCTGGTTTGTGATTATATGTTTTGTTTTGAGTCACTGATGTTGCCGAATGTTCGGCCTGCAGTCGTCGTCGTCTGCGTCTCTGTTTGTGTTTGCTTTTCGTTTTTCACCATCTGAGCACCGGCGGCCATCGTGTAGCCGCTGTGAGATCATAATGCGCTCACTGGGGCGCGTAATAACTTCTTTGGTGTGTGTGAGTGTGTGTGTGTGTGTGTGTGTGTGTGTGTGTGTGTGTGTATGTATGCAGAATGTTGGCTACATTACAGTATTGATCGTCCGATGCAGAGCAGCTTTTTCAGACTGATGCTATAATTTTCTCTGCGTGCTCCTTGTCGTGTTGCTGCTGAAGCTTTCTGCTGTTGGCCTCATGGTTATTAGCTTCTCCGTGTTTCTCTCTCCATCCGTCCGTCCGTCCGTCCGTCCTCCTGTGATTTTAAAACAGTCCTGCAGATACTTTCAGAAAGATGTATTTTGCAGCCAAACCCAATAAGATGTTTGATCTTGTAGATTTATGGTCTGTGCTGTGTCCACTCATTGACGCTCCCTGTCTGTGAAAACAAAGGGGGAATCTTCACTGTGAGCTAAAGAGAGAGCATAGAGCCAGGGGCGGGTCTGATTGGGTGACATGGTCCCTACTTGAGATCTGATTGACCACCCCCCTAATGCTGCTCCAAAATCCTGAACCCTGATTGTCTGTTTGCCTCATCAGAGCAGCACTAACATTAAAATCAACTGCATCACTGGTGTCTTGCACTTAGGGCACCGAAAACTGGATTCCAGTGTTAATTTTGGCGGCTATTCTAGATTTGGTCTTAGTCTTAGTCTTTGGACGAATATGCCTGTTAGTTTTAGTCACATTTTAGTCTAGTTTTAGTCGGCGGAAACTGAAAACATTTTAGTCTTTGATTTTTTCCAAAACATCTTCACTCTTTAAATAATTCATGTAGTTGATCAGATATTGTTTCAGGGTTTGTACCAAGTGTTAAAATCTTCAACATTTCACTCCTTTAACACTTTTGCTTGTGTAATATTTTAAGTTAAATAATTCAGCCTGGTTCTGCTAAAATTTCAAAAGAAAACATTCTTGATGTGACCACTGTGACTATATTTTGATTCTCTTGATTCACAGAAAAATGCCATGAAAGGTCTGTATTGCACATTTACGACAGGCCTTGAATGCACCTGCAGTGACAGGCGCACTGGACAGACAGTCAGTTCACGGCACTCTGAAATGCATCTGCATCTTTCAACAAGCAGTTGATCCAAAATGTGTTACTAAATGTGTCTGATGTATCACCAAACTGGATTAAATCAAGCTGTAGACGAGGAGCTTTTTACGGTGAGAGCGGCAACAACATCAAAAAGTAAACAGACGTCCCCCGGGTGTGTCTTTGTCACTAACGCACACAGGGGGTAAAAATCATCAATGAAGATGAGACAGATACATGGAGGTGAGGAGAGCTGGTTCATAAAGCTCACCTGCTGCAGGTAGTGACCAAGCTGTGTCCCTGAAATAATAACTCAGCCTGTCACAGGAATGCATCACTTTTATCTTTAAAGACGCACAGCGGGGGAAACATGGATTTTGAATGTCCGACGATCCGCCACTAAAGTTTTCGTCTCGTCATCGTCTCGTCAACGAAATCAAAACATATTTTCATCAGAGTTTTTATTATCAGTGAAGCACTTAAGCTCGTCATAGTCTTGTTTTCGTCATGAAAAAATGAGTCGTTGATGAACATTTATCGTCATAATTTCGCTGGATTCAAAATGGAACTAGTTCCAAATTTCTCCGATTCGTGGATTCCATAAGGGACGTGCTTTTCGGTGACATTACGTCATGTGTGACGCAGCACGTCAGCAAAGTCCCGAGTAGAGGATCAGCAACAATCAATCTAAAGTTTGGCTAACACGGGACTACCACCAGATTTGTGTCCTTAAAAATAATGGAATCGAAATCAGGAATCGATAAGAACCGGAATCAGACCTGGAAACGGTACCTCAACCCTACATGCATTACATCATCACGATGTGTTGCAACCAAGCGGCAAACTCCAGTCTCAAATGATGAAGCCAATGCAGAAGTGCTATAAACTGCAATACATCGAGAATCTGCTTGAGGCTGGCTGCAGAAACACCGGAAACCACATAGACATGAATGGGAAAAAGACGATCTTTGCAGCATTAATAAACATGTTTACAGCCTGGTTCAAAAAACGGCTTGGCCCTATGAAGCTAATCTCTCTAATGGCACACACTCTACGGGGGGTGAATTTTTTTCTAACGTGACGGTTCAGAAGATATTAAGATTACGAGTTTTGCCCAAATAAGGACATGACTGACGTGACTCCCGGTCGGGAACACACAGCCATTGGCTAAGGGGCTCACACTACGTCACACTCTGCCTGGTTGAGTTCCGCATTACCAATATGGCCACTGCCGTCGATTTGCTTCAAAACAGCTCTCAGGAACAGATGGGTGACATCACGGATACTACGTCCATAATTTATTTACAGTCTATGGTTGCAACCATAGACTGTAAATAAAATGGACAGGGTTGTAGCCTGGGCGCAGCCCCTTGTGCAGCCAGAGCCTGTAACGAGCTCCGCTCTACAGCGTAGCGTCACAAGACGCTGTGTGTCTTTTGAAGTTTCCCTCTACGGCGGCTCTGAATCAAAGGAAACCCAGAAGTAAAACCCTGTTTTTTTAAACTCTAATAACTAACGAAAAAGACATTTTTTTTAAGGAAAAAGGGGCCTTGAACACAAAACAGTCAAATAATAACTACATATCACCACAGCATACGGATGTGAGAAACATTCGTACCATGTGTATTTATTTTTTAAAGTTTGACGACGGATTTTTTTACCTATACTGCAGCCAGCCACCAGGGGGCAGACGCTCTGCCGAAAGCTTCACTTCTAGCCGAGCGAGATGCACCCCTGGTTGCAACAGGCTGTAGCTGTCTTTGCATTTCAGTGTCGAACGTTTCCTTTTGTTTACAGTTTTTAAACTTGTACCTTTGGACGTACATCTTTTTTTTTTTAGTTCTGAAAGAATGAAGCGTAAAGATTTTAAAAAGCCGCTCATGCATATGCATGACGTTATGTTTGCAATCGGAGTAGCTCTCATTGGTGGAGGAAATGCCCTTCATTCATGTGTGTGTTTCATTTTCAATATATTTATTCTTAAATAAAGATTTCACAATACACAAAAACCCCACAAAGAAAATAAACCCTTAATGCTCCCACAGAAAACTTTATCAAAACAAAGCAAAACAAGACAAAAAATAAAATAAAGGACACATTTTTCATTTACAGTGTTAGTACATGCAGCAATCACAACCTGAAACATATATACATGTAACATTTTAATGTGATACATTTGATACCCCTATACTTATTACTCTTACCCATTCTTCTTTCAGATAAGTTCCTATTGGTGACTAGTCTGTTTTTAAAACTTCAAGAGTTCCTCTGAGAACATGAGATAATCTCTCTAATGGTAAAATAGACATGAGTTTTTTCATACCATGTTTTAATATCAGGAGGCTCTTCACCCAACCATTTCTGGAGAATAGAAAGCTGTGCCGCATAAAGAGCAATTCTAAGAATGTATCTGTGTTTTCGTTGATAGGTTGAATCTAATCCCAATACAAAACTAAATGGGTTTAAAGGAACATACATTTTAAATATCTTCTTAATTTCCATTTGGACAGATTGGCCAAAAACCTTGAACTTTAGGACAAGACCACATCGGATGACTATAAGTACCACAGCTAGTTTTACATTTACAACAAATAGATGAGCACATGGAATCATATTTACTTCAAATAGCTGGGGTAACATGCAGTCTATGACATGTAATTTTCTATGCATTTAACAGAATATTTTTCCACATTACATCATCTAAGTGGGACCCAAAATCTTCGCTCCAACTTGTTTTATTTTACTCTTTATAGTAGGAATTTTAAAATTATCATGTGTGTGTTTAAAGAGACAGGAATAATCCAGCCCCTCCTCAAATGAAAGGAAAAGCAAACCCTGCCTGTTGTTTTTAAAAACAGGTTTAATCGTTCAGGTGTTCGGGTGTGGAGCTTCCAGCGGTGACGGACTCAGGTCAAAGTTAAACCTGCTGTATGTTCTTCATCACTGCGAATGCTCTGCAGATCTCAGGGTGTTTGTGTAACAGTCTCCCTCTCTTCTGCACACACACACCACCCCCACCCCCCCGCTCCCCTTCGCCCTCGCTGTACTCACAAACGTGTAATTGAAAAGATGATGGAATTAATGAAATGGTGTTAAAGCCAGAAGATGAAAACGGATCTGGCAGATTCAAATGAGCTGGCTGTGAGTGGCCTCTTACAGGACAGCTGCTTGGCTGCGGCTCTGCCGGCTTCTGTGGGGTTTGGTGGTGTGACCTGCCGCTCTGACGCAAAAGACTCATTTCGTCTTATGGGAGAGGAAAAAGAAGGGATGAATAATCCCCTCTCTGCTGTGTTAGACTGGATGTGCGTGTATTTTAAGGACACAAAACCTCCTGCAAAACCAAACAGCAGGGACACTGCTGTGCAACCATAGAAACAGGATGAGGACATTCCTGCAGGTTGCATGCAGACAGTTTCTTTCTGTGCTCAGACTCCATTTCCCACAGTTTGACCTCCTCGTCTTTAACATGGAGACCTCTGCATGTCCACTCCCTCTGATCTCTAGACCCGTCATGCTGTGCATATGAAGTGAATATTTTAACGTCGGCCCTTAAATCACTTTATGTTGAAACATTTCTAAGAAGCGGTAATCGAGGAAGCTTGGCATGCAGGAACAAGGAAGCAGCACTCTCTCTTTCTCTTTTGATGGTGTGGGCGAGCAGCATTCGATATGCTGGGGGTGTGCAGCAGCTGTACATGCTGTCCCCCCCTAAGTGTCTCACTCAGTTCTCATTTACAGTCCCTACCCTGAGAGAAAGAAGAACGCAGCAATCACATGCATATTCAGCACTGCCCGAGATAATGCTTCCTCCTCTCTGCAGCTCTGTTTCCTTCACTGCTGCTCTCTCTCACTTTTATTAACACTCCAGCTCTCTTTGCTCTCTGCTTCCCTCACCTGGTTTCCTCCTGGACTCAGGGTCAACAGGTGAGAGACAGAAGCTGTATTTAAACAGGCACAGAAGTCCTTCAAAAGTCATGAAAATGTTGTGGGGTGGGCTACCTGGACTTTTCTGTAACAGCCCCCGATGTAATAAAAAGAAGTCATGCAGGAAATAGTCAGAAAAATCCACCGTGAGTGAATGGGTCAGGGGTGACAACACAAGCTCAAGAGAGAGACTCATAAAAGGATGAATAAAAACATCTGAGGCTGAAGAAGTGAAGATGTCTGCACATCAGTCTACGCAGAGCACTGATGTTGATGCCCAAACTGTCATCATAGTGTCCATCTCTGTTTCTTCATCCACCGTCATTTTGTAAACATCTCACCAAGGCTTTTTAAGGCGGGCTTTTGACATCACGCCCTACCTCCCAAGACTCATCTCCACCCCTCTCTGACACTCATCAATTTGGGGGGTTTAAGTTCCTGAAAATTCCAGAATTTTAGGAGTGCATGTGTGAAGGGACTCTATTGAATTCAGGCCAACAAGTGATCCACCCAGGAGTTTCTAAACACTGATCATGGCTCCTAAAAGTGAACTCAGGTGTGCCTGTTTAAACCTCAGGGTCAGATTTGTTTGTACATTTTCTGTCTTTTACAATAGTTTTGATAAATTTATCAAAACAACAGAATTAATTCATTTTTGAATGAAGTTTTGCTCCAGTTTTTTTTATGCTGGGGGCATAAAATCTAAAGAACTAAGTCTGACATATCATCAAATACCAGTCGTCGGATCATCAAAGTAATTGTCAAGTTTTCCAAAATGATTCAAAATTTTTCAAAATGAAACTTCCTGGTTTTAAGACTGATCTCATCAGCCTCAGCTCCTGCTTTCTGCTCTCCTCTCTGAAGCGTAGAAGTCTTTAGGTGTACAAATGATGGACCACTACCCTAAATAAAGAGATTTAGATTTAATTTATGGACCTTAAAGATCAAGGGCTACTGGGTTGCATCAATCGACCAGTCATTAAACTCACCACCTGCTGCAGAGTAAGAAAAACAAGCTGAACAGACGACACGGACATCAAATGTTTGATTTAAGACGCTTTCTTTCATTTCTCAAACTTTTGTCTCTGCCTGTCAGACTGTGAGCAGGGCTGTGAGCCCACTACATCATCATAAATCAGCATGTCACTCAGTAATTTATGAGCCCATGACTTATTTATGGCAGACTCAAATTCAGACTACAACCATTAGCCTGGTGTTACTGAGGCCTGTCGCAACATCAATGATTTATGCACAACAATGCAGAATATTCACCTGTCACAGATTCTCACTCTTTAAACATATGCATGCACTTTACTGCCACTTGGAGCTGACAGAGTTGAAACAGCCTCTGAGTTTAAAACGAATCAGGGTTTAAACTCTTGACTAATACCTGAGGTGACAGTTTGAGAACTTGAAGATGAAAAAACATCCGCCAGCTGTGGAGGAGTCTGCCAACAAGACGACAGAGACTCTGACGAACCTCTGAGGAGGATCTTAAAAGGTGGAAGAAAGGTTATTGGGACAGATTTTTAATTTGTGCCTCGGGTAAGCTCTCTTGCTTTGAATCCAGAGTATTCAACCGGCACATGATACACTTCATGGATGCAGAAGTCCATTTAAGCAGGAGAGACTGTGAGATCCTCCTCCAGGACGACGAGGCCAACAGACCCAAAGCCTTTAGACAAAGACAAACAGCCCTGCAGGGGCAATGAGGTCTTTGATATGAAAATCAACAAAATGCAGAGGCTTTCATAGTAACACCATTAATAATTAACCACAGAAACAATGAAGCATTTTGCACTTTTGCATTTATTGATACTAGTTGGTACCTGATTGTCTTAACATGGCAAGGTCAAACTGCATTTTGCAGCTTTCTTAAAGATAAGAGAGCATCCCATCCTGCATCTCCGTCTGCAGGCCGATGAGAGGAACATGCACGACCTCTCGGTCTCATCACTGTAACAAGTGTTTAGCATTACAAGGCTTCCTTCTCCATGTGGCGTTTATGTCTGCAGCTTCATTCTGCTCTGCTGTTCTCTCTTACACTCTCAGTCATCAGTTTTTAAGTTTTTCTTCTGAGCCGGGTTACACATACATTTAAAATCATCTTGCAGCAATGATGAAACACGAAAACCCTTCCTGAAAAGTTCTTGAGACCCAGAACAGTGTGACGGTGAGACCACTGAAACTTCATTATTTATAGCAGATGCAGTTTAAAGTCGAACTTCAGATCTTTGTGCGTCCGGAGCACACCGCCTCCTCTCACCTTCTAAATATGTGGGAGATTTACTGCGCCCATAACTTTTCCTTATGCCACCTCTGCTTCTGACATTTTAATGGATGACCCCTCGCAGGACTCATCCGAGCTCATCCATCACATGCAGGCTCCGAATGGAACAGCTTACGGATGCCATTAAAACCATTATGGGCTGATAACAATCTCCTCACTCTATCCTCATAAAGAAGTTCTTTTCATCCTGCGTTCATTACTGTTCCATATTTCAACAAAAGAGCCATGACTCCCTCCCCGGGTGACGCTAATCCTGGATGGAATTTTCTTTCTCTATATGAGACTACAAAATATATCCAAACCTGCAGATATCGATTTTGACTTTTGTCTTTCTTGCATGTGTGCCATCTTAATCAGAGTGGGTATTACTGCAGCTCTGTGGTCTGACTTCCTTGAGGATAAAGTATCTCAGAGACAAACATATGCTTTCCTCTCAGTGAGCTGTAGAAGGAGAGGAAGGCAGGGATGCACTCTTACCTTAAGGGTGCAGTGCAGCCATCTTGAGAATAAACATACTTTATTAATCCTCTGGGGGGAAATTCAATGTTTTCACTCATGTTATTTTTTTGGACATGCTACACAGTTTTTGGTATATACATACAATCATGCACATACATGCACTTAGGGAGAGATGTCAGAGTGAGGATGCTGCCATCAACCAGCGCACCCCAAGCAGTTAGAAGTTCGGTGCCTTGCTCAAGGACACCTCGGCAGTGCCCAGGCAAGTGAACCAGCACCTCTCCAGCCACCAGTCCACTTGCCAAACTTCGTCCATACTGGGACTCGAACCAGCGACCCTTCGGTTCCCAAGCCAAGTCCCTATGGACTGAGCTACTGCTATCTTGATGACAAATATGACGTCAAGTTGGCCACCAAATTCTTGCACGCATTTCTGAGTTGTTGTTCCAACTTGAGCAGGCTTTCACGTACATTTTCTAACTTGGAAACTCGTTTTTCCGATGTGTCTGACAACACATGAATGCAGCATTGCTCACCAAATGACTATCAAAGACAACAACTTCAAAATAAAAGCACAAGGTGTGCCTTTCCACAGAACAGTACAGCTTTTACTTTGAAAAACATCGCAGAAGTGTTACCGAACTTTTGTATTTCATATTTGGGACGTCAACTATGGATGAAGACGGATATATTGATGATACCAGGTCAAGAAGCGGTCTATTTGGCTTACAGTAAAAAAAAAAAAGTTAACATTTACATTCCTACATTTGTGGCGTTGCCGGTAGATGTGACAGTTCTGATGTTATGCAAAGGATTGTGGTATTTTGGCTTGCTGTGTTTGCCGTCATCAGCTCGTTCACTTACCGTGCTTGTCGATACATTATGTATTAAAGGCCCGGTGAATAAAGACAGAGTGCTCTTTAAAACACACTCCTGCTCATTCATAATACATCGCCATCCCATCATTGGAGGTGTGTTGTGAGTTAGACTGTCAGAGATGTCGGGTCATTGCACCGACATTGAGATCATTTGTTGGAGTGTAAGAAGACTCTGAAAGCTCCGCATTCTATGTTCTATTATTAACACAGACCCAACATCAAGACCAGATCAGATTCAGTCCCATCTTACAGACAGGACTCATTCTGATCTCATCTTAAAGGTGACATATCATGCAAAATCGACTTCTTAATGGTTCTCTACCTGAAATATGTGTCCCCGGCATGTCTACAAACCCCCCGAAAATGAAAAAAAAGTCCATTCTGCCCCTGTTCTGATTTCTCCACCTTTCTGTAAATGTGTGCTGAAACAAGCCGTTTCAGTTTTCAGTGTTTTTCATACGTCACAACGACATCCGGTCTGTAACAGGAAGTCAGAGCTCGGAGCTTGTTCAGCCCATAGACTGTATAAAATACAACTCAACCCCTCCTCTGTTTTTCATTACCTGCACACGTGTGCTAACAAGGAGCTTAGAAGGGAGGCATGCTAGTTGTAGGCTGTCTTAATAAACACAAAGGTCGGTTTTGCTCCCCACGTCTGCAGATTTGAAGATCTAGTGGATGATTTTTATTTATCATGGAAAAGTGCTAGTGCTAGTTAGCATAGCCACATAGGTACATGTTCGTAGCTGTGTACCAAGACACACGTCGACATACTGACAAATAAAACAACAAGAAACACAAAATCTGTGACCAATGGTTCAGAAAGGTCCTGCTGCAGGCGCCTCTCCGTCAGGATCAGGTTCTGGATCAGATTCAGAGGGTTGAAGTAACGCGGGTCTGTGAGCAGCCGTGTCTATGCAGCCAACATGTAAACATTAGATTAACGTGCTGGAGAGCCGAGGCCACATCCACTTCCTGAGGGGGCGTGGTCAGAGATCTCATTCTCATTTAAAGGCACAGACACAGAAAACAGCCTGTTCTGAGCAGGGCTGAAAAAGAGGGGTTTACAGGCAGACCAAAATCTGATTTCAAAGTGTTTTTTGAGCATAAACTTTAAAGACATGTTTTGGGGACCTCTTAGACCAATATATTTTGATGAAAAAGAGCATAATATGTCACCTTTAATGTTACTTTCAGTGTGCACAACTTTACAAATGGCGCCCCATAAGTCTTAGTCAAAGATTTTAGAGCTCCATGAATCATCTTGTCCTTCATGATCATTTAAAAAGAGGTACGTTTGCTGATTTGTGATGTTTGTAACGACAGCTGAAGGTGGGTCAGGTGGGTCAGGGTGAGGGCAGGTGAGTTTGAGTGTAATTGGGTCTTGCAGAGATAATCATCAATTCTTTTAACTTTCAAAGACTCCAGAAACCAAACACTGAAGCGCTGGCTCGCTCGCTCATCATACGGAGCGGTCCATGTTGTGTGGGATGAGTCTTCTTTGAGGAAGTGATGCCCGAGGTGTCTGCGTTAAGGAGATGAAAGCCGTGGCCATTTTGTTTCATTTTTCCCTCTTTCCTTTTTTTTTTTTTTTTTGCAGCGTGGGGTGGTGGGTGGGGGTGGGGCTTTGTTGCAGAGCACATGAAAGCTGCACTCATGCGGATCCTCGTAGCGTCTCGCTGCCTGATAGATTGTGCTGTGCTGTGTTGTGGCTGCGCTCACAGTCTGGTGTTTTTTGCTTAAGCGACAGTGAGTTAATTGAGGATGATCTCACAGATAATGACTCCTGACTGGACCATTTTTCTGCGTTAGCCCTCTCTCTGTCTATCAGCACGTCCCTGTATCCCTCCTTTCTCCTCTAAAGGTGAAAAATACAGTCAGAGCTCTCTCTCCTCTCCTCTTTCCTCTCGTCTTCGCTTCTCTGTCTCATCACAAGCGTAACCACTGTGTCACAAGCTGGCTATTTGACAGGAAATGGCAATTTCAACTGGCAAGATTAGGCCTTTGATGTTGTTAGATGATAGCTATCGGCGGTCTCTCTTTATTTCTGCCATTGCAGGCGTTTCTTTCTGTTCTGTGCTGCATATTTCTGAAGGTTCTCTGGACACTCTTTCTGCAGTCAGAGAGGGCTGACATAATAAAGTGATCCTTCTGTGCATCATGTTTTTGTTTTCATGTTATCATTAGTTATCACTATTTTAACGCTTCATCCAGCAGGCTCAGAGTTAATTGAGTAGACCTCAGGATTTGGATTGGAAGACTTAAAGCTCCAGTGGGTGATTTTTTTAATTTTGTTTTTGCAAAATCATTTCAGTACAGCCAATACAGTATAGTAGTTAACAGCAGCAAAAAGGGACGGGGGCACGTAGGTAAAAAGTAAAGAGGGGGTGCTGAATTAGCGCCACCGCCTATGGGGTCAGCTTCTTGGGAGGGAGGCGGTCTACATAATCAAGTAAAGGCCTCCAGTGGGTATAAAATTTATCCGATGAGCCCCTGATGGTGAATTTTATCTTTTTCAATTTTAGCAGAATTAAAACATTGTTTAGCCACACTCTAAATAAAGGTGGTTGAGAAGACTTCCAAAGCAAGAGGATTCTTTTCCGGGCTACCAGGGACACAAAGGCTTCCAGTGGGTGATTTTTGAAGGGTTATGAAACAGACAAGAGCATTGGCAAACACATCGTGAACAGTTATTTTAATATATGGAACCACAGCAGCAGGGTAGGTGACATTGTTTGGTCTCATAAAGCACATTTAAAGCAGCCATTGTTGGCCAAAGTGGGGCAAAATACTCAACCCAACTCATTCTTGTTTATAAAGCATCTTTTATACATTTAAGCATGCAGCTCATGTGCTTCACAAAAGAACAGAGAGACAGAAAATAACAGCAATAGATAAAAGTGGATATAAAGTACAAAAAAAATTGAAACATGACGATAACATCACTAAAATAAAATCAGATAAACACCAGAAAAATAAAATAATATATAAAATAAAATATAATTAGGTGGAAAAAGATCAAATAGAATAATTAAAATCGAATCAATAGAATAAAATCAGGTAAATACTAGAGAAATAAATTAATATGAAATTAAATATAATATAATAAGATAGAATAAAATAAAACAAATAAAATAAGATAACACAAAATTTGTTTAAGATGGTGAGAGAACAAAATAAAAAGACTGAATGAGCGGAAATATCTTAGAGGACAATGAAAAGCCCAAAAACAAAGCTGTCTTCAGTCCAGACTCAAAAATGGCCGCAGAGAGTGAGCACTCAGTCGTTAAAAGGTGAGCTGCTCCAGAGCTTCAGGGCGGCTGCAGCAAAGGTACGCTCACCCTCTACCTTTAAAAACAAACCAAAGAATCTTAAACTCAATCCTGGACTCGTGTCAAGAGCAGGCACTCTCTCTCTTAATAATAATAATAATAATCATAATAATAATAATACATTTTATTTTCAAATCACCCAAGGTCACCTTACAGATAATAAAAACATTCATCATTAAAACATCATAAAAACAAACAAACAAACAAATAAAAAAATAAAAAAACTAGTGAAGTGCAGAGAGTCCAGTTAGAGGGAATGTGCCAGTTTGAAAAGGTGAGTTTTGAGTTGGGATTTGAATGATGTTATGGAGTCCGACTGTCTTATGTGTTGGGGGAGGGACTTCCAGAGTCTGGGTGCTGAGCAGCTGAAGGCTCGGGCACCCATGGTACTGAGGCGTGACGTTGGAATTGTTAGTCGTCCAGCAGAGGTTGAGCGGAGGGAGCGGGAGGGAGTGTATTCATGAAGGAGGTCACGGTGGTAAGTGGGGGGCCAGGTTGTGGAGAGCTTTGTAGGTGAGGAGAAGGTTTTTGTAGTGGGTGCGGTATTGTACAGGAAGCCAGTGAAGTTGGATGAGTACAGGGAATCCGTCGATGATGATGGGTGGGGCTGGGGTGTGTTGAGATTTGGTGAGGGTGGATTTGGAGCCGATCTTCTTAATTCAGTCAATCTGCATCGAGTGAGAGACACGGTTTGAGTTTGGTGATGTTACAGTAAGAGCTAGCATCGAGGGGATCTAACTGTTGAGCCCCCCTGAGTGTCGTGGACCTAACTTGACTAAAACACAGGTGGAGGGAGGTGCACACAAAACCCTGATGATGTACCGGCTCTCGCTGCCCGTCTATCTGCGTGTCTTGGTCCAGGGTGTGATGGTTTCTTCACTGAGTGCTTCTCCTTTTCATTCGTGCACGAGCTCTCTGTGTTTATTTCAAATGAACCTCATGCAGTTTTAAATATATCATGTTATTTCTAAGTTGCATGTTTGAATTGTTTCTTAAATCTGAATGATCTCGGTGTAGTCCAGGGAAGTCAAGAATGAGAGGCAGGACCAAGAGAGACCTGAGATTGATCAGGAACTTTAAAAAAAAGTCACATCCTGAGTTCCTGTCATTTGACGTGTTGTTTGAAACGTTGACTTGGTTTGTCAGGATCAAACTGTCCAATGTAAGATGTCCTCCTCCTGACACCTTTCCTTCTTCTCTCTTTCTCATCACAGCCAGAGAAGAGAACGTGGCAACTTTCCGGGGCTCAGAGTACTTCTGCTACGATCTCTCCCAGAACCCCATCCAGAGCAGCAGCGACGAGATCACGCTCTCCTTCAAGACGTGGCAGCGAAACGGCCTCATCCTCCACACGGGCAAGTCGGCCGACTACGTCAACCTGGCGCTGAAGGACGGGGCCGTTTCCCTCGTCATCAACCTGGGCTCCGGAGCGTTCGAGGCCATCGTGGAGCCCGTCAACGGGAAGTTCAACGACAATTCGTGGCACGATGTCAAAGTGACACGCAACCTGCGGCAGGTAAGCACATGTGAAGCCTGATGAAGACTGATGAAGCTGTTTTAAAGACTTGTAACTCAAGTGTTAGGACAGGAACTGTCTCACTCGTGGCCTGGTCGGTCTCTGGAGGGTCTGACGCCTGAAGGATGCTTTATTTTCTGCAGCCAGCGCTAAAAGAGAAAAAGCTTTAAAGAGTTTAATTTGCATCCTCGAGTTTGTTCATTGACTCCCATTTTAATGAATCTTTGCTATCACTTGCTGAGATGTGACAGCGCCCTGAGGCACGACGGGTTCGTCCAGCTGCTAAACTTGAACATGTGTTCACTGACCTCCTCAGATCTGCAGTCCAAAAAAGGATTATGAGACTCCTCAGATTAAACTCAGAGATCTCATTTTATTCACAGAGAGGAAAAAAAAAACTAAAATAAAATATGAATCATGAGTCAGAAATCTTTCTTGATTCTTAAATACAGACTTTATTTAAAGGTGACATATTACGCTCTTTTTTATCAAAATATATTGTTCTAAGAGGTCCCCAAAACATGTCTTTAAAGTTTATGCTCAAAAAACACTTTGAAATCAGATTTTGGTCTGCCTGTAAACCCCTCTTTTTCACCCCTGCTCAGAACAGGCTGTTTTCTGTGTCTGTGCCTTTAAATGAGAATGAGCTCTCTGACCACGCCCCCTCAGGAAGTGGATGTGACCTCGGCTCTCCAGCACGTTGATCTAATGTTTACATGTTGGCTGAATATACACGGCTGCTCACAGACCCGTGTTACTTCAACCCTCTGAATCTGATCCAGAATCTGATCCTGACGGAGAGGCGCCTGCAGCAGGACCTTTCTGAAGGATTGGTCACAGATTTAGTGTTTCTTGTTGTTTTATTTGTCAGTATGTCGACGTGTGTCTTGGTACACAGCTACGAACATGTAGCTATGTGGCTATGCTAACTAGCGCTAGCACTTTTCCATGACAAATAAAAATCATCCACTAGATCTTCAAATCTGCAGACGTGGGGAGTAAAACCGACCTTTGTGTTTATTAAGACAGCCTATAACTAACATGCCTCCCTCCTAAGCTCCTTGTTAGCACACACGTGTGCAGGGAATGAAAAACGGAGGAGGGGTTGAGTTGTATTTTATACAGTCTATGGGCTGAACAAGCTCCGAGCTCTGACTTCCGTTACAGACCGGATGTCATTGTGACGTATGAAAAACACTGAAAACTGAAACGGCTCGTTTCAGCACACATTTACAGAAAGGTGGAGAAATCAGAACAGGGGCAGAATGGATTCTTTTCATTCTCGGGGGGTTTGTAGACATGCCAGGGACACATATTTCAGGTAGAGAACCATTAAAAAGTCGATTTTGCATGATATGTCACCTTTAATGAGAGAATCACCACTTGGCCCTCAATAAGACGAGGACGACCTGATGTTTCTACATGATTATCTCTGTGTGCATTTTGGAAACACCAAGGAATAAAAAAACCTCAAAGTCTAAGTTACTTTGAGGATTTCTGTTACCTTTAAACATTTCTTTAAGTCTGTAATCAAGGAAACATCTCTCCATAAAATAAGGTCTTACTTGTCATAAACATCCTCTCCTTCTCATGACTTCCACGGCTGTTGGTGGCTTTGTTTTTATAAAGGTGTGTCTTGAGTAGTGAAATAAAATGAGGGACTGATGGCCAAACTCCAATCCGTCACAGCACCGGATCTGATAGGTTTCTATTCAAGTCAATGTGTTAACTTCCTCTGGATCCCCTCCATTGCGCTGAATCAACATGATCGGTTCTGGCCTGGTGAAGGCCTGATGATTCTTCCTCCTGCTGCAGCAGCAGCAGAGGAAGACACAAACATGTCACAAACATCTTCATCTTCAGATCCTTTCATGAAACCAGAGATCCTTTTTCATCATGTTGTCTTCATTCACGTCTTTTCAGTGTTTTTTTTAAAACCCTGTGTTCATTTCTCTTCATTTGTTTTGTCCCCATAAAGAACGCAGGTGTTGGATTCCTTTCAGTAAACACGCTCCACTGTATGGTAGATATCACTCTTTATGTCATTGTTTGGTTTGCTGTCTTCTTCTTCTTCTTCTTCTTCTTCTTCTTCTTCTTCTTCTTCTTCTTCTTCTTCTTCTTCTTCTTCTTCTTCTTCTTCTTCTTCTTCTTCTTCTTCTTCTTCTTCTTCTTCTCTTCTTCTTCTTCTTCTTCTTCTTCTTCTTCTTCTTCTTCTTCTTCTTCTTCTTCTTCTTCTTCTTCTTCTTCTTCTTCTTCTTCTTCTTCTTCTTCTTCTTCTACTTCATCATCTTCCTCTCTGGGGCTTAGGGAAGTCTGCATGCGTCCAAACTTTACTGTTTGTGTGATGAGTGAAGACAGAAAGTGAATAAATGCTTTTCATTTGTGTGTTCGTGCACACGTACTTCACGCTGTCTCTACACAAGTTATTGCGATACCTAGGCCACATCCACTCATATACATCTAACCCCACCCCCGATGAACCTAATTGTTTTGTCATTACATTCACACAATAATTCACACCTGGAAGATTTAACCGCTGCGTATAACATCTGCAGGGGAGCTGAAGCTAATATCTGCTCATAGATCATCTGTCATATCACACACTCACCTGAGTGAACTCTTAATCCACACTTGCATGTTTCTTATCCTGCACATCTTCTCATCAGGTGACGATATCAGTCGACGGGATCCTGACCACCACGGGTTACACCCAGGAGGACTACACCATGCTGGGGTCTGACGACTTCTTCTACGTGGGTGGAAGTCCCAGCACGGCGGACCTTCCTGGATCTCCTGTCAGCAACAACTTCATGGGCTGCCTGAAGGAGGTAAAGAACCCGATCCCTCTGTTTCCTGTTGGTCTGAGTGATGCACGAGCCCGGCTGGTGTTTGATGCTGACAGCTCATGTCTGCTGTTCAGATTCAGATGTTTGAATAAGATCTCAAAGTTTTATTTTCCTCTGTTAGAGATCTTTTCTGGTACTCAAAGTGAGAGACATAACGGTTTGTGTGATAGGACAGTGGGTCTTGGTCTTAACCTTCTGTTTTGCATGGGATCGTGTGCAGCCGATGTGCGGCGATCCCAGAAATGCTGGAAATGCTGGAAATACAATGCCGCCGAGTGGACCAATCACAGGGCTTGGGGTCTGCGTCGATTCTACCGGTAGTTACACTTTGGAGGATGTGCACTTCAGCTACGTGTGTAGGCCTCTGCGTAGGTACAGGAGCTACGCGGTCCTCCTGCGAAGGCTACGCCGTCGATTCGACCCAGAAGTATAAGTTAGGCTTTAAACAGCAGGTGACAAACAGAGGGGGGTGGTGTGAGTCTTGGTGAATTGGTCTCAGGCTGCAGAACACAACTATTAGCACTAAAGTAGGCTGAGCTAAGCACTGTACAGGTAGCTAGCAGGGTGGAGATTACAGATGGTTCTAGAAAGAGCTGCACACCTGCATAGAAACTTCACATGCTGAATGTAATGATCTTCAAGGAGGAAATTCATCCTCAGTGACAGTTTTAGTGTCAGCTGCTCTCTAACTCTGATCCTGCTTCTAATTACTCCACAGCTCATGTGTTTGCATTTGTATTTGTATGGAACTTGACCCGACATGAACCCAGACCAGACGTAGAGTTTCTGCTGTCTAAGTTAGTGTAACTGTAACACCATTCTGCAGCGCTGACGGAAAACGGAGGAATTAAAGGGTCAGCAAGGCATCTCTGTGCTTTCATTTTCAGCTTCAGCTGCAAATACAGACACAAGTCATGACATGGAATATCAGAGAGGCCTCAGTAGAGCGATACTCAGGGTGTAAGACATTAGGTTAACCCATGCAGTCTCACACACAGACACCACACAAACACACACACCACGCAAATTTGTTGTTCCCTCAAGCTGATGATGTCATATCTTAACACTTGACTGGAGCCGGTCGCTGCAGGGACCTGGCTTTCTCTGACACACACACACACACACACACACACACACACACACACACACACACACACACACACACACACACACACACACACACACACACACAGACACACATACAGAGCATCATATGGGCCGGGGGAGAGGGAGGAAGTGGCGCAGCAGCCATTTAATCCCCCTCTGGCCTACTTCCTGCTCTGTGGCATGCTGGGCAGGTCTGTGAGTCCCCATACCACCCACCCCTGACACACACACACACACACACACACACACACACACACACACACACACACACACACACACAAATATTAAACCAGAGCACGCACTAAAGGCTCCTTCATTTACTAGAAGATATTAAGATTACAAGTTTTTGCCCAAATAAGGACATGACTGACTTGATTGACAGACAGGAACACATTGCTGTTGGTTAGGAGGCTCAAACCCCGCCTCTTTACGTCACACTCTTTTGGATGAGTTCAGCATTTCCAATATGGCTCCCGCCGTTGATTGAGTGACGTCATGGATACTACGTCCATTATTTATACAGTCTATGGATCCAATATGAAAATGTCTGCGTTTTGACCAATCAGAATCAAGCATCTTACACAACCAGAAGATCAGGAAGAGAGCCGGGTAATCAATTAAAATATAGAAGTCAGAAATGTATGCCAGTATGAAACCCTGGGTTACCTCTCTGCTGATGAATTCTATTAAATAATTCCTTCATGAGTGTTTTACAGACTGCCGTGAGAGTGCATATTCTCTCTCACGCACACACACACACACACACACACACACACACATACACACATACACACACACACACACACACACACACACACACACACACACACACACACATACAGGAGTCCATTTCTGCACTCTGCGGTCTAAAAGATGGTCATCATGCCGTCTCCCTCCCACAGTCGCCCACTCTCTGCCCACCTCCTAATCACAGGCCCACCCACACACACATCTGCAGCACCATCAGCTCTCCCTCTGTCAGCCGTCCCGCTCCCCCTCGTCTCCTGCTCCTCGCCATTACGGCTAATTTGCCTGCTGCCGATGCTCTTGTCTTCGCCATCCACACAGCGGCATTACGGATAAATGTTTTGTTACCATGGCAGCGGGTACTGGTTGCCCCTGGTAGCCCTCGTGGTTGGCTGGCCCGGGATTATTATGCCTTTCATAAGCCAGCAATTACAGAAAAAGCCTACATCTCAAAACCTACAAAATACATAATGGCCTACAATAACACATAATTGCTGTAATTGTCATTGTCATTACTCCTCCATCAACCACTCGTATGGAGCTGCCGGCCGTGTGCTGCTGCAGCAGGCGAGGAAACACAAAGCATGAGTTCACAGACTCACCGAGGATGAGCAACCCGCCGCTGACTGCTGCCGCTCTCACTTCACTCCTGCAGTCTGTGAGAAGCAGCGTGAGAAGCAGCGCGCTCTCTCTCAGGTTCAAATGGTTCCCAGATCTCACCTGCTGCTAGAGAGATTAAAACATCAGGCCCAAAGCAGGAACATTTCATGAAGGCTACCTGGAGGATCTTTATTTCCGCCACAGTGTTTTCAGAGTCCTGATTCTCATGACTTTGTGGTGCTGGTGTGATAAGTGAGGGAGGATGTACGATGAGCAGGAGGTTATGGGGATTATAATTCAGACAGGGTGAGCAGGACTGAAACCTGAAGCGAAGGCGTGCTGGCTCCTGAGTATCTGTTTTAATTCAAACTAAACTGAACATTTAGATTTAAGGTAACGTCAGATAAGGTGACAAGACTTTCTCATGTCCCCTGGTCTTTTATGTGATATTGAATGCCATAAAAATACTACTACTACTACTGCTACGAGTATTACTACTACTACTACTACTACTACTACTACTAATAATAATAATAATTATAAAATAATAAAAATGATAATATTAATTATAATATGTTTTATTTAGTTTAACAATAATAATTATAAGTGAACAAACACATAAATAATAATAGCACTAATTTAATAAGAATATAACCAAGCCTCTACTACTACTTTTAACTATAATAAGAAATAACAATATTAAGAATAATAACATTCTTACGGTTAATCTAATATTAATTATTACTATAAATGAATAATACATAAATAATCATTATAATCATAATCATAAGAACATTATTAATATTACAATAATAATAATAATAATAATATTATTATTATTATTATAGTTGTTATTGTTATTGTTATTATTATTATTATTATTATTATTATTATTATTATTATTAGTAGTAGTAGTAGTATTAGTAGTATTAGTAGTAGGTAGTAGTAGTATTTTAGTTGTCCAGATAAAAATCTAAATTTAAAACATTAAAAGTCAAAAATAAGAGCTGAAATGTTTGTAAAGGGAAATAAAGATCTACCAAAGAGTTAAGGAATTCTTCAAGTTAATTTATTTGAATTAAATGATTATTCTTAATAAAAGATTAATTTCTTTTTTCAATCAAAAAACATTTTTCAGGACTATATGACTTTTTCCATTCCTATTTTTTGTTTAGAACATTAATATTATGGATTATTGTTTGGGATTGAACTAGATACTGAAGTAAGGATTTATGAGGAACAGAGATGGATGGATGGATGTGATGGATGTGACTCTAAATGCAGAAACTGGAAGACCAACTGATCACATCAATCCACAGAAAGAAGTCCAGTCGGCCTTCTCTGCTCACTGTGGGAACTAAGAGACGATATACATACAACTGATTCAACAATTAGTCTTTCCAACTAATTGTATTGAATATTCAAAAAGATTTAAGATGAATATTATAAGTAGAATATAATGAAGTATTTGTTTATGCTCAGTCGATCTGGAAACAACCAAAGAGGCCGAGTCTGCTGTCGTTCTGAGATTCTTCGTCTGATTATTTCACTCCTTACTTTGTCGTGTCATTTTTCAAAAGACATAAACAATCATGAGGTAACAGACATTATCATTTTAGCATTTAAGAGCAGTGGAAGATTTCCTGTCGATGTACATAAGGCCTCCTTTCTCCATTTAATTTTCTCTCTCTAACACGTCTACTGGAAACATAAGGAGACGTTTGGATTTGCAAATCTTATTTAAAAAATCTGACTGATATCTTATTTTATTTCCAAACATGGAGCACCATTTTCATGAGCCCCCCCCCCCCCTAAACAAGGCTCAAAATCAAAGTGCACACACTTTAACCTGCCTGCATCTTACACACACACACATCAGTCACTGACTTAAAGCCTTAAAGTCTCAACGTCTCCCTGATCTGCAGCTTTATTTCTTGTAACCATTAACATCAGTTAAAAAAAGCCCCGTCAGCCTCAGTGAGAGACTCCCTCATGTTTCATCAGACTGACTCAGGAGGATTTCAGCTCATGTGCTCTGTAAAGGAAATGATGCCACCCTGTGGTGAAGCCTGCACACTGCAGCAGCTCTGATCCTGCAACAACACCCCACAGAGGGTCTCATGGCTGGACCATGTGACTGAATACTAACGCACTAAAACGCACAACTGCACTGATGGAAAGTGTCTGTTTTAATTAGTATTATGAGTCAGTTTGATTTTAAGAACATAAAATATGTAAGAGTTATGAATCATGATTAGAATCTGCTCCTGTGTGACGCCACACTGACGCACAGTCTGAGGGTTAGGAGCAGTCGACGCCACGCTCGTGTAGTTTGGGGGATTTGGATGATATACCTCTGTGACCTGTGTGACCGTCATTTCTGAACAGTCACAGGCAGCAAACACACACACACACACAGGCAGCAAACACACACACACACACACACACTGCCAGTAGGTGGAGATTTATGGGAGAGCTATAAATGATAAATGTTTGCTCTCACACATCGGGCTCAGACGCCAGAGGTGGCTACAGGTCACTTTTTACAAGTCCACATCAAGTCTCAAGTCATTTAAGGTAACAGCAGAGTCTCATGCATTCAATACATGACTACAAAACTAATATTTAACAGTCATAAAATGTTGGGTTATATAAAGAAGTGTTAATTTAAAGGGGTTTAATTATCCAGCTTCGTGTCTTCAGTTAAATCGATGACGTCTCCTTCACTCAGCTCTTCGTGTGCTGGAACATTAAAACAAAATCTGTTCTCAGTCAAATACACACTTCTGTAAGACCCACATCTTTACAACAGGGAGTGACAGTGCTCATGGGAAATGCAGTCTTCATTCTGGAGAAACACTACTGATTTAGTCCAGAGGGGGCAGCAGAGGAAACTCACAGCACACTTTTTAAAACAGTCCTTCCCTCTTAGTCCTGAAAGAGTCTCCTGACATGATTAACAGGTAGAGGAGAGATCATAAGTTCTGAGGATGAACCCTTTAAATCAAAACATCAAATTGACTCTAAACAATCCTGCATCAACATTAATATAACAAACCGTTACCTCGTGAGGCCGTGAGTGTACAAATCCTTCCCCTCGAGTGGAATCCTTCAGAGCGGCGAGCGGCTGAATCAGTCTGACTCTCTCTGTGGAGATCCTGAGTGGACATTAAAACCTGGTCTCTGTATTGGTTGGCAATCTGAAAGGTAATTTTAAGCCTGAGTCATATTGTGTTTCATTGCTCATTCTCACACACACTGATAAGGGTGTGTGTGTGTGTGAGTGAGTGTGTGTATAAGTGTGTGTAATGGTGTGTGTCGTGGAGGCCTGGTTGAGGAGATAATTCAGTGATGGATTTCTATCATCTGGTCATTGTCAAACATTTTCAATTGCTTTCTGTTGCTCAAACTCTCACTCACTCACTCACTCACACACTCACGCACACACACACACACACACACACTGCTATAAATTTATATTTGTGTGCGTGTGCATGTGTGTGTGTGTGTGTGCGCGTGTGTGCTGGGCATCCCTCAGTCTGCTATCAGCCTGCTAATGCTTCATTCTCATGTTAACCTGCAGCCTGCGTCTGCAGCCTGCTGATAAAGCTCCCTTTGCATGTTGAAAGGTTCTTTTGCTGTTATTGTTCAGAGGTGGCAGGGACCTGAAAGTGACTTGTCAAATTGTCAGCTACACCGTCCGCCTCACCGCCGCCTCCCTCCCGTACACCTCCTCCCCCCTGCACCCTGCCCCCGTGCTCCTCTTCCTCTCCCAGCGTGCGGACACATTTTATATTTCACATGATTTATGCTCTCTGTTATCAGGCGACATGTCACACGAGCAAATGTGTACAGAAGACACATCAACTTCTAATGTGTGTGTGTGAGTGTGTGTGTGAGAGACAGAGTGTATGTGTCCAAGCAGCATTTTCTAATAGTTCTGAAAGGTCCCATCCTGTTTTCATAACCATACTGTCTTTTTAAAATTCCTCTGGGGGGTCGCGAGACACAAATGGGGGGTCGTGAGATGTCTTCAAGAATGTTTTTATTTTTAAATGATCTTAAAATAGTACATTTTACCCATTAGAGTAAATAATATCAACAAAAACAGAAGCTAAACTTGAAATAAAACCTTGAAAATAGAATTTTCATTGAAAATTCATAACAGCACAGGAAACACAGACACATGCTCATATAGGTAGGGTCATTTTCTGCAGACCAGCTAAATGAAGCCACATTAAATCACTTTGAGGGACAGTGAGGGTTGTGAGTCTTTGGCACCTATATTTTGTGTGTCTTGGACTGAAAAGTTTGGGAACTCCTGCTGTAGATTTCGGTACTGTCTCACTTTTTATGAGTATTAAACTACTCAAAGACATATTAATAAAGAACGCTGCTCTAACTGTATCTGTTCCACTCATGGTTTCGAGTAGTGTATATTTTGGGGAGAGTTCGGATAATGTTCAATGAGAATCCACTGACTCACAAAATGTGGAATTAGTCATCCCACTCCTCTGGTCGTGGTCTACCTACGTCTGAAGACACACAACCTGACGATTCATTCAGAAACTGTTCTCCTCGTGACGTCATTGGAGAGTCTGACTCTCTGTGTAAGAACACCTGCCCCCACACCTGGTATCTCAGCCCTCGTCTTCATGAGCTTAACTTTTGGGATGTAGGAGAGGAGAGTGAGAGGTGCTAGAATGTCTCTTTGACTGTGAATGAGCTCCTTCTCACCCTGCAGAAGAGAGAGGTGAGGGGGTCTGAGAAAGGCTGCTAAGAAAGGGTCCAAAACCTCCTCTGGTGTCTGATCCTTGTTATTTTGAACGAAGCACAGATGTTTCATTTAGACCACATGGGGCTGTGTGTGGTAATAAATCAGGCTTCACTTTGACTGTTTCCAGAGTTTATTTTACCTTAAGAATAATCAACAAGTTAAATCTTAGACTTTTGTTTAAACAACAACAAAATTAGAAGCTTTGTGAGATCCTGAGACCCACTTTGGTGAAGGTCCTTCCAACAAAAGTATGTTGGCTGACGAGTTCAAGCAACCTGCAACAGCCCAAATAATCTTACAACGGCAGGAAAATTCAACAGGGCATGCAAACGTCCAAACAAATGTAATAATGGAGCATGCTGGTATTTAAAAAACATGCTGCTATATCTGCATTAGCTAACCACACTTCGATGAAAGTGCTCCGGGCCTATAGGGGGTGCCAGATTCTTTCATTTGCAGCACTCTTTCTCAATTTGAAACTCAATTATGCGTTTTGAAATCTGCATCATCACTGAATTTGCAGCTCAAACGGAAATCATTTAGGTCTACTGCCTCGGTCAGGCATAGTATAAAAGCTCTTTTTGTGACCTTAATGAGCCAAGCAGATTATCGTATAACTCTTCTTCTTATGTCAGCTGCACATTCAGGTGCATGAGGCCAAGCTCAGCCCTCCTTTCCTTCCTCCAAAGCACCGGTATGCTTTTATTTTGGAGGACAGAGGAGCTCCAGAGGCTTATGTTGTTTGTGCTCAGTCACAGCAGGATAAAAAACTGTCTGCTCCTCGTGGAGGGATGGAGGGGTGGAGGTAGAGATGGATGGAGGGAGGGATGGATGGAGTGAGCAGGAGTAGGAGGATGGATGTAACAGAAAGAAACGAAAAGGCAACAAAGAAAGAGAGTGAGAGGAGAGGAGAGGAAAAGACAATTTTCCATCCAGTCCCCGAGCACCTTAAGGGATGAGTTGATTTACTGTCAAATCTGCAGCTGGATTATCGATAATCTCAGCCAGGCCCCTCAATCTACCCACTCAGCCATTGCGGCACTCCGAGACAGAACCCTGGGCGAGGAGGAAGAGGAGGAGGAGGAGGGGGAGCACAGACATTAATATAACGCAGAGTGAAATGGAGGAGAGGGTGTGTTTGTTTTGTGTACGTTTGTGCCCGATATATATCCAGACAGAGGCTGTTTTTCTGCCCAGAGAATTAGAGGAGGAAAAAAAAGGGCCTTCAATTTTCCACTCCAGCAGATTTCAATTTACACACACATCCCCCTCCGTGACTCCGTCCTCCCGCTGTTATTGATAGCATTTAGAGCTGCTGTGATAAAAGATCGGCCACTTAGTCTTCTTCATTCATTTGTTTTCCATCATTGGCAGGACGCTCGCTCATGCAGGAGACTGTGTGTTACAAAGCAGCTTTATGGCCGTGGATGGAAACCGTGTGTGAATGCAGAGCAGACAGATGTGGGGCGTGTCTCTGAGGTTCATCAGGGGACTGCAGAGATGGAGGCTGATACCGAGCGTCATCAAAATTGATTTTTTTTAAAAGAGCGGCAGCATAACCACATATTCAAAACGAGACATTTAGAGAAGCCGACATACACGACAAACAACCTGAGACATGGCAGTCTCATGGTGCTTTTCCACTGCAGGAACTTTCCCAGGAACTAGGGACCTTTTCAGGAATTATGTGTGTTTCGACAGCAGGAACCAGGGTCTAAATTTAGTCCAAGTTTAGTTTTAAAGCCTCTGCTTGGGGGTTAGTACTTCCCAAAGGTCCCAGGACTTTGGCGGGGCCTGCAATGCTGAAGGTGTCTGATTGGTAGATGTACAGTGTTTTTATTCCGCCCGCCGTCCACAATAACATCACACACATCTGTGATTCACTTGATTTCTCTTTCTTTCATTAGTTTTTATTTGTTCTATCTTTTTTGTATGTGTGTGTACTTTTCAAAAGAAGAATCTGTGATTCACTTGATTTAGCAGCTTGTAACAGCAGTCTTCTCTCAGCTCACCGTGAATGCGTCTCTCCCGGTGTTACGGTTTTAAAAGTGACCCTGTAAACTGGAGACCTTCAGCTGAACGTGTCAGTGTTTGTGGAGTTTACACAGCTGTTGAAACACAGAGGGAGTTCCTGGGAATGCAAACTAGTTTAGTTTTTATTAAGATTTCAAAATATCCTCATCAGATATTTAATGATCGTCTAAAGACGTTTATGAGGGATGCACCCGGCTGAAAGTCTCCAGTTAACAGGGTTGCTCTTTAAACTGAAACACCTGTTGATCTCTGACTTGACTTTAAATCCGTCTTCTTGCTCTAAGGCGAGCGTTTCAGGTGTTTTGACGATGCCTGCCTGTCCGTCTGCTTCTATGGTGTAATCCTTGTTGAATGGCCTTCGTCTCTTTCTTACTGCACTCTACTGGTCTACTGGACAACAGGCCACAGGAACCATTTAGTTCCTGGAAGAGACACTCCCTGGTACTCTTAGTTCCTTGTGTCACCATATTGACACACATTTACCTTATTGATAAAGCATCAGAGCTCATCAGGTTCCACGTTGTTTGCAGAGGAACACAGCCGCTCTGTATCAAAATTAAAAACCTTACGTAACAGACGCCTTGCAGACCTTTCATCGTGGATTACTCAGCATCTCTTCTCGATGCAGACGCTTGGCAACACGCAGTACATTAGCTCACTTTCATTTAACTGCTGCTTTTATAAAATCAGTAATGAAATGTAGCTCCTCTGCAGCCATGTTTACCCCCGACTGTACGGCGGTTCTTAATGTCACATTTAAAGAGTCCTCAGCTGGCAGAGTTTAATACTGATGTCAAGAAGGAGCAGAACATTAAATCAGACTTTCCAAAGATTAAATACATTAAAAATGTGTTGCAGAGAAAGAGCGTGTGCAGGATTACACTGATATCTAACAGCTACAACCTCAGCATGAGTAAGCTGATGTTTCCATGAGCTCACTAACACACAGGTAAGCATCACACCTGACAGCAGCAGACCTGATCTTTACCTGGAATCAGCTGCTGGGGTTCTGCAGGCTCAGCTTCTCCCTTACAGTTTCCTCCTTTAGTCTCTCTCTGTAGAGTCTGTGATCAGGGTTCTGGAGTCCAGTATGGGAGGGGGTCTGGTAACATTTGTGGTCGGAGTAGTATCGCCCAATCAGGCACCAGAAGGCTTTGGTGCATGGAGAGCAAAAGCAGGCAGAACACAATCCCCAGCTCTAGTCATCGGTCCTCGAGGAGGATTTCTTTCTTTCTATAGACAGATATCTTTTTTTCTTTTGTTCGTATGATAGTGCCTTCGGTCCTTCCTCCCTCCCTTCCTTCCGTCCTTCCTTCCTTGCTTGCCTCCCTCCCTAATTCCTTCTTTTCTTTCTTTTGTTTGTTTGTTTGTTTGTTTGTTCGTTCCTCCTTTCCTCCCTTCTGCCCCTCCTCCCTTCGTTCCTCCCTCCCTCCCTTCCTCCATCATTTCCATCTTCCTTCCTTCCTTCCTTGCTTGCCTCCCTCCCTAATTCATTCTTTTCTTTCTTTTGTTTGTTTGTTTGTTTGTTCCTCCTTTCCTCCCTTCGCCCCTCCTTCCTTCCTCCCTCCCTTCCTCCCTCATTTCCATCTTCCTTCCTTCCTTCCTTCCCTCCCTAACTCCTTCTTTTCTTTCTTTTGTTTGTTAGTTCCTTCGTTTGTTCCTTCCTTCCTTCTTACCTCCCTCCCTCCCTCCCTCACTGATTTCCTTCTTTCTTTCTTCCTTGCTTCCTTCTTCTCTCCATCCCTCTTCTTCCTTTCTTTGATTTACTCCTTCCGGGCTTTCGTTCGCTTTCCTTCCTCCCTCATTCCTTCTTACTTACATCCTTCCTTTCTTTTATTATTTTTCCTTCCTTCCCTCCCTTCTTCTTTCTTTCTTTCTTCTTTTTTTCTTATTTCTTTATTTCTTTCCTTCTGCATCTGTCCTTTACTTCTGTGCTTTTCGTCTCATTCCTTCCTTTCCTCTCCTCCCTCCCTCATCACTGATTCCTTCTTTCTTCTGTTCCTTCTTCTCTATTCCCTCTTCATTCTTTCTGCTGTCCTCCTTCCCTTCTTTCGTTCCTTCCTTCCTCCTTCATTTCCTTCTTCCTTCCCTCCCTCCTTTCTTTTATTCTTTTTTTCCTTTCTTTCTGTCCTCTCTTACCTTCCTTCCTCCTCCCTCCCCTCCTTTCCTTTCTTCCTTCCTTCCTTCCTCCCTCCTTTCTTTCTTTCTTTCTTTCTTTCTTTCTTTCTTTCTTACTTTCCTTCTGCCCTTCTGTCCTTTCATTCTGTGCTTTTATTCTTCTTTTATTCTATCTTTCTTTCGTTACTTCTTTCGTAACTTCCTTCCTTCTATCATTCTTTCTGTTCTTCCCTCCTACTTTCCTTCCTCCTTTCCCTCTTTCCCTCCCTCCCTCCTCCTCCTTCCTAGTTGTCCCACCCTGTGATCAGATCATCCTCTGCTCAGCTCGGTCCGGTCTCTGACTCTGCTCCTGTGCGGTTCACGTCTCCGGGGTTTGGGAATTAAAATATGAACTTAAGTGTCCGCCTATCGTTACCGGAGTAACCGTGACGCACGCTGCTGGTTTTAGAGCGGCGTTAAAACGAGACGCTACTGGAGGTTATTTCCACCTCGGCTGATGTTGCTCGTTCACATTTCCAGTTCACAGCGATGATGTTTTCTAAAGTCACTGTTGTTTCTTATCTGCCTTACGTAACTGAATCATTCATTAGAGAATAAAAAACCTTCAGAAGACGAGTTTAAAGACCTGCCTGTCTCTTCAGACAGAATGTTCCAGTTTCTCATCTTTAATTTGTTGAGGGGGGCGACGGGGAAGGATTGCATTGTGCTGTCAGATTGAGTCGTCCTGTCAGAGCCTGACTGATTATTTATTTTCCCACAGTAACAACAGGACGATGTACATTCACAGACCTCTCAGTTATTCAGAGGTCACACTGTTGATGAGTAAAATGAGAGTTTAGTGTATTCAAATGTTTTTTTTAATTTATTTGTGATGTATCACCGTACATCTCTCCTCATCCTCTCACAGGTGGTGTACAAGAACAACGACATCCGCCTGGAGTTGTCCCGCCTCGCTCGAATCGTGGATCCAAAGATGAAAATCCAGGGCGAGGTGTCCTACAAGTGCGAGAACGTGGCGACCCTGGACCCCATCTCATTCGAGACCCCCGAGGCCTACATCAGCCTCCCAAAGTGGAACACCAAGCGGATGGGATCCATCTCGTTCGATTTCCGCACCACGGAGCCGAACGGCCTCATCCTCTTCACACACGGGAAACTTCAGGAGCGCAAAGAAACCGCCCGCAGCCAGAAGAATACCAAGGTCAGTTCAAACATCGATATCTGATATGAACCGTGCTTTGAGAAAAGATACCCTGAAGATATCTGAGCAGATCCAGAGAGACGGATCTCCCTGAATCCCTCTTAGACTAAACAAGTCCACTTATAATTTACCTTCCACATGAAGACACCTGATGTAGCTCAGACTGAACTGTAGTCTTTGTTCTTCCTCCTCGTGCAGGTGGATTTCTTTGCAGTGGAGCTGCTGGACGGAAGTCTGTACCTGCTGTTGGACATGGGCTCAGGGACGATCAAGGTCAAGGCCACGCAGACGAAGGTCAACGATGGAGCCTGGTACCACGTGGACATCCAGAGAGACGGACGCTCAGGTCGGTTCTGCTGCTGAAGAACATAGACTTTATAAAAACATGGAGCCAAATTATTAAGAGCTCCTCCCTGGTGACCGGCTGTGGTGTAGGTACTAAAACCCGCCTCCCAAATTTTAACATATGGGAGGTGGGTCAAACTTGTAAATCCAAATACGCATCAAATCATTTTGATGGCAGTGGAGGTTAAGGGTTTAAGAAAACATAAAAAATTAAAATAAAAATAAATAACAAATCAAATCAATTACTATAATCATCGTGACAATCCCCTAAAAAATAAGTAATTAAATACATACATACATAAAAAAATAATAATAATAATTAATGAATAATAATGATGATAATAATAATGCAATTCAATAACAATAAAATAATGATAATAATAATAATAACAAAATAAATATAAATCTAATTATGATAATGATAATTATCAAATAAAATAAAATAAAAATAAATAATAATAATGATAATAATAGTAATACAAAAATAAAGAAAATAATGGTAATAATAATGCAATTCAATAATAATAAAATAATGACAATAATAACAAATGTTAAATAAAATAATGATTATAATAATAACAAAATCACATCACACCCATCCTTCAGCACCTCCACTGGCTCCCCATTCAGCACCGAATCCACTTCAAGATCCTGCTCATCACCTACAAAGCCCTCAGTAACCTCGCCCCTCTTAGATGCCAACCTCCTGTCCCCTATCACCAAGTCTAAGCACCGTACCTTGGGGGACAGAGCCTTTGCCATCGCTGCCCCCACTCTCTGGAACTCTCTCCCTCCACACATCCACACATCCGCAACTCTGACTCTCTCCTCTCATTTAAAAACCATCTCAAGACCTACCTGTTCCAAAAAGCATACAACACATGACCTCTCCCCCCGCCCCACCTCTGTCCTGGTTTTGTTTTATTTATATGTTTTATTTTTTAGTTTTGCCTTATGTAAAGCGACTTTGAGTACTTAGAAAAGGGCTATATAAATTATATGAATTATTTTTTATTATTATCATAAAATTTAATTAAAATAAAATAAAATAATGATAAGACAATTAATTAAAAACTTTATTTTTGTACTTGGGAGGTGAAAGGCTTCAGTCTTTTTTGTCTTTTCTGTCTAAGTTTTTAAATCACGTCCCCACATCACGGATCAGGCTGAGTGATCACATCCATCCATGTGTAAATTGTTTGATCTCTCCTTCATGATGCAGCACCTGATCTCTCCTCCCTCCATCCCAAACACAGGCACCATCTCAGTCAACAGCAGAAGAACCCCGTTCACAGCCAGCGGTGAGAGCGAGATCCTGGACCTGGAGGGCGACATGTACCTCGGGGGTCTTCCCACCGACCGCACCAACCTCATCCTGCCCACAGAGCTCTGGACGGCCATGCTCAACTACGGCTACGTGGGCTGCATCCGCGACCTCTTCATCGACGGCCGAAGCAAAGACATCCGTCAGATCGCAGAGGCTCAGAACGGCGCCGGCATCAAACCCTCGTGCAACAAGCAACCAGGGAAGCAGTGCGAGAGCTACCCGTGCAAGAACCGGGGCGTCTGCAAGGAGGGGTGGAACCGTTTCATATGTGACTGCACCGGCACCGGCTTCTGGTCACGCACCTGTGAGAGAGGTACGTACGTGTGTTTGGATGCATGCTTTGTTGTCTTTCGTAGTTTAAAGACAGACGCCACAGAAAGTAAAGGCTGAAGGGGACTTGAAACGTCTTGCAATGTTCCAATCAGCTCCTGCAAGACAAGATACCACGGCGAATAGTTCTAGATTGTTGACTTTCTCTTTTTGATTTTTGTGCTGCAAAGCTCAAGCAAATTTACACGATGAGCATGAGATGGCGTCCTCTCTTGTTTGTCAGTTTCTCCTGTCTGTTCCTGCAGCAGCTCTGTTGTCACCTGGCTGTGTCGAGTACTTTATTCTGATTGGTCGAAATCCCTTAACCCTGATTATTAATGCCGAATAGGATGAGCGATTCACGGGACAACCTGATCACACATGTCTTATCAACCCCGGTGCATTTAAGAAGCTTAAGATTTCACTTCCTGTTCCTGCAGAAATAGCACCAGTAAACAACATGGAAGATATTTATGATACTACTCGTACTCAATTTATTTGGAAAGCACAAAACTCTACGTCTACCAAATTGAAGAAAACGAACACGAAGCTGCAGGAAAGAGGACTTTAATCAGGTGCTGCTATGTTCTGCATCTGTTAGAAATAAAGAGAAATGCTGACTTTAATTTGTTTAATGCGATTCATAACTGTTCAGTCGTCTCACGTTGTATTGATCAACTTTAATTGTTTGTGTTCTGCATACGGGCTCCGAGCCTCATCACTCCTTGCAAATAAACTTTGCATGCAGAAATTGAGGAGTGATGAGATAACATCTGAAACCACTGAAAGATGGATGCTGGAGAGGTGGTGGGGCTGAAAGCTTGAGCGCATACAGGGCAGAGTTATTGCGCCTTATTGGGAGGATATGTTTGTCTGGTGATTGTGAGAAGGATGCACGACAAGTGCTCCATTAAAGCAGGATCAATTCTGTCTTTAACATAAATGAAATCTGAGGTTCAATGGTAACTCCACCTGCAAGTATAATGCTAATGAGGCTAATGAGGGACTATTTTTAAGCTGCATGATTAAAACATCTTAAATCAACACTTAAAGTTAATTTGTTTCCATCTTCAATTGGTTTAGTTGGATATAAGCAGGATAATGTATAGTGAGCAGGTGGTAATGTGGAATATAATCCTAACAGGGTGAGACAAGACTGCAGCCTCCAGGATATTTGAGACACTCTGCAACAGATCCAGAGTCATGAACTCATGAACAGTCTGCATGGAGGTTTAATCAGCTATGACTAAAATATCTAACTTTAAAAATCCCTCAACCCGGCTCAAACATCCTCCATGCATACAGCTGTATGTTGAAGGCGAATAATCTCTTCTGAAGCAGCATGGTGTTGTGATACGTGGACAAAAAAACGTTAGCCTCAGCAGTGTAGCGTCCTTCAAGGTCCTGATGAAAACGCTTCAGTCTGCATGTTCGCTGCTGAGCTGACAGAGTCTGACTCCGTCCTAACGAGATCCTGAGAAAGACGGGAAACATCTCTAATCCGTGTAATGCTGACGTTCATGTTTTTTACGCACGAGACCTGCTAGCATCTCGCGTCTCCTAGGAAAGTCTCCCCTGAGTCATGAAGCTCATTTGAAGCTTAAATGTGTAGGGAACATAATTGTGTTTAAGTGCTTTGTGGTTTATACAAATACAATCAGCTTCCTGCAAAATAAACTAAAGAAGCAGTGTACTTTATTCCTCTGTAGTGTGAAGTTTGACGGCTGCTGCAGAGGAGGGTTTAGTGTTCACCCTGAGGTGTCAGAAACTCATCAGGAGCAGCCATGTTTAAACGGCTCCATGAATTTATTACAGAAAAGGGAGCAGAGAATGTACTGTACATGGTAATTGTTAGAAATTGTACAACAGGGCTAATAACAGGCCCGAGACGGCAGCTCCTGCCAGGATAAGAACCGTGCATGTAAAGGTCAGAAAACATTACAGCCTTGTTGTTTAGTCGACTTTATTCATGACAGATTGTTCTTTATGGAGGTCCGGCTCTCTCCAGGTGAAGTTTGTCAGGAAACGTCTGAGCTGAGCGAGTTTTAAGAGTTTAGGAAAGACTTGGCATGGATTGTAACCAGAACTGGACCCAAAAGCAAACTCAGACAAAGATCAATTGTGAATATACAAGTCTTTTATTTGGAGTCAGCCACGTGACAATGGCGGCTCTGCGTGAGGCAGGAGTGGCGTCCACCCTGTGGTAATGGCGCCGTGGATACAGAGCGGAGCAGTCCCTCTCTCCGGCGTACTCACACAGAGGGAAACAGGAGCTCAGGCAAAGGCAGGCAGGTTCAGCAGCAGACAGGGAAGCGATCAGGACGAGAGCAGGAAGCATGCACGGCAATCTCACTGAAACTGAAGTACGATCTGGTGACGAGTAGGAGGAAATCCAGAGGCTTTATAGTAGAGGGTTGATTAGTGAATGGGCTTCACCTGGTGCTGCCTGTTGATTGAAAACCCCGCCCACATTCACCCACAAGAAACAAACAAGGGGAAGAGACACAGGAGGAGTAGTAACAGACAGGGAAATGACAAAACACACACTCAAAGAGGGAGAGGGGATGGCTGCAATGATGAGGGTCATGACAAGACTTCTACCAATCCTGGTTTCAAGCCTGAGACTCCGTGCAGCCGGATCTCAGATTCTTTTGTGATTAACAAAAGTGAGTTGTTGAACGTCAGATCCAGAATTATGGTGAGATAAAGGGCAAAGAAATGGCGACGAGTGGGGATGAGAACTCTGCAGCAGGGGTCTTTGCTGATGCTCTCCCTGCCTTGACTTTTTATCATAGACTGTATGAATAATGGACGTAGTATCAGTGACGTCACCCATCTGTTTCTGAGCGCTGTTTTGAGGCCAGTCGTCTGCGGCAGCCATATTGGAAATGTTGAACTCAACATAACTGCTGTCGAGCCAGTGTGACGTCCACTGGTCTGGTGGTGTAGTGCATTTACTTTCTTTCCTCCACACGTCCCTGGCCTGATTTGCACAATCTACCCGGGACTTCAGCCCGCGGTCGAAACGCAGACAACAATGGGGGCACAGGAACCTTTTAGTTCAGGGTAAAGTCCAAATGGACCTTTAATTAGGGAAATTAAAACTAAATGTTCGCTCTCTTGGTCTTTGACATCACTTCCTGTTAGGAGTAAGTTACAGATGTGCTTTTGTGCTCATCATGCTCACGTCTCATACCGAGCAATCTTTTTACAACAGCTCCTCAGAGTCTGAGCTGGATGCTGAGCTGTGTCAGGACACACAAGGTTGAATTCATGCAGATCTTTCGGGCCTCCATCTGAACAGAATCCTTCTGACTCCTGTGAGGGACCGAGCAGAGTCTGCCCCCTTTTCTTCACCCTGAACGCAAAGTGCACAAATCATGTAGAAAGTGTTATCTGACGTGAAACAGATAATTACTTTGTGAAAATGGTTTCCTCCCCGGGGATGATAAGATAGCAGATAAGATCAGGTCTTAATAAGGGATGAGGTGGCAGGAGCTTAAAAAAAAGACTCAAATCTGCAGAAGTTGTCAATCAGAAAGTCAGAGAGAGACATCCCGAACACGCTCAGGGTCCAGCTTTAGTTTTAAGGTAGCTCCATTATGTTTCTGTTGTCTTATCTTAGTGACCATGGTGGGATTTTTCTCTTCTACTCAAAGACAGAAAAAAGGATGAAAGATGGAGGTAAGGGAGAAGTGAGTCTCTGCGAGGGAACAAGATAAAACAGAGAGGGTAAGGGATAAGAGTGAGCTTTTTTTCTGCAGCCAAAGCCAGTCGTGTCCTTATTCGTGAGTCGTCCAAATCCATTATCTTCTGTAGCCAGCAAGGCAGCCAACAGGACACACACACACTCACACAAATGCTCACACACGTCCGGCAGCAGCAGCAGTCAAATCAGCAGCTTGGTCTGTTGCCTAAGCTTCAAGACGACAAACAAGTAACCCGTCTACCTTTTTAAATCGAACAGAACGGATCTGCTGAGTCAGCAATATTAAAAACCCAGAATCCAGTCTTTAAAATTAAAACTTGTTCGGAAAGGTCTCTCAAAGTTTAATTTGTTTCTATTCGTTTAAAGCTCCAGTAAGGAACTTTCAGTTTGTGTTGATGTTGGCGCCCCCTGTGGACAAAGTGAGACCACAGACTTTACGAGACGCTTCCCAAACCTCCCACCCTGAGCACGTCAAAACTGGAAAATGGCTGCGATGTGGCAACAGCACACACTCCCAAAAAATATCACACTGGGCCCCATCACCAAAGGCCACAAGAACCTTGTGCATACTGTCGCCTTTTCTTCTCTCTCTCCTTTCTTTTTTTATGAATTGGCCCAAATAAAGTAGAGATCTCTGATATACATTTTATGAAGACAACAGGACCGTTTTTTAAAATCACCTTACTCTGAATAAAATACTAATTATGACTTTTTAAATTTTTTTATTATTATTATTTTCGGGGCCCCTGTCAGTCATGGGCCCTTACAATCATCCTAACTTTTCCCCCCTATACGGCGCCACTGCACACACACACACACACACGGCCCACATTCCTCTGACCACATCCTGTCGTGGCGTCCAGACGGTTTATTAAAGATTGATCAGCGTTGCGAGCTAATTAACACACCGCCAACCTCCTGCAAATTGCTCCTGCTGCTTTTCAGCATATCAAATAACAGCTTTCTGATCGTATCTCTCGTCACCAGTTTTCTCTCTCTCTCCGTCCTGCGAGCCGCCGGATGATAATTTCCGCTGAATCTAATTTTTATTTCTGAAAAGGAAAGTTGTCGGTCATCACCGGGTCGATCTGATACAGGGTGTACATTTCACCTTGAATTATTCCACGGGGGATATTTTATTGAAATATTGCAATATAATTAGGAGGAGCTGAAGATAATCGGGGCTGCATGGTATCTATTTTATTAACGCTTTTATTCTGCTTTATATATTTTTTGATGCATGTGTGAACGTCGCTCCTTTACGCTACATTTCACTCCGGGTCATTTTGAATCGTGAAGAAGAGACACGTTATGAAACACTGAGCTGACAGAGAGCGGAGAGGAGGGACTCTTCAAGGTGTGGCCAAAAACATCATCTGAGCCCTCGTTCTGTGTGTGTGTGTGTGTGTGTGTTTTGCAGCCATTATATCTTGGCACGGCTGCTGCTTACTGAGTGGATGTTTACTGTTCTGCATGCTGTTATCAGCCATTCGTCTTTGGCTCCGACTTCAACCAATTTGTCCAGCAGAATAGAGCGCTGCAGCGTGGAGACATGACGTGTCGGGTAATGGAGTGGAGGATATATCGGGGCTTATAGAAACACAGTATATCACAGCCGTACTCCTGGCTGGAATGTACTCACCTGTTGGTCTAATTACTTTGAATTATAGCCCAGAGACAAGAGATAATCACACCTTTGGCTCAAACAACAGAGGTGTTAAGAGATGGGGGTCGGTAATGGAGTTCAGAGCACTCTTTCCCCTCAGACCTGTGGAGCTGTGGAGCTGTGGAGCTGTGGAGTATTCACGAGGATGCATGTCTGAAAAACTGCCTTTAAATCTAAAACACAAAATGATGTGTCAACACGAGTGGAATCGATTTCAGGTTACCAATAATGCTGGAGGGAGGAAGCAAATAACTCTTCAACAGGTTTCCTTATAAACCCGGGCAAGACTTGAATCAAGAACAGGGATGGGGATTGCTAGTTTTCGTTTATACATTAATACAATTATCAAATCTCCTTAGCGACCACAGTCATTACTGAATCTTACTGAAGAGGATAAAGGCCAAGGAAAAAACAAAAGGTGCAAAAGTCAGAATTCTGACTTTAATCTCAGAATTCTGACTTTAATCTCAGAATTTAGACTTTCATCTCAGTTTCCTGACTTTGATCTCATAATTCTGACTTTGATCTCAGATTCCTGTCTTTGATCTTAGAATTCTGGATTAGATCTCATGACTTAGATTTAATCTCAGAATTCAGACTTTCATCTCAGAATTCTGACTTCAATCTTATAATTCTGACTTTAATCCCAGAATTCAGACTTTAATCTCAGAATTCTGACTTCAATCTTATAATTCTGACTTTAATCTCATAATTCAGACTTTAATCTCAGAATTCTGACTTCAATCTTATAATTCTGACTTTAATCCCAGAATTCAGACTTTAATCTCAGAATTCTGACTTCAATCTTATAATTCTGACTTTAATCCCAGAATTCAGACTTTAATCTCAGAATTCTGACTTCAATCTTATAATTCAGACTTTAATCTCAGAATTCCGACTTTCATCTCAGAATTCAGACTTTAATCTCAGAATTCTGACTTTAATCGAAGAATTCTGACTTTAATCGAAGAATTCTGACTTCGATCTCAAATTCCTGTCTTTGATTTTAGAATTCTGGATTAGATCTCAAAACTTAGATTTAATCCCAGAATTCAGACTTTAATCTCAGAATTCTGACTTCAATCTTATAATTCTGACTTTAATCTCATAATTCTGACTTTAATCTCATAATTCTGACTTTGATCTCAGAATTCTGACTTCAATCTCATAATTCTGACTTCAATCTCAGGATTCTGACTTTGGTCCTAGAATTCTAAGATATGGATGCCTTTCTATAATTGAAAGCTAAAATGGGAGTGCAATGATCGCTGGGATGGGATCCAGCTGCAGAACTGATGAGCATAAATCTAAGATTAAGGTTGAAACAACAGGTTTTAGTTTTCTTAAGGTGTTTTATGACAACATTTTCCCCTCATCTTAAGTTTTTAAGTGGAAACGAAGTCTGTCGAGTTTCTTTATTTCTGCTCCGATCAAAGAGAAAAACATCCAGGAGGAATGAATTGTTTATGTTTTTAATTGCACGTTCAGGTCTCTCCCTGGGTGGTGCTAACATGCCAAGGTCAGGCTGTTAAGTGTATCAATCCTTTGGACACACTCTATTGAGATCGTCTCATACACACACCATTACACACACGCACACGCACACAGTTACACCCAAGAATTACAACATGTCAGAGTTAATCTGACAGCTCAGCCCGGAGCTGTAATGAGAATTTAAATTGTGTATCTCTCACCGTGCTGTAATCTGACACCTTGTCAATTAGACATCAGTCCCTGTGACCAAACACACACACACAGTGTCACACACACACACACACACACACACACACACACACACACACACACACACACACACACACACACACACACAAACACACAAAAACACAAACGCATTTCTTTCATGTGCCGCTCAGCATGGATCCTACGCATCAACAGCATGTCTGCACACTCAGGAACAAAGATCTCACACAGAGATTAATTTAGTCTGCACAGAAGTGAGACGAAGAACAGACATCAGAGTTCGTTTTTCATGTTAATATACAAAATATGACATTGTGCATAAAAAGCACCATCATGGACACTTTTTACTACAATGTAGGAAAAGATAATTACTTTTACATTCTGTGTTGAATGCACAAAGTAGCTGCTGATGTATAAAAACAAGCAGCAGCATCAAAATGAAGCTAGTGCAGAGGTAAAATCCTGCAGTACCTCACGTGTCCACTTGAGGCTTCAAGAGCAACAGAAAGCACCTTTTTACAGCAGAACTGAACATGTTTACAGTCTTGTACAAAAAACCCAAACCGTTTCAGTCCTCGTCCAGAGATATGTTTTTTTCTGATTGCATTAAGACAAAAAGTTTTGGCATCATTCAGAGGCACAGCTGATTTGACTGACAGGTGAGCGCATTGTTTGCCAGGTGTCAGGCTCCGGCTCTGACTCCTGTACGGTTTCTAAATCAGTCTGACGTTAGATCAAGTCAGCTTTGATGTTGACGGCCATCTTTGGCCTTCAGAACGTCACTTCAGAAGCAAACGTGTGATGTAACTGAGACTGCATCTTTGGTTCATACTGTAGCGAGTTGAAGGTGGCGGTCGTTTCAACTTTGGAGAAACATATCAGAGCAAAGGCTCTTGGGAAGGTTAATGTTGGGGTTGAGAAAGTGCATCAGAGACCTCAGTGAGTCACCCTGATTATTGAGCATGTTTTATGACACTTTATGAGTTTTTAAATCTCTCTTCACTTGATTTAACTTGCTGTATTTTTTCTTCTTCTTCTCCTTCGAGGTTTTAACACCAGTTTTGTTCCACAAGGTTGTTACTGCCACCCTCAGTAGTCTTAACCTCTCAGTAAATCTTCATGTAGAGCCGTACAAACACACTCCTGCCTTCTTCATTTATTTATTTTTTTCAGTTTCTTTGTCAACATCTCTAATTCTAATGTAAGCCATCCCTGATAGCTTCTCGTTGTCTCCCCCTCACCTCCCTAAACGTCCAGTCGTCCTACTTTCCTTCACAGATCCTACCAGCACACAGACGGGCTGTGTCGCCCTCCTGTGGTCTCTTCAGAGAACTACAGTTCCCTTCCCCATGCAGCTTCAAAGGGCGTTTAGAGGACACATAATGTCTCAGCATATTATCGGTCCATTTATCAAATTAAGTTTGTGTGACAGCACAAATAATCACCTCTGAGTGATACCAGAGGAGTGCAGGGAAACAGCAGCCGGCACCTTCTTTAGCTCTGCTGTGAGATGGAGCCGAGCAGATACCGAGCTGTGGGAGGAGAAGAACAGATCAAAAAAATCTGCATGTAGAGATTAGAGCAGATTCTGGTGAATCCTGACTATGAGGCTTTGTTAAAGAGAGAGAGCTTAGTGCAGATGAAACACACTTTCTGTCTCTGTCTTCTCCTTAATGCTGAGAAACAGAGTCCAGAAACAGACGCAGACGCAGCTCAGCTGTTTGAGATGAAAACTGTAAACTCTGTAAAGACTGCACAGACAGAGGACGGGAGAATATGAGAGGGAGGATGGACTGAAGGATACAGGATCAGTTTCGGTCAGTGGACAAATAAAAAGCTGTGTAAACTAATGACGATACATTACGTCATTATTATGAGACAAAAGGACGGAATTTATGAGATAGGAGGACTGAATTATTAACCTCAAAATAAAGAGAGAGTATGTTTTGTTTATGGAAAAGGAAGAAAAATTATAAGATTTTAAATTTGATTTGATGACTTTGTCTCGAACATGTAAAAGTAAAAATACAACAAAAAAAGCAGAAAAGAAGAAAGAGTTATACAAACATACAAGAAAAAAAAATGAAGAAACAGTTTTACAAAAGAAACAAAATCAATATTAGCAAGCAGTGAAACAATTTACTTTACATGTGCAAAAAGGAGTAGGAAGAAGTTAAAACTAATCCATTACTTTCTAAACCAAACTAACTAACTAAATCTAATCCCACCCCTCTATTCACTATTTTCTGCCCTTATATGAGTGCAATCCCACAAGTCAAATCTTCATATATTATCTTCATATTTCCACCGACAAACAAAAGTGAACCCCTCGTGATTCTCAGCACTAGTCTTCCTCCTTGTACCTCATGAAAATCATTTCTTTATACTTCTTCTTGAACTGAATTATGTTCAGACATTGCTGCAGTTCCATATTGAGACTGTTCCACAGTTTTACACCACAGACTGAAATACAAAAACTTTCTCCTTGTGGTCCAAACACTCATCATCTTTAATCTCAACTTCCCTCTGAAGTTTATTCAGATTCGATTCTTTAACGATTTTCAAGAAAACTGAATTTAACTCAAAATTTAAATAACTATTATTTTATTTCAAATCTCAAATATGGACAGTTGGGATATATAGTTGTTCTCTTATATGTCTTTGTGAACAAAGTAATCCTTTTTAATTTTTAGGGTGTTTTGTAACTCAAATAAAACAACTGCACACTTTTTTTCAGCACCTTGCAAAAAAACTGAAAATGACCGTACAAAAATACCTTGTTGGAAAATTTCTGAACAATTCTAAAGAAATGTAAAGTGAACGATTCCCAAATGAAAGTATGAAATATTAAAACAGATAAGGTAAATCTCTTTAAATAAACTAAAATGCAGCTTTTGCTCCTGGCTGTGAATTGACATGTTTTTCTTCAGGAGTATCAGGGAAACCGAAATGCTGCCATACCTCAGACTTGAAACACGAAGGTGCATCCTGAACTGCTCAGTCTTCACCTGCTGCCGCCATGTCTGTTACGCTCCACTCAGCGAGTGACGAGAGAACAGTGCAAGAGACTTAATGATGATATACATGGGGATAGTAGGGATATATCCTTATATCCCTACTCATCAGAGGAGTGTTCAGAAGAGCGAGAAACTCTTACTTTGCTTCAGCTTAGAGAGCACTGTGAAAAAAAGCCCATAATAAAACACAAAGCATGTATGTGTCCATGGACTGCTGCATTTCTTGGTTTTACTGTACTTTATTTATATAAATCAGCTTTTCTATTGTCACCTGTGTATGTACAAGATTATTAATATTAAAAAAAGGGGCATCGGGGCGCTGGTGGCCTAGTGGTCTAAGCGCCCCACATACAGAGGCTACAGTCCTCGTCGCAGGGGTTGCCGGTTCGATTCCCGGCCGGTCAACCATTTCCTGCATGTCGTCCCCCACTCTCTACTCCCCACATTTCCTGTCTCTCTTCAGCTGTCCTCTCAAATAAAGGCAAAAGGCCAAAAAAAAAAAAAAAATTAAAAAAAAAAAAAAAAAAAAAAAAAAAAAAAGGGGCATCAAAATGGTCCGAGTTGTTAAGACTGAATTAAATTTTTAAGAGATTTTTTGTCGTCTTTAGTTGGATCGGGTTCGTGCATCATTAAGGATTTCTATGATCACATATTCAAACTATTAAATCTCCTCACCTGCTCTGTTTTTACTCGTCTGCAGCACTTCTGTTTCACTGCTCTTGTGGTCACTTCAGAGGATGATTTGAATCTCAATGAGGCTTTAAAATAGTTATCTCAAGGATGAATGTGTCTGCGAGTCACACGGCCCGACCCCTCGCTGCTGGAAAAATGAACATATAAAAAAACACATTTCGCTTTGAAGACCTTTTTTTTTCATTTTATTTATTTGCTCCCAAATAAAGCTGCATGAAATCCAGTTAATGAAAAAAAGAAAGAGACGTGTCAGGAGAGGTCACAAAGTCACAGCGTGTAAAAACCCCTTAACTGGAGGAGAGAGATGAAGCTAAGCTAACTCAGCAAACTCACACGCCGAGCGTTCGGTTTCCGGGTGAGAAGTTCATACGATGTTTCCAGGTTAAACGTCTTACTGATTCTGAATCGTGAATAAGAAAGATGGAGAAACCACAAGGACGTGAGGTCACATTCTGAGGTAAAACAACAGATTTAATACACGGCTGTGTCAAATACTCGATTCTGATTGGTCGATGCGTAGCACAGTTATGTCAAAGGTCTGTTATAGCTTGATAGTAGACCGTCGCTTATGAGAACAGACCTCTGCTGTGGAGACGGCTCCGATAACAGAGAGACACTCAGTCCTAAAAGTCCTGAACATTTCATCCACTGCACAAATGCATGTTATACACTCTCTCCCCTGCACAAGAGCTCTCTTGGTATTTGCGTGTGTGTGTGAGTGTGTGTGTGAGAGTTTGAGCACTCTGTGATTTCCTCCCTCTCACCACTATCAACGTATCCACATGTCTCTGAAGACACTCTATTTCACACTGCGGGCAGAATCAGCAGACACTCACAGCGTGGTGGAACAGCCGGTCTGAAGTACAGAGGAGTGTGTGTGGACACTCTGCAGTCAGACGAGGACACGGGCTAAAAAGAGCCATGTGGGAAGGCTAATCCGCAACTCCTGGAGCCAAAGAAATGAGGCGTTTTTGTTGTCCGACTTCATGTTTTGGCAGGGATTAGCTGTTGTTGGCCGGGGAGGCAGCCTTTGTAATAGTGCCTCACTTTTTCTGCTTCTTCTACGCGGCTCTGTTTGCTTGTTTCTACACGAGTGGTGAGTCACTGGTCAGCTAACTTGCAGCCACAAATGCTGCACAGGTTGTTCTCACCTGACGTGACTGAACCTGCAGGTTATAACAGTTTATCTTTCTTTCATTTTAAATGTTTGTTTAGTGGAAGCTCCCTTGCTCACCCCTCCTCTCGGTGAAGCAACTGTGGCCTTCAAGGACAAGAAGCTCCTGTGATGCACGATAAATATGATCCTCCATTTGTCGAGTTTTCACCATCCAGAGTTCGTGATTCGGATCTGCAATGATTGCAAACCAAGTGCTGAGCTCGCTCCGCAGCTAGCTACCCCGAGAAGAGGATTAGAGCAAGCCGGCTCCCGACCACGCAGCAAATGACAGACTCTGCAGGGCGAGAGTGACGAGAGCGTAGGAGGCAGGTCAAAGAAAGAAACCTGAAGATTAGAAGCCGCTTTGATCGCATCTTTAAGGATTAGCTACTGGAGGTTCTGTTTGTTCATTTTTCATGCCAACTCTAGGTCAGCCAAGCAAAAAGTGAAGCCAAATTCATGCCAGCGAAATCCGAATGTCAGTGTGGGTGCAGGCAACAACTTGAAAGAGAAACATGCATGATGCTGTGAATCAACAAGTTCATCAGTTGCATCAGAAACTGTCGTTTTAAACTCCAGAAAAGAAGCATTTTGGAAGCTTATCGTCTTGTTGGGGAATCAGACTGAGAGTCTCCAGTTAACAGGGTCGCTGTTTAAACTGAAACACCGGCCGATCTCTGACTTGACTTTAAATCCATCTTCTTGCTTTAAGTCGAGTGTTTCAGGTGTTTTGAATTCACTTTGTCTGTATCGCTCGTCTCCTTCCAAGTGTTTAGTTTTTATTAAGATTTCAAAATATCCTCAAGTATAAATCAGCCTTAACTGCCCCTCACACCTCTCTTTGCTCTCTTTGTCCTCCCGTAGAAGCCTCCATCCTCTCCTACGACGGCAGCATGTACATGAAGGTGGTGATGCCAAACATCATGCACACCGAGGCGGAGGACGTCTCCATGAGATTTCGTTCCCAGCGGGCGTACGGCATCCTCATGGCCACCACCTCCCGAGACTCGGCCGACACGCTGCGGCTGGAGTTGGACGGGAGTCGAGTCAAACTCACGGTCAACCTAGGTATCGTATGATTCCACAACCCCACCCATCTGCCTCCACATCTCCACCCTCCACCCTGAGACAGTCCACTGCTGAGCGGTGACGTCTTCCTTCCTCTCGCTCTCTGTCTATCTTTTTGTGCTTTTCAGTCATCGTTACGTTGATCTCCCAAAAGGTTTCAACTTAAGAGAAGAGGGATCTCATCTTTTTATGCATGGATTGAGCACACAGATTTATTACTCAGTACAACATTTACTTGATAATACTTTAAGCTTTACAACCATAACTACTTTTATTTAACGGTAAACATGTCCGGCCCGTCTTTGAAACATAGTCATGTGCATATTCTTGTAAACTGAACATTGAGACAGTCACAGCACATATGCAGAATCACTCTCTGATGAACAGACCCCGGGCTTTAACTCTCTCTTTCTTTAAGTCTTTCTTTAAATCACAGTGTGCTGTGACTTTCTACCTCCATAAATTTGCCCACTGGTTTCCAGTTCATCATTCAACAGGACATTAAAATAACTTTTTTTGTCCCTAATTTTTCTGACTTCTGCGTCACCTTCCTGTTTTCTTATTGGTGGTTCTTTTCTTTGCTGATGATGGTGTCCTTTTACTTTAATGAAAGTCTATGCTTTTTCAGTGTTTTTGCTTTTATTTTCAACCTGTCAAACTCCATTTCCCATCATGCTGTCAAAAGATGGTATTCACCCCTTCAAAGGCCTTAAGCCTGCGGCCCGTCAGGCGAACAGCCCGAGAACAGAGCCCAGCAAAACCTACAGCTGGCTGCGACCCCAAATTTTACCAAACGCTCCTAATTTACCAAGACGGTCACAAAATGACTCGTCAAATCGAATTGTTAACTTATATCCTTAATATTTAGCTTGTTAAGTAAAATACATAAGCTGGATTTCATTGTTAGCTTAGCATTTTGCCCCATTTTGAGTAATCCCTCACTGATAATATTAACTCTTCTAAGTTATCCCCAGATTTACGCCCAAATGTTTGAGCTCTAATTGGTCAGTGCACCAAGATTTCTCAGTCTGATTTCCTAAAGCTCACTGTAAGACTCAGTTTAACAGACCTAGCCTTTGATCCAGTTTAGTGGCACACATAGACGTACCGTAGGATAGCTCTCTTGGGGTTCCTGTGCCTCTGCATGGTGCTGGTGCTGATTGGATCGTGGCTGTTTGCTCCCACTTTTCTGTTGCGGTTGACGACACATGAAACCACCAGTCACATAGTAAACCAACCCTCACTGCTGGCCTCAGTGGGTCAGATATATATCAGAGCTTTATTCTCTATCTTTCAAATTTAGTCCCGCTGCTGAAGTGGCGAACCAAACGGTGTAATTTCTTGACCTCTCAAAGATCCGTGGCTCTAAACCAGACGTCTGCCACCACCGTGTTGGCGTGGTGGCTTTGGAGCCAGAGACTTTGACTTTTCCAATCTGAATCTTTAAACCTAAAGAGTCAGTGCTGGGTTGGTACTGATGTAGCTGGTACCACAAGTGGCCATTTTACTGTAAACACTGTTCAAACAAGTGATGAATTTGAGATATGGAACTATGTGTAATGAAAGAGCACAAGCTCTGGAAAAAGCACATTTCTATGGCCAACGAATTCATGCATCTTTGATTTACCCGTAAACGATGTTTGTTGGAAGTCTTTTAAAATCATTGATTTCATGCTAATTTGGTAAGAGTTACGTTTAAATACCAAAGTATTAAAATGGCTGCCTCTCTGCATGTGTGCGTCCCCGGAAGGGTGGACTTCTTGTTTTTGGATGTCTGCAGCAATAACCTTGAAGGATGCAATTTCATCTGTCATTTATTCTTCCCCATCTAGACTGTATCAGGATAAACTGTAACTCCAGTAAGTTAACACTCAAGTTTCATTTTGCTTTCTATGTTGTTGTTGTTTGTTTGAAAAAAAAAAGGAAATGTGCTTTTTTAAAATGTGAGTCCTGCAGCGCCCTCTACCTTCTCCTGTAGGCCTATGAAGTGGAGGATAAGTTGGTTTGAGTGCCCGTAACAGGAACCAGACACTTTGTTCTATTTCTGTTGATCTGCCCGCATCCCAGACTAGACGGCGCTATACTAATGTCAGCTAGACGCATCTGTAATGTTCCATAAATGGGATGCTAATTTTTGGCTAATGAAACAAGAGGCTTCAAACATAATCTGAGGTAACAAGCAGCTAACTACTTAGTGTGTCTTTCAGTACAAATACACACTGAACAAGACATTTTCAGTCTACTGATTAGCAATTTATTAATCCAAATTAGCCAGATGGTCTTTCTGCTTTAAAGGAGCTTAATGAAAACTAAATATACCAAAGATGACTTTAATTTGGCGGTTGAGACCAAAAATGAGACAAAAGGCTCATTTTCTAAATAGACTTGTATGCAATCGACTTTTTTTCATAGTGAGATAAGATGCCCCCTGCAGGCCGTGAGGGAAAATGCAGTTTAAAGGTTCTTCTAGCCAGAGATGGTGCCCACTCTCTTAAATCAGCAATATGAAAAAAATGCCTGAAGATAACGAGCAAAAAACCTGTCTTAAAATACACGTGCAAGTTTGTCACTGAAATACTGAATACGTTTATCTGATGGACTGCAGGTTATTTTATTTAAGAAGTGCTTCAACCACTAATAATATCATTAAATTACATTTAAATTTGGAAATTAAATTCTAAGAGATGTTAATGACTTGATTTTATTTAAAAGGTGTTAAAAGGTGTTAAAAATAAAAACCCTCCTTGTTTTATTCTACCTGCTTTTTAATAATCATTTCAATTTGAATCATTTCACTTATGAAACAAGATATTTTCCTGAATAAGTCTTTGAAAGAGTCAAAATTAATCCAAAGTTGGGAGTTGTGTTATTCTCAGAGTCGTGTTATATATTTAGGCTAATAAAGTATCAGCTATATACAGAGCTTATCTACCCCTCAGCCTCCCCTGCATCAGTGCTTCAATCCTGTTTTGTCCAAAAGGGATCCAAAAGTGTGCAAATACTTTAGAAATAATTCAAGAAAACAGTGTTTAAAAACAACTTCTCATTAATTGATCAAGTCTGATCCTAAACCCTAAACCAGTCCCATCCAAAACTGTGAAAATCACACGATAAGGTTCCACTTTAACGACGAGTTTGAGGTTTTCGTAGGAGGCTGAGTATCCAGACAGGAATCTAAAGATAGCTCTGTTCTGACTCGCAACGGTCAGAGATTATCCAGATGAGCTTAAGTTCAGTAGAAGAAATGATCTGTAGTTTCTCTGAGAGCAGTGACTCTGATCTGCAGTGTAGCGTTCTGGTTGTGTTTACAGATGTAGAGTATCTTGTATTTCTCTCTGTGTATTTCACTGAATAAACCAAACCTTTGTTCCCCAAAGTTCAAACTACACATAAAGCTTTTTTATTAAACCAGACTCAGCCGACGACTTCAGGCTGGCTGTTGGGAAGCAAAGGTTTGGTTTGGGCTTCAGGATGTCTTTAACTTTGTGTTGACCATTGTTCTCAGGCAAGGGACCGGAGACCCTGTATGCCGGGCAAAAGCTCAATGATAATGAATGGCATACAGTGCGTGTGGTGCGCCGCGGCAAAACCTACAAGCTAACGGTTGACGATGATGTAGCAGAAGGTACTTACCTGCATCACCTCGGTCCATGCTTGACGAAATGTTCTTAGTGTTCAGTGGTTTAGACGCACCATGCTGAGGCGTGCTGCTGTTCAGATCATCAGTTTGTAATTCTGCTACAAAGACAGCATGTAGATACGTAGAGACAGTCTGCATCCATCTAATACTGTTAATGTAATTTTCTCCTTAAATCAGCCCTTTTGTGTTAGTGTCAGACAGTGTTCTCTTTTCTTTTCGTTTTTTGTGTTTCTTTTCAACCCATCCCCTCCACCCTCCCCGTCTTCAGGCCAAATGGTGGGCGACCACACTCGTCTGGAGTTCCACAACATCGAAACGGGAATCATGACGGAGCGGAGATTTGTGTCCAGCATCCCGTCCAGCTTCATCGGACACCTGCAGAGCCTCAGGTACTCGCTGCACTTTGCTTTGATAAAAATCCTATATCCTGAAGCATAGACTGTAAAACATGGACATAGTCTGAGTCACATGAAGAGATGTTTTGAAGCCAAAGACGGCCGTCTCTATGCTTGAAATGCTGATTCAGACTTTCGATCAACAAAGAAACAGAAAAAGAAGTGGAGCTGGGGTGGGCAGTGAACGCCCCTTCCCAGCAGCATGCTCCGGTCTAAAAATATGAGTCCAATGCAGAAGTGCTGAAAACTGCAGTTCATCGAGGATCCGCTTGAGGCTGGCTCCGGAAGTACCGGAAACCACATACACACCAATTCAAAGAGACGACCTTCACAGCAGAAATAAACACGTTTACAGCCTGGTTCAAAAGACGAGTGTAGTCTGAATAGCTCATTTCTCAATCGACACACACTGTACGGGGGGTGAATTTTTTTCTAACGCTGTAATTTCAAAAATATTGAGATTACGAGTCTTCCAATGAGAGGCACAGCTGACTTGATTGACAGGTGGGAACACTGTAGCTGTTGGCGAGGAGGATCAAAGCCCGCCTCTTTATGTCACAATCCCTAGACAGCAGCAATATGGCTGCCACCGACAATTGGCCTCAAAACAGCGCTTTAGAAACAGATGGGTGACGTCACGGATACTACGTCCAGTATTTATACAGTCTATTGTTCCTTCTCATGCTTGCAAGTCAGTCAACTAAGCCACGCCCCCAATTATGCAAATGTAGCACACATTTTAGACTTTATATCTTAAAAACCAATGAGTTCTAAAAAACTCACCCCCAGTATATTGTGTCTAAATAAGGAATTGAGCTATTTAGACCATTACAGCCTTAAAGGTGACATATCATGCAAAATTGACTTTTTAATGGTTCTCTACCTGAAATATGTGTCCCTGGCATGTCTACAAATCCCCCGAGAATGAAAAAAATCCATTCTGCCCCTGTTCTGATTTCTCCACCTTTCTGTAAATGTGTGTGAAACGAGCCGTTTCAGACTTCCGTGTTTTTGTTACGTAACAACAATATCCGGTCTGTCACGGAGTCAGAGCTCGGAGCTTGTTCAGCCCATAGACTGTATAAAATAATACTGAATCCCCCCTCCGTTTTTCATTACCTGCACAAATGTGTGCTAACAAGGAGCTTAGGAGGGAGGCATGCTAGTTGTAGGCTGTCTTAATAAACACAAAGGTCGGTTTTACTCCCCACGTCTGCAGATTTGAAGATCTAGTGGATGATTTTTATTTATCATGGATAAGTGCTAGCGCTAATTAGCATAGCCACATAGCTACATGTTCATAGCTGTAGCTGTAGCTGTGTACGAAGACACACGTCGACATACTGACAAATAAAACAACAAGAAACACAAAATATGTGACCAATCCTTCAGAACGGTCCTGCTACAGGCGCCTCTCCGTCAGGATCAGATTCTGGATCAGATTCAGAGGGTTGAAGTAACGGGATCTGTGAGCAGCCGTGTATATTCAGCCAACATGTAAACATTAGATCAACGTGCTGGAGAGCCGAGGCCACATCCACTTCCTGAGGGGGCGTGGTCAGAGAGAAAACAGAGTGTTCTGAGGAGGACTGAAGAAGAGGGCTTTTCAGGTATGCCAAAATCTGATTTCAAAGTGGTTTTTTGAGCATAAACTTTAAAGACATGTTTTGGGGACCTCTTAGACCAATATATATTGATGACAAAAGCGTGATATGTCACCTTTAAACCAGGCTGTTAACATGTTTGATTTACTGTAAAGATCAACCTTATACTCCCTGGCTTTTGCTTCCAGCCTCAAGTGGACGCTTAAGGAACTGTAATTTCAGTGTCAGACACTGAGAGGAACTCACTCCGGTACAATTTCTCACAAATGAACCGGGATATATATTGGGAAACTGTCCTTCTATTTATGTCTTAATTCACAGGGTGTGTCTCTCTGCTGCCACCTGCTGTTTGGTGCCGTGTACTGCATTCAGGATGCATTTTCTCTGCGCCCCGTGTAGCTCCTTTATGTTGAAATGAAGAGGCGCACATAAACATGTACGGCTTACAACAAGAGTCAAATGAGACGAGGAACATGTGACCCACCAGAGGTTTCAGACACATAAAACATTTAATCACAGATTATTCATTAAATGCACTCGCTCTATAATATTTATCTAAAGTTATTCCTGTATATATATTTTTTTTACCTTCATTGGTAAGAGCAGCTGAAGACAGACAAGAAACATTGGGAACAGAGAGTGGGCAGCAAAGGGCCGTGCATGGCTGGGAGTTGAACCAGCGACTGCTGCATGAAGAACTATAGCCTCTGCTTGTGGGGCTCATATTTGTTTTTCAAATATGTAGTTTAACCTTAATATACGGTCCAATGTCCCCTAAGAGTTACGCTATCCATTGACAGATGCTGCTCTATTTGGATGCAGTAAAACAATCAAGAGAAGCTTCTAACTCTGAGCATGCTGCTGTTTGGTTACGTCTCAGCTTTCTGTTCATGAATGACAAATTTTAATGAGCTGAGGAGGTGGTGGAGACCAAATCAGAGTCTAAAGTTATACTGGACTTATTTCTGTCCTCAGGGCTCAACACAAGACAAAGTAAATGTTGTGTTTCTGTAAATGTCTGTATCTAAATGTTCCTTCTGACTGCTTCACGCAGGGATTTTGATCAAATTGCTAATTTTCCAAAAGGCATTTTCTGGATTCTGATCTAACCTTTCCTTCCAATTATTCCTCGCTGACATCTTCTTCTTCTCTCCTCATCGTTATCAGATAATCATTTTAAACCCTTTCTCTCTCCTTTTCAGATTTAACGGCATGCTCTACATCGACCTGTGTAAGAACGGTGACATCGATTACTGCGAGCTCAACGCCCGCTTCGGAGTTCGATCCATTATCGCAGATCCTGTCACCTTCAAGTCCAAGAGCAGCTATCTGAGCCTGGCCACCCTGCAGGCCTACACCTCCATGCACCTCTTCTTCCAGTTCAAGACCACGTCTCCAGACGGCTTCATCATCTTCAACTCCGGAGACGGCAATGACTTCATCGCTGTCGAGCTAGTGAAGGGGTGAGTTTTAAGATCGTGAAAGGAAGCTTGTCAAACTTTTGAACTCTTAATCCATCCTTTATCTGTTCCTCTTATTTCATTAAAGGTTACAGGAGGATGTTCGTCTCAGAAGTTCTGTTCGAAGTGTTTCAGTCATCGAAGTTCTCTCACAAGCTTTTTGAAATCCTCTAACCTTCACTTACTCCCTCTTTCAGATACGTCCACTACGTCTTCGACCTTGGGAATGGACCGAACCTCATCAAGGGGAAAAGTGATCGAGCGCTGAATGACAACCAGTGGCACAACGTAGCCATAACCCGGGACAACAGCAACACACACACTCTGAAAGTGGACGCCACCACAACGATTCAGAGCATCAACGGGGCCAAAAACCTCGATCTGAAAGGTAGAAGAAGGACTTCCTGTCTTTGTTACTCCCCGTGTGTCCAGTGTGCGTACAGAAACACTGGATTTAGATGTTCATTGACTTAAATAGAGACATATATTTAGTTTGTCCAATGTTTGAAACAGGATGGGAAGGGTAACTCACGGTGAGAGCTCATTCAATGCCTCAAATTATGAAATTAACTCTCTATGTCTTTGTAAGGACCCAGCTGATAGATGGAAATCCAACAGGTCTCTTCTGTCCCTCATGTCTCTCTCTTTTCTCCCTGACAGGTGATCTGTTCATCGCTGGACTGGGCCCGGGCATGTATGCGACCCTTCCTAAGCTTGTGGCGTCCAGAGAAGGCTTCCAGGGCTGCTTGGCGTCCGTGGATCTGAATGGTCGCCTGCCGGATCTCCTCAGCGACGCCTTGTTTCGCAGCGGGCAGATTGAGCGCGGATGTGAAGGTACACCGTCCCTCAGAGCCGAGCCCGATTTAAACAACTACAACACAAACTACAACTCCAACTCCAGCAGCCCGTTCTCCCTGCTCAATGCTAACAGTAGCTCCAGCGCCCTGCTCCCGTACCGGAGCCCCTCCGTTCTACTAACTCTACTCGTTGCCTCTCTTACCAACTGTTAGTCAGGCCAAAAATCCAAAACCTCCTCACCCACAAGCCCGCGAGTTATCGACCACATTGGTCGCCCGTTGAAACCCCCCCTCAAAGCAGATTGTGCCAGTGCAGCCACAGAAATCCTGCCAGGTGCTCCGTTTTTATCTTGTGCTTTTGTAGACTTCCATCTTCTCCAGAGTTTTGTGAATTAGTCGAACAGATATCATCGAACAGGACGGTGCAGCAGAGCTCCTGCAGGGTGTCTGGCTCAGGTGTCGTCTTTAACTTATTTTGAGTGTAGAGACAAACGTGCACATTTGAGCTCTGTGGAACATTTTTAATCTTTTGATAAAGAGGAATTCTGACATCGTTGGATCAAGGCCAGGGGCGTCAGTTCAGGGGCCACATACAGACCAAGTTGATTTAAAGTGGGCCGGACCAGTAAAATCATAACATAATAACAACAACTCTAAATGTTTCCCTTTGTTTTAGGGCAAAAAAAGTACAAGAACATTCTTTAAATATTCACATTTAATGAACTATCTTTCTACAAAAACAGCTGTTGTATTTTTCTCCTTGATGAGTCTCATAGTGGGACCAATATTTCACTCTTCAACCCTTCTGTTATGTTGTGGGTCAAATTTACCCTTTTTAAAGTCTATTTTTAGGCATTATATGCCCTCCAAACCAGCTAAATGCAGCATCAACATCATTTCATAGAAAAAAAAAAATCAAAAAAAAAAATCCATATCATGTAAGACTATTGTATTTATATTTAGGGCTTTTCAATGTACATTTAAAAAAAGTTTTAACATAAATTTTTAATGAAAAAGGAGCGAGTTATCCTCATTGAATTATGATCTGTGAGAATTAAAGAACACCAATGCACTAAATATATAGATTTTAAAGGTTAGTAATGGAATTAATAATGAGATTTAAAAAATGTTTATTGGGATTTTTTGGGGGTTCTGACACTTTCGGATAATTAAATATGCACCGGGTCAAGTTGACCCAGGGACATTATTGCTGTCCCTAAAGGCTGATTTATACTTCTGCGTTGAATCAATGGCGTACCCTACGCCGGGGGTCCGCGTAGCTCCTGTACCTACGCCGAGGCCTTCGCACGTAGCTGACTTGCACCTCCTCCAAAATGTAACTCCCCGTAGAGCCGACGCGGACCGCAAGCTCTGTGATTGGTCCGCTCGGCTGCTTTGTCTTTCCCGCATTTACAGCACTTCCGTGATCCCGGACATCGGCCGCACACCGTGTATTTCATCTCCTCCTCTCTATTCTTCATGTAATCATGTCTGTATGATAAACAGCAACATGTATCAGCTGTAGATTAACATAACACGCTCTGAAACTCTGTGGAAAAGTAAACAGAGATCGTAGCGGGACCGGAAGCAGGCGGCCGGCTATCAGAGAGACCGCGCTGCCCTCAGGCGTTTCGGCGGAGAATTGCTGCGCGACACGGACACACCGACGCACAAGTATGTGGGGCTCATGTCCGCGTCAGCCCCTGCTGCGTAGGGGAGACGCAGAAGTATAAATCAGCCTTAAGAAACGAACATAACAGGAGGGTTAAGCCCTGAAACCTGCTGGGAACACACCGAGCACACAGGTTACCCATTCACCTGACACAGAGTGAAATGTTTACTGCAAAAGAACAGATAGATTATAATAATGAAGAAGGTAAAGTTGATTATTTTGGACCCCTCAGCTCCAGCATGAACAGTTTGCTTGCTGGACAGTGATGTATGAAGGGGTGTCGTGCTAGTGTTAGTAGTTAGTTGCAGGGGAACTTTTTAACCGGGGTGGCCAAACTGAGGCTCTCACATAGGCAGGGGTGGCCAGTGCATTTACAAATAAATAACATTTACCATTTCTGGCTTCACAACCTACATTTATTGAAGTATTAAACAGTTGTTATATTCCTTTTGACTTACAAAAACAAAAACATGACAAAGTGGCATAAATCTTCTAAGCTTCATTCTTTAAGGCAGAGCTGTTCAATTAAATATTTGGTTCGATTTTCAGACTAAGGACATGAGGTGGGCCGGACATTTTTAGCAGACAGTGAGCAAAGTTAACCATTTAAAAGAATAACAAATAGATAAGATAACAAACACACTGGATGTTTATTAACGTATTGCCACATCCAAAAGGGCATGAACACAATAAAAGAGCAGCACTTGTCAGTGTTAGAAAAATGTGTCTTTCTTGCCGGACCCAAGTCACAATCATTTGGCTGTTGCTTTCGGGCCGCATGCCGCACTAATAAAGAAATCTACTGCCAGCCTTTTAACTCATCCCAAATTATAGATTTGAACAGAAACCCCACTTCTGACGAGGCAAACAGCCAATCATACTTTAGGGTTTTGGTGTGGCCCCTTGGGTGGCCAATTGGATTTCAAGAGGTGCCAGTGTCACCCTTGGTCACCCCTCTGGACACGCCCCTGGGTAGTGGATCATCTTATAGTGCTCTAAAAAGTCTTTAAGAATCACAACCAGAGACAAACAGAAAGTCATCTATTTTCTCACTTTGAGAAAAAAAAGTCACATGAGTTGGGGTGCTTTGGTTGTTAGCTTCTGCTTGCAGCTGAGAGACCTGCAGGCTGTAATGACCTCAATGTAAGAACTGCACCAATCAAAGTATCAAAGTACCAACAGTTCTTGTTTCTGCCCTGAGAGGCTCAGACTCTGGATGCATGATATGGACTCTTTTAAACCTGATAACTATAACCGTCACACTCAGCATCTTCTCTGGACTAACTCCAGAAGTCCGTCTGTCCATGGTCAGACTCGTGTGGCTGATGTTGTGGATCAGACTGAGAGTGTGTGTAGAGATCACATCATACAGGGTAGGCAGGGATACATCTGCAGGGTAGACTCAGGATCACTGTTCCAAACATTAGCTGCTGAAATCCTCGGTCTTCTTCTACTAAAGGAGAAGGTGTCTCATCAAGTAACCTCACTTATTGTGTCATTCATTGCTTTAGCTTTGAGCGTTGTCTCTGCTGAACTTTCTGCAGATCTCAAACACCTCTCAAATCATCACTGCTAATAATAATGCCGTCATCAAATTGATGCAGCACAACAAACATATATCGGCTACTGCAACTGATGAATGCTGAATTATTAACAAACAGTGCATCCCACTGAAAACACACATTCCTCGGTCTTGACGCCTCGATTGGACGATCAGTGTCTGGAGTCCAGGAGAGGGTTAAAGGCACTGTAACATCTGCAGAGCTTAAATGTGCAGTTTGACACCTGACCCTGACACCATTCTGTCGGAGCGTCTCAGATCTCTATCAGACTCCTGTCCTTCATGTGATCACAGAGGAAACCTGGCTTTCATCATGTCGACTGCGTTCATGCTCACTGCTGCATCAAACCGGGCTTTGAAACATTTTGCATGAGCAGGAATGTCAGTGTGGACGAAATGTTTCCATCCTCCGTGCAGGCCGGACATTCGTTCTTTCTTTTTGTGGTTGTTTCCGTCGTCGTCTGAAGGTTCTGGACCAGCTTCCACTACCTGCTCCTGTTTGCATGCTGACATGTTCCGTACAGCTGTTTCTTCTTCTGCCTGCCATCATCCACCGGGACATTGAGTGTACTGTACGTTGTTTTTTTTAACTTCAGGAGCCCCGTGTTAGACGAATACATGTGCTTGTTGATGTTTCATTTGATTAAAAACAGCATTCTGTGTACTGTGCGTCCTCCTCGCTGTGACAATCTGAATGCTTTAATGCGATTCTTGTTGACTGGACTGTATGTGCTGCAAGAAAGCAACGATTGATTTATTTTTCAAAATAAAATCTCATCAATCACAGTCTGTGGGTGTGATCCATGGCATTCTAACGTCTCATGTTGATGTCTGCTTGTTTGTTTGCTGTATTTGTTTATTTTCTCAGATGTATCATGATTGGTTGATGAGTTGTCGCCTTGTGCTGCTCGCATTTCATTACAAGCTTCATCACATTAACCTGAAATGTGCTTCTCAGGCCAGTCAGCGTCTCAACGCTGCAAAGAACTCGAACCTTATGGAGTGTGTTCGTCTCATTGTCGGTCAAAATATCTTATTACACTTTATATAAGATACACTCACCTGACAGGTCCAGATAAAGGTCTCATTTCAAGATGTTATCAGCCAAAAATTAATAATAATAAGGCAAGGCAGCTTTATTTGTATAGCGCATTTCATACACGAGGGCAACTCAATGTGCTTTACATTAAAACATTAAAAGCATTGGAAACATTCAGACAAGCATAAAAGAACATAATTCAAATGACAAATATAATAAAACAGAAAGGAAAAGGAAAATTAGAAATATATTAAAAATTACATTAAAATTTTAATTTAAAGTGAGTTAAAATGAGCTAAGATAGGAAGGCAGTGGCAAATAAAAAAGTCTTAGTCTTTGATTTAAAAGAGGTGAGAGTTGGAGCAGACCTGCAGCTTTCAGGGAGTGTGTTCTTGGTATGTCGAGCATAACGACTAAACGCTGCTTCACCATGTTTCGTTCTGACTCTAGGGACTGAAAGCAGACCAGTACCTGATGACCTCAGAGGTCCAGGTGGTTCATAAAGTAGCAGCAGATCAGCAATGTATTTTGGGGCCTAAACCATTCAGTGCTTTATAAACCATCAGCAGGATTTTAAAGTCTATTCTCTGACAGACAGGAAGCCAGTGTAGAGATCTAAGAACTGGAGTGATGTGGTCTACTTTGTTGGTCCTTGTTGGACTCGAGCAGCAGCATTCTGTATGAGCTGCAGCCGTCTGATGGACTTTTTAGGGAGTCCTTTAAAGACCCCGTTACAGTAGTCTAGTCTGCTAAAGATAAATGCATGGACAAGTTTTTCTGCATCCTGCTGAGACATAAGTCCTTTAATCCTTGATATATTCTTAAGGTGATAGTAGGCTGACTTTGTGATTGTCTTAATGTGGCTGCTGAAATTAACGTCTGAGTCTAAGACTACACCAAGGTTTCTGGCTTGGTTTGAACATTTCATCTGTACAGATTGAAGCTGAGCAGTAACCTTTAACCTTTCTTCCTTGGCTCCAAAAACAATCATTTCAGTTATTTCTTTGTTTAACTGAAGAAAGTTCTGCCTCGTCCAGTCATTGATTTGTTCAATGCATTTACTCAGTGTTTGTATGGGACTATAATCCCCTGGTGATATATTATATTATTATAACAATAATAACTTTATTTAGAACATTTAAAAACAAATGTTTAAATAGTGCTTAAAACAGAATAAATTGATCAACAGCAGAGCAATAAATTATTTTCATAGAACTTTGATAATACAAATAAAATGATACATAATAATAATAATAATAATAATAATAATAATAATAATAATAATAATAATAAATAAATTAATTAATTAATTAATAATACAACTACAATAATAAATAAAGGGATGAAGTCACATAAAAGCAATTCTGTAAGTCCATATTTTTGGATTCTAATAACTTTAAATATGACGTATGTCTTGACTTGTCTGGTGAATGCAGCTTGTATTAGGTGTGATGAGATATGTCCATCAGTATGAGACAAACACACTCTTTAAGAGTCGACTCTTTGCAGTGAAAGCCAGTCATGGACTCCTCAGGTTGCAGCAATACACAGAATGACCACTAGATGGCGCCACTGCACTGCCAGACATCACTTAACTGAGCAGCACAGAATAACATGATCACCACCTCAGCAGATCAGAAGCAGGAAGCTGAGTAAGTCAGATTAATCCCCCAGACTCCGCCCCCTCCTTCAAATTATCATCAGCTGGCCTGGCCCTGATCCTGGTCCTGAACACTCCTGTAACAGGGCAGCATGCAGCCCCTCAGCAGGTAAGTCAACACTCATACACACATTTTTAAAGATTAAAGCAAAGGGACATCTTTTAAATCCTGATGTCGTCTGATCCTCGATGTGACCCTCTGAAGGGTTATATTGGATCTGAATCTGTCTCTGTCAGTATCCAACATGTGAAGGTTTGTGAAAGTCTCAAGTTTAAGTTGTTGAACTCTTCTGACGTGTGAGGGGTTAGACCCGATGACAATAAATGTGTCTTTTAACCTGAATTTTATTCTACTATTCATCCTGAAATAACAGATGACTTAATTAAGTTAGGGCCCGCTTTGGGCTTCTATACTCACCTCATACATTGAGCTGTTACCTGTCTGTAATGTGAGCAGAAGTCTTAAACATGCTCATCTAAACCAACCTGCAGAAATATAAAGAATAATGTTTAGAGTCTGTCAAAAGAAAATCTTAATCTCAGGTGAACAAACCCGGCTCTAAGTGTGTGTGATGGGTTTCTCTTCAGGTCCCAGCACCACCTGTCAGGAGGACTCCTGCGCCAACATGGGGATCTGCATCCAGCAGTGGGAGAACTACACCTGCGACTGCTCCATGACGTCATACACCGGCACTCAGTGCAACGACCGTGAGTACTGAAGTCACCCTGAATCACATCAAACATGTAGCTCACACTGTGGACTGATTTGAGAAGACGCCTGTGGTTTAAAAACTCAGACTGCACGGCCGCGTCATGAGATTTGCATGACAGAGGGTCAGTCCTGCTGCACACACGGCTTCATGCACGGTGGAAATGAACCGCAGGAACATCGACCTGTTCTCCTTTTGCTTGTTGGCTGTCAAAGGATAAGTGTTGTACCTCTCAACACGGATCCTGTTTGCACATATTTGAAGGTCTTGCGTCAGACCTTTAAGTTTAAGCTTTAAGAGGAGGGTCCTTTCATTTCAGCGTTAGCTCACTCTCCTCAGAGCCTCCAGACTCTCTTCATAGAAACATTTCACTTCACAGAACACAAGTTGTTGGTCTCAATCTTCCTCAAGTTATCGGTTTGTGTGAAAAATATGTGTTGCAATAACTTTACACAATAATTCAAATCACCTGGTTTGAGGAAAGAACCTTGAACTTGGCAGTTGCAAAGACACAATCTACCACTGGAGGGCAGAGCAACATCACAGCTCAGAGAGAGCACACAGGAAGAGAACGCAGCCACACTAAACGATTGTGTTTGAGCTCAATGTTTCTTTTTTCAAGTCTTCAATGTCACTGTTTTAGAATAAATTACACTTTTAAAAGATGGGAGGGGATGCACATTTTTTAGTGTATGGACCTCAGAAGTCTCAGCAGAGGGGACAGTGACTGATATGTAGACTTTAACAGTATCTCTATCTTTATCGGTGCAAAGAGGAGCTGCAGCTTGACACAACAAACATCCACGGCTTGTCCTGCAGGGAGCCAGTTATTGCATGTTATAAATAATATTAATAATAATAATAATAATGCATTTTATTTAAAGCGCCTTTCCAAACACTCAAGGACACTTTACAGAGAGGATAAACACAATAAAAACAACAAGCAAAGTAACACCAAGTTAAAATGAGGCAGTGAACTTAAACAGAGAATGCAGATTTGAACAGATGGGTTTTGAGTTTTGATTTGAATAAGGGAAGTGAATCAGTGTTACGGATGTCTGGTGGGAGTGAGTTCCAGAGTTGGGGAGCAGAGTGACTGAAAGCTCTGCTCCCCATGGTGCTGAGACGGACAGGGGGCACATAGAGGTGGAGGGAGGAGGAAGACCTGAGGGAGCGAGAGGGGGTGACAATGTGGAGGAGATCAGACAGATACGGAGGGGGGGGTGAGGTTGTGGATGGCCTTTAAAAGTATACAGGAGGATTTTGAAGTTGATTCTGAAAATGACCGGGAGTCAGTGGAGCTGCTGGAGGACGGGGGTGATGTGGTGAAAGGAGGGGGTTCTTGTAATGATGCGGGCTGCAGAGTTCTGGACCAGTTGAAGCTTATGGAGGGATTTGTGAGGGACACCGAAGAGAAGTGAATTACAGTAGTCAATACGGGAGGTGACGAGACTGTGGACAAGGATAGCAGTGGTATGAGGGGTGAGAGAGGGGCGGAGACGGTTGATGTTGCGGAGATGGAAATATGCAGACCGGGTTATGTTATTAATATGAGAGTGGAAAGAAAGTGAGCTGTCGAGGATGACACCCAGACTCTTTACCTGAGGGGAGGGGGAAACTGTTTAAAAGAGCAACAAGGAACCTTTAAGTATCCACGTGAGGCGCACTGCTCTATCAGCTAACTCCAATCTAATCCCATTTAGTGTTGCACAAACCTTAACAGACACAACTTCTTCAAGGGTCTGTGAAAACTTCTTTATAATACCAGCTCAAGGCGGGATATTTACGCTTGTCTTCAGTGTAAACGTCACAGAGGCATGATGGTGCTGGATCTCTGTACAATGATGGAGCTGGCAAGTGATGATGTCTGACTTCTGGGGATGAGACTGTGCTCTGAAATCTGGGAACAAGTCTCTGCAAGGTATCACAAGCGTCTTTCAAATGTGCACTTCTGTAAAAGTCTTTAAGTTTTCCAGAACTTTGAAGCAGTGAAGTTTTGATGTCTGTTCACACACATCCTTCACAGTGTGAAGTCTTGCCTGTCTAACGAGGGAGGCAGTGAGGACATGATATCGAAAGCGTGCTGTGAAAGCCACCGCGCAAAGTTTGCAACGTTGAAGTGGACGAAGCAACAGAGACAGTTTTTAAATTTATATCGAGGCTACGTGTAATCGGCTTCAACCTCAGCTCATCCTGTTACTTGTCGCTCTTCCGGGTATTCCTGTCGCGCGATATAAACGTCACCCTACTTTTATTTAAAATATTTTATTTGTAACTTTTGTAATGCAACTACAAGACAAAACAAATACAATCAAACAGGGGCTCAGACATGTGAAATGAAATAAAATAAAATTGATAAAATGAAAAATAAAAAACAGACAAATAAATTTATAGAAAACACGTGAAGAAAATGTTTGTTGAGAAATGATTTTAAATAACAAAATAAACGAAGATAAGTGTAGTGGCCATTTGTCATAAAAAACTCAAAGAATAATTAAAGTATCAAACTCAAACTTTAAAGCTGGGGTTGGGAGTCTGGGAAAACCAGCATGGATTTGAATGTAGCTTTTCCTCATGACTCTGTCTAACCCCTCCCCTCCTCCCTCGGAGCTCCTCCAAAACGACGCCCCCCCCGCTCACATGCACGAGCGCCGCTGATTCTCGACCATATGATCGTGACTGATTCAAAACCGGTCCTAACCAAAACATTCTCATAGTGAAAGTTAAAAACACAAACAAACATGGCTGCTGTTAGTACTCACAACTAGCATGCTAGCATTATCCAGTTGTACCGGTGACACGATATCAGGAGAAAAGTTATAACACATATATAATACTGTAACAGCTCTACTGTTTGTTAAACGTGTTCAGTGTAGATGTTCTTAGTTCCTACAGTGTTGACGGTCAGTGAAGGCATCAGGAGAGGTGTAGAGTGTGGGAGTGGGAGAGAGGAGAGACAAGAGGAGAAGTTCTTCATTCATTCAAACATTGATTGTTGTTTTGTTGGTTGTCGTGATCACGGCCGACAGTGACCGGTTATTAAAGCTCAACGTGTTCACCAATCGGCTCGTCATCACTACAGCATCCGGACGGACGCTACAATAAATATATATTTTCTGTAGGACTTACTGAACGTCATTAATTATTCTGCTTGTTGGTGAGAGCTTTTTAGACTCTGATCCGGACTACAGTCCTGAGCAAAGCACCTCATCAGGTCAGAGGGGACTGGCCCGGGGAAATGTACGCGCAAGAGGAGGGCAGAACGGCTGGACGGGATTTGATTGGTTTAAAATTTGGGGAGCCAAAAAACGGTGATTGGTTGGTGTTTTCCCAGGTTTACTACTTTTTTTCACTCTTTTTTAGGAACACATCATGTAATGATTGCCATCAGGACATAAAGATCATTTTAACCAGTATGACAAAAAGTGTATCTAAATCTGATTACCAACCCCAGCTTTAACTAAACTTAATCAAAGGGTCACTGATGCACCGTGGGGATGTGATGTACGCAGGCAAAAGTCTAATGTCCATGCAGGAGTTCAGCGGTTTTCAGTGGTTTATTTCTGATGGAAGCAAGCAAACAAGAAGGAACAAATAAAATCACAGCTCCTGCTGCCTCTGTTGCGCTGGTAAAAAAACATAGGCCCACCCAGGTGCATGCCGGCCTTCTGCCACCTGCCTACCTAAATGACCTCCGGTGCCCACAGTTCCTCATTACCAAAGAAACAAAAACAAACAAAAGAAATACTAAATATTCAAAAAATCTAAATATACTAAACAAATGACTAACAAAAAGTATAACCCCCAAATCTAACTTAAATGAGTTATAAAAAGAAAAGTTTAGATAAATCTAACAACTAATACTACTTATTAATTCCAAACTAAATAAACAACTAAATACAAAAAATAAACAAATATCTCCAACAATAAGTAATAAATTAAATAGAAATACATATATACACATAAACACACATATGCACACACATGCATACGTATGCATACACATACATACACACATAAATAATGTAGAGAGAAAGCAGAGAAAAAAAACAACATAAAAAGACCATACAAAGCTGCCAATTATAATGCGTACTCTGGAGTGCTTCCCATAGGAAAAGAAATTTAGAGAGGAGGTCTCAAAAGTGTTTCATTTATGTCTCCTAGACAACAATGAGATCTGTTTGAAAGCAAAATGAGACTATAGCTTATGTCTCCTGTTTCTCATTCTTGCCTTTAGAAAAAAAGTTGCAAAAAGTCTCAGCTTAGTCTCCCTTTCAGTTCAAAAGGAGATCTCGTCAGAATCTGAAATGATTCTCAGGTATTTCTCAAGTTTTGTGACTCCTTTTGAGCTCAGGTGGAGAAATCAGGGAGCTCTCTCAATTGTCTAGTGGCCTAGCGGACTAAGCGCCCCACATACAGAGGCTACAGTCCTCGTCGTAGGGGTCGCCGGTTCGATTCCCGGACGGTCGACCATTTCCTGCATGCCTTCCCCCCGCTCACTACTCCCCACATTTCCTGTCTCTCTTCAGCTGTCCTGTCAAATAAAGGCCAAAAGGCCAAAAAATACATTTAAAAAAAGAGAAGAAAATTAGCCATTAATGAGATCTCTCATTTAAGTCTCAAATAAGACTCATGTAATGGTCTCAACTATTTCTCCTAGTGAATTTTAGGAGAAACGAATGAGAACAATTTGAAACTTGAATGAGGCTGAAGTGAGAATCTCAATTTTGTCTCCAGATACTTAGAAGAGAAAGCTTTGAGCAATAAAATTTGCCTCTGGGATGTGTCAAGTCTGCATATGTATAAAGAAATTCTCCACTTCCATCACACGTCAATCTCATCCAAAAAGGCAAGGAACGGGCTCCAGATAGCTGAGAATGTCTTCACAGAGCTAGATTGCAGGAACCTTAGTCTCTCCATTTGTATGACTGACATCATGTTAGAAATCCATTCCTGAAAAGAAGGAGGGGATGGAGACTTCCATTGCTTCAAAATAAGTCTCTTGGCAACTATCATCCCCAGTGCTAGTGATCTTCACACAGAGGAGGAGAGATCCTTAGTGGACTGTGAACAGCCAAAGATTGCAAGTCCAGGTTCTAACGTTACCCTACTTCACGTGGAAGTTTTACTCTGGGACTTGCAGGAAAGTTTGGGTGAAAGTTTAAGATGCAAACGAAGCACACCCTGAACATTTGTGGAACTTTTCAGGAGTTTTGTGCTCTCCTCTCCGGACGTTGACTCCCCTCTCACCCTACGTCAACACAAGCAGCTGGAGATCAGTGGAGCAGGACTCACAGAGTGAAGACGTATACAGCCTTTTCCACACAAACCTGTGATGTCAAACGGTGATAACTCAAATGAAGAAGCAGTTCTTGTTTCCTCTTTTCGTGCACGCGCTCACTCAGGATCTGCACACTCAGACAGGACGCTCCGACGCAGGCAGCTGTCTGTCTGTTGACTCAGGGTTGCATCATTGCCCGGGTCCAGATGGGGGGCGATGTGTCCTGGCCCTGCAGATTACTATCACAGAGGAATATTTGATTAACTAAACCATTAAAGGTCTCATTAGCGGGTCCATTGCCTGGTCAATGATCTCACTGCAGATGAATGCAGGACATTTACAGAGGCACGGGAAAACACCGCCTGTTCAACTCTCAGATAAAATAAAACATTATTCCTGCTTTCAGGAAAACTTTACTTCATGAAGAAGATGTAATAAAATACCTCTTGATAACGAACACACTATGAACACTGTGGATCCTGGTCTGAGATCTTAGAGTCACTGAAACCCCTTTCAAACAAGACCTCCTCACAACTTCAAGAGAACTTCAGGACGTAAAGGTCCTGACATTTTTAGGACTTTGCCTCTCACAGCGGGAGATCGTCTGACACCAGACTTCCACCAGATTTTAAGGAACGCAGCACGGCGCAGGACCTCCGGACAGCTGGAGTCATGTGACCGAGGTTTTCCCACTGTAATCACTGAATCAAGGATTCTCCTCCTCCTCCTCTCCTCATCCATGTTGTCTTTCTGGTCCTCTGAAAATCTCTGACCTGTTGACTCCAGGCCTGGCTCCGCTCATCATGACAGTTTGTTGTTGTAGTTAAGTGAAATACGATCTGGTGATAACACAGAGTGTTTGATTCTGAAAATTAACCGGATGTTTTCATTTTGTTTTGGTGCCTGACTTCCTGTCCCGCTCCATCTGCTCTGTTGAGATTGATGCGTCGTGCTCCGGCATCCGGCAGAAGTAGAAGTCTTGTGTCTCTGATCCGGAGGGCTCCGACCTGCCGGATCTGAGACGCAGCTGGAACACAATGGAGCAGATCCAGTGGAAGTTAACACATTGACTAGAATAGAAGCCAGATCTGGTGCTGTGACAGCTCAGAGACGGACTGTCGGATCTGATGGAATTTGGCCTGGAGACTCTTGCAGCTCTTGAGTTTTCTGGGTGGGCTTCAGGTTGGTGCAGGGGATTGTGCTGCTACCTCATAACACGAAGGTTCCTGGTTCTGGTAGTTTTAAGGAGTTCTGTGCACGTGTGAATACAGCTACAGCTCTTCTTTTGTTTAATCCATCATTTCAACTTTTATCACTTAAGATATTTTGACCAGAAACACTTCCTTTTGTAAAACTCAGGATGTGTTTTACAAAACATCGTTATCTTCAATATTAAACACAGTCCGATCTTCAGTGTCTTAAAGACTCCTCCCCGATGCACACGAGAAACAACCGGAGGAGGATTCAATCTCTCACTGTAGGGATGCTTTGTAAGCGAAGCAGCTTGAGCTAAAAAACACAGAGAGACGTGCATTAAAGAAAGGACGTCATCTGATCTGTTTCAAGCTCAGCCCAACCAATCAAAAAGTACCTGGACGCCGAGTCTAAGATCTGGCTCAGGACTTCAGTGCACGCGATCGGCATCAAAATAACCTTTACTGGAAAGAAATACGGGACGCCGGTTTGTAAGGAGCTGTGTGAAGACGCTCTGTGTTGTCCTGCCAGCTCCGTTAGGGAGGGTCTTGCAGGTATTCATGTTCCAGCGTTGATGGGGGGGGGTGGGCCATCTGGTCACAAGTGAGCAGGCTGGCAGGCAATCAGAGCAATCGGCGGGGTGACAGAGAGGCTATTTTCTCCTTCACTGGTCTTTATTTCAGTTCTGCTGCATTCTAGATCATTCCCATCGATCCCCCGACCTCCTCAGCCCTACCCCGAGCGTTAACACCAGGAGCGTGAAGCTGTGTCTTTATGCACAGCAGCCCCACTTCAAGCCTGGACCGGCTTTACGTCTAGTCCTGGATGTGTAGAAGTTTTTGAAAATGAAAGCGTAAAAATCAGCGTCCGTACGAACAGAAATCATGCTTTACCTGCTCTTTGTTTTATTTTAGCTTTAAGGAGAAAGCACAGACACATTTAAAACTTTTTATGAAGAGGAGACAATTAAAGTTGATTCTCAAACTGATGGAAGGAAACGCTCGGTATTGGGAAGCGAGAGCGTCAACACGAACATCCAAATGAAGCATGATGAGCGCCTGAAAGCGATGGCTGCTCTGAGCCACAATGTGTGGGAGACTTAGTTGTAATGTGAATTCAACCGTGCAGAAAGCTCCTGAAAACTTGAGCATGTGTGATCACAAACAGCTGAAATCTTCCCCCGAGAAAGATGTGTACAAGAGGTCTACGTGAGCCCCGATGTGAGGACAGAGCAGGAGTTTAAATCTCTGCAGCTTTCCTGTCAATAAAAACATGTTGATCTGGACTTTTAAGGTAAACCTGGCTGATTTGAAGTCCAATAAGATACTTTGTGCTTGGAATAAAACAAAAAACACTTAAGTTTTTCCGCCGCATCATAACGCATCCATCTAGGAACCCGACCACAGTCTGACGATGATTTAGCCTCTCTGAGCCACGGCTAGTTTTCGTGTCTTTGCGGGCCAGTACTTGGTTGCACAAGCTCTACTTAAGGTTGTTATCATGGTCAAGGTTTTACGGCGTACTTGAGAGCCATGTAGCACCAAACACAGATAGCTGTGTGGATCTGAAGGACAGGAGTGGCTACACACTTCCTCTACTGTTGTGTGTTTTAAAATAAGTGCAGATACGCTTTTTAGTCCGTATGCATGATATATTCCTCTGATCGTAGCGGTCTGAGAGCTGTGTGAAGGTTTGGAAAGGTGCTGAACTTGCAGCTGAATGTCATGGTATCGGTGTCAGCTCCTTCCTGGTCGGTGCAGATAGCAGAGTCTGGAGGAGGAGGAGCCGATGCGACCCGGTCGTCTCTGTGTGTTATGCAAAAACTGGAAATGAGCTGTGTTAATAAACTGTTGATAAGTGGAGGCTAATGTGTTTATTGACCTTCACCTTGCATGTCTGCCTCGGCTGCTGTGTGTGTGAGAGCTTCACAGCGCTCGGTTCCGCCTTGCATAAATCTGGAGCAGGAGGTAAAAAAGCTGGAGAGCAGGAAATGAAGAGGGGGAGGGGGAGGAGGTGGAGGGCAGCAGGGGCAGGAGGAGCCGGCGTTCTCCTGCAGGTGGAGGAAAAACAGCCATGCATCACGGCGGACAGGTCATTTGAACAGTGCAATGCTGCGTCTGAGTGTTCCTGAGATTAGGGAGGCTAATAATTTCTGAGGCCCGTGCTTTATGTTAATGTGACAGGCCTCGCTGTTTATTTCTGCTGAGGCACCGTCTTTGTGGTGCTTAATTCCACTTTAATGGAACTGTTGTGTTAGTATCAACAGCCACCTCCCAGATTTACAGCCGACCTGAATTAACTGCTTTTTACGGCAGAGGACGTCCTCTGATTATTCTGCACGTGTGTCCACAGAAGCAAGGACACTTCAGACGGACCAACTTTCCTCAACAAAAATAAAGAATCTCACTCCGACATGTGAAATGCTTCTGACAGCCAAAGCTGGGCTTTTGTACTGCGTTTTCCTGGAAGGTTAAAGGAGCCATTCTCTGCGAGTTTGGGATGTTTCTCTTTGAAAGAAACTTGAAAGAGATTTTCAGTCTCTTATTTTTTCTCATCACTCTGATTTTTCACAGCTTCGCTATAAGCTCTAAAAATAAATCACACCATGAATGAAACCAGTGGAAACAGACTTCATATATTTATGTGGCTTCCTGGCAGCAACCTGGTCTCTTAAAGACGAAACATTTTGTGTTTTAAGCAAACTGAGGAGGTAAAAGAAGAAAGCATGTTTCCTGTAAGTGTGCAAAATATCTCACTACACTTATTAGAAGCCATACTGACCCAACAAGTCCAGATATAGATCTTACGTTAAGATATTACAACCCCAAAGTAAGAACTAAATTCCTTGCAATGATCAAAGATGGCTGCCAATGCGGCAACATTTTCTCAAACTAAGTTTAACATTGTGTTTCAAGAAACTTATCAAGGAAATAAAACTCCGGGGCGCTGGTGGCCTAGCGGTCTAAGCGGCCCACATACAGAGGCTACAGTCCTTGTCACAGGGGTCGCTGGATCGATTCCTGGCCGGTCGACCATTCCCTGCATGTCTTCCCCTGCTCTCTACTCCCCAAATTTCCTGTCTCTCTTCAGCTGTCCTATCAAATAAAGGCAAAAAGGCCAAAAATATAACTTAAAAAAAAAGAGAAGAATATAAAACCCTGACAAGAAGCAGAGATCACTTTTCACTTACTTAAAGGCACTGTGTTATGTTGATTCTGGCGCCCCCTGTGGATGAAGTTTGTAGTGTTCCTCCGGGATGAAGACTGCATTTCCCATGAGCACCATCACCCTCTGTGATAAAGATGTGTATCATTAGTTGTTGAAGGAAATGAATGAATACAGATTATAATCCTACTTTTCTTCATTCAGACAAATTTTAGATGCAAAGAGAATTGAGGGTTGAGGGTCAGATTCAGAGTCTAGGCGGTCTGCTTCAAGGACTTCAGCCTCTGTGACCTCTCTTCAGATCACTATTAATCAAGTTCCTACTTTGTTTAATCTTTGAGGCATTTTTCTACATTTTAAATATGCTCTCTCAGCAATAAGTAGACATTTAGTCCTTATTTTGGTTTCACTCCTTCTCCTGAGGTAAATCACAGGAAGTTCAGTCTGATTCTTTCTCCCACTCTTCATTCAGGTCAAGCATCCCGTCTCATTTCAGGCACAGCGTGACAGTGGCGCCACACAGTTTACCAATTAGGTTAAGTCAAGATGGATGAGGTTCAGGCTGACAGTCTGAGAAATAACTTCTGTTACGTCTTTTAAAAGAAGGGTGTCTTACTTTTATCCAGAGCATCCAACAAAATGGTACATACTGTATAAATCATGGAGGTAATCTCAGTGACGTCGAGGCGTTGTGACACTGAGATTGGTTACGTAGGACGTGTACAAGTTAACATCGCAATACTTTGCCGGATGCTGGGGCACGACGCATCAATCTTAACAGAGCAGATGGAGCGGGACAGGAAGTCAGGCACCAAAACAAAATGAAAACATCCGGTTAATTTTCAGAATAAAACACTCTGTGTTATCACCAGATCGTATTTCACTTAACTACAACAACAAACCGTCATGATGAGCGGAGCCAGGCCTGGAGTCAACAGGTCAGAGGTTTTCAGAGGACCAGAAAGACAACATGGAGGAGGAGAAAACGGGACGCGGGAAAACCTTGGTCACATGACTCCAGCTGTCCGGCGGTCCTGCTCCATGCTCGGTACTGAAAACACAGATGATGGTAGTTGAAGGACGAGAGAGAAAGGAGCCGGACCTTAGCGGATTGGAGACAGACTGGACATGGATCTAGTGGAAGTCCCGTGTAATGTGTGGAGACGGCACTGGGCATGAACACTACAGCATAATCAGCCTGTGTCTGGCCACATATTAAACCACCAGCACTAAAAGTTAGAGATATTTTGGCTTCAGCTTTGTACAGCTGGAGGCATTGGAGACGAGTTATCTTGTGGTTCTGATGTGACACACACACGGAGACACTGAGAGGGACACACATAAAGAAATGAATGAGTAAGCGTCTCAGATTGAGCGAGAGGAAAACTGAAACTGATATCTAAAGACAAAAAGAGAGATTACCTGACGAAAACATAATCAAACCAGAACACCTTTTGATTCTGCGTCTTTCATTGAGCATCTGTCTACCTGCCATCACATGAGTCATATCATACGTTGACTGCGGACACCAATCTGTCTCAGTGCCTCCCAAAATAGTAAACCACCAAAGCTGGGAAGCTTAATGGCTGCTGATACTCTCGCCAGTAATAGAACAAGGGCTGAAAGTGAAATTAGGACACTGATTCTGTTGCTATTTCTGAAGCTTTTGTGTCAGTCACCAACAGGAGAGCAGCAAACGCCCAAACCAGGCAGCTCGCCACAAGCATCACGGATCTGCATCTGGAGCTCAGGCACTTAACGTCTGTCTGTCTCTCCAGGTGTTCATGCATTCATTTCAACGTGTAGCTCTAAAACGTTGATGCAGGAAGTAACATCTCCTACATATTTACAGTCGGTTTGTTATCAGCTGCAGAAATGTGTACAGCTGCAGGTTAGGTTTACTAAACTCACAGATTGATCCAAACAAAAAAATGTCATGCAGAATCTGATCAAGAAGGAAAGAAGAACATCAGAGCTTTCTTCAAACAAGATTCTTAAAATCTTTTTTTTTACCTGCGTACAATCTGCGCCTGCTGATACATACCCAGACCACAATCTGAAACCCGGACACTTCTGATACCTTAAGTTGTGTCAGTGTCCTTCAGGATCTGAATATGAATAAACAAGATTCACCTTTTTCAAATTGTCATGAAATGACACTGGCTTCCAGTTGCAGCTCGCATCAGATACAAAACTCTAATCATGACTTACAAAGCAGTAACCAAAACCGCTCCAGTTTACCTGGAACCCCTCATCCAGGTCTACTGCCCTTCTCGCCCGCTACGCTCAGCCTCTGAAAAGCGCCTAGTGCTTCCAGCACACAAGGCCTCAAAATCAAAATCCCGAGCTCGACTCTTCTCTTCTGTTGCCCCTAAAGTCCCTCTCTACTTTCAAAAGACAGCTAAAGACCCAGCTCTTTAGGAAGCACTATGCACTTAGCTAGACTGTTCTCCACTGTTGTCCCCAGTGGCAGATCATGTCTTCCAGCTACAGTTGACTCACACTGTCCTGCTCTACTCTGGGAATCTGTGTTCAGCTCTTGAGTGACCCAGGACTTGGTACTTTGGTCATTATTGTGGTGATGTTAATTGTTGATGATGATAATGGAAGGTCTTAAATTGTTTGGTTGCTTCATTGTAGATGTTCCTTATTTTGAAAAAAAAAAAAAATCCTTATTTCCTTATTTACTTTTGTGTATTGCCTTTACACTGCTTGGCAGTACCTGCACCCAAATGGACATGAAGCACTTTGTTACTCTTACTGATCTTGTTTCCTCTTGTCTGGATCTTTGCTTGTGTTGTTCTTGTTCTCGTATGTACGTCGCTTTGGATAAAAGCGTCTGCTAAATGACATTGTAACATTGTAAATATCTATTTCAGGTTAGTGCATGTAAAATAAGTCCTCTTGTTTCTGTCTGTGAGCACCCCCCTCACATGAGACCCTTTATCCTGACACTACAGGAACACATCATGAGGTTCAGTGTAAAGTGCTTCATTATAAAGACACAGTGCTTCTGGTGTTTCACCTTTAACATTACGTGTAATTAAATTGGAGGATTTCCAAACATTGGGAAACGTCTTTCATCAGAAGTCCAGACTGTGTGATCGCTTCAGCTCCTGAGACTCTGAAACTTAATCTGCTCTGATTCTCGAGGTGGAGGGAGGTTTTTTTTAAAATTCATCTTCAGCAGCTGGGGCGAGAAACGCCTCTGACTCTCCTCCTTCAGCCAGAGGGGATAAAGTGCAGAAGCTGAATTTAATCTCGGCCACATGAAAGAAACGAAGTGAAATCCACGGCGGTGATGGTTAAGACCCCTGGTGCTGTATTTAGCGATATTGATTCCTGATTTTTATTCATCAGCATCCGTGAAATTAAAACATTATTCTTAAAGAAAGTGAACGAGACATCCGGTGCATTGTAAATAAAATATATATAACTTGTTGAACAGCGTCTTGCACAATGTTGCATCACTTCGTTTCACTTTGGTCGACTCGCTCACTGCAGAGTCGTTGAAGTTATTTCATGACAGCGAGTTAAACAGAGCAGGATGACCGTGCAGATGTGTGGAAAACATCCAGTTTTATTTGGTCTTCAAATTAAAGCAATGACTGATAGTTGTTGAAATAGATTTCTTTATCACCAAGTATTTCCAACAACTCTCTCTCAGGTAATCTGTGGCTCAAAGAATGAGGTGTAATGAAACACGGCAGCTGCGTGTCCGTGATTTCACACATGGAGCTCGCTGACTCGTGTTTTATTTTGTGGATGAAAGATGGTCGTAAAGATTTGTCAGTTTTAAGTACTTTAAGTCATTTATGCAGCAAAGAACAGAGCAATCACTAACTAATTATGCCCCTACTGATGCATGCAGATATCCTGTTAACAGTGTCCTACACAAAGAAATGCCTCTGAACCCTCTTTGGTATGTTCTCCTTTTTTCGGCCCCTCTGTTCAGTTTGAGAGGTTTCATGTTGTGGAATAAACTAAAGGAGTAAAAGATCAAACACTGCGGTCCGTCTCCGATCCGTCACTGGATCTGATAGGTTTCTTTTCTTGTCAATGTGTTAGCTTCCACTGGATCCGCTCCGTTGCGTTCCGGCTGCGTCCCTGATCCGGCAGGTCAGAGCTCTCTGGATCAGATACACAAGACTTCTATTTTTGCCGGATGCCGGAGCCCGACCCATCAATCTCAACAGAGCAGATGGAGCGGGACAGGAAGTCAGGCACCAAAACAACATGAAAACATCCGGTTAATTTTCAGAATAAAACACTCTGTGTTATCACCAGATCGTATTTCACTTAACTACAACAACAAACCGTCATGATGAGCGGAGCCAGGCCTGGAGTCAACAGGTCAGAGGTTTTCAGAGGACCAGAAAGACAACATGGATGAGGAGAGGAGGAGGAGAATCCTTGATTCAGGGATTACCGCGGGAAAACCTCGATCACATGACTCCAGCTGTTCGGCATCCATACATTTCACCGCTTGACATTTTGAGTCTCATTCCCTCGGTTCAGTCACAGTACGGGAGCAGGTGTTGGACTGTTTCATCCTCATCATGGGAGGGCGTCGGGTATTTACTTGCGGTCACGAAGCGGCTCTGCTGCACTGCCGTACCGCCGCCCTGACAGGAAGTCTGTCAACACTTATCAACCACACCGTGTCCTGCAGGTTTTCAGATATCACTTTATCAGACATCAGCATATTTATAATGAATCAGTTCGCCATCCTGGTCTTCATTTATGACGTTATGTTAGTTTGGACGTAGAGCGCGTTCAGGTTATGTACACGTTTCTGTTCTGAAGAGGAGCCTTTTCCAGTCACACCCTCCAACGGTTCTCCTCTCCCTCTCCTCTCTTTCTGGTACCCTCCCTCTCTCTCTCTCTCTCTCTCTCTTTCTCTCCCTCTCTCTTTCTCTGTGGCTGCTCTGGGATCCAGATCATTGCTGCTGTCCTTTCTTGAAGTGCGCGTGGCGATATGAGGCGTACATCAGAAGCTGCTCTTTGACTTGAAGTGGAGGAACAGAGGGAGAGGATTTTCCCCTTTTGCTTTCATGCTTTGATTTTATGGATTCTTCTGAAATCTTAAAGAAGTTACACACGAGGAGCTCTCAGGAGGAGATCCAGTGGATGTACAATGCTCTCTTTTTAATGGCACTATTTCAGTCTGCAAGTTCCCCAGGATCAGACTCGGTCCTCCTCCTCTCTCTGGATCTGGATATTAAATTCAGATGTCTTTTTCATTATTTGAAGACAGATGAAGAAATTTGCAGGTGGATTGGAAAATGAGTGAATCAGCAAACGGCTGCAGGAGCTGAGTCCCATCATTCAGAGGAGGAGGAGGCGTCCGAACATCCTGACTGAGACAAACCGGTCTCTGGATAGAGTTTATCTTTCAGGACTTTTAAAGCTCCTCTGATGGAAATAAAGACTGAAATTGAAACCGATGCTTCAATATGACCTAAAGAGGCAACCAACCATGAGCGACCAGATTTCTGGAGTTTGAAGTCGGACAAAGTCAGCAAAGAAATGAGTTAGTGTTCGTCCACAGGGGGCGCCATACTCGACCCATCCAAACAGTTCCTCACAGGAGTTTTGAGTTCCTGAGGATCTCTTTTTTTTTTTTGGTGACTGGTCTCTGAAACCGTCTCAGACTTCTGAAGACTTCGTCGTGGTCTTCTTCTTATTATGGGGTTTTCTCAATCATGAAACTTTTCTGCAGAGCACTCCGTCGTGTCTGTTTGAAACCCATCATGTGCCCCATAGGTGCTCTGCCTCTACTGGGTCTGATAAAAGGGGGCTCTTCCCAGACCCCTGCTCTGGGTGTCCTCTCACACACGGTCTGGATGGGGTGGCTTATTCTGGGATGTTTCGCTGCTTCTGGAAAGCAGAACTCATCGTCCCCACCGAGGATGATTGTGAACTCTGTGAGGGTCTCGGTACCTCAGGTGGTCGCGGCGTCGTATACTCACCCTGAGCAGCATCAGCAGCACGGTGCGAGGCAGCGTTCCTCCAACCAACCCGTCTCCATTTACAGGTCGGCAGCGTCACTGAAGGGGGGGCATGGTGAGTGGGACAACCTTTGGAGACGTATAGCATCATGCTTCAGTTAAAAATGATTCCAGTGTGTGTGCTCCAGTATCTTCTCTAATCTCCTCTCTGTTTGTTTGCTGTTTAACCCTTAGTTGCACTAATTCTCCTTAAAGGACTTTAAATAGCTACAAAAAAAATATCTTGAGATACTCTGATACTGATGCTACTTTCTCTTCTCCAAAACAGTGACATACTTCTATCTTAAACTGCTGCACCTACCTCTCTTAGAGCGATGAAGATTCAAAGCTGATGCTGCATTTGTTTTCTGACTCCCTTTTGCTAATGGCAAGAGGAAGGTTGTGGGCCAAACTGAGGCTAACTGAAGCTCATCTAGCATACAGGCTAAGAGTCTTTTGTTGTACTGAGCTAGGACAATAAATTACTGCCACCGAGCAGTAATTGTTGCAATCATTAAGACTCCATACAGGGTGAGGATGTGCCAAAAACTGCAGTTCCTTGAGTGTCCACATGAGGCTGGCGCCAAAAGCCAAAGAATCCCCATTACAGCCCCTGTTAGAAGCTCTGAGGAGCTTTAACTGATGCCTCTTTGTGTCCTACAGTGTGAAGTGAGATTATCAGACATGATGTGTTCAGGTTGTTCAAGTGTCTCTGTTCAGAGCTCTGCTGGTAAAGTTTGTCAGAGAGAAGTAAGTTATCAAGCAGGGGGAGTTTTCCTTCTTTAGATCATTTCCATTTGACATAATGTTTCGTCCTCATGGCTGATACTGGAGCAGGATTATCAAAAAGACGTATATGTTCCGTTGAAGTTGCAGACAGAGAAACTTGGCGTGTGAATGCTTCACTGCTCTTTGAGGACTAAAGAGTTCAGCCGTGTGCATATTTACGTTTATCAGACATTTTTTGTTAGGCCGGAGCTCACATCATGACACTGTGGCATTTTTGCAACATCTTCAGTGAGGAAAGTAGCTATTGGCTGTACTACAAGTCGCTAAATGACATCATCACTTAATTTGCATGCTTGAAATTGTAATTAACGCTGTAGGAGAGACGTGTAGCCTCCAGGGAGAGACAAAAAATACCCTAGGAGCCTACAACAAATCAAAGTAAAACATACAATTTTTCAAGTATAACATTTTCTACGTTTATTGCATCAGAGGGTGATGGTGTTTATGGGAAATGCAGTCTTCATCCACAACAACAGTGTCGATTTCGTCCAGAGGGGGCGGCAGAATCAACACAACATGAAAACTTCTAACAGCGTCTTTGAAATCACACTTTTACTAAGTTAAGCAGAAATCAAGACTAATTCAGCCCGCCTCAGCTCCACCTCTTTGCCTATTTCTAGCTTAGCCCGAAGTCAGGTGGAGTCAGCATTTTCAATATTGCAACCTCCAGCATTTTGATTCATAACATCCATGTTTTAAACAGTCTGTGCGTCTCTGGTGTAATCTACTGTGGGTCAGAACTCAACTCTGCGTGGCAGTAAGGATGAGGACTGTTGTGGTTTCACTCATGTCTATACTCTAGTGGCAGAGCTGTTGTACATCTGTTCGCTTGTTATTTCTGAGTTTGTGTTTTTGTGTTTCCTTCGTCGGGCTCTGTAAAAAACATTTTAAGTGATTTGAAGATCTTTTTAATCAGGCTCCCTGCAGAGAGCGACATTAGAGGAGACAGATCTCTGCGGCGTGTGTCTGCGGACGAGCTGCTGCTATTTGTGGATGAATTAAGCGTCGTGGTGATTGCAGTGGGACACCTTTTGGTCCTTGTTATGTGCTGATTATTGCAATCATCGTTCTTCTGCAGACAACTTTCCAGAAGAACTTGGAGAGGCCAGGTGTGTGAGAAGAGTGTTGAAACACCAAGATAGTTTACTAATTTGTGCACAGACTCTGCTGTAGATGAGAGGTTCTGCAGAAAGATGATTGGTCTCCATCTGGACGATCATCAGTGCAGTTTTCTGAACACTAGAGAGGATGAGAGAAGGACCTGCATGGCTCCAGGTGCTGGACCTTACTGCATCATTCAGACGGATTTACCTGATGCACCGGTTGTAATAACATTTGTTGCATGTCAGAAGCTGCTTTTCTTCTCTTACCCATTGACTCAAACAAAGTCAGCTGACCTGAATTTGCGGCCGACAGATCCTTGACCTTGTTTATCATCAGATGTTTCTGGATACAGGTCTTATTCCCACATGAACCTATAAATTGAACGCTAATTGACACACTCGAGATGCATCCTCTGTTTAGTTTAGAGTTAAGTTTTTTATTTCTCCTCCCCTCTCCAGCTGGGACGACGTACATCTTCGGCAAAGGAGGAGGCCTCATCACGTTCAGGTGGCCGGCCAACGAGAGACCGAGCACGAGGACGGACAGGCTGACCGTCGGCTTCAGCACCTCGCTGAAGGAGGGCATCCTGGTCAGGATTGACAGCGCACCTGGTCTGGGGGACTACCTCATGCTGCACATAGTAAGTTCTCACACTCTGCATATGTGTGTCCTGTTTGTGCTGGTTATGGCGCCCCCTGTGGACAAAGGGATACCTCTTATTTCTAACATCCTGCTTTCTTCTAACAGCCTCATGTATCACTCACTGTGAATATTTGCTGTGGAGAAGCAGTAAAGGCTGTTTCTCCAGGGCGCTGTCAGTCATGTGGTCTGACACCTACCCCCCTCATAGTGTTAACAGGCATTATAAGAACGTATTGAAGTAGCCAGAACTGTTCCTGAAGGTCTTGTTTGCTGATTCAGGTCATAAAGAGGAATCACGGTTAATTTTAGTCAGTTTCACAACCAACTTAAAACTCATCACAGGAGCTTTAACTCGCTGCATCATTAGCAGGTCAGCATGTAAAGCTCTTCATGTTAGTATACGTCATATCATCGTCTTGAGGCACACCTAGAGTTCACAACGTACCATGAATTGTCCGACTGAGATAACCAATACTCGTGCGTTTCTCATTTCAGCAACAAGGTAAAATAGGAGTGACGTTCAACATCGGCACGGTGGACATCAGTGTGCAGGAGAGCAGCACTCCGGTGAACGATGGGAAGTATCACGTGGTCCGCTTCACCAGGAACGGAGGCAACGCGACGCTCCAGGTGGATAACTGGTCGATCAATGAGCACTTCCCGACAGGTACGACACTAAATCATCTTCCCCGTCTAACACACACCATCCCTCCATATGTCATTATTAATTTAAATCCTGATTTCATCACGTTGTGTTTAGTAAGCTGAAAACACTCTGAAATGAGCACATACTTAAAAAGTGCATGATAGAGAGTCAGTATAGAAGCACCTAAAGGACTCAAGTGAACACCTGCTAGAAGGAGGATGTAATCTGAGGGCTCTGAGGACCTCTGCTGGTCTTTACAGGAACAGCAACATCCAGACAATGAGGCCAGTTTATAACCTCTTTGACAAAATATCTGCAAATAAATTAAAATATGTATTAAAATAAAATTAAGAGTGTATTCAAAAATATATATGTATGCATACACATACACATACTTTATTATGCACATTAAAGTGAATCAAGACATTGAATGCAGCATGAAACACGCTCAGAAACACACAGGTGGGTCTTGGTGTTACAGCGGGGCTGCTGAAGATCTTTAGGGGATTATATCTACATCCAAACGTCTTTAAACAAGGTTGATGTGATACTGCTCTGAAGTAAAAATTCAATGCAACCTAACATGACACAAACCAGGCTGATAACTGACTGACTTTACAGTTTTAATCGGGTGATTTGACTCATTTCTTCAAATGTGCGAATGCAGAAATTAAAGTTTTTTCTTTGTTGCTTTTGCACATCTTTAAAAACTTTCCTGAATCTAAACACTTGATTTCACCTCATCAGGCTGCAACCTGATACCTCTACGACGACAGAGTATTCAATAACATATTTATGTGTCAAAAGAGAGTGAATTAAAACATACAGATTTCTTCTTTGATGTAATGTGGAGCAGCTTAAGTTTAAATAGTGTCTACTTCACCTGAGTCCAGCTGTTTGTTTAAAGTATTAGAGCTTTATTAAGATGCACGTGAGACACAGAGATATATTTAACCTCCAAGAAAAGCACTTCTTTGTCCATAAATATCTGCTGCTTTAAAGAGCTCAAACAATAAACAGGAGAAAGCTCCGAGTGGAAGTTAAAGTGCTGTGGATGACAGCGCCCTGGCTGACCTGTGTCCCATGACAGAATCTACCGCACAAACTTCACACGGGGATAATAAAGGTCATAAGATGTGATCACTGATTGTTTCTGAGCGTGAGTCCTTACCGGAAGACTTAGAGTGGACCGTGTCTGCACCGATCCTGCTGCTGTACCTTCCTCGTGTCTGAGAAAGAGCTCCCACGTCTGTTCCCGTAAAGGCTGGAGTGTGTCAGAACACGAGGGGAAGAAAAAGAAGAAGTAGCTGCAGAAATTCAAACTTTCACTCCAACGTTTTTCTTTTCTTTCACACAATCATCCACACACTGAGTCTCTGTTCGTGCATATTGTCTGTTTTTGGAACAACACATCTAAATCCTCTAAGTGACCCTGAATCTAAACGTCTTTAATAAATTAAATCTTCAGATAAAGTATTTTAAACATGTTGTAAATGTGAGGTGATATTTGAGAGGTGACATGGTGCTGACAGTCCATAAATGTTTTTATAAATGTCTCCTTAAACTTTAAAGGGAACAGCGACATTGAACGCTATCAAATGGCCAATAAGAAAATTCCTTTCAAATACACCCGACCAGTAGAGGAGTGGCTGCAGGAGAAAGGTAACTTAAATCAACATGTTCTGCTTTTTCTCTTCTTATACTTAGATGTTCAAACATAACCTACAAAGACTTTATGAAGATCTCTAACTGAAGTGATTTTTTCCATTTCTGCAAAACACGATGAGTTAACGTTACTTGCATGAATGCAAACTGTGCATGCAACCTCATGTGGAGCTAACCATTGGCTTAAAATCAAACATAAACCAGGGAAATAAATGAACACATAAAATGTGAGATAAATCTATTTATAATTAAAATAAATGTATTGCATGATCATGTTTGCTTATGTGTCAAGTCTGAGGGTCTTATTTGAAATATGTGAGAGCAACGACCAGTGCAAAGAGTGTTAGGGTGTGTTACGGCGTCCTGCATTTTTTCAGTTTGATTTCCAAAATGCGCTTTTTTTATGTGCAAAGTGCAAAAACAAAAAGGTGAAGATAGTGCTGGGCGATTATGAAAATGATGGTTTTGTTATTTTTTAAGTTATATTTTTTGGCCTTATTGCCTTTATTTGATAGGACAGCTGAAGAGAGACAGGAAATGTGGGGAGTAGAGAGCGGGGGAGGACATGCAGGAAATGGTCGACCGGCCAGGAATCGAACCGGCAACCCCTGCAACAAGGACTGTAGGCCCTGTATGTGGGGCGCTTAGACCACTAGGCCACCAGCGCCCCATGGGAATATTATCACGATGAAATATTTCATATCAGTCATATCAATAATTATCACGATAAATATCAAATCATTAAATCATCATTTAAGTATTTCATTTAAATGTAAAGTCAGATTTTTGCTCCTGAGTGAAAGTTGAAGACAGTTTGGATTTAGTTTTCTGATGAACTTCATGAATCCATCTCTGACGGTGCTAACAGGAAGCAGGTCTTTAGTGTAAAATGAAATTTTTGTGATTTTAGTTTGTAGATTCTTATTTTTCTCAGGTTGAGATTATTTGCATAAATTAAATTAAATTAAATTAAATTTAAAACAAAGATATATCAAACTGTATCCTGTGTTTGAGTTTAGAAGGGTATTATTTTGAGTTGTGCTCTCCCCTTTAAGATTACATTCAGCTCCGAACATCTTTTAGCCCCGCCTACCTCTCACCCTGCAACATGATTGGCTGTTCAATGCAGTCTTCTTCTTCTGTCTAATGTCGGTTGGCAACTAGTGTTTAAGGCTCATTAGCGCCCCCCTTTCCAGTGGTAGGGAGATGTAATTACAGGTTTATTTATATACAATTTTTATCGAACATTTATTTTATTTATATTGAGAAAAATTATATCGCGATAATTATTACTGAATTATAGCCCAGCACTATGTGAAGAATAGCTTCAAAAAATACTTTAATCAGACGTTGCTAGTCTTAGAAGAATTGCATCATTTGCTCCTAATGTATTTAAGATAGTCAACACCGTGCCCCAAAAGCCAAGAACGTCTGTTTCTACTGCAGAGTTAAACGTATCCTCAGCTTGGTACGAAATTCAGATTTTGTCTCCAAAGCTCATGTCTCTATTCTTATAACCTGCATGATGTTGAATATATTTCCAACTTTTATTACAAGAGGAGAGAAGGGGGAGATGTAGCATCTTTCTTTGTGTTCAGTCATTAATCGTACACATCTGCTTAAGCACTGCTTGCACTGGTCGTTGCAGCAACTCATTGTCTTGTTAGTTACCTGTGCAGCTCGTTCTGTGTTTGAGTTTAATCGTGGAAAACGTCTTACACCTGGATGTCTCCTCTAGGACGGCAGCTAACAATTTTCAACACCCAAGCAACAGTCATTATCGGAGGTAGCGATCGTAGCCGGCCCTTTCAGGGTCAGCTGTCGGGCCTGTATTACAACGGCCTCAAGGTGTTGGGCATGGCCGCCGAGGGCAACGCTAACATCAAGATTAATGGCAGTGTGAGGTTGGTAGGTGATGTGCCCAGCGGAGGCTCAGCCAGGACTACGGCCTTGGCCCCTGAGATGTCCACTACCTTCATAGAAACAACGACCATGATGTCCACGACCACCACACGGAAACACAGATCATCTTCAACCGTACAGGTAAGGACACACTTTCATGGAGACGACCTGATGTCACACCTAGCATGAAACACCATGGGGCACAGACCAAGTGCAACATGGTCTTTGACACAGGATTTTGAGGCTTTAATGTGATCATTGTTGTCCCAGACTGTGCACCACTTAACTAGCATAAGACAGTCGGCCACACCCTAAATTACCGTGCACCATGAGCTATGGACCATGCACTAAAGATCATTCAAATAGGCCCCTGAAGTGTTGTTGTAATGTACTGTCACTATGTGCTGCCAAACATCCTCCATGCACCTTGCCTCTGATTTCAGAGATCTCTCTGTTAAAATAGCCTGCTCTACGTTTCTTGCAGCATTGACCTTTCCCCCCTTCTCTGTTTGTTTCTGTTTGTTTTTGTTGCGACTGTGACCTCTGATGACCTCTGATGACCATGAAGCATTCGACAGATGAAATCGTGTCGTCTGCAGAGTGTTCGAGCGATGACGAAGACCTGGAGGAGTGTGAAACTAGCCATGCAGGTGGGCTAGGTTAGTTTGCATTTGCTTGCTTTCTCTGTGCTTTCAATTTCATCTGCACCTGAGGATCGAGGTATCCTCAGAGCATCACGCCCCCATGGTTGGAAAAAGTGTAACCTCATAAAATGACCAATGCAGTAACAGCAGGATAAGTTGCTCCACACATAGAGAGACTGATCGTTAAAACTCAAATTCAAATTGAAGATAGTCGAACTGGAACATCACAGTTAATACATACATACTGCAGCATGTTGCTAACACAGAGCACCATCAGTATCAGGAGATACACTTCACATGGGGTTTAAAAAGTGGTCAACATGGTCTCCAGTAAACATACAAACTTTGCCTGCAGAGGGGAACATAAGGGTTAGTACATGTCATCATAAATGTGCAAAGTTTGTATGATGGGGAATCATGTTTTCTGCTCTGATGCTGCAAACTGTTCACATCGTGTTGGGTCCACAGCTCATTCACACGTCTGCTGATTTTCATTTTGACTTTTTCTTTTGAACTTTAGTTCCTAAAACTCAGCGTGTTGGCTTCACTACATTTATGTTTTTATTTTAGTTTTCTCATCTGTGATTTTTCATACTTAGAGGCTTGCAGTGGTACATGTGATAGAGAACAGGTATCATTGAATTTCTGTGTACAAGTTTTCCTTTTTTTGGGTCATACTTTTGCTTTTAGGTGTATTTGTTATTCTGTCTTTTTTGTATCTAAATATGAAAATTCTAAAATGTTTTAGATTGTGATTACCTCTAGATTCAGGTTTGAAAAAATGTGGGAATTTCCAGATTTTACAGACTTTGTTTCGTATGAAGCAGCAGGCAGCCATGTTCTCTTATCCTGAATAACAAGTTTAAATTTAAGTTTATAACACCTCTAAGCTGTTAGGAGATCACAGACAAAAGATACAATTAAAAATGCAACATTACCTCCACAAAAAAATCAGATAATCTCAAATTATTTTGAGATATCCAACCTTAACTCACAAGAGCCAACAACCAACATCTTCAAAGGACTACTGTTGGACACCAATCATAATAAATACATGACGTCTTCACCATTTATAGATATCAAAGTATTGTTACAGCAGAAGAGAATGTAGTCTTGTTAAAAATACTTTGTTCCATACACTAATTTTGGGGTTTCTGTTAAAAAACACACTTTCAGCTGCAGGATATTTATACAGTACGTTAATGAATATTATTATATTTTGAATGTTGCGTTACATATGTAAAAAAAAAAGCTCTGTTAAGCTAGGGGCAAAAAAAGTGTAGTCTGAAAAATATACAGAGGTCTAAAAGGTATGTAAGCGCATGAAAAGTTTCTGAGAAACCTCCCAATAATACAATTTATATTCCACATTTTACAGTACTTGAGATTAAAGGCTGATTTATACTTCTGCGTTGAATCAACGGCGTACCCTACGCCGGGGGTCCGCGTAGCTCCCGTACCTACGCCGTGGCCTACGCACGTAGCTGACGTGCACCTCCTCCAAAATGTAACTCCCCGTAGAGCCGACGCGGACCGCAAGCTCTGTGATTGGTCCGCTCGGCGGCTTTGTCTTTCCTGCATTTACAACACTTCTGGGATCCCGGACATCGGCCGCACTTTTCATCTCCTCCTCTCTATTCTTCATGTAATCATGTCTGTATGATAAACAGCAACATGTATCAGCTGTAGATTAACATAACACGCTCTGAATCGCTGTGGAAAAGTAAACAGAGATCGTAGCGGGACTGGAAGCAGGCGGCCGGCTATCAGAGAGGCCGCACTGCCCTCAGGCGTTTCGGCAGAGAATTGCTGCGCGACACGGAAACACCGACGCACAAGTATGTGGGGCTCATGTCCGTGTCAGCCCCTGCTGCGTAGGGGAGACGCAGAAGTATAAATCAGCCTTAAGTGTCCATACTAAACACTGGGTGTGATGTATGTACGCAATGTTACAGAGGTAAAACTAATGAGTTAGGTTTGGAGATCTTGGTCTGGATTAAAATAAGTACATAGATACGTACATACCCCTTAAATCATAGCTTTCCTCATGTCATTTAAGGATCCAACAAAAATCTGGTTGACAAAGTGAGTGCAGTTTGGTTGAGTGGTTGAATCTTGTTTTTTCAAGATGAAACCAAAAAACTAAACTAAACAGAGAAAACCAAAACAAAGATGCGATAAGATATTTTCTGATTCCTGATTTTGTGCTCAAATCTAAAGAATCAGATAAATCCTATTTATTCCCTTGTTGTTTTTTAATAAAACTTACTCTTGCATGACTTCACGCTCTCTGTGGGACGCTCTAATTTATCATATCTTAATTCTGATGTGTTCCAGGTCGTAAGTTGTATAAACCTTGATAATCTGATGCACTCTAGTCATTTTACAGCTCTTAGATTCAAAAGCAGCCGTGAAGACGATGGATAGTAAAAAATGGAAGACCGATCCGACCATATTTAATTTAAAAACATACTTTGACAGCCCTTGACTAGCATCAGAGCATAGCTAACGTTAGCATTAACCACTTTTTAGTTAATATTTACTCAAAAAAATCCCATGTGATTGGAAATGATTTTGCACAATTAACATGAATGTTTATTATTACTTCACGTTAGCTAGCTGATAACACAATGATGTACTCTAAAGGGGTCTGAGACGTTGGTGTTACGGTTTGATGATCGCTCAGCCTGTTTCTTTGTTTTATTTCGGTTTCATCTTGATAAAGAAAGAAGGGATGATACATGAATTTGGTCGGAGTAAGTTAGTTAACATCACCGTCATTGTCAACATTCAGTCTCACACTGGACCTGGTCTTCTTGGTGACTGAAGCATCCCCCCACCCACCGCCCCACCAACCAGACTCCATCATTTATCACACGTCACTCGACTGTAGTCACGTATTTCTTTAAAAATACATTTAAATGAGCTGCACATAAAACGAGTTAGATCATGCATTTACATCAGATTGAGATGTACGAGCTGCTCTGCTGACCATGTTGAAGGACATTCCCATATTTTTTCAAAGACTCAGTGAAAGGTTGTGGTGTAGACGGGTTCAGAGCTGTGCTGGTTAGCCTGAGATTCATGGGGATTTGTGAAGAAAGACAAAGACAGGGCCCCAGTCATCCAGTCATGTGTTTACACAGAAATTCACACCATCCTAACCCTAACATCAATTTAACGTTGACAGCGCATGCTTTGGTTTTTAATTTTCCTTTGTTGTATCACTTTGAGAGTCAATGCTAGTTCCTGTTTGTCTTTTCTAAATTTGAATTATAGAGACATCATCTCACTAATCACCAATTATCCAAAAACACATTTTTGTATTTTGGCCTCATCATGTGTGGCATGACGTTTTGGTGGGTGATAATTGTTTTGTCCACTTTTCTTTGGGGTACCATGGGGCTTTTAGGGAAACCATCTCTGTTTCTACAAAGAAAAATTTAAAGGCAAAAGAAATAATTTCTCACCTAAGTTCCAGAAAAAGGCGACGGTGGTTGTATCTGAAAACTCCCTTTAAATTGTCCGTCATCCCTCCAGTTCCCTCCCCTCCTGCCATCCTGTTCTGCAGTCTTAAAGACTTTTAAACGTATTCTGGTGCAGATTAAATATTTCTTTTGCCACAAATTCTACTTTTCTCCGCTTTAATATTTTCTCTTAAGCCATCATTGGTACCAAAATCTTTCAATCATTCTCTTCAGGGTGACCTCTGATCATTTCTTGGCATGCTTTTGATCCTTAACTCCATGACCCTTCATATTTATACTAACTTGTTTGCTTTGTCTGCATTCGTGTTTACGTTAAAACCATTTTTGCAGTCGCAGCGACATCCAGTGTCGTCTGTCTAACCCCACACTGTCTTACTGTGTCAGTGTGGCTGTTGTCCTGAGAAGTTATCCAGTGATTCTGTTCTCTGTTGTAAAGATGTAGTGCTATCGTTTCCTTTTGTTTAATTCCATAAGATGGCAACTAAAAAGGTTTCCTAAAGACAGGAAGCTTCTCGATATATGATGAGGGAGAACAGACCAAAGATATTCTGAACCAGGAACAATAATAGTCCAAAATACCTCCTGACTAATCATTAAATATACTTTTATATCCTACTAGTTACATTTTCTAAGCCGTCAGTGTCGTGTCTAAATCCAAAAGTGCCTTAAACCTGCAATATTTTTAGTTGCCAGCAGGGGGTGACTCTGTCTGAATGTATTGAACTCATAGACTGTAAATAAAAATGGACAGCGTTGCTCCGCCCTTTCCCGTTGTACGGTTCTGGAGCCAACAATCCCGCTCCTGGGCGCAGCCATTGTGCAGCCAGAGCCTGTGAATCCACTGTAACGAGCTCCCCCCTACAGTGTAGCGTAACAAGTTACTGTGTGTCCTTTAAAGTTTCCCTCTACGGCGGCTGTGAATGAAAGGAAACCCGGAAGTAAAACCTGTTTTTTAAACTCTAATAACTAACGAAAAAGAAACTTTTCAGGAAAAAGAGGCCTTGAACACAAAACAGTCAAATACTAACTACATATCACCACAGCATACAGATGTGAGAAACATTTGTACGACGTGTATTTATTTTTTAAAGTTTGACTGCTGACAGATTTTTTTACCTATACTGCAGCCAGCCACCAGGGGGCAGACACACTGCTGAAAGCTTCATTTTCAGCCGAGCGAGATGCACCCCTGATTGAAGTCTATGAAAAAAACGCCCCTACTTCTTATTTTATTAATTAGCTCGGTAAACATTTTTCAAACGAGTTAACCCGGCTCATGAGCTTCTTAATTAGCCCAAGTTCTAAATTATTAGCCCCTTCAAATAAATGTCACTTGGTTTCCGATCTGGACATTTTAATGGGGGAAACTGTCCAGTAGCGTTAGAGGTTCAGAGGCCAAGTGTTTCAAACTGGATCAGGCATGCCCAATTTATAACTTCACATGCTGTGATGTCAAGGAAAGCTTAGCATAACTGGAAGATGTCACCAACCTACCAACCTATAATATCGTTTTGTCCATGCACATGACGTCACTGTTCGTAGAGTCACCGTGGTCACATGCAATGAGAGGCAGAAACATGAAGCTAACTCCCTTTTAACCTGGCCAGATCACCATGTCTTATTTTGCAGAGCTAACCTGGACCAGCGGTCTCATTAATAAACGTTGCTTATGCACGAAACAGGGCCTGAAAGCTGCGAACGCCACTTTTCACGCTAAGTTTGTGACCTACAAAAATTAAGCTGACGAGAAAATGTGTGCACAAGTTAGCAAACTCTCACCCATGAGTACGCACATTTTGGAGGCAGGGTAAAAAAAACCTGTCGTCTCAAACCATCACAGATCCACGACAGCATATAGACACTTTAGTTACTGTAGATACCGCAAACTCGACGACCGTTACATCCCTTTCATCAGGCGATAGAAACTGGACTCCAAAGGTGACGCGTTCAGCCTCGTTTCCTCTCCAGATACTGTTTTCTTAAGCGTACATTCAAAGCTAGCTTAAAAACTCAATAACAATGACTCTGTGAATAGACAGTGAGCGTAGTCAGACTTGTGCCATCTTATGGAATTCCTCTCATGATTTTATTCTTTGGCTAGTGAAACCCACATGGTTTTCCATGTAGGTAAATAATGACCGAAGTCAAAAGTCACAGTGGGGTTAAAGCTGGTATCCATATATCTTTATGAAATAACGTATGTTCCTTTTGGTGTATTATACCGTGATACAGAGAGACTACTCTGTTCCTAAACCAGTCCTTAAAAGCCTTTTGTTTGCACAAGCGAAGCAAAGTGGGCACAACTTAGCTCTTCACCTCTTCATAGACTTTAAAAAACAGAATAAATGCAGGCAAAACCGCTCCTTTATGATGTCTCTGGACCTTCTTGCTAACATCACAGCCTGTAGTGGTTATGATTTCCTATGAAAAATAAAATATGACATAATTTCATAGCATAGACGAAATGCCGTCATCGTAACCATCTCCAGCCTCCCTTTATTCCAGAATAAACTACTAATAAAATCATATTACAGACACGTGTTTTCTGACACACTGATGTGATAGCAGTATTTCAGCTGGTTGAAAACTGGTTAAAATCAGGACTACGATTAGGGAGCTAGAAGACGTCAGATTGTTCAGAAGCTCCGTGATAACAAGTCTACTTCTGAGTTTACATTTTCTCAGTAATCATTTCCTTTTATTTCATATATAACGATCCTATTTAAGTTAAATAGACGTTAAAGGAGTTGTGAGAGCCTACATTAGAATCCCAATAAATACATTCATTGAGGATTCACATTGCTATTGTGTTCCTATGTTAACCTAACCCTCTGGTCCAGATGTAATCACTTACCCTCTCTAATAAAAAGAATAGATGTCACATAGTAGATATTAGAATACGTCACCTTCAGTCACCACTATCCTCACTGTTATGGATCCCAGCTTTAAGCTCATCTTTTGACTCTTGATCATACTTGAAGAATCATTCTACATAAAGAACATGACAAAGTATTTTGGATTCATGTTGTGTTTTCTGTTTTGTTTTTTTTTCCTCCTCCCAATTTCAGTTTGTTCAGATTGAGCTGTGTCCCAATTGCATATACTGCACATCACTCTGACCGGGCTGTTCTTGTGGTTCTGGTCATTATTATGATCTGTTTGCGGTTGGGGGGGGTGGGGGGGTTGGGGGTGGGTGTTAAAAATAAATTGGGAGCAGTCGCGCTGAAAAAGTGACAAAATGTATGCTCGGATGTGTGAAATGTGGGTGTGGTGTTAGCGTTAACTTTTGCGTCCCAAAAGAAAACAGAAACGGGAGAATTGGCTGATTTTTAAAGTTGTTTCCGTGTGTCGCATCACGACGAGTATCACATGTTGTTTCTTGACAGTACAAACTGCATCATTTACAAAGTGAAGCCTCAGAGTGCAGGATTGGGACACAGCTTCTATCTCCTTTTCTTTTTCTAACATCGGTCAGTCTTACCTGCCCCACCCCAGTTTGCTGTGTTGTTTCTTTTCTACTTTCCCTAAATGCAACTTACTTTAAGCATGCATCAACATCCTGCAGTACGACTAAAACTAAACCAAAAAAATCTTAAAAATAACCCATCGTCAGCCAGTACCGTCTCTCTCTAATGTACGCCCAGACTGCACGGCCGGTTCATGTTTAAAGACTAACATTACTGATAGATCTGCCATCGAGAAACACCTGAGAGAGGAGCTCGTCCTGCAGCGAGTGCCCCTCTCAACAGTGTCTGTTTTCTATTGTGTGCATCTGGTTGTAGTGTGTGCAAAATTTTAAATGGCTTTGTTCTTTCATCGTAACATTTTTCATTTAGTACTTTTGACTGGTCATATTTTTGTATTTATCCAATTGATCACTGGCATTTTGGTTCTGATTATGGTTTTTGGCTTATTAAGTATGTTTGGTTTGTTTTTTTGTCAATCAGATAATATTCAGAACACAGTGGGAACTACTTTTTTATATAATTTGACTCTTTTGGATTTGGAACTACTTCAGTGACTAACTTGTGCGTTTAAATTCTAATACGATAAGTTTGCGGGGATGTATTATGTTCTAAAACAAAAAAACTAATTGCACAATCAGTCTGCTTCATGCACTTTACATGTACGCCAAAACCCACAACATTAGTAGTTGATGCAGTTCCAGATCCACTCCTCACATATATCTTCCATTTTTCAGATTTTTTTAAATCCAAACAAACCTTTGCAGATTAATATTTTGAATTTAAGACAAAAAACAAATGAATTGCATGGCTAAGAAGTTGCAGTTTAGGGTTTGTCAGACTTGTCAGTGTTAGAGTTCTTCTGTTCTTTTCTGTAGATGGGCATGTATATTGCTCATTGTTTGTATATCCCCATCCCTTCCTTACAGCCAAAAGCTCTAATGCCGCCCGACCGCTTCGTACTGCCTTTACATGGACATGGCAACTGACTTACACTGTCACCCTCATCACCCTCATTTCCTATGTAGTATGTTCATAGGTCCCACCCCTTCTTCACCTTCTCCCTTGTCTTTAGAGATATTGAAATATGAAGTCATCCATCCATTCTACACTAAAGAACAAATGACAATTTAAGCAAAAACTGTAACATGAATAGATTTTAGATACTATTGAAGTCTATTGCAATGGAAAAAAATGTAGATACACATTTTTGTAAAAACAAATTATTTACCAGGAAAAAACCAAAACATAAAAAAACAGAATTATGGTGTTTATTTTTTGTTATGTGGTGTGGATGTATGTGTTGTTGCCTCCCTGTACCGTCGTGTTTCAAGATAGAACACTACAATGAATAAAAATGATCTTCAACGGTACCTAGCGGCTATCCAACATTCTTACAACCTTTTCTTTATAAACTCTTTTCTTCATGCCTAAATCATGCGGGCAATTTGTTGATGTAAGTTTACGATGCTCAGTTTCTCTTTCTCTCTCTCAATGTGTGTTTTTATTTAAAGGTGCAGTTTGTAAACTTTGAGGGATACAACATGTCAAGATGTTCTTTCTTTGCTGTGTTGGTCGTATATTTACCTCCTCAAAGTGTGTCTACAAGACGATCATGTTTGTACGAACGACACGCTCAGATTGTTATTCTTAAAATTAACCGGATGTTTTAATGTTGTTTTGGTGCCTGACTTCCTGTCCCGCTCCATCTGCTCTGTTGAGATTGATGCGTCGTGCTCCGGCATCCTGCAAAAATAGAAGTCTTGTGTATCTGATCCGGAGGGCTCTGACCTGCCGGATCAGAGACGCAGCCGGAACGCAACGGAGCAGATCCAGTGGAAGTTAACACGTTGGCTAGAATAGAAACCTATCTGATCTGGTGCCGTGACGGATCAGAGAGCGCAAATGTTTAACTAACTCTAGCGTGAGAAAAACTCTAATTTTACACGACATGATCAAATATCTGCCTGAAGCGTCCTCAATCCCCAAGTTTGCAAACTGCATCTCAGATGAAGCTGTTAAAAATGAGTTTTGATGGTATTTTAATTGAAATGTTTGAAGAGGTGGTATTATGCTTTTGTCATATTTTAATAAAAAATGTTAAATCAAAATGTTGGATATTACACATAGGCAAAGGTAAACTTGTATTGAAGTAACCCCCGGCAAAGATTGCAGGCTGCTTTGAAGAGCTTGCTTACAAATACCTCTTTTCGACCAACGCAAGAGCTCGTTGAACTTGCTAACCAACGCGGCACCCGTTAGTTTTTCCGCCCGCTCGAGCCCGTGGAAGAGGCACGTCATGACATCAGATTTACGGGAACGCTTTCCCCAGCAGCGCTAGCGGGAACTTTCCCTCACAACAACAACGATGGCGGACAACAGCAACTTGTCTCCTTGGCCGACCTCTGCTTTGCCTTGGAATCCATTAGTCTCTTTGATTTTTTCACTGCAGGACAATGGAGGAAACACGTTGGGTTTGTGTTTTTGATCACAGCAACCCCGCCCCTTGCCCCTGACGTAAGCGGCTCGCAGTTCTAGACCAGCAAAGAGTTGGAGCCGCTCTGGAACCGGTTTTCCAGTTCTCAATTGAGCGCCGGCTCCGAACCGGCCCTGAAACTGCCTCGGTCGAAAAGGGGTAAAAGTCACATGAGAATTCAGCTTGATCTACTCGAGATTTGCTGAAATCATGACATCATCAGTTGATGTATCTTCATAAAAGGGGTTCTGTAATGCTGGGGGGCTCTTAAAGAGACAGTAGCAGAAATTAAGGGTTTAAGATTTTTCTTATATGAGGTCTAAAAACGAGCATAATACCCCCTCTTTAATAAAGTGACCTTGTATGTTCTCTGATCGTCTGCCTGTGAACGAATGTCTCGCTGCCTGTTTTTAAATGAGTCTGAACTCTGAGGATGCAGCTGCTCGATGGCACTTTGAATGTTCACTCTCTGCTGGATGAAACACTGCTTAACGTCAATTAACACATGCCTCCTAAAATATCATTAACTCACTCAATAAAATACAGTCAGAAGTGAGGCTGGTATAAATCACATTCTTATTCTTAGATTTTTTTTGTTGTCCTCGTGTTTTGCAATTGAATTGATCCAAAGGTCTGCAGAAAAGTAATAAAGCTGTTAAGAGTGTGAGGGCTGAGACATCTGCACAAGTGGGATTGGAATTGAAAACAAACTGCAACATTTCAGATGTTTTCATGTCAAAAAATGAGCACGCCTCTCAGAAACACGTGTGTAAAATAAGAGTACGTTATTAAAAGAAGAACAGGATGACCTATTATTGTTTTTAACTACAGGACGCTGTAAAAGCAGCCTGCATGGATGTAAATGTGTCTCTCATTGAGGCCAGTATTTCACTAAGAGTGAGCATTCAGGTGACTCTTGATATTGTGTGCATGTATGACTATTACAAGATATAGTTCAATAGCTTTCTCTTGGTATCAGAGCTGTTCTGGAGGAGCGTCACTGTCACTTTAAGAACAAAATACGCCAAACAAACCAACGTTTTTAGAAGTTGTCGGTAGAAGACGATCCGGAGTCAGAGAAGAAGAGTCAGAAATCAATCAATGAAAGAATACATGATGAGTAATACACAAATGTTCCATCTCTGTGATAAAACCTCGCTAGAATCCAATTAATCCTCCATCCCCTCGACCTTCGTCTCTCTGAGTCACCATGGTCATGAATACATGAAAAGCTAATGGCCTCTCTGATTAAATTAGATCCTGACTTTTCAATATGGTATGCACGAACCTGCGTACGTATTTGTGCAGCTTTGTTGTACCATAATGTTTCAGCATAATTAAAGTGACATATGTCTCAGAGCTGAAGGTCGGATTTGAACCCCGGCCACACACATGGCGTGTGATTTGTCCACCAGCGCCACAGTAATGGATATTTTTTTACTTATGTCGCATGATAATATCTGGAACATCTTTTTCACGTAGAAGTATTCAGGTGCTGCTCAGACTTTGAGTCATTTCAGGAACGGAGAGGCAGAACTTTGAGTTTAAAGAGATCTGATGTAGACTAACAAAGGATTGAAAGTGAACACAGTGCTGCTGGTTCTTAAAAACAGTCCAATCTCAAGTATTCAACATGTGCCCGTGTAGCTGGTGAAGACAGATGAAGTGTACCTCCTGAGCTCCTCTGTACCTGAGAAACATTTGTAGACATGCAACAATATTCTGTTTTAGTGTATAAAAATCAAAAGGCTCAAGATGATGCTGATCTGGAGTTTTAATATCTTTTTATTCTAGAGACATAAACCTTATTCTAGGTTCTTCTTTGTGCTTACTTAATCTGGATGGTTCAACGATACCATCAACTGTGTGTATTTCTAAAAATGTTATCATCCCAGCTTATAATGTTAACCAGTAGACGATGAAAGATTAAGCTTTTTCTCTGTTTTGAATAATATTGAGACCAATGAACTCCTTCCTTGATCTTCTTTCTCCCTTGCGCACATCTTCAGCCTTTTGTAACGTATCAGAGAATAATCTGTTGTGTTTTGATTTCGCTTCCTGAATAGAAGTGCTAAGATGTTCTTTTTATTCTGTGGATTTTAGCTGTTGTCTGTTTTTTCAGTCTAAATAAATAATAATTGATCATCCTTGTTATGAACCCATGCTGCTCTCTAACACGGCTTTCTGTCTGTCTGAAACCCCAGGAGCTGAGTTAGTCATCCCAGTACTTGAGGATCCATTAGCGCACCCCTCTGTAGCTCCTCGTGCACCCTTCATTCCCACTCCCTCAACCCACCACCCACTCCTCACCATTATTGAGACCACCAAAGAGTCCCTGTCCAAGGCGAATGAGGCGGGGGTACCTTGCTTGTCGGACCGAGGCAGCGATGATTGTGATGATGATGGCTTGGTGATATCGGGGTATGGCTCTGGCGAAGCGTTCAAGTCTAACCTGCCCCCCCTACCGATGATGAAGATTTTTACTCGACCTTCTCCTTGGTAACAGATAAGACCTTGTCCACGTCAGGCTTTGAAGGTGGCTACAAAGCTCACGCACCCAAGACTTTTAGACCAAACAAACCTTCAGTCTCCAGACGCGGTAGGACTACCACTACCGCCATACCACTAACCGCCGACCAGAGCCGCACCACCGCCACCTCTGCCTCCACCGCAACCCTCCACAATGCTGGCAAAACCAATAACCGCGAGCTAAAAAAAACCCCAGCCCGACCTAGTGTTGCTTCCATTGCCCACATCCTTTGAGGTAGACAGCACCAAGCTGAGGGGCCCATTAATAACCTCCCCAATGTTCCGTAATATACCCACAGCACTCCCCACAGAGCCGGGCGTCAGGCGAGTCCCAGGGCCCTCGGAAGTGGTCCGCGAATCTAGCAGCACCACCGGGATGGTCATCGGAATAGTGGCGGCCGCTGCCCTGTGCATCCTCATCCTCCTGTATGCCATGTATAAGTACAGGAACAGGGATGAAGGCTCCTACCAGGTGGACGAAAGCAGGAACTACATAACCAACTCAGCCGTGCAGAGCAACGGCGCAGTCATGAAGGACAAACAGCAGAACTTGAAAGGCAGCAACAAGAAACAGAAAAACAAGGATAAGGAGTATTACGTGTGACTGTGAGACTTTCCAGAAGAAAGAAAGCACTAAAGAGAACACTTACTTACTTATCACTTTCCTTGTGAGGAGCTATGACAAATGATGGTATTACGTGGAACTTGAATAATCCTATACTGTGCTGAGTAGTTGAACTGATGATATGTACTGTAATATAAAGCACACTTACTATTGTAAGCATAAAGACAAGGCTAAATAGCAACTTTAGAGACCTTACTCTTCTATCTGGTCAGAGACGTTATCAGTATAGAAAATATTTCACAGCTACATCATTCTCCTAAGTGACTTTTAGAGCTATGTGATCCTTGGCATTACACAAAAAACTTTTTTGTAAAATTGTTAATTACAAAAGGCTCATAATCTTCTACATTTTCAGCATGTAAGCAACATGTAGTGCTTAACAAGAGGGGGTCAGGCACACCGTCATTGTGAAACTAAAAAAGGACTCTTGTTGTATCAGAATATGACACGTTTTTATGGTTTATACATAATACAAGTGTGGTGTCTAACTTATTTTTTTTTGCTTTGAGCAAAACAGAAAAAGACAAAAAGAACAGCAAGAAAAGAAAAACTATATCTGTGTATAAAATGATACCAAGTCAGCAAATTGCCGTGGGCAGATCTCACAGAATCTGTCTCCTCTCGGGCGCCTGATTCACCACAACTGTTGTCATCGTCTGAAGGACAGAGTGACTCACTTTGTGGAAACGAGTGGCCGTTTCTCTTGGTCAAAAAGCAACTGATTGTAAAATGCATGCCATCCTGATTCTGCAGTAAAGTACAGTACTGTAAAAGTCCAGTATACGGTGTTCAACTTGGACCATTTAATGCCAAACAGTTCTTCATCATCAGATCAGAACTTAGCCCCTCCCCCTCCTCTTCTCTCTCTCTCGCTCTCTCTCTCTCTTTCTCTCTCTCTCTCGTTTATACCCCTCGAAAATGTTAACCATGAAAAAAAACGACTCTCTTACAGAAATGGTCTATTATTGATGCACAGCCAGTTGTGGTTTTATCTTTTTGCAAACCTGTATGTTGGTTCGTTGCCTCTCGTTCTCTTTTCTATGGAGGTGTCAGGAGGAGGACAAATGCAGTACTACAACACTGTTAACAAATGTGTATACAGAAATAAATCAAATGTTGAAAGTGTGAATTCTATCTGCTGTCACAGTCAACTGTGTCAAAAAACAAGAAATTTGTTTACATATTTTATTACATGCTAGCTGTTGTACTTTGTAGGTAGGAAATTGTACATATACCATGACAGTTGTAATTTTTAGTACCTCTATTGTACAGACTGAACATATGGTTTATCAGCGTATTTCATGACAAAAATCTATTAACTGTTAATTTACATGGAGAAAATCTTTAATCAGAATGTGGAGAATCATATTGATATTTCATAAAGAATAAAGATGTATTGTTAGCCTAGAGATCTAACCAGAGATGTTTCTAAAGTTGCATGAATATTTAACTACTTGCAGTTGTCCAGCGAATACAAGGTGCCCTTCTTTCTGTATCATGGCTTTTGTGTTCTGGGTTACACAAGTGTCATTTATTTTTGAAAGAGAATAAAGTCAGAGTTATGACAAAGACGGAAACTGGGAGAGGCTGCAGTGGATGAGACTTTAGTTTGAAAGAGAGAAATGTTTGTTGGAGTCACAGTCTTGTCACCGTTTGATCACGAGTTCACATTCTTAAACATTTTGCTGTCCGTTTCTGTTTTCATTATCTATCATCTAAAAGGTGTGGTGGTGCAGTCTTCTTCTGGCCTCAGATTTACATTTTTGTGTTCTAAATGTTACCTTTCATAACTTTTTTCATCAGTTTGATAAGAAATAAAACGTTCTTTTTTTCTCTGAAGTTACGATGTACTCTTTGGATGAATCCAATCAGCAGCTGTTCATGGCGTTACTCAGTCCCTCTAGGCTTTTTCTCTGACTGTTGTTGCCTACATGGACAGTTTTGCTGCAGCTTTTCAGTAGTTGTGATGTTTTGAGTCTTTTTTTCTTCATTTTTTTGAGTGACATGTAAACATCAACTGTGAGTTTCCTCATCCATGTTGTCTTTCTGGTCCTCTGAAAACCTCTGACCTGTTGACTCCAGGCCTGGCTCCGCTCATCATGACGGTTTGTTGTTGTAGTTAAGTGAAATACGATCTGGTGATAACACAGTGTTTTATTCTGAAAATTAACCGGATGTTTTCATTTTGTTTTGGTGTCTGACTTCCTGTCCTGCTCCATCTGCTCTGTTGAGATTGATGCGCATGCTCCGGCATCCGGCATAAATAGCCGGAACGCGACAGAGCGGATCCAGAGGAAGTGAACACATTGACTAGAATAGAAACTTATCAGATCCAGTGCCATGACGGATCAGAGACAGACCAGACACGGATCTGGTGGAATTTGACCGTAAGTGTCCAGTGCATTGCTTTGGTGTTAAACTTTGATGACATTTGGTGAATTTAGTCTTATTCGCAATGTATTTTGGGTAAGTTAAGAGTGAATGTATACGGACTCATGGAAGTACGTTATTCAAGGTTAGAAAGTCTGCATCAGCGCTCACACACTCGATGGTGTGACAGTGGGAAAGCAAAGAGCACTCACCTCCAGGTCTGTAAGTTGCGTCCATGGCGTCGGGCTCAGCTGACATCACTTCAGGTCGACTCATGCCGAATAAACTGAACATTGAATAAAGATAAAAGTTAAATGCCACTCAGAGTCTATAACATTTACACTGCTGTTAAAGATGTTGGGACTACTTCTGTGTTTGCTGCTTCCCTGTGCAAAGCATTCTGGGATACTTAGTGACACAAGCTAAGCTGGCATCAAATGTATCCGTAGAAATGAAATGATTTTATACTGTTTAAATCTTAATTCAACAAGTGAAGCAGTGGAAGTGGGCGATGTGTCTCTAGGTAACTTGGTGGCTTGTAGGTGGCCCACGCCATCAGACAGGCAGCGTGTCGGCAGCATGACGGCAGCTACTCGTGACGACTCAAGCTCGGGCTGTCGCAGCTTTCACACCAGGTGCGTATTCGCTGCATGAGTCCGCCGCTCTGTCATTGTAAGTATAAACTGTCTATTATTAAAAGTTCTTTGAGTTAGAAATGGAAAGGAAAGTGGCGTGTGCTCAACTGTGAATAATTTTTGCCGTAGCTTCACAGAGAGGGCTGAAAACGTACCCTGAAGACGCTCTTCCATTCAGCTTCTCTCCTTACCGGATGTCACTGGCATTAGATTGTTGTTGCTGGTTTCTCTCAGTGTGTTGGATCACTGTACGTCCTTCTCCTGGGTTCTCTGTGGGTTCTTTTCTCCTAGTTTTGTTTGTACCTTTTGTTGTTTCGTTGGTAAATCTTGATTATTCCGCACATGGGTCTTCCTCCGTGTATTCGCCAAAGTTTCCGGCCACAGGTGAAACTAATGAGCTTAATCAAACACACAAGGGCAGGAAGTCAACCAAACTGGAAACACAGGGATCAAGAACTACAAAATAAAACAGGAAACACAACGGACTAGACAAAGAAACACAAGACATGGATCAATAAGAGCAAGAGGAAGACGTAGGATAACTTATAACTAACACAGAACATACACAGGGAGGAAACAAGGCATGAGGAAACAAGGGGAATCTACTAAATCACACAGGAAACAAGGATAGATAAAACACAGGGAAACATCCAAAACTAAACCAGATCAACTCATGACAGTTTTAGTTATTAGGTAAGATGAACTGTATGTCCACATGGTGCAAACTGACTCATTTCAACCTGTGGTTAACTGTGGACCTGAATTTAAGACGGGTTAAGAGCACCTGCAACAGGCCACGGGACCCAAACAGTCCTACACCAATATTAGTAATATGATCAACGGCAGCGGAGCAGGTGAGAGAAACTTCACGTTACTGGTCTCAACAAAGAAACTTAAACCATGAGCGGTGGTGATGATAGCAGCAGGGTTCAAAGTTGTGACATTTGCCTTGAATATTTTTGAACAAGCTCAGAGAAGAAGGAGAGCTGACTGAGGACAGTTTCGTGTTCAATCCACCGCAACGGACAGATAGGAATCCATCGGCATGGAATGCTAAAGCCTCATTTATACTTCTGCATCCTATTGATAGCGTGGCCTACACCGGAGGTCCGCATAGCTCCTGTACCTACGCAGAGGCCTACGCAAGTAGCTGACGTGCACCTCCACCAAAATGTAACTACACGTATAATCGACATGGACCGCAAGCCCTGTGATTGGTCCGCTTGGCGGCATTGTATTTCCAGCATTTCCTGCACTTCCGGGATCCCCGCTCATCGTCTGTGTATTTCATCTCCTCCTCTCTATTTTTCATGTAATAATGTCTGTATGATAAACAGCAACATGTATTAGCTGTAGATAAACATAACACGCTCTGAATCTCTGTGGAAAAGTAAACAGAGATCGTTGCAGGGCCGGAAGGAGGTGACCGGCTATCAGAGACACCGCACTGCCCTCAAGCGTTTTTGAGGAGAATTGCTGCACGACACGGACACATCGACACACAAGTATGTGGAGCTCATGTCCGCATCAGCCACTGCTGCGTAGGGGCAACACAGAAGTATAAATAAGCCTTAACTGATGTGGAATCACTGGTACTATTTTAAAAACTGTGTACAACCTGGCACCGGGGTGAATGACGCTGTAATCTACCTCCTTCAGAGAGCCCTCTCTCACATGGACACGGCTGGGGCCACTGTGAGGATCATGTTTTTTGATTTCTCAAGTGCCTTCAACACCATTCAGCCGTTGCTTCTGAGGGACAAGTTGGAGCACTCTGGAGTGGATCACCTCCTCAAGGTCAGATTTTTGACTACCTCAATGATCGTCCGCAGTATGTGAGGGCCCAGAGGTGTCAGTCCGACACCATCGTCTGCAGCACGGAGGCCCCCCAGGGAACGGTTCTGGCTCCGTTACTGTTCACCCTCTACACTGCAAGCTGCTACCTGCAAAAGTTCTCTGACAACTCTGACATTGTTGGCCTAATCACCAATGGGATTGACAGGGAGTTCAGAGAACTGACGCAGGATTTTGCTGTCTGGTGCCAGAGAAATCACCTCCAGCTCAACGCAGGAAAGACCAAAGAGCTGGTGGTGGGTTTCAGAAGATGCAAGTCCCCTCCTCCCACACCAGTTAACATCCAGGGAACAGACATTGAGATTGTGAAATCTTACAAGTACCTTGGTGTTCACCTGAACTCCAACTGGACTGGTCAGAAAGCTCAAACGCGCTGTACAAGAAGGGACAAAGCAGACTCTTTCTGCTCACGAGACTCAGGTCATTTGGTGTGGAGCTGGCGCTTCTGAAGTCCTTCTTTGACTCTGTGGTGGCATCAGCCATCTTATTTGGAGTTGTCTGCTGGGGAAGCAGCATCTCTTCTGCTGACAGGAAGGAGCTGAACAGACTGGTGAAGAAGGCCAGCTCTGTCCTGGGCTGCCTGCTGGACCCTGTGGAGGTGGTGGCTGACAGGAGGATGATGGCAAAGCTATCTTCTCCGATGGACAACACATCACACCCCCTCCAGGAGACCATAACAACACTAAGTAGCTTGTTCAGTGACAGACTTCTTCACCCACGGTGTCTCACAGAGAGATACTGCTGGTCTTTTCTTCCTGTAGTGGTCAGACTATATAATCAATAATATATATATATATATATATATATATATATATATATATATATATATATGTGTGTGTGTGTGTGTGTGTGTGTGTAAGATATGCTTAGTTTTTATCTCTTTAATTTTAATTTTAATTGCTAATAACTTTTTAATAATTGTTACTTTATAGGCTCTTGTTTGTTTTATATATTTTTTGCACTGTCTACTTTGTTACTGTGACACTTGAATTTCTCCGTTGTGGGACAAGTGAAGGACTATCTTATCTTATCTTATCTTACATAAATCACTTTAAGTCAATAAAATAATCTTTTAATCAATGTTTTTTGACAAAGTGTTTGTGTTTTAAGATAGTAGCCAAGTACTAAGCGGACCCCTTCGCGTCGGGGTCTTGTCTCACCCTGTCTGGATTCTTTTTCCCATAACAACCTGCTAACCATACATCATCCCTTAGTTATAGCTCCGTGTTTCCTGCATGATTCAGTAGATTTGAAACCCCCTCCTCTGACTTTGTTTACGTTTGAATGCCCTGAAAATTCGCCAACCTTCTCTTGTTGCGTAGCAACAGTGTTTTAGGGGCATGGTCACAATGAGTTCAAAGGCAGAATGTCGTGACTATGACAGGAGTACACCTCCTCAGTCCAAATGTGAGACATGAACTAGAGCTGACAGAGTTTGGAGTTCGAGTTTCGCAGATCAGTACGTGAAAAGTTACGGATAGAGTTATTGATAAAATGCTCTCAAAGAATCAATCAGGACCCTTCGGGGCAGAGGGGACGCCCAGGATTACAATATATCATGCTCTCCCAATTGTTGAAGCCCTCTTCAAAAGGATCAAACAAGACCAATTGGAGCTTCTGAAAAGAGGTCAGCCAGACGATGCCACTAAGGTCTATCTGGCGGAGCTGCTGCTGGACTTCATCATACTGGCGACCAATTTCTTGTTGGCAAAGATGACCGTATTTAATGCTACCTTGTCTGAGGAGTATGTTTCAGCCTGTCTCGGCAACACACTCATCCAGACTTTTGCTGAAGTCATGTGCTTAAAGCGCAAAGTTCAATGTGACAGCTCAACAACGCTGACGGAGCTGATCGTTGAAGAAGTCACACAAAGTGTCAACGCTGTCCTCAAGGCAAATGCAGCAGATCAGAGACCTGAGATAAATCCACGCATCACTCCCCCCAGAAAACTTAACGACATGGTCAGTGATGCCTGCAGAGTTTTATTAGCATTCAGGGAAAAGACAGAACCTCATTGGGAATCAGTGAAGGCCAGACCCAGGACCCAGAACAAAGAGGTGTCACAGGAAAGCTTGGCTGCTGCAACCGAAGCTATTCAGGAGATGATCCAGAAAGAGGTCCGAGAAATCCAAGCGCTTCTTCCGTCTGATTTTAGAAGAGATGACTTAGTGCTCCTTCAATATGACATTACTACTGAGATCAGTTGTATCGCAGAAAACATAGCTGAGGTGATTGTCGAAGAAAAAATGGATGCCGCTGGAGAGAAATCCAAGACGAAACTGACTCCAGAAGGAGCAAGGAACGAAGTGAAGAACTTTTTAACAAAAAGCTTTGCTTTAATATCGGTTGAGCGCATTTTGGAACAGATGAGGATGAGATGTTGTCCTGCTTACAAAGAGGATGGCACTGGTCATTCAATGCTTTTTCTGACTGCCACTGTCTTCTCTCTGTTCACGACCAAGGATGGGGACAAGCAAGGGAAGCTTTTTCATAAAAATAATATTTCTGAGGGAGATATCAAAATGTTCTCAGAGGATGTCAGCAATCTCATCTACGAAATCGTCACAAACGGGATGGGAATATCAGAGTTTTTCAAGAATCAAGTTAGAAGCGCTAATCCATACACACCCATCCTCAAAGACTTACAGAGTAAGATGTGGTGTTTCCTGGGACTGTTGAGATGGTGGCAGGTGTTTCAGGCTGGTGCCCACAGGGACAGGGTGACAAGCTCTTTAAAGGGCATCACAGGAAAGCAAAGGAATGAAACTTCAGAGTCTGAGTCCGAGTCGGAAGCAACACAGGAAAATGGGCTGACCCTGTTAAAGGACACAAGGTCTCAGACACCAAAACAAAGACCATCAGTCATTGAGAGTGAAACTTCAGAGTCTAAGTCTGAAATACAGCAGGATGTAACAGAGACCCGCAGTAAATGTCTGAGGATCCATGTCAAGCCCATAAATCCAGTGTCGGAAAAATCAGGATCATCGTCGTCTGAGTCCGATTCTGAAATACAGCAGGATGTAACAGAGTACCGAAAAGCCCGAGGTAAGACCCCTTTGAAGTCCACAAAGTCAGTGACACCAAAACCAAGATCATCGTCTGAGTCTGAGTCTGAGTCTGAGTCTGAGTCAGACTCTGAGTCCGAGTCCGAGTCCGAGTCCAAGTCAGAAGTTTCACAGAAGAGGGTATTCACCCCGTTCAAGGACACAAGGTCAATGACACCAAAACAAAGATCATCGGACACTGAGAGTGAAACTTCAGAGTCTGAGTCCGATTCAGAACTCTCAATGAGAAGAGCAGCTGTCAGAGTAATAGTGGCGCAAGTAGTTGAGTTGGCCTATGAAGATGCGGACGTCCATTACGCTCTGGTTCAACCAGACCTCGTTATCAAAAGGCTGTTCAAGAGAGTATTGGAAGAAGTCGAGGATTCAGCCTTTCTTGTCAACACAGAAACTGTAGCAACCCTCCACAAGGCCATTTTCAAGGACCTGTGCAAGACTTTGGGTGGGAAAAGGATAGTGCTGGTTTCAATGAATATGGAAACATTAGAGTTGGAAGACTTCATCGTCGACTGCATCAAAACTCACCTGATGAAACAGAAGAAGCGTAGCGCCATCGGCAGGTTCTTTCACTCCATCAACAGCTTCTTTTAATGCCAATCTCAAAGGCCTTAACTGCACCCGTTAGAAAAAAAAGTGAAGTCCCCCCTCTAACCTTTTTTCCCCCCTTCAGGTCTGTACAGTAGAGGACAGAGCCCCCCGTAGTTCTAGTTGTGAGGTTTACCCCGGGTTCTCCGGTTCCCCTCTCATTCCAACCCCTACCCCCCCCCCAAAAATAAAAAATAAAAAAAAATAAAAAATAAAAAAACTGTAAGTGATGTGTTCTTATCAAATGTAGTGCAGGTGTAAGATGACTGGTGAAGGTGGAGAGAGCTAGCGGTGTTAGCAGTTAGCATCAGAAAGCTTCAGGAGGAAAGAGTCTGGATTTCCACACAACACTTTATTATACAGAAAGGAACAGTCGACCTTAAAACATGACAAATAGAAAAATAGGTAGAGCTAACATCAGCTCGTCTCTCTCTTGGTCGGTAAACAACTGCTGCGGGCTCAGGGGCAGCAACTCCTCTGTAGATAACAGACCAACACAGGAATGTGGCGGCACCCTGTGGTGCTACCAGGTATTGCAGCAGTATTACAACAATCATATTCTGACTGTTACATAGGTCAACCCTTTTCTGTAAAAATACAAAGAAAACCTGTGTTCTTTTATCTGTGATAGGATTATTAAGTCAATTGTCATATTAAGCTTCATTATACATTGTATTTCGTGTGTCATCTGTGTGTTTCTTTGGTCAGAAAAACAAAGGAAAATGTACCAACCTCTAATTTTGGGTGTGACTGTTTTTCTATGGAAAATCAATAAACAAAGTTTAAAAAAAAAAAAAAAAAGCTTCATTATAGATTTCATTTCAACAAGGTTCAAATACTGTCAAACACATAGTTGCAGCAGTGTCTTTTAAAAACATACAGATGTTCACACAGCTGTACAACTATATCAAAATACTCTTTCATAATCTGCTTCTGTTCTCTTTCAAACTGTGATGGGTATCACAGGGGGGTACGGCTAAGGCAGCTCCACTTCCACCATGTCCGCAAGGGGGCAGCATGCAGGAGCCCCTCGGTCCCTGGCCACCATATTGCATTTTCCTTTTTCTTCCCAGTGAAGATCACTGAGCCTACATTTCACCTCCACTGAAAAAAGGGGCGGTCTGACCATCTAATCTCAGAATTCTGGGATTAGAGCCGGAATATAATTTTTTCCCATCCACAGGTACGTGATTCAGGTATTGTGAAGACGTAGTTTATTCTCTGAGTTTTGGTGTTGGTCCACATCCAAACACATTTTTAAATCGCTGAAAATTGAGGTTTTGTGATATTTCTGCAGGTCGACTTGACATTAAACTTAAAGGTATATTGTGCAGAAATAAGCGACATCTACAGTCACATTCTGCATTGAAACACTTTCCTGCTCACCCCTTTCGTTGATGAAGCGACTGTGGCCTTCCACACCAAGACGCTGCTGTGATGCATGATAAGTATAATCCTCTTTTCATTAAGTTCTTCCCATCAACAACGTCTATCAATACATGTTATTTTGCACACAACAACCGCTCTCTTCTTCTTCTTCTTCTTCTTCTTCTTCTTCTTCTTCTTCTTCTTCTTCTTCTTCTTCTTCTTCTTCTTCTTCTTCTTCTTCTTCTTCTTCTTCTTCTTCTTCTTCTTCTTCTTCTTCTTCTTCTTCTTCAACTGTGGTCACCTTTCCATTAGCAAACTAACTGGTGCAGATGCTTCTGCGTATCCTCCATGTCGTCTATCGATGTTATTGGACATCAATATTTTGTCACATTGTCAACAGGAAGTGGTTAAATCATAAAAAGTACACTTGATGTGCTGTAAACCCTTTCCATGGATTGATTTAATGTAACGTGCGGTCTGGCTGTCCATGGCCTCGCCTTTGTTGTTCAGAATTAATAACCGCTCTCGAGGGGTTGTGACCAATCAGAATCAAGTATTTAACACAGCCAGGTGTCAATCTATCAATCAAGCTTTATTTATATAGCACCTTTAATACAAATCAAATGCAACCCAAAGAGCTTTGCAGCGATTGAAAACAAGAAAGAAGCAGAAATAAAATAATGGCAAGATATTAAAAAACAAATATGTATTTAAAAAGAAACAGACTAATGCACACCGACAACAATGAAATATGTGTAATTAAAATAAGTTAAAGCGTCAAACTAATATTAAGAATATAAAAAATAAATAAATCTAAAAGGGGTAAGGATATGAGTTGAAAATAAAATTAAGGCTAAAACTGTCAATAAAACTTAGTAGATAAATTAAAATAAATAGAGGAATGAATGAATGAATAAAAATAAAGTAAGATAAACAGTTAAAATTAAAATTAAATCAATATAACAGTAAAAAGTAAGTGATAAAATTGTGAAAACCTACATTAAAGCCAGACTGAATAAATCGATTTTATTTACGTTTTTTTTTTTTTTTTTTTTTTCTTCTTTAACCTTTATTTTACCAGGAATAGTCCCATTGAGATACAAAGTCTCTTTCAAGGGAGTCCTGGCCAAGACAGCAGCATAAAAAATTTCACAAATAGAACAGGACAAAGCATACAGTGGCAAATAACTATTACATTGATTTATAAATTAGCAGTGTTAAGCTTTAAAACATGTGCACAAGCTGATCAGATCATCCTTTATCCTAGTTTTGAAATCCTCCAATCGAATTAAACAGTTCAGGCGACCCTGAAGCTCAAACCAAGAAGAGGGAGCAAAGACATTAAAAGCACTTTTACCAAAGATAGAGCGAGTCCGAGGAATGACAAAAAGAATTTGTCCATGGGACCGAAGATGACAGCCACTGACAACTTTAGGAGTCAATAAGGAGCATAAGTAAGACGGCAGCTCCTGGAGTATGGCCTTATAAAAGTCTCAATAGCTCTTTCAGCGCCTTTCAGATCCTCCGGCAGGCTGTTCCATAGTCAAATCAAAATATATAATAACAAAAATCAATAATCAAGGTTATGTGTAAGAAGGCCGGGTAATAATGAACATTAGCGTAAACTAACTTTTTAAACATGACTCTTTCAAAGATAGAAGAGAGAGGAGCAAAGAATGATGAATCAATGAAACAGGCACGCACCAAATGTCATGTTTTTGTGTGTTTGTATGTGTCGCAATCAGCCAAAGCAAACAGCAGCTCAGGAGGAATACACCCGTAGCAGAAAAGAGTGCTCCTGTTGTCATTCTGTAGAGATCCTCTCTGAAACACACACACCAGCTCCTCTTCTCTGCTCTTTGGTGCTGGGCCTGTGTGGCTAATTAGTCTCTTCCTTTCCAGCGCTGCATTCTGTCACACTGTGCAGCACCACTGAATGTCTGGCTGGACCCAGTGTACTTTTCAAGTGTACAAGGCCATGTGAAAGCACTTTTTTTTTTTTTGTAAACACTTTGAGGGCAGCAAACCTGATGCCTCAAATCTTCTTTTAGCCACTTGACTGAGCTTTAGCCTTCATAGCTGAGATGAGAGCTGGGTGTGGAGAGGATAAAGAGTCGATGTAAGGTGTTTAAGAAATGGAAATCTATCAGGAGGGACGGGTTGGTATGAAGCAGAGGCATGTTTACTAAATGCATCCCTCCCCCTCCCTCTTCACTACCCTCTGCCCCCCTTCAGCCTCGCTCTTTCTCCTGGGATTAATCGCTGGATCTGAACGTACTGAGTTCAGCCTGGATGAACAGAGGGTCAGCCAGAGCAGACTTTTAAAGCTTGTATGTCATGTGAGCCTACAGGCGTCCATGTCCTGAAAAACCTGAGCAGACAGAGAGGGTGTGTTTCATATAGGATCAGTGTCCAGGTCCGAGTTTTTCCATTAAATATCAAAAGAAACCCACTACAGAAAACACTGCTGCTGCACCTTGTCTGCCATGTTCATGTTCTTTAATTTCAGCCGCAGGGTCAGGTCTGACAGCATTCAGTGTGTGTTTCAATGTATTCAAGCAGAAACATGTTCTGAGTACAGATACCTGTGCTGCAAAGACGGGTAAAAGTGATTTTTAAAACTACATTTTATAGTAAATGACCTCTGGCTGACCTGCAGTACTTTAACGGCCCACCAGGGGGTCCGGCCCACCAGGGGGTCTGGCCCACCAGGGGGTCTGGCCCACCAGGGGGTCCGGCCCACCAGGGGGTCAGGCCCACCAGGGGGTCCGACCCATGCTTCAACCATGTCCTTAAACGTGTGCTGATAGAGAAAGAAGCTCTTCAGACCTAAACTGTTTTTTGAACCCAGCTGTAAACATGTTTATTTTAAAGATTGTCTCTTTGAATGGGTGTGTATGTGGTTTCAGGTGTTTCTGCAGCCAGCCTCTAGTGGATGCTCGAGGAACTGTAGTTTTTAGCACTTCTGCTAAGCTTCACATCATAAGACCAGAGGTTGGCACTTGGTGGAGCATCACGATGGAACCTCACGACCCCCTCCAGGATCATAGTCACTCAACCCCTTCAGCTTTTCTTCCAGGTAATGTTAAATGTGTTTTCTGACACTCTCATGTAAGTGTATTTTAACTGGCTGGAAAATGATTCATATGAAGTCTCTCACCTTCCTGTATTTTCATCCAGGACCTCAGATTTGAAATCCTGAGAGCTCGCTGGGTCGTTTCTCCATTTCTTTTTGACTCATAACAGCAAACAGAGAACATATGAAGCAGTTTTAGCAGCAAACATTCTCCTTTATTATTTCTCACCTTTCACATATTAGAAAAACACACATTACATTAAGCAGAGAAGAAACGACAGATGGAAAACAGAGTTGTCTTAGCAGATTGAAAATGAAACAGATGCTTTGGTTCGTGGTCACACGACCTGGTGCAGGTTACTTCCAACCAAAGACCGAGTCAGGGACTCTTTCGTCAGAGGTTTTCATTCGCACACCTCCGTCTCTGAGACCAGACCAAACCACCTGAGTGTCCCGCTAACCTTAAATATACAACTTTAAAAAACTACAGGAACAGAAATTCACACTTTACACCTGCTCTGCCACACAGGCTGGATTCTGATATGTTGGATGATGACTTGTCTGTGGTTTGATTTCTGGCTGTCTCCGGTCTCACTGCTTTAATTTACGTGGTCATTTTATTTTTGTAATAAAAAAACATCTACCCTAAAATCTGGAATCTAAAGAGCACCAGAATAAAAGGCGCAGTCTGTTTGTGGGGAGACCTCAAAGGAAAAAAGGTTTCACACATCCCTCTGCATTAAGAATTTCATTGCATTCAGCATCGTACATTTTCCATGCAGATGTGTAGATCTCTTTAGTAGCATCTGTTAGCAGTAGTTTGGAGCACAGCCTATGGTGGTTGAACCGGTGCACAGGATGCAGCTCACTTTTTGGCTGAAGTTAAAAGTGCGTCTTACACACAGGATTTTACGGTAAATAATTCCTGTCCCTTTAAGTTTTTAAGAAGTTTGACTTCAGCATGGTTACTGTTGAAACGTTACACATCCATCTGAACCACACACACACACAAACATAACTTAGACATGTGGACAATATTTACAGGTTTCAAAATATTTAAAGTTTCATATCATGGAAATCCTAACATTGGAAGCTAAGCGGATGTTTTAACAGTGAAATATTCTTTTAAGACAAAATAAAAGAAAGTGGTATTTATATATTGACCCTTGAGAGTGAAACATAAAGGAATGAATCTGTTTTTAGGCATGGCGGACACTGCAGCACAGAGACAAACGATGCTTCTTTTGTGAGGAAAAGTTTGACTTCTTCAGTTTTAAATAATTTAGTGTAATAATGGGATGCTTGACATTTATACTACTTGCTTTGGAGGACAAAACAGCATTTTAAATAAGGCATTATTTAGAAAATAAAATAGAAACACAACATTTTTAATTTGTCACCGTCTTGAATCTGTGACGGTATTATTAAACAATCTTTTCTGGAGAAGAAGTAATTCAATAAAAAAATGACTACATCAAAATGCTACGATGGCATGTAGCCTTAAAAGTGAAGTTTTCCTGGTGCCAAAACAAACCCTGTCTCTTTAAGAGAAACGAGGGGACGGACGTTTCCCTCTTGATGAATCTTAAATAAATAATTTGGTTATTCTAAATGAACGGGTCGTCTGTGAAATTTGTCTGAGACTTTAATCATAAAATGTAGTAAAGATGGACCCTCGTGTGCTTCTCCTCACTTTTTGAGACGTAATATGCAGTTAGGATAAAATATCGTAAATTGTAAATGGAGACTTATTCTTGATTGTTTTGTGGCTTTCTTGACACCAAACATGTCATCTCTTAAATCTTAACAACAACTGAATACGTTTCCCCCTCCTGCTCGAGGATAAAAGTTAATCATCACTGCAGCCACATGATGTTTTACAAAGACTGATAATTAGTGCCATGGAGATCACAAGTCAAGAGATTTCAATAAGTTAGCACATAAATTAGAATAAACAAGGGATGAAAGGTCAAAGTGAAAAGCACAAAGTAGAGGGAGGAAAGAAGAACTCGAAATAGTCAAAGCGATGTTGGGATTTCATAAAAAATAAAGACATTTGTGGATTTGAATTCTACCAACAATAAAAACAACTTTCCAACAGTGCAGAGATTCAGGTTTAGAATAAAAATGAATGATCTGCACACTGAGACTGAAATCCCAAATGCAACTCCGTTTCATTCAAAGGTTAAATAAACAACCAGAGATGACTAAAATCTAAATCACTATGTTTGGCATCTTGGAGTTTGAAACTACGCCAGCTGTCAGCAACCACATCTGTAGCACCAACCAGAGAAGGACATAAGAAACCAGCTTCATCTGACTGCACCGTGGAAACAGCAATACACACTCCAGCTAGCAAGCTAACAGCTGCCTGCCAGCTGCAGCTAACGTCAGCCTTACGAAATCATGAAAAATCTCAATTTTAATGACCACCAAAAGCAACTTCACTGTAGCACTGACCAGACATGAATCCAGATTCATCAAATTTTATAGCAACAGCAAAAAAAATAAAAAAATGTTTAGTCCTTGTCGCAGAGGTCGCCGGTTCGACTCCTGGCCGCGACCATTTGCTGCATGTCTTCCCCCGCTCTCTACTCCCCCCATTTCCTGTCTCTCTACAGTTGTCCTGTCAATTTAGGTAAAATGCCCCAAAATACGACTGAAATAGCTCACTTTCCATTCACGACACCAACTTACATCATAAACTTAACCTTCACACACACACACCCCTCCCCCATCGTCCTCAGTATCCTACATATTCAGCACACACTGTCCTCAACCATCATTATCCTCACTGCAATAATTAACGTCACTGATTTCATCCACTCCCGGAAAGCAAAGGAGTCCCCGACCAGCTTATTTATATTTACAAACAAGAATGCAACAACGTGTCGTATTGTATCTAATCATTCGGAATCAGTAATGCAAGAGCAGCCAATCAAATCACAGAACAGAAAACCAAGGCTGCTAGCTATCATCACACCACTTACTGAAACGTTTAAAGAGTAAATAAAAAATATGACTTTTCAGGCCGTCACCGTCAGAAGTGGACAGGACCAAAGACTGTTATTACACCACTCAAAGAAAATATTGATAGCAATGCCCTGTTATAAGTGCATGATACAGCTGTCTATATAGTGCAAGTGTTAGTAGTAGTATTATTAGAATTACTCATGAAACTCCAGTAACGCCCAACAGAGTAAATAAATGAAATATAATCATTTAGTTCAAGCAATAACATCTCTTACTGTGATATCTTTCAGGTTATAAAACCATAAGGCTTACTGCACCGAGAGTCTGGTGTTTGACTGGTTCAGGATGAGGCAAAAGAAATATTATCAAAGAACAAAAATGGCCAAATCATTTAATCTTTGCCTCCTCTACGTATAGATATGCTCACTGACCTCCACGATCAGTGGAATAAATTGCTCTGCAGGTTCACGCTTTGTAAAGAAGTTAAGCCAAATTACTGCTGCAGTGGGCAGCTAACAAACTTTGAAGCTAACGTATGCACAGAAGCAATCTGGCTGGTGGAGCCAATGGGATTGACTTCACGCCTTCTCCATCAACCATTTCTACATTTTCAAAGATCCCTCAGGAGCTGTCGAACTTCTCTGGAAATGAACACCTGAATGCAAATAAGCAAGAAAAGAACTAACTGTAACCACAGAATACAGGTTTGAGAAAAACATACCAGTCCAAAGTTTGGAAACACCTTCTCATTCAAGGGTTTGTATTTATTTTAATGACTGTAAACACTGTAGATTAAAACTGAAGACATCAAAACTATGAAAGAACATAAATGGAATTATTGATTTTTTTTTTAAAAAGTGTTAAACAAAGCAGAATATGTTTTATATTTTAGATTCTGTAAAGTAGCCCCCTTTTTCCTTCATTACAGCTTTGCACACTCTTGGTATTCTCTCAGTCTGCTTCATGAAGTGGTCTCCTGGAATGGTTTCTCTCAGTCTGCTTCATGAAGTGGTCTCCTGGAATGGTTTCTAATTAACATGAGCCTGGTCAAGTGTTCATTTGTAGAATGACTTGCCTTCTTAATGTGTTTGAGACCATCGTTTGTGTTGTTCAGAGGTAGGGTTAGTACACAGTGGACAGTCCTGTTGTAATCCAGATTATTTCATAGTTTTGATGTCTTCAGTATTAATCTACAATGTTGAAAATAATTAAAATAAATAAAAACCATTGAATGAGATGGTGTGCCCAAACTTTTGACTGGTAGCGTATTTCACATGCAGGATGAGTTGTCTACTTTGACCCACGTTGCTTGCTGCAGGTTAAACCTGAAGTGACCTCTCTCACTCCGTATCCTGGTTTGTATTGGCCTCATGTCTGCTGTAAGCAAACAGCCAACACATGGCAGACACATAAGGTTGATATAAATGTAGGAACTTGATGCAGTCAGCAAAGATCTAGATCCTAAAAAGGATATATGATGCAGAATAACAATAAACCTTAAACTCTGGAGCCAGTCCGTCAGACGGCAGAGCCAGTCAGGAATTTTTGGCTGGACATTAAAAAGGCTGTTTACTCGTGATCTCCATGCAACCTGACATAGCTGGACGTGGAGCTAATTTTAGCGCAGAGAAAAAAGCTTAATCTAGCTTAATGCACTGCTCTGTTAAATACGAAACTCTGATTGTAGGGAAGAGCAGATCTTCACTACGATCAAAGTCTCTGGTGGACAAAGTCAGGTTATATGAACTTGCAGAAAGTTATCTGGTTAATGTAGCGCCGGTAGGAAGAGGAGAAGAAAACCGCACAGAATTAAAATCAGGTTAGAGAAAGAGATTACAAAGGAACGCAGAATGAAGTGAGTCCAAACTCCACATAGTCTGAATGTGAAAGTATCAGAGGATAGAAAAGGAATGTGATCAGACTTTAAAATTAAAACTAGGGCTGTCAGTGTTCATGGGTTAACTTTGATTTGATTTAAGTCTGACATTGACATTTTTTGTCCCTTGTGGTGCGCTGTAGTTAAGCTGCTGCAGTGTATTCCTGTTTCATGCTGCCACCGTGATGTCAAACGACGACTCTGTGCTTTAACGGCTCAGCTGACAACTCAGACGTCATCTGCACTTTGTGTCAAACAGAATTTAGTATATAAAGAACTTTGAGTTTAAGCTAACACCTTCGAGCTGAGCATGCAGGTGCAGATAATCAGACTGTTAGCTGGTCACTGCATCACAGAAGCTGATGTGCAGATCATAACAGACCTGAGGATGAAACACTTTAAAGCTTCTTCCTCTAAGTCAGGGGTTCCCAAAGTGTGGGTCGGGACCCTCTGAGGGGTCGAGCGACTCCAATGGGGGGTCGCGAGATGTCTTCCAAATTAACAAAGGATTTTAAATTTGCTTATTTTACCTATTATTCAAAAAAATATAGACAAAAATAGTAGTTACATTTGAAATAAAATCCTGCACATAAGTAGATTTCATTAACTATCTGCCTTTCTTTGTTGCCAGATGACTCCTAAAGTTAGGGTCAGGTTAATTAACAAAAGGGTCAGTAGCAGCAGGTTATTTCACAGCAGCACAGTCACATGTGCATGTAGGTAAACTCATTTTGAAGTATGAAGCAACATTTAACCACTTCGAGGGACAGTGGGGGTCACAAGTCTTTGGCATCTATATTTTGGGGGTCGTGGGCTGAAAAGTTTGGGAACCCCTGCCCTAGGTCATGGTTTCAGATCACACTGGTGCAGCATTTATTTGATCTAAAAGTCAAGATCATTTCATTGGAGTCGTTCAGTTTAAATTGAATTAAAACACCTACGTTAGCTTTTTTAAAAGAATGATTAAGCTTTGAGTAAAAACATTTGTTTCCCGACACAAAGCTTCAACAGAGAGCTATCAGACTCCAGGGTCGACATTTAAAATGCAGACTGTTAAAAGGTAAATACTTAATACCTGGTGATTAAATATGGACAGGTGAAATTTGTATTATTTAAAGGTCTTTGTCCTCTTGATCAGTGTCAAAAAAGCCATGTGTAATCTACTTTAATTCAACACTACCAGAGTTTATAAAACTCAGTTGTTGACATATTTAATAAAGTTTAAGTCTATGAGCGTATAAAGGAGACGGTGATGTCGTTCAGCTTTCAGTTCTTCCAGAATTAACCAAAATGAAAACATTCCGGCCTGAGTTCAGAGGAAGCGCCCTCAACTTAATATGTCGTCTGCAATCTTTCTGCTGCTGTTAATTTGGAAATCAGCCAACGTCACATGCTCGTCTCATGAACGGCCTCGCATGTGAAAAGTTGGCACGGTTTCAAAGGTTTTCACAGCTTTTTGGGCAGATGATATGGACATGAATGGTGTCGGGTTAAGGCTGGCTCACGCTTTACGTTTTTTAAATTCTTAACAGATGTTGAAAATGTGAGAGACCTCACACGTGACTGCAAACAATGACAGATTTACCGCTTACGTTTCTGTGGAGGACAACAGAAAGGACTCTACACGCTGACTGATTCATGGACAACATGAGTCCGGACTCTTAAATCTAATAACGCCACTTTAAAATGAGAAAACACAGGAGATGACAAGGAGGAAGTGGCGACAATGTTTGCAATTCCAGATTTGGGTGGCCACAGTTTTTCAGAGCAGTCTGAGGGAAGTAAAATCACTCCAAACAAACTTCACACCTCAAGGATATTCTGCAAGATAATCCTAAGAATGTTAAAAAGGCAGGACTTCGCTGATCTTTGTCTTGACAGAGGAATCAAAATCTTCCTTATTAGTATTCAGATCCTTAAATTAAAGATCCATTGAAACTTGTGTTTCCTTTAAAAGACGCAAGCTGGCGAAGAGCTTTTAGCGGACTGTGATTTGTGAAATCGAAAACCATGATGGCTAGCAAGCTCGTATATATCCCATCAGTCCTTGTTTTGTTTTTTTTATGGATGTGTACTTCTACTTCTTTGTTGGATTTCTTACGAACTTTGAGTAAAAGTGACATTCCTACGGTGCAGAAAAGTGTAAACATTGAAAGTCCTGCGGTCAAAGTTTTACTCAAAGTAGCAGTTTGTAACTCTGGAGACAGATTGTGGTGTTTCAGATCAACAGCTAAACAAATACAGCCCAATGGAAACTGAACATCTGGAGAGAAATGTGACTCATTTGTACTCCTCTTTCTTTTCATTTTTTTTGCCAGGAAAACAGGGTGAATTTCACAGGATTTCCTCCAAGGGATCGAGTAATCCTCATCTTATAAATAAAAATACATCATATGTTTTGTTATGATGCTTGTGCTATCAATCTGAATGAAGAACGTGTACCTTACAGTGTCAAATCCATGAAGAGCAGTATAAAGAATAACATGTTCATTGGAATCGTTGACGAGTCGAAGCAAAGACAAGCAGAAATGAAATAGTCAGAGAACAGGTACCTTGGATTTGTCCTGACGTAATGCACTTGGGTAAAGGTTTTTAGTTACCTTCCATCTCTGACAACACAGCTGTTCGTTTCTCCTTTAAAAAGCTTGTTAAAGTGAAAAACGTCCCTCCTGAAAGAATGTCTACGTCCTCTTCAATTGTCCTCGGTTCCTCCTACCGTTTCCCGTAGCTCTGTTCCAGCCACTGCCTCACATCCTTCAGATTGTAAAAAAAAGGGCCCTTCCCCCCCAGGTAGGCGATCTTCCTCTGCTGCACTATACACACCCGTTCGTTCGACACGCCGTACGCCACGTTGGCATTGTTGTCCATGCTGTCGGCCACCAGCTGACACTGCGGCGGCAGAGAAAAGTGCTCGATGAGATTGCGCGCCGCTCCCAGCCGCTCCTCCAGGTTCTGATGCTTCCGGACGTTGAAGGAGCAGGAGCCCATCGGAGGGGCCACCCAGCCGTCAGACGGGTGAGCCTCGTCAATGTACACCAACAGGAAGTCAGCCACGTCACTGAAGTCCTCCACCAACTGCCGGAAAGCCGGCAGGTGGCTGAGGAAGGGGGGTCAGGTGGCCGAGCCGAAGTTGACCACCAGGGGGCGATCAGATGACTCAAAATCCAGAAGGTGGCACTCCTCTTCATTTCGGGTTCTGGATCCAGGGGTCACATTTGTCTTGTTACCGAGACTGCCGCTCCACCGAGACGCATTGGGCACCTTCACCAGTTTGGAGTTTGGAGCATTGCCACCAAGTTTCACCTGAAGAGGTAAGAAGAGGGATCAGTGTTTATCTGTTCTCTTCAAACAGCACAGAGAAGTGAAACAGAACAGAGCGCCAACGATTGGCTTCAAATCAGTGCTAAGGAACAGATGGATGGCGTCACAGATACTACGTTGATTATTTATACAGTCTGAGTGAGACACAATTACTCTACAACATATCCATGTAATCACAAAAGGGTTTAATATTAAATTCAGAAGTTCTCTCAAACATATCCCGGGTTAAAGAGCACTTTCACTCAGAAAAACAGACTTAACTGAGCTAATTACATATCAACACAACATGGGGCGCATCCATAGACTGTATAAATAATGGACATGGTATACGTGACGTCACCCATCTGTTTCTGAAGCACTGTTTTGAGGCCAATCGTCGGCGGCAGCCATATGGAAATGTTGAACTCAACATAACTGCTGTCGAGTGAGTGTGACGTAAAGAGGCGGGCTTTGAGCCTCCTAGCCAACAGCTACAGTGTTCCAATGAAGTCAGCTGTGCCTCTCATTCGAAGACTCGTAATCTCAATATCTTCAATATCGGCGCATTAGAAAAAAAAATCACCCCCTGTACAGTGTGTGCCGATCGAGAAATGAGCTATCCAGACTACACTTGTCTTTTGTACCAGGCTGTAAACATTTTTATTTCTGCTGTAAAGGTCGTCTTCTTTGAATTGGTGTGTATGTGGTTTCCGGTGTTTCTGCAGCCAGCCTCAAGTGGATTCTTGATAAATCACAGTTTATAACACTTCCGCATGGGCTTCATATTTTGAGGTTGTCACTTGGGCGCATCCCTCTCCTCTGTCCAACAGAGGGCGCTTATGTTACACACAAAATACTAGTTCTGGTTTAATGCTCATGAGATTGCGGACAGTCTTAACACAATCAAAGAGTAAATTACTGGAAAATAACGATGTTTAGTGGCACAGGTCATCATCTTGTGTGTAAAACAGAAGTTGTGTGCTCAAGGCAGAAAGGATCACCTCTGGGTGCAAATGTAAAATACAACTGCGGAGAGGTTAACACTGCAAAACATTCGACTTGTATCAAGTTGAACAAATGAAATACAAGTGCAGCTGAGAGAGAAATCGATCGCAGGGTGACAAACAGTTAGTTTGAGTTTACCTGAGGAACTGCTGACTGAAGATCTACAGGTGCCATCATGGTTCATTTTCATCATGGCATTAAAAAAATATGATGTTGGTCCAAGAGTGAAGTCAGATAGACAGATTTAAGTACTCCTGTTTAGCTTTGTGGCTAGCACAAACTGCTACCATAGCAGACAGCTTCATTGTTATTAGAATATCATAGATAGGACTCTTCTGAATGACTGGCATGTCATCTATGTAAACATGATGCTCTTCAAACTGCTGTTACTCACTATGACTCTGACATGTTATGTTTTACATCTGAGACACATGTCACAATTATCACTTCACTCAGACTCAGCTGCAGCTTTATGTGCCTCAGCATTAACTGCATATTATAACTGTGTTTAAACTTAGACTTAAAGCAACTGGTGCAAACAGGCTGCAAGCAGTTAACGGTGCACTTTGATTTTACTGAATGAACTCATCCCAGCTGAACGTGAACCAGGAGCACTTTATAAGGTAAATGATATTTACCCCCCTGCAGGCTGCAGTACAGCTGCTGTCATTAATCTGCTCTGTTATCACTCTGTGATGCTGGATGACAACATTATTATGACTTCATGCTTGAACCGCATGTCAGAGGAGAGTTACATTTCATAACTCAGTCACTGACTGATGAAGATAAGAGATAGGATAAGATATACTTTATTTGTCTTGTTGGTGGAAATTATTTTGTTACAGCAGCTTACAACACGGGACAGGGGAATAAAACAATGTACTAACATAGTTAAAAAATATAATAACAATAATTATAGCAATGACAAAGGTAAAATATAATATAATACAATAAAATAGAATAAAATAAATTAAAAAATAAAATATAATAAAATAAAATATAATAATAAATATATATATATATATATATATATATATATATATATAATAAAATATAATAAAATAAATAAAATAAATAAAATATAATAAAATAAAATAGAACAAAATAAAATATAATAAATTATGGCAACTATTACAGATATATACACACTATGTACACTTCTATCTGATAGGGAATAACAACAAGTGTGGAAATGAGATCTATCTATCTATCTCTCTCTCTCTCTCTCTCTCTCTCTCTCTCTTTCTCTCTCTCTCTCTCTCAACACTTTTGAATGCATTCGTAGAATCAGGGAAATGTAAGCCTCTCTCACTTTACTAAAGATGTGTCACTGAAACTGTGCAGCATGTCAGAGAGCTGTGGGACTTAAGAGTGTGAAACTTTTCCATGTTTGGGTCTGTGACACTGCACGTTAGGATGTTTTCAATGAAATCCCTGTACTCTTGATTAAGTGCAGAGGTGTTACCTGCTTGTGTGCGTCCAGCAGGAAGCCGTTCCAGATGGCACGCAGCCCCTCGGAGGTGAGCATGCGGCGCCACTCTCCGGAGCCCGCGGGCCGCGAGCAGCTGAGCAGCGACACGGCGCGCTTCACGAGCACCACGGAGTCGTAGAGCGCGAGGAACAGACAGTTTGAGAAGAACCCAGGTAAAATCTGGAGTGTCACAAGCAGGTCTTCGCTTGCCATTCCCATTCTCTCCCCCTCTCTCTGTGTGTGTGTTTGTAAAACCGCTGGAGGATTATTCCAAAGTGCTCTTCATTAAGCGCAGCGCTCCGTCGGAGGTCCCGGTCACTCCCCTCATTGTTAACCTCTCTGATCCAGGGACTGATCCAGGGACTGATCCAGACGTTTTGCAGGGGGACTGAGTAAGGTGTTTCAGGTGTTTCCTTGCAGTGCTGACTCCTCTGTTCCTCTGCCCCTCCAGCTGCTCAGTGTCGTGCGTAATGACGCTCTGCTCCTGCAGCTCGATTACTCCCCAAAGGGGCGAGCATTGACGTTCATATTAAAAGCTTCACAGCTTATCTTTAAAGCTGACGTCAGATTAAGAGCAAGCCCTCGGTTCCCTCCCCCCTCCCTTTCTCTCCCCTCGAGCCGCACGTCGATCATAAATTTTGTTCTTTTCTCTCTTTTTGTGCATTTTTTTCTAATATAATGGACTCAGTGGAAAATGTTAAAATCCCTCAGTTTTATCGTCTACTGTGTTTTATTACAACACACCACTGATCCAAAAGTTTCTGTTTGCTACGATCTTCAGCTGGGGAATATTTTGCCCTAATGGATTTTTTCAAGTGCCCACGGGAGAAGAGAAGAAAGTCCAACTTTGAGTGCTGCACAAGATAAAAGGAGGAGACTCTCCAAGTTTTCACTTCACTCTTTTTTTCTATATTTAAAGTCTAACTTGAAGTTTAATTGAAAACTTGATTAACAGCCCACATGTAGATAGATAGATAGATAGATAGATAGATAGATAGATAGATAGATAGATAGATAGATAGATAGATAGATAGATAGATAGATAGATAGATAGATAGATAGATAGATAGATCAAAACTTTATTAATCATTTGGGAAGGTTCCCTCAGGAAATTCAGATTCCAGCAGCCAGGTAACACCAAAGGACAGAAAAAACAGCGCGCAGATATCAAACATAAAAAATCACAGGTTATATACACAGTACAGTTCACAGTAGCAGCAATATACAAGTCTAAAAAGGAATACCGCTGCAGGTTTATAATAAAATAGCAGCAGCAATAATAAATAGATAGATAATTAACTATAAATAATGAGTAGTGCAAGCTTGTTTGAATTGTGTTGTGGTCAGTTCATTTAAGACCTATTTCATGTACTTTATTCCCAAAATTACAAACTGGAATATGATGATTGTCTATAAATTTTGTCACCTTCTGCTTGGCCCAAAACAAAGAAAACATCTGTGAGTCCAAACACCAGAGAGGAATTACATATTTTAGAGTGCAATAACAAACAAACACAAAGACCAAAACTTAAAGTTACTGCTCTGAGACATCTGAAAATAAAACAGAAATGTCAGATTATTTAATGTGTGGATTATTCCACAGAGCGTGTGATTAATGGAAGTAAAGTCATCTTCTGAGAAAGTTAAAACGCTGCAGCACGGATGATTTCTTGTGCAATATTCAGATATTTAGCCAAGTTTACTTAACTCACTTTTATGAGATTTGTCATGCAGCAGGAGAAAGCCTGACTGATACTGCACAGATGTAGGGTCCCCTCATGAAGAAATTGAGGTTTCATAAGTGCATGAAAATGGCCAAAAGAGCTCTCCAGATTTTTATTAATATCTTTTGACGTTTTTATCAAAACCACCTCAGATTTCCCGGGCCTCCTTCCATCTTAAACACGAGCCCGGCCGTCAAACTGCATGAAGACAGATCTCCTGTGGTCACTTAACATAATTCTGCTTACATCCATCTTTAGCTACAAAAACAATAACTAGATTTCTTTGTTTGCAACAGAACAAAGTAAGAGAAAGAGCCTTTGAATGTTTGTGTCACTGATGATGACGTGTTGTGAAATGTGGTGACAAAGTGCAGCAGTCAGGATTTGTCTGCAGAGATGGGTGACTCAAAATATATGTCGGGATTGTTGATATAAAATGACAGAATGCATGAGTGAAACATGCAAACCTTACAGAACCTTTAATTTGAGCATGTCTTAGGTTATGCTTAAAGCTCCTGTGGGGAACTTTCTGTTTGTGTCAACTTTGGCGCCCCCTGTGGACAAAGCAGTAGCACCTTTGTAACTTAAAGAGCTCATAGTGCCCTATTACCCCTCTAGAACACTACGCTCCCAACATGTAGGCCTGCTCGTTGTACCTAAAGTCTCTAAAAGTAGTATGGGAGGTAGAGCCTTCAGTTATCAGGCGCCTCTCCTTTAGAATCATCTACCAGTCAGGGTCTGGGAGGCAGACACCCTCTCTACTTTTATGAGTAGGCTTCAAAATGTCCTTTTTGATAAAGCTTGTAGTTAGAGCTTGGACCAGCTCTTAGTTATGCTGCTATAGGCTTAGACTGACACACTGGGATCCTGTCTTTCCCTATCTCTCCTCTCTCTGTCTGTCTCTTACTTTAACTCTTCCTGTCCCATTAAAGTTCCTAAGCATAGACCTTTCTGGAGTCCCTGAGCTGCCTTGTCTCGTAGGTTCCTCTGGATCTCTGCTGCTGTGGACGTGCCAGACTCCAGCTGCTACAACTACTACTATCCGTCTCACCTCTATCATCTCTCTCTCTCTCTCTTAATCTCCCTCTATCCCTCTCTCCAACACGGTCTCAGCAGATGTGTGTCTAACATGAGTCTGGTCCTGCTGGAGGTTTCTGCCTGTTAAAGGAAGTTTGTCCTTGCTACTGTAACTTGCTAAATGCTGCAAAGTGCTCTGCTCATGGTGGATTAAGATGAGATCAGACTGAGTCCTGTCTGGAAGATTAGACTGGATTTTCACTCTTGTGGGGTGCTCCCGGTCTGCAGGGGTCAGTAGCTTCCGAAAAAGCCTCTGTGGTCTGATCCAACAGAAGAGCTCAAACTGCTGGAGAGGAAATACTGGTTCTGATAGAAAGATGTTAACACATTACAGTTTGTTGTGCATGGAGGTCTGCAGACCTGTCAGGGTGTCCATGTTGTCCAACACAAGACATAAAGTTCAAGGTGTTGGCTCGGACTTTCTTAGAAGGAAGAGTCTTGCAGCCTAATACAGCTTGAACTGTGTTTTTATGTGGATTAAAACTTGGTGTTGAGAGCACATTTGATAAAGTTTTGCACATTTTGTTTTCAGTACAGAGTGAGTTGAATGGCTTGTAACCATTATAGTAACATTCTGTTATCCACGCCGCTAATAGGATTTGAAGAACCCCCCCACTGGCAGCAGCATTACTGGGCCATGGTTTGATGCCACGTCTATTATCCGTTCAGCCCCCCCATCCTCACTGCCTGGTGCTCGGTGCCAAACCACGGCCAGACTGCTGCTAAAGCCTCGTCCTCTGAATGTGAAACGCCTCTCCTGCCTGGCACAGAGAGCGAGGACAAGACCGTGACCTCGATGGTGACCCACATAAAGGCCAGAGAGAGGTGAGGTAATGCTGTCCTGAAAAAAAGACAGGAGGAAGGAAGAAACTTTGATTTATGGAGAAAAGATCTTCACCTTCATCTTCAGACAGGCTCGGGACATTAGAATGAATAAATGATGCCAGCCAATAATGCTCCAAAATAAATGTTTCTTCAGTTTCTTTAAATAACTTTTAAATCGTGTTTTAAGAAGGTTCATGAGATCAAATGTCTGCTGTACTGACAGCTTGATTTACTCGACTTATCTTTGTTTTCTAATATCTCAAAGTAAGATTCATATCTGTCCGTGTCGGCTCGATTTATGTTCAGCGTAATGTTTTATTTTGCCAAAGAATTAAACAAACACACTGGGTTTAGATTTTGCACCAACACTTGCTGAGAAAATTGCACAAGGGAAGAGAGCAGGTTCAGGGAAATCCTTTACGGTGTAGTGTTATCATATGACCGGGATAAAATAAAACATGCAGATGGTTTTATGCTGCAGAATATGAGGGATATAATGTCGAAGAAAACGAGTCATGATGAAAATATACTTGTCTGAATATGTTAATGTCCCAAATGTTAAAATATAAAGCTCTGGAAAAAACTGAGAGACCACTTCCGGCTCCAAAGTCTGTACGGATATTCTCTTCAAAACAAATTTCTGTCCACGTCTCTGTTGTTTTTGGATATTCCTCCAAATATTTCACGACAACGAAAATATGGAAACTTCAGATGATCATGCAAGACCAGTAGGTGGCGATAATGTGTAATCAGTCCATCACGTCAGACAATAAGAAGAACAATAACACGGGACTTCCACCAGATCCGTGTCTGGTCCATCTCTGATCCGCTGCAGTCCGGCTCCGTGCACTCTTGTCCGTCAACACCCACCGGTTGCGTTTTCAGAAGCAGCACTGCCAGACAGCTATAACTCGCCCTTGCACAGCGGTGTAATGATCGAGTGCACATTAAACCTGACAGCACCAAGAAGACTTAAACAAACCGGTGGCCCGCCATCTTGGACAATACACAATACAAAGAACAACGTTTTCCATGCACAGGTACGTCAGAGTTTCCCAAAGCTTTCGTTTCTATTCTCCAAAATGAAAATGACAAAACAGAGTTTTTAAAACCTCTCCACCGATGTTCTCCGATGTTCCCTGCGAGCTGAGGAGAAGGAGGCAAGGACGACGTGCTGGTACTGAGGTGCAAGCTAAAAAAGCCAACACCTTCAACTTTATGTCTAGTGTTGGACAACTTGGACACCATGACAGGTCTGCAGACCTCCATGCACAACAAACTGTAATGTGTTAACATCTTTCTGTCAGAACCAGCATTTCCTCTCCAGCAGTTTGAGCTCTTCTGTTGGATCGGACCACACAGGCTTTTTCGGAAGCTACTGACCCCTGCAGGTTGGGAGCACCCCACAAGAGCGAAGATCCAGTCTAATCTTACAGACAGGACTCAGTCTGATCTCATCTTAATCCACCATGAGTAAGGAGTATCTTAGGAGTATCTTATCTTATCTTGGAAGGCCTTTTCAAAAACCTCCATTTTCAGTGACCTTAAACTCTTTTCGTATACGTAAGACCGATACAGAGAGAAAGGTTTTCAAACTATCCACATATGCGTGGACGGAAATAAATGTGTCTTTAAATAAGTCCCTCTAAAAGCATGAAAGTGACTCTGTTCCGGTGTCTGCTGAATTTCAACTCAGGCCAGGAATGGAATAACGTCACCCGACAGCGATATGACAGACTGATGGAGAGCATGCCAAGATGCAAGCTGCATGAAAACTCTCCATAAAAATCAGGATTGTTCCAACAAATATTTATGACTGAGCTCTTCCTGAGTTAAAATGTTTTTATTCTGTTTAAAAATTAACTTGAACATCTTCCTCAAACAGCAGACTTAAATCAGAATATTTTATTTGGAAGTTGGAAAGTTTGGGGAAATGTAAAATGGTTAATTTCACTCAAACATAAATGTATGAAAAGAAGAAGAAGAAGAACACATCTTTGCAGTGGTCTCTTAATGTTTTCCAGAGCTGTACACAATTATAACTTCATGGATTTAGTATGCACGGCTTTAATAATAATAATAATATTCAGATTTTAAATGTCATCAACATGTGAAACAAGGGATGCATTGATGTATTAACATGTTGGCTGATCTGTGTTGTTCACAGACCCATCAGGAAATACTGTGCCATGCACTGATGTCAGTATTTATCTGTATCTTCTTGCTTCTTGTCTTTATCTTTATTGCATTCATTTAATGAAAGCAACCACATCTCACTTCTGATTTAAGGTTTTATCACGCAGAGGGAATCGAACTCTGGTTTGTTTTCGTAGTCAAAGATCAGAGACGAGCAGTTTGGAGAAGTGACATTTTTAGAGGAGGAGCTACCTAGGTCTTAGCAGATGTGTGTCTAACATGAGTCTGGTCCTGCTGGAGGTTTCTGCCTGTTAAAGGAAGTTTGTCCTTGCCACTGTAACTTGCTAAATGCTGCAAAGTGCTCTGCTCATGGTGGATTAAGATGAGATCAGACTGAGTCCAGTCTGTAAGATGGGACTGGATCTGATCCGGTCTTGATGTTGAGTCTTTGTTAATAATACGACATAGAGTACGGTCTAGGCCTGATCCATTTGGAAAGTGTCTGAGGATAAAGTTTCTTCGGATAAGTGATTGATTGACCAGCAACAATTTAAATCTCATAGCTCATCTGAAACAAACATGAATAGAAAGGAAAGACGGTAAAAACATGAGTAACAGCATCGTCGTTAGATACATTGTTTGTTTTGTGTCAGTTTGTCAGTGAAAACAGTTTCAATGTGGACGTCCTTCTTGTTGGTCTTCATCTGGACTCGTTTAGGTTTCACTGATGTTTTATTCTTTTCTAACCGTGTGATGAAATGATATCCTGCAGACTGAAAAACAAAACTATAAAAAGGAGGACTCAAGAAAGCTTCTGTGTGCAATCAGTCAGAGCACACTCTGTGCTGGGTGGATGTTGCAATTCCATCTGTAATCCGTTAACATGTTATTAAACCCACCGAAAGTAGGAAGAGGAATGTGCTTGATGTGTGATTTGTTTTTTCGGGATTCCCATGGTGTGAGACGTCGATAGATTCAGGGTGAGGAAGAGTGCACGACGCCTGAGAGCTAGAGGGTTGAGACGGAGTTGACGCACGACAGGGATCTGGAGAGAAGAAGGGAAAGGAGAGAGTTCTGGTGGAAGGACATTCCTCCGTGATTCTCCTAACTCTAACATCATGTTTCTGCTGTTTGATATTGTTTGTTTCTGAGAAGAGAACAGGGTAGGATGGAGAAAGGGATTATATTATTGTGTTTTCAGTTGTGTCTTATTTGTGTTAGAGAAATTACCATGACAACCCTTTGCACCCGATGACAGAGCTTTATTTTTGTATTGAACTCAGCTGACGGTTGACTCTGCAGAGTTCAGGCACCAAAGAGACCCTGACAGTAATTTAGTCTCACATCATCTCTGTAAAAATAAAGACCTTAATGCTGTTAGAGGACTGCAACTCAAGTTACAGTGGCAAGGACAAACTTCCTTTAACAGGCAGAAACCTCCAGCAGGACCAGACTCATGTTAGACACACATCTGCTGAGACCGTGTTGGAGAGAGGGATAGACGGAGATGAAGAGAGAGAGAGAGAGATGATAGAGGTGAGACGGATAGTAGTAGTTGTAGCAGTTGGAGTCTGGCACGTCCACAGCAGCAGAGATCCACAGGAACCTACGAGACAAGGGAGCTCAGGGACTTCAGAAAGGTCTATGGTTAGGAACTTTAATGGGACAGGGAGAGTTAAAGTAAGAGACAGACAGACAGACAGACAGACAGAGGAGAGATAGGGAAAGACAGGATCCCAGTGTGTCAGTCTTAGCCTATAGCAGCATAACTAAGAGCTGGTCCAAGTTTGATCCAGCTCTTACTACAAGCTTTATCAAAAAGGACATTTTGAAGCCTACTCTTAAAAGTAGAGAGGGTGTCTGCCTCCCAGACCCTGACTGGTAGATGATTCCAAAGGAGAGGCGCCTGATAACTGAAGGCTCTACCTCCCATACTACTTTTAGAGACTTTAGGTACGATAAGCAGGCCTGCATGATGGGAGCGTAGTGTTCTAGAGGGGTAACAGGGCACTATGAGCTCTTTAAGATACAAAGGTGTCTGATCATTAAGAGCTTTGTAGGTCAGAAGAAGGATTTTAAACTCTAGTGTAGAGAAGCTAACACAGCAGATATGTGCTCTCTCTTCCGCGTTCTAGTCAGTACTTGATCTGCAGCGTTTTGGACCAGCTCTTTAGAGGTCACAAATGCATAGACGGGGTTTCCTGCATCGCTCTGAGACAGGATGTATATGATCTTTGTGATATTGATTGAAAGAGCTACACAGCTGCAGAAAAACTGCATATTGTGGACTTTGCTGAACACGACAGTCTAAATCTGTTTCCAGCTGTGCAACATGTGGTCTCGAGTGGCTTCAGGTTTGCATGTTCGGTGAACGGTGCTTTGGCGACTTCCTGCTCGGTGGCAGCTTCGTACTCTTTTATCAAAATGTTTTCTTCTCTAACTTCGCCGGTCAGACCACCCAGCGGTCTCTGGCCTCTCCTCTCCCAAGTGTAAAAGTATTTGTTGTAATTGCCACTTGATGAAAAGTAATTTACCAGCTTTGTTTCCAGTATTTTGCGATTTCTTAGTACGCTTTTTATTCTGTGAACTGATTAACTGGAATGTTCTATAACACAAGCCTGTATACGATTGCCAGTTGTGTACTGAGTAAACAGGCCGTATCAGTCCCAAAGCAGACAGTGTGCCCATGTACCAGAGACCAAGAAGACTGGTGCCATGTGCCAAAATCTTTACCAGATTTCTGAACAACAAGCGGGAAACATGTCCTCATTCTAACATGAGGCAGTGACATTTTTTACAACGTGTGCTTTAAATAAAACAGAAAACATGATCCCAGTGCTGCAGCTCCAAACCCTTCAGCTCCTTTCATCTGTTTACTGAGTAAAAGTTGAATTAGCATCCATCATGACATCCTCAGACCCTCTCACAACATTAGCTATGACCAGCTGGACCTGTTTATCAGAGGTCTTCCATTCTTGGCAGCGACATCAGCGTCCATCAGAGGATTGAGGTGCGGTATCTGTAACCTTTTGCCCAAAACTACCAACTAGCATCTGAACTTTAGCACCAACAGAACCATGAGCGACGTGTTGTTCCAGCTAATCTCGTAGTTTAAAGTTAGCGTTCTCAGAAGTTTGATTTGAAAGCAGTATTTTTGCATTAATAAGTCTGTGTGATGGAGTTAAAGTGTTTTAAAAGCACAGTCTGGTACAGCTCTCTGACTGGGTTGGTTGGCAACAAGCAGCGTTTGTGGACACAGTGACGTTATGCAATGTTGAATGAGGTTATCCTTGAACACGGATTTAACTCTGTGGAGACATTACAGGCTGAAATATCACTAACCTGTGAATTACAAGTCAGCTTCACTGATTTAAACCAACTTCACGGACCTTGAACCTCATGCAAAAGTATATCAGTAAATAGCATAATTTATTAATCTTTATGTGAAGTTTGCACGCTCTGTGTATCTGAAAACGAATGGTTCTGTCCACTGATAGCACAATACTGTGTCGGGAGAGGACCAGTGTCTGTGTATATCAGAGATAGTGGGTGGAAGTGGAGGGATCAATAAACTTGACACAGCGTGCTGGACTCTATTACCAACCCCATCACCCCAACCCTCGGCTGGGTAAATATGTAACAATGAGTAAGTCTGTGCAGATGGCATAACCTTATACAACGTTACGAAAAAGCAGGGTTCGATTTAAAGATTGAGAAGCGTGTTTGCCTTCAGATCGACTTGTTGCTGTTTTGATGTGAGAGATTTTAGAGAGCTGTTGTGCAGAAATGTAAAGGCAGAGGTTATGTCCTGCACCAAGAAATAAGGAAGCATTTCTGTGAAACTGTCAGACGTAGGGGTCCATTTTTTTCAGATTTCTTGCCAATATAAATAATTAATAACTTCGTTGGTTGACCACTGTTTGAGTTTTGATTTGGCAGAATAGACTTCGTCAAACATGATAGTAGAGCACCGGCTGTGCTTCAGTCAAGTGGCAACCTGGAAAATGAAGCCAGTGCAGAAGTACAAAAAAATGCAGTTGCTCAAGGGTCCACTTGGGGCTGACCCCAAAAGTCAAGGAATCCCTGTTAGAGTTCACAGCAGAGTGAAGGCCGATTTCTGCGTATACGCAGCAGGAACTGACGCAGACATGAGCACCACATACTCCCATAGGAAAAGAAATTTAGAGAGATCTCAAAAGTGTTTCATTCATGTCTCCTAGACAACAATGAGATCTGTTTGAAAGCAAAATGAGACTATAGCTTATGTCTCCTGTTTCTCATTCTTGCCTTCATAAAAAAAGTTGCAAAAAGTCTCAGCTTAGTCTCCCTTTCAGTTTAAAAGGAGATCTCGTCAAAATCTGAAATGATTCTCAGGTATTTCTCAAGTTTTGTGACTCCTTTTGAGCTCAGGTGGAGAAATCAGGGAGCTCTCTCAATTGTCTGGTGGCCTAGCGGACTAAGCGCCCCACATACAGAGGCTACAGTCCTCGTCGTAGGGGTCACCGGTTTGATTCCCGGACGGTCGACCATTTCCTGCATGTCTTCCCCCCGCTCACTACTCCCCACATTTCCTGTCTCTCTTCAGCTGTCCTGTCAAATAAAGGCCAAAAAACATATTTTAAAAAAGAGAAAAAAATTAGCCATTAATGAGATCTCTCATTTAAGTCTCAAATAAGACTCATGTTATGGTCTCAACTATTTCTCCTGGTGAATTTTAGGAGAAACAAATGAGAACAATTTGAAACTTGAATGAGGCTGAAGTGAGAATCTCAATTTTGTCTCCAGATACTTAGAAGAGAAAGCTTTGAGCAGTAAAATTTCCCTCTGGGCTTTTACGTCGATGTGTCCGTGTCACGCAGCAATTCTCCTCCGAAACGCTTGAGGGCAGTGTGGTCTCTCTTATAGCCGGTCGCCTGCTTCCTGCCCCGCTACGATCTCTGTTTCCTTTTCACAGAGATTCAGAGCGTGTTATGTTAATCTACAGCTGATACATGTTGCTGTTTATCATACAGACATGATTAAATGAAGAATAGAGAGGAGGAGATGACATACATGGCCGATGAGCGGGGATCCCAGAAGTGCTGTAAATGCAGGAAATACAAGATGACCAATCACAGGGCTTGCGGTCCACATTGATTCTACAGGTAGTTACATTTTGGAGGAGGTGCACGTCAGCTACGTGCGTAGGCCTCTGCGTAGGTACAGGAGCTACGCAGCTTTTAGTTGGTTAACCAATATTGGAGTTTTGATTCAGCAGAATAGAGTTATTGAAACATGAATTATCGTTTGCAGCGAGGTTCAGCTGCAGTATTTTGAGAACAGAGGATCTCTTTTGTCTAAGATTTTAAGTGAGCACAGAAGCCATGTCATTCTTCAGTGAGTCAGGCCGTGTCTCCTTCCTCAGATTAACCATTATGTTGTCTGTGTTTTGTCAGTCAATGGTCAGTCACATCAGGCTATTGCAAAGAGATAACCTTGGAAGGACCATGTTGACCAGACGTTAAATCAAATACATCTCATTCACACAAAATAAATAAGTAGCTCCCTCCTGCTGATTTTCTGTCTGCTGTGTAGCTCACTGTTGGATGTTGGATGTTTGCTGTCTGTCTGTCCTTTCAGACCGATCAATACTCTTTTCATACTCTCTGCCAGTGACCTAGCCAAACACAGGAGCTCATGAGACTTCAGTTGGCAGCAGTCAGCAGACCAGTAAAAGGAAGCTGTATTGTCATAATGATCAGCATCACATCGGGTTAATGATTTCAGAGTCCTGGGTTTTGGTCTTTGTGGTTTTTCTCTGGAATTTGAAATGGATGGAAGCAAAACTCTTATTTGACACTACTTGCAAGCAATGGTGGACAGTAACAAAGTAAATTTACTTGAGTACAGTACTTAAGTACATTTTTTAAGTATCTGTACTTTACTTGAGTATTATCTTTTGGGGGAACTTATTACTTTTACTCAAATACATTCTAGAGACAATTATTGTACTTTTTACTCCACTACATTTCTATCAGTGCTTTAGTTACTCACTACTTTAGCTTTGAAGTCAGCTCATGAATTTCCTTCTCTTTTCTGAAATCTGATCCCACAGTTGAACGTGGAGCAAACACAGCAAATTTCACTCAGATCTGGCAGATCATTTAGAGGTGGTAATGATGGCTTTAAATACAAAACTAATTTAAATACAACTTTTTGAGATTTTTTAAGAAGTACTTTGAATACTTAAGTATTTTTTAAAAGCTGGTACTTCAGTACTTTAACTCAAGTAATAATTTGACAGAGCAACTTTCACTTGTATTGGAGTAATATTTGACCAGGTGGATCTATACTTTGACTTAAGTAGTGAAGCAGTTTACTTTGTCCACCACTGCCTGCAAGTCCACTGATGATTAAACCTCAGGCTGCTGCCTTCTCCAAACTTAAACATTATTAGACATGAACGAGAGGTGTGCTGTTCAGGGAACTCTAACATTTCCCCCTGAAATGTTTTCCTCTTTTATTTCATCTGCAGTCCATCTGTTCAAAACACCTGTAGGAAGATACTTAATAATAATAATAATAATAATAATAATAATAATAATAATGATGATGATGATGATGATGATGATGATAATAATAATAAAAATAATAATGCAATCATAATAGAATAATAATACTTATAATAGTACAAATAATTAAAACGTATATGTATAGAACACTTTTCTTTTTTTTTCAAAGATCTGTTTATTTGAATTTTTACACATTACATAAAAAAGATAAATGTAAACAATTAAAGCAACTGACGTTCTTTGTATAAGAAACACAACTAGTGAATGAACGAAGAAGCAACCAATAATATCAATATGTTGAAATGCTGACTCAGCATTTCAACATAATAATAAATTATCATTTAAAATAAAATATCAATAAATAGAAAGGAAAATAAAAAATAGTGAAGCTACAATAAGATAAATAGGTTAATATTTAAATAATAAATAGGCTACATGCAAAAGGTAAAAAAGCAAAAAAAAACAACAATAAAATATATATATTAAAAATAATAATAATAAATAAAAATAAGTTAATAAATAATAGTAGTAATAATAATAATAATAATAATACATTTTATTTATAAAAGCGCTTTAAAAGATTCTCCAATCGCTTTACAGGAAAATAAAATTATACAATAGAAAAGCAAAGGAAAACAGTGCAAAAAAAAAAGCAAAGAAGAGCAAGGCAGCAAAATAAAACAAAACAAGAAAAAAATCAATCAATTATAGTTTAAAAGCCTTTGTAAAAAGGTGTGTTTTGAGTCCGGATATGAATTTGGTGAGTGAGGGAGAGAATCTGAGGTGTTGGGGGAGAGAGTTCCAGAGGGTGGGGGCAGCGACAGAGAAGGCCCTGTCCCCCCAGGTTCGGTGCTTGGGTTTGGTGAGAGGGGTGAGGAGGTTGGCTTTGGTGGAGTGGAGGTTGCGGGAGGGATTATATGGCTGCAGAAGGTCGGTGAGATAATAGTAATTATAATACCAAAAACAAATTGAGAAATAAAATAAATAAAAAACACCACATGTGAAAATGTACACTTATAGAGCACATTTCAAAAGCCAGGTTAAAGTTTAAGGGTTGACGTGGTTTAGTAGCGATGTGATATTTTTCATTGCAGTCCCTCTGATGCTCCAGCATGTTTTGTCTGTCCACTTTGCTCCAGACTCAACAAATCCAACATGCTCTTCTCTTTCCTGCCACCAGGTGTTGCAAAGTGACTTCTTCATCACTGCTCTCTATTTTAGAGAGGAGTCTGAGAGCTGGATCAGCATGCTCCTCACTGTATTTATAAAAAAAATCATGTCACAGTTTTAACTTTAAAAACATCATACCGCAGTTATCAGATGATTAGACCTTGTTGTGTTTGAGGCCTGACCAGGTTTACTGTTCATACCAAAAAGTAATGAAACAATAAAAACTTCATTTTCAAAATAATTTCTGTAAACTCAAAAATAATAAAAAGAGGCGGGCTGAGTAGAAATCTGTGACAAAGTGGACTCAATCGTGCTGTTTGATGATTATGTAACATTTATTTCACATTAGTCTTATTAATAAAACTTTTATTAGTTTAGTTTCAATCCATATGTTATGATACGTTCAAGTACCGCAGGAAATCTGACTATCTACTGATGTAGATAACCTGGAGGGAGGATAGTTGGGGCCAAGTGCTGGTAATATGCCTCTATTTATTAGGGGAAGCCTGGGGAGCATGGTCAACAACAGGCACTGGGATTTATGCTGTTATGAGTTTATTCTCAGTTCCTTATGTTAATAGGAATGGGCAGATGAAGCCTGAGGAAGCTCTGCAGCTTTCTTTTAATTTGTGCTGAAAAACATTTGATGCTTTAAACTCAGCAGGCATGGGGACATCTGGTGGCGTGGCACACTCAACACAGCCCTCTCAATCATAGTCTCAAGCTCTAATACGCCTCTCTGTTCTGCATAGTTTGACATTTAAAAGTCAGAGAATCCTGCGTTATGAAATAAAACTATCTGTATATCCACCTACGCTTGTTCAAGTGCACTGCGTCATACTGTTGTGCAAGTGTGTTGCAAATAAATGATAAAGCATGCATTGTCTCAAAGCTTTAGTGTTTGTTTCCTGGTTGCACTTCCTGGCTGTATTCAGATCCTGGACTTTGCTCACACTTCTGGAAGCACAACTCTGAATAATAAAGTGGAGTGATTCCTGGTTTGCCTGAGGACTGATGATAGTCTGTGAATATCTGACCTGCTCCCCCATATCAAGTGTTTCACTGTTGGGCAACACAATTAAAATATCCTCTGACTGGTTTATGTGTCGGTGTCTGCTGCAGGCCTTTATTTATCAGATGACTTACTGGCAGTGTATTTTAGGAAATGAGGTCGATGATATGTGTGCACGTGTGTATACGAGTGTGTATGTCTGTGTGTTTGGTGAGTCTAAAAGGTCAAATATATGTATGTATGCCAAATGCTTGTGAGTAGTTGTGTGTGTCACGTTGCTTTGCCGCTTCCAGAAGAGGTTGGGTGTTGTTTTCTGTGAGGCGGGCGGATCAGACGGACAAACAGGAGCAGGTGTCAGGAGAAGAAAGAGAGACACCTCAGAGCGGCTCTCCATCCAGACTGTGACCTCTGCTGTCCGGCTTCTCTTCACAGAGTTCCACCTTTACAGTGCATTAGTGAACACAACTTTAACTCTTATAATGACAACATAACTGCACCACTCTGCAGCCTCGGGTGTGGGAAAATGAAGCTAATGCAGAAAGTACAAACACATGTTGTTCCTCCAGTGTCCACTAGAGGCTGTCTCAAGCAAAGGATTAAAACGACAGCAGAATTAAACATGCTCACATGCTGGTTTTGGTCTCTGTAGCTCAACTTTTGCTTGAATAGGTGACTATTCTTTAATAACTCGCCTGTTTTCATCATATCGAGGTTAAGAGTTGAGCATATTGATGCATATTTAAGGGTGTGGCTGATCTGATATGCTCCTACAAACCATGCAAAAACTCTGTCCACTGTATTTGTGACAGTAAAGTGGTAAAAACTTGACTCATCTCTGTTTAAAACACTTGTTTTAACGGTTGTAGCATCTTAAACTCAAGATGCTGTCATTTCTGTTTCACCTTTGGAAGCCTAACCAGGGACAGGTGATGCAACTTAGCCCTGGCTTCACACCTGTATGCACGGCATCTACTGTTTTATACATTACAAAGAAATGTTTTATGCAGTTGTCCCTGTCAAATTAACAGGTATATAAAATAATATTAAAACACTTTGAGGCTTTTGTAAGCGTTGGTTCAGAAACATTTGGTTCTGTAATGTGTCCTTTACATGCTGTCATGTTAGATTGATTGCAGCTACCTTTGGCACCCCCTTCTGGATGTTTCTACAGATTAAACAGAGAAGCCAACTGAGGAAAATGCCCCCTCCGTGTTGTTCCATCGGCTTAGACAAATATGACCAAGGTTGTTGTTCATGCTGGCCACCTTTGTCTGGAAACAAGCTGTACAGACTCTGTGGAGCATTGGCCTTTTTAATCTGCCTCCATGTATCGAGTCCTTCGTTATGTATAAATATTACCTTTGAGATGTTATGTGTTTATGTACTCACCTCGGACATCCTTCATTATCACTGAGGGATGTATTCAGAGGGACATGATGTCTCAAACGAGCACACATGGATGCTTTTTGAGGCCAAAGGTTTTTGTTTTGGTGGGAATGTAGAAAAACAGTTCCATAAGTGACGACTAGAGGCTGGCTCAGAAGTGAGTCCGTCCATAGAGCCCCATGTTAACATCATAGACTGTATAAACATGGACGTAATATTCATGACGTCACCCATCTGTTCCTGAGCGCTGTTTTGAAGCCAATCGGTGGTGGCAGCCATATTGGAAATGCTGAACACATCCAGAAGAGTGTGATGTAAAGAGGCGGGGTTTGAGCCTCCTAGTCAACAGCTATGTGTTCCCGCCTATTAATCAAGTCAGTCATGTCCTTATTTGGGCAAAAGCTTGTAATCTTAATATCCTCTGAACCGTCGCGTTAGAAAAAAAAATCATCACCCGTACAGTGTGTGCCGATAGAGAAATTAGCGATGTAGACCGAAGCCATCTTTTGAACCAGGCTGTAAACATGTTTGTTTCTGCTGTAAAGATCGTCTCTTTGAGTTAGTGTGTATGTGGTTTCTGGTGTTCCTGTTGCAGCCAGCCTCAAGTGGATTCACGATCTGTGGTGTCAACAAGCAGAAGCAAAATGTGCCGGAACTCCTTGACATGACGTGTGATCAGTTTGTCTCTGGTGTTGCTCATATTAGTGAAAGTTAATAACTGTTGTCAAGGGGTTTTGACCAATCAGAATGAAGCATTTAGCACAGCCTGGTGATGAGTATATAACTACCCGTTCACTGTGCGTTACCCCTGACTGAACCAGCATGTCCATTGCTTTAAAAGTCATAACCTGTGCCTCAGGTTCCATTTTTCTGTACTTCCAATGATACCTCCAGTCTACCTCTAATGTGAACTTATATAAGACAGACAGCTGAGCGGGGATTACTTCACTGCTGCTAACTGCAGTCTGATTTCTTAATTGAGAGAAACAAGGTCCGCACACAAAGAAGTAAGCACAAAATAATCTTTATTAAACAAACAAGTCAAAAGTTTCAGCAGCATGACGTCAGCGATAGTAATCTGCTCAGTACTTCACCATTTAAATGTAACTGTGACATCAGGACAGTGCACCAAGGCCTTGTTTGATTTACCCTTTTGAAAAGTCCAAGCCCTTAGCAGCAAGCATCGTGCACACCATCTTCTTCATCGTGCAAACCATCTTCTTCATCGTGCACACCGTCTTCTTCATCGTGCACGCCGTCTTCTTCATTGTGCACACCGTCTTCTTCATCGTGCACGCCGTCTTCTTCTTTGTGCACACCGTCTTCTTCATCTTGCACGCCGTCTTCTTCATTGTGCACACCGTCTTCTTCATTGTGCACACCGTCTTCTTCATCGTGCACGCCGTCTTCATCATGCACACTGTCTTCTTCATCATGCACACTGTCTACTGCAGAAATGCTGTTTCTGTATGTCAGTGTGGAGCTACTCCACGGTAACAGTCACCTTCCCTGCTGTGACCTTCAGAGGGTTTTTGGAGCAGGTCGTGGAGAAGTACGGTCTCAGCGTGCCGCTCCACTGCTGCTTAAAACGATGGATCAGAGTGTTGTCGCTGGCATCAGAGAAAGTCAGACACCCTCTCTCCCAGTCCAGCTGAATCCTGACCCTGCGTGGTTTTCGTCTCAGTTTGAGGGGGGCGCTGGGTCCAGAAGAGGCCTGGTACTCCCCAGAGGAGAGGGAAACAGTCCACAGACCACCACCAGGATCTGTGTCAGAGTCTAAGGCAGGGCTGGGATTTCGATCCGAGTCGGCCAAGTCCTTTCTGCGGATCGTCTCACTCGCTACACCCAGAGACCAGTGAGTGTTGTCTCCCACCTCCACCTCCCAGCTGTACCTCCCCGAGCTGAACTCATCTGAGCCCAGGATGCTCTGCGGGCTCACGAACCGCTCTGGGTTCTCTGGAAGAGGCTGCTTCTCACACACGAACACACTGGAGAGGTCCGGAGACACACCGAGACACACCGAGCCTGTGTTTGGGTCCATGGTCACCGGAACTGAGGATGACAAGGGCAACGAGTGAGTCACAAGAAAACAGAGACGAGGTGAAACAGTACGAGGTGAAACACATTGAGAGCCAATGCATTATTATTAACGCTCTACTTGTTCACTCCTCCAGCTTAATAAGTTGTGTTGTGTCATTAATGCATTAGTTTTCTCACAGTACTGGATGATCTTCTGCATCTTGTCCCAGACTTGGTGTTGCACACAGCTCTGGTGTTTGGCCACATCCAGCAGAGCTTCAGACTCTTCTTCGGGCTCCTCCGCCCGATGCTGAGCCCTGCGACAAACAGAGGCTGAAGATGAACTGATGCACTTTGTGGTCGCCATTATGTGCAGACTCGAGCAGCATGTTTTAATAGAGGGCTCAAAGTTGATACACTATAACTTAGCTGTAGTTGCTTATTCTGTTTCCAACACTTTACCTTTCATATGTCTTCTTGTAGTTCTGTTGGAACAGAGTAAAGACAGGTGAGCTCTCTTCACATGAGGATTAGAAACAGAGCAGGATTGGAACACAGTCAACCAGCGTTAGAAATATTATAGAGCTCTTGTTTGGTTTGAACATTCGATCGTGTCGGCATGGAGAAGCTTTTGGTTCGAGGTCACAGGAGTTACCTTCAGAAGCCGGAGGTCGTCTAAGCCCATGACCTCTTCGGTCTCACTGATGCTGTTCCTTAGCACTCGTATGTCGTCGCTGATCCTGTCGATCTTTTCGCTCATCCTCTGACTCTTCTCCTCCTCTTCCTGTTTGAGCTGCGTCATCAGAGCGGCCTCCTCTTCGCTGAGGAACTGATGCATCTTCTCGAACTCCTCCCTCAAGAACTGAGCTGTTTGGACCGACTGGCTCTGATGGAAAATGATGAGACTATTTTCAGATATTGTTTTATTCTGAAAAAAAAAACATAAATCCTCCCGTTCACGCTACCTTGATGTGAACTGAAGTTTCATCCCAGGTTTTTCGGATGGAGGTTAAATTCTCCAACTGCTCCTGGAGGTTTCTGGTTGCAGATCGCAGCTCTCTCTGCAGACAAAGCATCAGGACATGTGTTTCATGTTCGTTGCATTTTCATTTTTGTATTTCATGTATATTTTGTATGTTATGTTTGTATTATGTGGACCCCAGGAAGAGTAGCTGCTGCGTTAGTGGTAGCTAATTAGGATCTGAATAAAGGAATAAAGGAACATTATAGTACATGTACATAGGCATGTGATCAAAGCATGCAAAATGAACGCCCACTGACCTACATCACACAGTTACATGTCTTTGCTTCTTATAAACTGGTGGACAAAGTTTTAGAGAAGCACAGTGCAACAGGAATGAGAAGTTGTGATGCTTTAATTATGATGTGGGATTTTTTTTAAACCGTGCTTAGTTACATGAAAGTTTATGGGAACGCTGACAAGTATTCTGCAATGCAATTGTTGGTTATATGTACCGTTTATGCACCAAGATGGCGGGCTAACAGTTTGTTTACGTCTGCTCATTTCTGCAGACGAATTACATCGCTGCATGGAGTCAAGTTTGAACCAAGCGGCAACCTCTGGTGAAGATCCGCTTGAGGCTGGCTCCGGAAGCACCGGAAACCACATACACACCAATTCAATAAAGACGATCTTTACAACAGAAATAAACATGTTTACAGTGTGGTACAAAAGACAAGTGTAGTCTGGATAGCTCATTTCTTGATCGGCACACACTGTACGGGGGGTGGATTTTTTTCTAAATCGTCAATTTTGAAGATATTGAGATTACGAGTCTTCCAATGAGAGGCACAGCTGACTTGATGACAGGCGGGAACACTGTAGCTGTTGGCTAGGAGGCTCAAAGCCCGCCTCTTTACGTCACAATTGCTTGACAGCAGCAACGATTGGCCTCAAAACAGCGCTTCAGAAACAGATTGGTGATGTCACGGATACTATGTCTATTATTTATACAGTCTATTGTTTGAACCAGGCTGTAAACATGTTTATTTCTGCTGCAAAGATCAACTTTTATGAATGGGTGTGTGTGTGGGTGTGTGTGTGTTTGCTTCTTGCACCCTCTCCAGCCACTAAAGACATCATCCAAAAATATCCGACACTCTGATTCTAAATTCTTGGAGTGCCTTTTAATTCATGTTGTCGTGACCTAGCAAAACTATTCAGGTCAGTGCCACCCGTGTCCTGGATCTCATGTCTGACCTTACAGTCGAGGACGGCCTCCTGCACGGAGCAGCTCTGGTGCTCTTCATGCTCGTCCGTCTCACACTGCGGGCAGATCGGCTGCTCTTCCTCCAGACAGAACATGCTCAGCAGTTCTCCGTGTTGCACACACATCTCTTCCCCCTCCTCAGCCGCAGCTATCCTGCCGTATTCTCCTCCCGGGACGCCCTCCTCTCCGGCCCCAGGTGGGACCCCACGTCTCCTGGGCTGCCCATGGAACAGGGTCTCCAGGAGGGAGCGGAGCACTGAGTCCATCAGCTGGGATCCATAGCAGATAGTGCAGCCAGACTGATCAAGCGCCTCCTGACTCACTTGGATACATGAGTGGCACAGTTTGTGGCCACAGGGCAGCGTCAGTACGCCCATGGACTGGCAGCCTGGACACTCGGACTCCTCTTCAGGCTGGGTTGGATGCTGCTGTTCCTCCTCCAGGTGATCCTGCACAGGGACTTCATCTTTGTCCTCTGTCAGCTCCTCTTCCTCTTCCTCATGATCAGTCTGAGCGTCTCTCTCAGCCATGACCGGTTGATTTTAGCACAGAGTAAACTGGTCTCTGTCTCTGTCTGTGTGCTGCAGGCCCACAGAAGAATCAGGTCAGGTTGTTCTTTAGTCCACATGCAATCTGAGCTTTGCAACAGGTTGCAAAATCACTTCTGCACTCTGCAACGACAAGCTCCTCCCACTCAGCTGCTCCAAAACCCCCTCCTCTTTAAAAGTCACAAAATGACACAGCAAAATACTCCAGCTGTGTCATTTAAGGAGAGAATCCCAGCTGATAGGAAGGAGCTAAACAACACGGCAGAGCAGATTCAACAGGAGAGAGGAGTCGTCTAAAGAGCCTGTAGATACACAGATGAGCAAAACTGTCCAAGATAATACATGCACACCTTTTATTTTACTCTAATACTCATCTCTATTTATTAATTACACACACAAATGTAGAACCTGGAGTAGTATTGACCAATCAGGTATCAGGAGGTGAAGGTGTCTGCAGGAAAACAGTCTGTATGGAGAGCAAAAGCAGGAGGAACACGATCAAGTGTAATAACATCCCAGCTCCCATTTAGGGGCATACCAAGAGGTGTGCCAAGGGTGGCATGGAGTCCCCTTGGAGTCTGATCAGCCACCTCAAAATCCCAAGCTATGATTGGCTATTTTCCCTGTCAGAGGTGGGACTTTATTTGGACTAAGTTGCAATGAAATAAATCTTATTTTGGTTCTATTGTAGGAACAACGTCCCTCTCCCTCTTCAGGAGGAGGGATGAAGATTGACTCAGTGAATCTGACCTGCACACAGAGGAACTGAACGAGAGCTTCTATGTTGTCTGTTTGTTTCCACTCAGCCACAGTGAAAAGTGAGTAAAGCTTTGCACGACTTAAATCATTTTTAGTTTGTTGGAAAAACTGCAGCTTCACACTTTGAGTCCGCCAGCTGTTCTGTTTCTGCCTCAGCTGGAGCTTTCACTGTTGCTCAATCCATCTTGTGCTCATCTGTCCCCCAAATGCTCCAGTTTCCCTCCAAACAGACCGTAAAAATATCAAAATATATCGCACTGTGGTTGCCTTCTGAGTGATAGATATGTGAAATAAAGAGGAAATCACGTGGAACCTCAAAACAGAGCCTGAGAAAGTTTTCAGAGTTGATGTCAGGACAAGGAGCAGGTTGGAGCAGAGACAGACGAGTCGACACGAGATGAATACAAGGAAGAAGGCAACATGTGAAGGTGAAGAATATCTGAGACTGCTTCATGTGAGAGAGTATAAATAATAAACCAGCATCCTGATGAACTGAGAGTCAACTAAACCCCCTAAAGACCTGAATACCAGAAAACCAGAGCAGCTTTAAGGTGGCTGCATTACCGGATCTTACTCACTAGGTGGCGACATATCACCACTGAATGTAACATGTGGGGACTCTTCATCATGAGTCAACATTCACTGAGCGGAGTGTTTACCATCAGGGTCAGAAGCTCAGTGGAGACCTTTGTGACATGTTCACGTTCTTCTCTTCTCCTCCCTTCTGACGACACGTCTAAAAGGAAAACTGTTTCTCTAACTCTTAGAAAGCAGGTGAAGTGTGAACACCGTGGAGTCACGGTGCAGCAGAGGAAAGGGAATTTAGGTAACACGCATTGATCTTAAATAAGTGTTTGCTGCTGTGTGTGAGTGAAAACTATCAGAATAGGAAAGGGTTAAATAATTTCACCAAGGCACGGGTCTTCCTAAAAATAAATAAAAATATGAAGAAAAAAAGAAGAAGAGGCAAAAACTCTGATTTATTTCTTTATTTCAGCCCATCAAGAACGAGTCACTTTTTAAAGGATCAATGAGCGACTTTAAGGGCTTTAGTCTTCTATCAAAATAGTACATGCTTCTCTTTCCCTCTTTTATTCTTCCTCAAATCAGTCCATTCTTCATTTCTTCCTACCTTCCTTTCTTCTTGTGTCAATTCCTTCTTTTCTCTATTCGTCCCTTTCTTCTCTTCCTCCCTTCCGTTCTTTTTCTTCTTTCATGCCTTCCTTTCTTGCTCCATTCCTGCCTTTTTTCTTTTCTCTATTTTACTTCCTTCCTTCCTCTTGTCAATTCTGTCCTTTCTTCATTCCTTTCTGCATTCTTTCTTCTCTCCATCCTTTCCTTCCATTCCTTCTTCTATTCCTCCCCTCCTCTCCTTTCATCCATTCTCTCTTCTTCTCCTCTTCCTCCTTTCCTTCCTTCCATTCCTTCTTCTATTTTTCCTTTCCTTTCATCCTTTCTTTTTCTCTTCCTCCTTTCCTTCCTTCATTCTTTCTTCTCCTCTTCCTCCTTTCCTTCCTTCCATTCCTTCTTCTACTTTTCCTTTCCTTCCTTCCATTCTCTCGTCCTCCTTTCCTTTCATCCTTTCTTTTTCTCTTCCTCCTTTCCTTCCTTCATTCTTTCTTCTCCTCTTCCTCCTTTCCTTCCTTCCTTCCATTCCTTCTTCTACTTTTCCTTTTCTTCCTTCCATTCTCTCTTCCTCATTTCCTTTCATCCTTTCTTTTTCTCTTCCTCCTTTCCTTCCTTCATTCTTTCTTATCCTCTTCCTCCTTTCCTTCCTTCCATTCCTTCTTCTATTTTTCATTTCCTTCCTTCCATTCCTTCTCTTCCTCCTTTTCTTCCTTCCATTCCTTCTCCTCTTCCTCCTTTCCTTCCTTCCATCATTTCTTCTTCTCTTCCTCCTTTCCTTTCATACTTTCTTCTTCTTCTCTTCCTTCCTTCATTCATTTTACCCTTCCTTCCTCTTTCTTTCTTCTTCTTATTGCCATTCATTTCCTGATGATCATGAACTCATTCATGGTGGGTTTGTGAATTCGTGCACCAGGGGTCAGCCTCAGCTCAGACTCTATGCCAAATTCCAACATGGCGACCGCCATCGTCACCTCTCCAGAAACCAGCTGATGACTCCACTGAGATTACGTCCATGTTTTTATTGGTCTATGGCTGTGACCAGAATCCAGATTGAATGGACTCGACGTCTTCCTTTCATCCCGCGTACTGGACCCTTCATCAGACATCATCTTTTTATATTGCGTCATTTTCTAGAGCTTAAAGATGAACTTTGACCTTTGTCTTTATTTCATGGGCCAATGACTGGAGACAGGAAGTGTATGGAATGCGGAGACCAGCATCTCAGTTTCACACAATAAAAACAAAGGTTCCTTCAGGATGAGTGAGTCTCCGTTCGTCATGTCTCTTTGGTTTCACAGAGTTTACTTCAGGTTGTCTGTGATAAGCGGTGCAACATGATTAGCATCGAATCTTCCCAGATGGCCCCTGCTGAAGTTATGGATTTAAGTGCCCATTGAAGGCTTTTTAAGTAAGCTATGAGTCAGACTCATAAAACAGTAACAGCATTGTTTACTTTGCAGAAAACAGGTGGAAGGGGGTTAAACGTGGTCCTTAACTCACAGCCCCGAGCGGGTTGTTCCACTATAACAGTTATCGTTACGCTCTTATCTGACACCCCCTCCACCGTCCACATGCACCGGCTCCACTGCCTACCAATTATCAACATCCATGCACATCATTATAAAGCCCGTAAAACACTTCTGTGGTGAAGCGGGCACTGATGCACAGACGCTGTTAGCATACCATGCAGTTACTCTAATACCACCGAGCAACACAGTGGGAAGAGCTCTCGATGAGCAGCGAGATCGATGTCTCATACGATTAGGGTTAGGGTTACGATTAGGGTTAGGGTTACGATTAGGGTTAGGGTTAGGGTTACGATTAGGGTTAGGGTTAGGGTTACGATTAGGGTTAGGGTTAGGGTTACGATTAGGGTTAGGGTTAGGGTTAGCGTTAGGGTTACGATTAGGGTTAGGGTTACGATTAGGGTTAGGGTTACGATTAGGGTTAAGATTAGCGTTAGGGTTACGATTAGGATTAGGGTTAGGGTTACGATTATGGTAAGGGTTACGGTTAGGGTTAGGGTTACAATTAGGATTAAGGTTAAGATTAGCGTTAGGGTTACGATTAGGATTAGGGTTAGGGTTAGGGTTACGATTAGGGTTAGGGTTAGGATTAGGGTTCAGATTAGCATTAGGGTTACGATTAGGATTAGGGTTAAGATTAGCGTTAGGGTTACGATTAGGATTAGGGTTAAGATTAGCGTTAGGGTTACGATTATGGTTAGGGTTAGGGTTACGATTAGGGTTAGGGTTAAGATTAGGGTTAGGGTTACGATTAGGGTTAGGGTTAGGGTTACGATTAGGGTTAGGGTTATGATTAGGATTAGGGTTAGGGTTAGGGTTAGGGTTACGATTATGGTTAGGTTTACGATTAGGGTTAGGGTTAGGGTTACGATTAGGGTTAGGGTTACGATTAGGGTTAGGGTTACGATTAGGGTTAGGGTTACGATTTGGGTTAGGGTTAGCGTTAGGGTTACGATTAGGGTTAGGGTTACGATTAGGGTTAGGGTTACGATTAGGGTTAGCGTTAGGGTTACGATTAGGGTTAGGGTTACGATTAGGGTTAGGGTTACGATTAGGGTTAGGGTTACAATTAGGGTTAGGGTTAGGGTTACGATTAGGGTTAGGGTTACGATTAGGGTTAGGGTTACGATTAGGGTTAGGGTTAGGGTAAGGATTACGATTAGGGTTAGGGTTAGGGTTACGATTAGGGTTAGGGTTACGATTAGGGTTAGGGTTAAGATTAGGGTTAGGGTTAGGGTTAGGGTTACGATTAGGGTTAGGGTTAGGGTTACGATTAGGGTTAGGGTTAGGGTTAGGGTTACGATTAGGGTTAGGGTTAGGGTTACGATTAGGGTTAGGGTTAGGGTAAGGATTACGATTAGGGTTAGGGTTACGATTAGGGTTAGGGTTACGATTAGGGTTAGGGTTAGGGTTACGATTAGGGTTAGGGTTACGATTAGGGTTAGGGTTAAGATTAGGGTTAGGGTTAGGGTTAGGGTTACGATTAGGGTTAGGGTTAGGGTTAAGATTAGGGTTAGGGTTAGGGTTACGATTAGGGTTAGGGTTACGGTTAGGGTTAGGGTTACGATTAGGGTTAAGATTAGCGTTAGGGTTACGATTAGGATTAGGGTTAGGGTTAGGGTTACGATTATGGTTAGGGTTACGATTAGGGTTAAGATTAGCGTTAGGGTTACGATTAGGGTTAGGGTTAGGGTTAGGGTTACGATTATGGTTAGGGTTACGATTAGGGTTAGGGTTAGGGTTACGATTAGGGTTAGGGTTACGATTAGGGTTAGGGTTAGGGTTACAATTAGGGTTAGGATTAGGGTTATGATTAGGGTTAGGGTTAGGGTTACGATTAGGGTTAGGGTTAGGGTTAGCGTTAGGGTTACGATTAGGGTTAGGGTTACGATTAGGGTTAGGGTTACGATTAGGGTTAGGGTTAGCGTTAGGGTTACAATTAGGGTTAGGGTTACGATTAGGGTTAGGGTTACGATTAGGGTTAGGGTTAGGGTTACGATTAGGGTTAGGGTTAGGGTTACGATTAGGGTTAGGGTAAGGGTAAGGATTACGATTAGGGTTAGGGTTACGATTAGGGTTAGGGTTACGATTAGGGTTAGGGTTAGGGTTACGATTAGGGTTAGGGTTACGATTAGGGTTAGGGTTAAGATTAGGGTTAGGGTTACGATTAGGGTTAGGGTTAGGGTTACGATTAGGGTTAGGGTTAGGGTTATGATTAGGGTTAGGGTTAGCGTTAGGGTTACAATTAGGGTTAGGGTTACGATTAGGGTTAGGGTTAGCGTTAGGGTTACAATTAGGGTTAGGGTTACGATTAGGGTTAGGGTTACGATTAGGGTTAGGGTTAGCGTTAGGGTTACAATTAGGGTTAGGGTTACGATTAGGGTTAGGGTTATGATTAGGGTTAGGGTTAGCGTTAGGGTTACAATTAGGGTTAGGGTTACGATTAGGGTTAGGGTTAGCGTTAGGGTTACAATTAGGGTTAGGGTTACGATTAGGGTTAGGGTAAGGGTAAGGATTACGATTAGGGTTAGGGTTACAATTAGGGTTAGGGTTACGATTAGGGTTAGGGTTAGGGTTACGATTAGGGTTAGGGTTACGATTAGGGTTAGGGTTAAGATTAGGGTTAGGGTTAGGGTTACGATTAGGGTTAGGGTTAGGGTTACGATTAGGGTTAGGGTTAGGGTTATGATTAGGGTTAGGGTTAGGGTTAGGGTTACGATTAGGGTTAGGGTTAGGGTAAGGGTTACGATTAGGGTTAGGGTTACGGTTAGGGTTACGATTAGGGTTAAGATTAGTGTTAGGGTTACGATTAGGATTAGGGTTAGGGTTAGGGTTACGATTATGGTTAGGGTTACGATTAGGGTTAGGGTTAGGGTTACGATTAGGGTTAGGGTTACGATTAGGGTTAGGGTTAGGGTTACAATTAGGGTTAGGGTTAGGGTTATGATTAGGGTTAGGGTTAGGGTTACGATTAGGGTTAGGGTTAGGGTTACGATTAGGGTTAGGGTTAGGGTTACGATTAGGGTTAGGGTTAGGGTTACGATTAGGGTTACGATTAGGGTTAGGGTTAGGGTTACGATTAGGGTTAGGGTTAAGATTAGCGTTAGGGTTACGATTAGGGTTAGGGTTAGGGTTAGCGTTAGGGTTACGATTAGGGTTAGGGTTAAGATTAGCGTTAGGGTTACGATTAGGGTTAGGGTTAGGGTTAGCGTTAGGGTTACGATTAGGGTTAGGGTTACGATTAGGGTTAGGGTTACGATTAGGGTTAGGGTTAGGGTTACAATTAGGGTTAGGGTTAGGGTTATGATTAGGGTTAGGGTTAGGGTTAGGGTTAGGGTTAGGGTTACGATTAGGGTTAGGGTTACGATTAGGGTTAGGGTTAGGGTAAGGGTTACGATTAGGGTTAAGATTAGCGTTAGGGTTACGATTAGGGTTAGGGTTAAGATTAGCGTTAGGGTTACGATTAGGGTTAGGGTTAGGGTTAGCGTTAGGGTTACGATTAGGGTTAGGGTTACGATTAGGGTTAGGGTTACGATTAGGGTTAGGGTTAGGGTTACGATTAGGGTTAGGGTTACGATTAGGGTTAGGGTTAGCGTTAGGATTATGATTAGGGTTAGGGTTACGATTAGGGTTAGGGTTAGGGTAAGGATTAAGGTTAGGGTTAGGGTTACGATTAGGGTTAGGGTTAGGGTTAGGGTTACGATTAGGGTTAGGGTTAGGGTTACGGTTAGGGTTAGGGTTACGATTAGGGTTAAGATTAGCGTTAGGGTTACGATTAGGATTAGGGTTAGGGTTAGGGTTAGGGTTACGATTATGGTTAGGGTTACGATTAGGGTTAGGGTTACGATTAGGGTTAGGGTTAGGGTTACAATTGGGGTTAGGGTTAGGGTTATGATTAGGGTTAGGGTTAGGGTTACGATTAGGGTTAGAGTTAGGGTTACAATTGGGGTTAGGGTTAGGGTTATGATTAGGGTTAGGGTTAGGGTTACGATTAGGGTTAGGGTTAGGGTTAGGGTTACGATTAGGGTTACGATTAGGGTTAGGGTTAGGGTTACGATTAGGGTTACGATTAGGGTTAGGGTTAGGGTTACGATTAGGGTTAGGGTTACGATTAGGGTTAGGGTTAGGGTAAGGGTTAGGGTTACGATTAGGGTTAGTGTTAGGGTTAAGATTATGATTAGGGTTACGATTAGGGTTAGGGTTACGATTATGGTTAGGGTTACGATTAGGGTTAGGGTTACGATTAGGGTTAGGGTTACGATTAGGGTTAGGGTTAGGGTTACAATTAGGGTTAGGCTTAGGGTTATGATTAGGGTTAGGGTTACGATTAGGGTTAGGGTTAGGGTTACGATTAGGGTTAGGGTTAGGGTTACGATTAGGGTTACGATTAGGGTTAGGGTTAGGGTTACGATTAGGGTTAGGGTTACGATTAGGGTTAGGGTTAGGGTAAGGGTTAGGGTTTAGGGTTAGGGTTAGGGTTAGGGTTAGGGTTACGATTAGGGTTAGGGTTAGGGTTACGATTAGGGTTAGGGTTAGGGTTAGGGTTAGGGTTAGGGTTCCGATTAGGGTTAGGGTTACGATTAGGGTTAGGGTTACGATTAGGGTTAGGGTTAGGGTTAGGGTTAGGGTTCCGATTAGGGTTAGGGTTCCGATTAGGGTTAGGGTTACGATTAGGGTTAGGGTTACGATTAGGGTTAGGGTTAGGGTTAGGGTTAGGGTTAGGGTTCCGATTAGGGTTAGGGTTACGATTAGGGTTAGGGTTACGATTAGGGTTAGGGTTAGGGTTAGGGTTACGATTAGGGTTAGGGTTAGGGTTACGATTAGGGTTAGGGTTAGGGTTAGGGTTACGATTAGGGTTAGGGTTAGGGTTATGATTAGGGTTAGGGTTAGCGTTACGATTAGGGTTAGGGTTACGATTAGGGTTAGGGTTACAATTAGGGTTAGCGTTACGATTAGGGTTAGGGTTAGGGTTACGATTAGGGTTAGGGTTAGGGTTAAGATTAGGGTTAGGGTTACGATTAGGGTTAGGGTTAGGGTTACGATTAGGGTTAGGGTTAGGGTTACGATTAGGGTTAGGGTTACGATTAGGGTTAGGGTTAGGGTTACGATTAGGGTTAGGGTTAGGGTTACGATTAGGGTTAGGGTTACGATTAGGGTTAGGGTTAGAGTTACGATTAGGGTTAGGGTTACGATTAGGGTTAGGGTTAGAGTTACGATTAGGGTTAGGGTTACAATTAGGGTTAGCGTTACGATTAGGGTTAGGGTTAGGGTTACGATTAGGGTTAGGGTTAGGGTTAGGGTTACGATTAGGGTTAGGGTTAGGGTTACGATTAGAGTTAGGGTTAGGGTTACGATTAGGGTTAGGGTTAGGGTTACGATTAGGGTTAGGGTTAGGGTTAGGGTTACGATTAGGGTTAGGGTTAGGGTTACGATTAGGGTTACAATTAGGGTAAGCGTTACGATTAGTGTTAGGGTTAAGATTAGGGTTAGGGTTACGATTAGGGTTAGGGTTAGGGTTACGATTAGGGTTAGGGTTAGGGTTACGATTAGGGTTAGGGTTAGGGTTAGGGTTACGATTAGGGTTAGGGTTAGGGTTACGATTAGGGTTAGGGTTAGGGTTACGATTAGGGTTAGGGTTAGGGTTACGATTAGGGTTACGATTAGGGTTAGGGTTAGGGTTACGATTAGGGTTAGGGTTACGATTAGGGTTACGATTAGGGTTAGGGTTACGATTAGGGTTAGGGTTAGGATTAGGGTTAGGGTTACGATTAGGGTTAGGGTTATGGTTAGGGTTACGATTAGGGTAAGGGTTACGATTAGGGTTAGGGTTACGATTAGGGTTAGGGTTACAGTTAGGGTTAGCGTTACGATTAGGGTTAGGGTTAGGGTTAGGGTTACGATTAGGGTTAGGGTTAAGATTAGGGTTAGGGTTACGATTAGGGTTAGGGTTACGATTAGGGTTAGGGTTAGGGTTACGATTAGGGTTAGGGTTAGGGTTAGGGTTACGATTAGGGTTAGGGTAACGATTAGGGTTAGGGTTAGGGTTACGATTAGGGTTAGGGTTAGGGTTACGATTAGGGTTAGGGTTAGGGTTACGATTAGGGTTAGGGTTAGGGTTAGGGTTAGGGTTACGATTAGGGTTAGGGTTAGGGTTACGATTAGGGTTACGATTAGGGTTAGAGTTACGATTAGGGTTAGGGTTATGGTTAGGGTTACGATTAGGGTAAGGGTTAGGGTTACGATTAGGGTTAGGGTTAGGGTTACGATTAGGGTTAGGGTTAGGGTTACGATTAGGGTTAGGGTTAGGGTTACGATTAGGGTTAGGGTTAGGGTTACGATTAGGGTTAGGGTTACGATTAGGGTTACGATTAGGGTTAGGGTTACGATTAGGGTTAGGGTTACGATTAGGGTTAGGGTTACGATTAGGATTAGGGTTACGATTAGGGTTAGGGTTACGGTTAGGGTTACGATTAGGGTTAGGCTTACGATTAGGGTTAGGGTTAGGGTTAGGGTTAGGGTTACGATTATGGTTAGGGTTACGATTAGGGTTAGGGTTACGATTAGGGTTAGGGTTAGGGTTACAATTGGGGTTAGGGTTAGGGTTATGATTAGGGTTAGGGTTAGGGTTACGATTAGGGTTAGAGTTAGGGTTACAATTGGGGTTAGGGTTAGGGTTATGATTAGGGTTAGGGTTAGGGTTACGATTAGGGTTAGGGTTAGGGTTAGGGTTACGATTAGGGTTACGATTAGGGTTAGGGTTAGGGTTACGATTAGGGTTACGATTAGGGTTAGGGTTAGGGTTACGATTAGGGTTAGGGTTACGATTAGGGTTAGGGTTAGGGTAAGGGTTAGGGTTACGATTAGGGTTAGTGTTAGGGTTAAGATTATGATTAGGGTTACGATTAGGGTTAGGGTTACGATTATGGTTAGGGTTACGATTAGGGTTAGGGTTACGATTAGGGTTAGGGTTACGATTAGGGTTAGGGTTAGGGTTACAATTAGGGTTAGGCTTAGGGTTATGATTAGGGTTAGGGTTACGATTAGGGTTAGGGTTAGGGTTACGATTAGGGTTAGGGTTAGGGTTACGATTAGGGTTACGATTAGGGTTAGGGTTAGGGTTACGATTAGGGTTAGGGTTACGATTAGGGTTAGGGTTAGGGTAAGGGTTAGGGTTTAGGGTTAGGGTTAGGGTTAGGGTTAGGGTTACGATTAGGGTTAGGGTTAGGGTTACGATTAGGGTTAGGGTTAGGGTTAGGGTTAGGGTTAGGGTTCCGATTAGGGTTAGGGTTACGATTAGGGTTAGGGTTACGATTAGGGTTAGGGTTAGGGTTAGGGTTAGGGTTCCGATTAGGGTTAGGGTTCCGATTAGGGTTAGGGTTACGATTAGGGTTAGGGTTACGATTAGGGTTAGGGTTAGGGTTAGGGTTAGGGTTAGGGTTCCGATTAGGGTTAGGGTTACGATTAGGGTTAGGGTTACGATTAGGGTTAGGGTTAGGGTTAGGGTTACGATTAGGGTTAGGGTTAGGGTTACGATTAGGGTTAGGGTTAGGGTTAGGGTTACGATTAGGGTTAGGGTTAGGGTTATGATTAGGGTTAGGGTTAGCGTTACGATTAGGGTTAGGGTTACGATTAGGGTTAGGGTTACAATTAGGGTTAGCGTTACGATTAGGGTTAGGGTTAGGGTTACGATTAGGGTTAGGGTTAGGGTTAAGATTAGGGTTAGGGTTACGATTAGGGTTAGGGTTAGGGTTACGATTAGGGTTAGGGTTAGGGTTACGATTAGGGTTAGGGTTACGATTAGGGTTAGGGTTAGGGTTACGATTAGGGTTAGGGTTAGGGTTACGATTAGGGTTAGGGTTACGATTAGGGTTAGGGTTAGAGTTACGATTAGGGTTAGGGTTACGATTAGGGTTAGGGTTAGAGTTACGATTAGGGTTAGGGTTACAATTAGGGTTAGCGTTACGATTAGGGTTAGGGTTAGGGTTACGATTAGGGTTAGGGTTAGGGTTAGGGTTACGATTAGGGTTAGGGTTAGGGTTACGATTAGAGTTAGGGTTAGGGTTACGATTAGGGTTAGGGTTAGGGTTACGATTAGGGTTAGGGTTAGGGTTAGGGTTACGATTAGGGTTAGGGTTAGGGTTACGATTAGGGTTACAATTAGGGTAAGCGTTACGATTAGTGTTAGGGTTAAGATTAGGGTTAGGGTTACGATTAGGGTTAGGGTTAGGGTTACGATTAGGGTTAGGGTTAGGGTTACGATTAGGGTTAGGGTTAGGGTTAGGGTTACGATTAGGGTTAGGGTTAGGGTTACGATTAGGGTTAGGGTTAGGGTTACGATTAGGGTTAGGGTTAGGGTTACGATTAGGGTTACGATTAGGGTTAGGGTTAGGGTTACGATTAGGGTTAGGGTTACGATTAGGGTTACGATTAGGGTTAGGGTTACGATTAGGGTTAGGGTTAGGATTAGGGTTAGGGTTACGATTAGGGTTAGGGTTATGGTTAGGGTTACGATTAGGGTAAGGGTTACGATTAGGGTTAGGGTTACGATTAGGGTTAGGGTTACAGTTAGGGTTAGCGTTACGATTAGGGTTAGGGTTAGGGTTAGGGTTACGATTAGGGTTAGGGTTAAGATTAGGGTTAGGGTTACGATTAGGGTTAGGGTTACGATTAGGGTTAGGGTTAGGGTTACGATTAGGGTTAGGGTTAGGGTTAGGGTTACGATTAGGGTTAGGGTAACGATTAGGGTTAGGGTTAGGGTTACGATTAGGGTTAGGGTTAGGGTTACGATTAGGGTTAGGGTTAGGGTTACGATTAGGGTTAGGGTTACGATTAGGGTTACGATTAGGGTTAGGGTTACGATTAGGGTTAGGGTTACGATTAGGGTTAGGGTTAGGGTTACGATTAGGGTTACGATTAGGGTTAGAGTTACGATTAGGGTTAGGGTTATGGTTAGGGTTACGATTAGGGTAAGGGTTACGATTAGGGTTAAGATTAGCGTTAGGGTTACGATTAGGGTTAGGGTTAGGGTTACGATTAGGGTTAGGGTTACGATTAGGGTTAGGGTTACGATTAGGGTTAGGGTTAGGGTTACGATTAGGGTTAGGGTTAGGGTTAGGGTTACGATTAGGGTTAGGGTTACGATTAGGATTAGGGTTACGATTAGGGTTAGGGTTACGGTTAGGGTTACGATTAGGGTTAGGCTTACGATTAGGGTTAGGGTTAGGGTTACGATTAGGGTTAGGGTTACGATTAGGGTTAGGGTTACGGTTAGGGTTACGATTAGGGTTACGATTAGGGTTAGGGTTAGGGTTACAATTAGAAATCACAGAGCTGATTTCCCTCAAATGATCAGGTCTTTTACAGAGACTTGTGTTTTTAACTGGCATGAAATTGTTTGAAAAAGAAACAAAAGATTGAAGTGGATTTTATCTCTTCAACACCAAGCCAATACTTACCTGAGACAGTTTTGTCCTGGATGACCGATCTCACACTGCAATTTTTTAGATTAGGAGAGAGGTTTGCACACTTACACACTTTAAGTTTCTGTGACTCTGTTTTTCCACCAGCCCGACAATCACACAGAAACTTCTGCTTGTTTTATTGAGTTTGATGAAGATTGCAGCCTCTGATTCTTGTTTTGTTGCATTGCAGTCGATAGAGGAGATGAATCTTTCTGTAAAAAGTTACCAAAACAGGCTTTACTTTAGCTGCCACAGTATTGTGTTTGAGTAACTGGCATTAAATGAGAAAAACACAGCTATAAAACAGCTTCTTTCTCTCTGTTTTCTCCTCTAACACTTTCTCTCTTGTTACGAGACAATCCTCTCTTGTCTTGTCTGGAAAAAAAAGCATAGGGAAGAAAATTTGGCACCAGCGCTGGAGTGTGCACCTGGGACTCCCAGAAGGTGTTAAAACACCAGGAGCCCTCTCCCACAAAGCAGAGGAGGGATCATATTAGGCTAGCAGCTAGCAGGTGCAACCTTCACATTAAAGCAAGCCTCCCTCATAAAGGCCTTTACGACTGCATCTGTTTTCAAGTCCTGTGGTGGTAATGTCAGGGAGAGGGAGGAATGCTTTACGGGGTAGCAAACACAGTGGGGGGACTTGTGTATTAACTACATGTACAAGTGGTATAAAAAGGTGCGCTCGACATAAAGACTATTAAACTATACATACTGCCCCCTTCCTTTATTCCTCTGTTCCAGTCGTCTTCAGCAGCTTTACCCTCCGATGGAAAGCAGGCAGCAGAGAGCGACTGTATCCAGATGTGAAGCCCTGAGCTAAAACATGCTAAATATAACTCTAATCAAGGCCACTGCCACAAAGTGTCGAGTCTGAACATTTCTGAATATGGTTTCAGGACCATGACGGATGGCTTTAGTCCGGTTCCAGACTCTGAATCACTGACTGTCTTTTATTTGTGTTTGAACAGAGCTGACGGGATTGTCATCGCCCTTCCATGCATCCAGGTTGATCTGTAGGCCAAACCCACTAACCCCAAAGCCCGGTGGGGGTTAGTGGGTGACCCCCAGTGTTTTTTAACCTCTGAACAGTTTTTCGATTCTGTGCAACAGGAAGAGTTTCTCAGCAATGCTACAATTTAAAGGCTGCATGACGACGTGTTGGTGTTGAACCCCAGCGTATCAAAGACGTGGACACAGTTTCTTGTCTCAAAAGAGAAGGCACCATGAAAGTGACTAAAACCTGTATTCTTTCTAATGGCCAGCAGAGGGAGACTCCAGTGGTTGCAAAAAAGAAGTCTAATTAATTCAAACCAGCGGGAAAAGAAATAATAGAAACATTTTTGTAATAATTCATGGTCTCAATCTGTAGTTGAAAATCTTCTTTAATCAAGCATGATGTTTATTTTGTAAATTTGGGTTAACTTTGGTGTCAAATTGTTAATAAATGAGAGTAATGCATTTGTCAAGTCAAGTAAAATATAATGATAAAGCACACGCTGGTCGAGGTGCTGCACAACTAGTACGACTAAGACTAGCAACCACACTGTGGACGCTGATGTGGATCCCAATAAAGGATTTTAAAAAAGAAAAGAAAGAAACAGCCAAAACAAAACTCGGGCAAGGCACATTGAAACACTGCTGGCGAGCAGCTGACCAGAGAGCGAACTCTCAGAGAGACCCTCAGACGCACAACAGGAGTAAAATAAGCCCAGTAAAAATCAACTCCTTTATTATAGACACACTTTGATCGTTCTCATACACACAAAGGAAACCTCTCACTGTCTCTCAAGGTGAGACATTGAGGTAGTGATGTTACGAGATGTGCCGAGGCTTCGAAGCGTGTGTCGAGTAATGGAGGGGGCTTTTCCGTGAAGCGTGTATCGAGGCTTGCTTCATTGAGGGGAGGAGCCGAAAATGATGACGTCCGAAGCCTCGCTGCCCGGCTGTACCACGTGACTGCTTCGGCAAGTGGTTCAGATTTTGCTGCGAGGTTTGACAGCAATATAAACCCCTCAGGCTCTGTTCAAAATGTGGGTGTTTGATGGAGAGTTGCGGTCAGTTCAGACTTCGGATAGAGTTTTGATAGTTTGGACACTAGAGTTTGGACAGCGTTTATATAGTTTGGAGAGTTTAGAGAGAGAGAGAGAGAGAGATGGTTTGAAGATTTAGGAGTGAGAGGAGGACAGGTAAGACGGAGCCAGCGAGAAAGAGGGGAGTTTGGTGCGGACCTGTTGCAACTCTGGTGCGGTCTTGGCCTAATGGTTAAGTTGCACGCCTATGATATCATTGGCCTGGGTTCTAGCCCAGCCTGCAGCTTTTTAATCGCATTTTTCCCCCACTCTCTCCCAGTTTCTACACTGTCCTCTCCTCTATAAATAAAATGAGTCAAAGCCCAAAAAATATAACTTAAAAAAGAAAGAAAGAGGAGGATTTCCCCTGTGTGGCAACATTTTGATTTAATAACTCCTAACTCCTAATAACACAAGCATATTCAGTGACCTCTTCCTAGTTCCACAATCACTTTCATTGTCCTCTGTCTGCTTAAGCCAATTCCATTTTCCTAAAGGTACAGAAAAATATAATTACACAACCTGCCATATCATATGATAATAACATTTTGGGAAAATGTACACACACAGAATACATTCAAAAATATTTTATCATGCACATATATGATAATTTATGTACAGAAATTATTTGGTCGTAGATTTTTTGTAATTCATAGTCATTCCCATAACAGACACAAAAATTCAATGCATCACACATTATGTGGTTAAGATCCAGCTGCATGTAATGATAAACCTGGCCAGCAGGTGGTTTCGTGTGCACATGAAGCTTCGAGTAATGAACCCTTTCTCGAACCAATTGGCTCAAGTGGTTCGAAGCCTCATGAGGCTTCATCTCACCATCACTACATTGAGGCAGCACAGAGCCCTGACACTCACAGGTATATATAAACTACACACACCTGGTCTCAATCAGGACCAATCAGCCACACACACACACCTGACTCTGCTCTGGGATGATTCCCCTACCAAACTCAGAAAGTATCCAGAGTGAGCTACCCTCACATGCAGCATTAAAAACCTGTATGATCACGATTCTATTGTGATACTTATATAAATCTTTGGAAATAAATGCTGATAGTTAAATCAAGGAAAGAGAAATCACTCACTTATTTCTATTTCTAATATATTTCCCTTGCTTCTCTAAAAAAACATCATGACTGGTTTAAGGAATTAATCGTCTTGGCCTGGGAGCCTGCGGCTCTGTCTCTCTACTGCAGCTGTCAGTCAAAGTAAACCCGGATGTAAAACCCTGTTTTTTAACCTCTAATAACTAACGAAAAAGAAACTTTTCAGAAAAAAGAGGCCTTGGACACAAAACAGTCAAATAATAACACATATCACCACAGCATATGGATGTGAGAAACATTCGTACAACTTGTATTTATTTTTTAAAGTTTGCCCACAGCCCCATTCAAGTGAATTGGGAGACAGAGTTTTTGACCTATACTGCAGCCAGCCACTAGGGGGAGCAGTTTTTTTGGCGGCCTCACTTCAAGCCGAGTGACATGACGTCTATTTTATATACAGTCTATGACAGTGACGAGAAGACTGGGCCCAAAACGGAGCCTTGCAGGACCCCGCAGGTAACTGCAAGGTCGCCTGTGATTGACGCGTCACCGCCTTGTTGCTACTTCTGCAGAAAGCCCAGTTTGATGGAGTCTAAAAGTTCATATTCTGTCCCTATTGGTCCCAAATGAACCGAGGTGAACTGAAGGCTTCCTGAGGGAAGTTATAAAACACATGACTTCACACTTCTTGTATTCAGTCTTTGATGATGGGTCTAACCCTCACCTGATGATACCTCCTCTCCCGAGCCCTCCTTTAACACAGCGGTAGGGAATACCTGAGCATTAATGACGGCCACATTTCAGTTGTTTTGCATGGCTTGTTGATGACTTATTTCACCGCTCGTGTATGACGGTTCGTTGCAGAGGGAGCTTCATCCTTTCCAGTGGCACATGTGTAAGCATCAATGCGTGAATTTAAACTCTTGTAAAGCATACGTTTAGGCTTCAGGGTTACCAGCTGCAGAGTTTTATAAAAGCTGTTCATTCATTTGGATGTGTCAGCCTCGTCGGAGCCGTCATTAATTCTCCAGAGCCAGAGCTGTTTCATAGAGAATAACAAAGACGCATTTATCCTGTTGTAAAACAACATTTCTGTGACATCATGGACACTTCCTCTCTTTATTTGCTCTGGTCTCGATACCTCTCCTGATGATGGACACATGTGGTTAGTGCACTGAAACCCTGTATTTGTGTTTATAATAGCAGCGCTGTGGTTACATGACACAGTACGTGAAGCTTTTCTCTCTGAGGTCATGTTTTCACTGAAGCTCTCGGCTTGTGGTCCTGCTGCTGTTTGTATTCAAGGGGGGGATTTTATGGTGTAGCACCTGTTTGTTTGCTTAAGCGATGACTCATTTGCATCTGTGTTGCATTGTTATGGATTGTTTTTTTGGACATCTTGCTCTAATTTGTTGTAGTTTGTGCACGATGGAAAAACAATGCAGTCATCTTTCAGACGCTCAGGACATGAGCGCTGCGGGTTTTACAACACTGTATGTTGTTGAATGTACACTTCAGTCTCTGCTCATGGCTTCATTATCATAAACATCATAAAGACCCAAAGAGCTAGGAAGCTAACTTTAGCATAAACTCAAGGTGTCAGCATTATTCTGCTCAATGCACACCTTCGATCATCGGCACACACAACGATCACAACCACCCCCAGCAGCTTGAGTCGTTAACACAAGGAAGGATGGCTCCTTGCTTTCATGGTGTTTAAACCAAATTCTGACCACACCGTCTGCAGCAGGGATCCTGACTCATCAGATCACAGGAGGAAAAGATTTTCCTTTATTTTTTGTCCAGCTGTGTTGAGCTTGAGCCCTCTGCAGCTTCAGTCCTGATATGACGTTTGACAATATATATTTAAAAACAGGAAAATCCAAATCATATGCAACAACAGAACTTTCCTCTGCTACTTTGTGCAATTAAAAGGTACAACGATCCAACTCCGGCAGGTAACATTTATGGCCAAATTCCACCTAATCCGTCTCCGATCTGCCACAGCACTGGCTCTGATAGGTTGATAGTCACTCTGTTGCGATCTCAACAGAGCAGATGGAGCAGGACAGGAAGCCAGGCACCAAAACAAAATGAAAACATCCGGTTAATTTTCAGAATAAAACACTCTGTTTTATTACCAGATCGTATTTCACTTAACTACAACAACAAAACCGTCATGATGAGCGGAGCCAGGCCTGGAGTCAACAGGTCAGAGGTTTTCAGAGGACCAGAAAGACAACATGGATGAGGAGAGGAGGGGGAGAACCAGTGGGAAAACCTCGGTCACATGACTCCAGCTGTTCGGTGGTCCTGCTCCGTGTTGCGTCCTGAAAGTGCAACCGGTGAATGTTGACGGACGAGAGAGCACGGAGCCAGAGCGCAGCGGATCGGAGACGGACTAGACATGGATCTGGTGGAAGTCAACAAGCAGAAGCAAAATGTGCCAGAGCTTTTTCCGTGGATTGTCTACACATGACTTGTGATCAGTTTGCATTTGGCATTGCTTATGTTGGTGAAAGTTAATAACCATCATCAAGGGGTCTTAACCAATCAGAATCAAGCATCTTACACAGCCGGAAGATTAGTAAGAAAGCCAGGTAATAACCTTTGTTAATGCAGTCTGTTGGTGACCAGGTACAAATATCTGTGGAAGTCAGGGTCGTCATTTTTTGCTCTCAGGGTGTGAAGCAGATAGCGCTGGATGTTTGTATTTTCCTCCCTAATCTGTGACACACTCATCAGAACCATCTGTTTCCCTCTGGAGCTTCAGTATCAGACTCTCTCAGGCTGTTTACCCCACCTGAGGTCTAAATAAACCTCTCAGGGTTTCAGCGACCACAGAGGCAGACCTGATGAAGCTCACGTGACACGGACTTCAAACAGAGAGCCGGTTACTCTGACGGTGAATCACAGGATTAACAGGAATCTGTGAGGATGTTCGGCACAGTTGGGCGGCCATTAGGAGAGATGACCACATAGATTTATGATGTATATAAAACATTTGAAACTACCTTACAAAGCAGATTCATTTCTGTGCAGTGAGTGAGGTTTTCCTCTGCAGACTGAGACATAGCTCACCTCTGACTGAGCGACGAGCAGACTTTGCTGTAGAGCTTCAGGGCGTGCTTCTCTAAAGGAGGTATAGCGCAGCCATGATGAAACAGCACGGGTCGTTCTTCAATAAAATGCACAGAGAGGACAGTTGTTCACTATGATTACATTTTGGATGTGTGCACAAAACCAGAGTCATGTTGAACCAGATGAAATCTTTCATGAAGTCAGCAGCAGTCACGCAGCTGTGTTTACTCGCGAAGCTTTCATGCAAAACAACCGAATAAAGCTTTCTTCCTCTCCTCATCGCCACACTGAGCTCCGCGTGAGAGAGCAGCGCCGAGGCCAACAGAAGAACATGGTGCAAAGTTTTTCATTCGAGTAAATCATCTCACCTTTCATTCAGCCCATGTGTTCGAGAGAGTCCAGGATTTGGTGCTGCTCAGGTGAGAGAGAAGGAGCTGCTGGAAGATGAGAACGGGCCACCCAGGTATCATCTAGTATGATTCTGAAACAGTGGCAGTGCATCCTCTTCTGCAAAATCTGCACTTGCTGCCACTATGACTCTACTCAGCTACATCCACTGAAATGAGTCTGTCACATTCGCCCTCTACCTGTTGACACTTTGGTAATTTGTTTTACAGGTAGGTGTTCTTCCTGCCTGTCGCACCTCCAACGGTGCCTGTTTTGGTTAGCTGCAGGGTCATCAGCTGGGGACCACCGCTCATTGATGTTTCGCCCCTTAGCCCAGAACATCTCCTGGTGGCGGGGCAGTGAACAGGGGCGTCTCCCTGACACTCCCTGCAGCTAACCTTCTTCAGGAGCTGCTTGCTCCCCATATTTTGTTCCTTCTTCTCAGCCATAGCCAGAAACTTGCCTTTTCGGCCTCCTCTGAGAACTCCCTGGTTGCCTTGTACAGCCTAGCTCCCCGACACCCCAAGTATTTGAGTAGCCATGTTGTTGAAGCTCCCACAAAGCCTCTAGCCCCCACCTCCACTGGGTAGAGCTTTACGCTCCATCCTCCTTCCCTGCACTCTGCCACCAAATCTGCATATTTTGCCCTCTTTCTCTTGAGGGCAGCCTCCAACCCCTAAAAATGTTACTGTGGTCTCTCATCCGGAGCACGGAGCAGGACCACCGGACAGCTGGAGTCATGTGACCGAGGTTTTCCTGCAGTAATCACTGAATCAAGGATTCTCCTCCTCCTCCTCTCCTCATCCATGTTGTCTTTCTGGTCCTCTGAAAACCTCTGACCTGTTGACTCCAGGCCTGTCTCCGCTCATCGTAAAGGTTTGTTGTTGTAGTTAAGTGAAATACGATCTGGTGATAACACAGAGTGTTTTATTCTGAAAATGAACATTTTGTTTTGGTGCCTGACTTCCTGTCCCGCTCCATCTGCTCTGTTGAGATTGATGCGTTGTGCTCCAGCATCCGATAAGAAGTCTGTGTCACACACAACAACACCTTGACGTCACTGAGATTACCTCCATGATTTATACAGTGTGTACTATTTAGGGTGGTTGCTCCGGATAAAAGTAGGGGAGAACAGGGTTGGTTGGCACTCTTGTTATATCTCGCCACCAGAGGGCGCTGTCTCTCAAATTGGGGTATAGACATTTCCAGAATTAGGATCAGAGCTCACCTACATAGTCTTCTCTGGAGTAAGACAGATGAACTTGAGGTGAGAGGACTTTTTGTGTTTTTCATGTCAAATTGTAAATATTCAGCTCCTCAGTATTTTTCTTCTGGGCTTTTAAACGATGGGTTTATAACAAAACAAGTGTTACCCTTACAAAGTGTGAGGGGAAAGCTATAGTTTAGATTTTTATTAGCTAGCTAAGTAGTTGTTAGATGGTTGTTAGCCTTGATGCTAGCAAAAAATTCCAGTTGGGGTTGGTCGTCACATTCTCTTTGGGGTTGGTTGTCACATGTAACAACCAACCCCTATGTTGGCAAAATCATGCATGGTGGAATGAGTTGGAGTGCGCAGACCCTACATTTGCCATCACTGTAACTCAGACAGTGACTGCATGTAGTCTAGTTGAGTCGGCCATTATTGTTCAGCCTGTTTGTTTTGTTCTTTATGTTGTTATATAGACTGGCCTAAATATGTGTTTCCTGTTCATGTTCCTTACTCATTTTATGTTAAAATGCATTAAGTTATGTAGGCCTATCACTTGTCAGTGCAATTACACTTTCAAATTTAGTTCTGCCTTCTTGCCTTTTTAAAAAGATTTTTCCCATTAAAATACCATTGTGACAACCAACCCCATAGTGTGTGACAACCAACCCCATAGTGTGTGACAACCAACCCCATAGTGTGTGACAACTAACCCCATATTGTGTGACAACCAACCCCATAGTGTGTGACATCCAACCCCATAGTGTGTGACAACCAACCCCATAGTGTGTGACAACCAACTCCATAGTGTGTGACAACTAACCCCATAGTGTGTGACAACCAACCCCATAGTGTGTGACAACCAACTCCATAGTGTGTGACAACCAACCCCATAGTGTGTGACAACCAACCCCATAGTGTGTGACAACCAACCCCATAGTGTGTGACAACCAACCCCATAGTGTGTGACAACTAACCCCATAGTGTTAGACAACCAACCCCATAGTGTGTGACAACCAACCCCATAGTGTGTGACAACCAACCCCATAGTGTGACAACTAACCCCATAGTGTGACAACCAACTCCATAGTGTGTGACAACCAACCCCATAGTGTGTGACAACTAACCCCATAGTGTGTGACAACCAACTCCATAGTGTGTGACAACCAACTCAATAGTGTGTGACAACCAACCCCATAGTGTGTGACAACCATCCCTGTGATGGGGTTGGTTGTCACAATGTGTCAGAGTGCCTTTGATAGTTAATTGCCTCTTTGTTACAATGAGTTGGAAAATGAGAGGAATACACATTTCAAGCCAACACCTTAAGCCTCAATTTAATGTAGGGATGACTATTGAAAGATGTTTTGATGATGAGCAATCATCAAAACAGTAAAAAGTGTGACAACCAACCCCGTTCTCCCCTACTAAACCACATTTTTAAAAGATGTAACACAGATGTTATTTCTCAGACTGTCAGCCTGAACCTCATCCATTCTGACTTCACCTAATTGGGAAACTGTGGCACCGCTGTAACGCTGTGCCTGAAATGAGACGGGATGCTTGACCTGAATGAAGAGTGGGAGAAAAATCAAACCTGTGATTTACCTCAGGAGACGTTTAGGTCTGTTGTAGTTCCTGTTTTGTGTTTTACCGAGGAGGGATTTCTTAAAATGCCTGAAACCAAAATAATGACTAAATGTCTACTTATTGCTGAGAGAGCATATTTAAAATTTAGAAAAATGCAGCAAAGATTAAACAAAGGAGAAGGGATCTGAAAAGAGGTCACAGAGGCTGTAGTCCTTGAAGCAGACCGCCTGGATTCTGAATCTGACCCTCAACCCTCAATTCTCTTTGCATCTAAAAGTCGTCTGAACAAAGAAAAGTAGGATTAAAATCTGTATTCATTCATTTCCTTCAACAACTAATGAAACACATCTTTGTCACAGAGGGTGATGGTGCTCACGGGAAATGCAGTCTTCATCCCAGAGGAACACTACAAACTCCATCCACAGGGGGCGCCAGAATCAACACTACACGAAAACTCCTCACAGTGCCTTTAAGTAAGTCGCTGGGTGATAGGTGAGATAATGAAAAGCGATCCCTGCTTCACGTCAGGGCTTTATGTTCTTGATATGTTTCTTGAAACACGATGTTATACTTAATTTGAGAAAATGTTGCAGCCATTTTTACTAATCGCAAGCAATTCAATCCTTACTTTGTGGTTGTAATATCGTGATGTAAGATTTATATCTGGCCTTGTTGGGTCATGGCTTATAATAAGTGTAGTGAGATATTTTGAACACTTTACATTATCCCTCACTTGATTACAGTTTTTATGTGAAGTGAACTCTAAATGATGTTCCAGCTCCACTTTAAATAATCTCTCTTGACAAAATTTGCTCACATATCTGCGTCCGTTGTGCAGTATACGGTTTGATATACAGTGGCAGCACACTATATTTGTTACAGGTGTTCCTCCCTGTCTGCCTCCTCCTCCTCCTCCCTCCATCTCCCACAAAAAATATGGAAACCATTAGGTCACATAAATGCAGATGGACATTCCAGCAAATCTCCTCAGAGTACATAAATACATTTTGATTCTATTTCCATATTATGTGAAAACTCTGCAGGCCAGCTGGTGTTTCCATTCTGCAGGAGGAAGCATGCTACATCTCTTTGTCTCCTGTTTATGGAAGCATTAGTGCTGGACATAATCCCTGACACAAACACAGCCACTGTCAGATTATTCCCCACAGTGAGACTGATAGGAGATTCAGACTGAGACGTCTCTGCAGCGAGACAAAGAGGGATGTGTGGGTCTGATTGAGATGATGAAAAACAATCCAAGAAGTCCAATTAGGGTGAACGCACTGCCTCTCCTATTCCCAGATTTCTAAGTGTGAAGAGAGGATAGAAGAGAGAGGGAACAGAGAAGGTAGTGCTCAGAGAGATTAAAGGAAGAGGACAGGTTTTTTTGTAATGATGATAGGACAGTGGATAGAGAAGGACACTCAGAGGAGAGAGGGAGGAATGGTGTGGCAAAAGATCCAGGCTGCCAGCGCCTGAGAAACTCTTCACTTCTTTCTTGTATAAATGAAACACTTCAAAGTATTTTCTCCTTCTTAAAATAAGTATTTTGAAGCTATTCATTTTATATAAGCTTTGTTGATGATTTGCAACCTCTCACTCATGCTGTGTGTCTTTTTTTAAGACTGGAACTTGGATTGAAAGCAGCCAAGCTTTTGGGCACTCAGTCATGCAAAAAGGGCTGCAAAACCTGATCAGGCTCCAACTTCCAAATGTGAGTCCGTCCACTGTAAGGTTTTACTTAATATGTAAATAAAACCTCTCAGCAAAAAGAAATGGAATTCAGGACCTTGACAGACTTTTTAGGGAAAGTACTTTCCTTCTGAAGACAGACCGTCTAACTGGATCTGGTCCTCAGGTAGGTATTTGTGCAGCATTTTCTTTGGCAGGAGTCCCTTGGCCTTTCTGTGGTTTCCCTCCCCTCATGGTCTTAATGTAACAGGCACTGCTACTGGCACACTGTGGGGAAAATGTTTCCATCTTTTTCCATTTACAGTAATCTGAAATATGTTCTCTGGATGGCAGGACCAACATGCTGTCGAGGAAATAAAAGCATGGGTACCCATATAAAGCTACATTCACTTGGGTCTCTCACTCTGGTTCCACATGGTCTAAAATAATATTTGTTGTTTTATTGATGCTTTCAGATCTGAATAAATCTAAAGCTGAGTAACACAGAAAGGAGGGGGTAATGTGCTGGCCTTTCCCCTCCTCAGAAAAACAAAAGAAAGCTGTTTCTTATAGTGTCGATTCCTTTAGATGCTACGAACTGCACCTTTAAATACTACACACTGCACCTTTAAATACTACACACTTTACCTTTAATTATAACACACTGCACCTTTAAATACTACACACTGCACCTTTAAATACTACACACTTTACCTTTAAATATAACACACTGCACCTTTAAATACTGAACACTGTACCTTTAAATACTACAAACTGCGCCTTTAAATACGACACACTGCACCTTTAAATACGACACACTGCACCTTTAAATACGACACACTGCACCTTTAAATACTACACACTGTACCTTTAAATACTACACACTGTACCTTTAAATACGACACACTGCACCTTTAAATACTATACACTATACCTTTAAATACTACACACTGCATCTTTAAAAACTACACAGTGCACCTTTAAATATGACACACTATACCTTTAAATACTACAAACTGCGCCTTTAAATACGACACACTGCACCTTTAAATACGACACACTGTACCTTTAAATACTACACACTGTACCTCTAAATACTACACACTGCACCTTTAAACACTACACACTGTACCTTTAAATACTACACACTGCACCTTTAAATACGACACACTGCACCTTTAAATACTACACACTGTACCTTTAAATACGACACACTGTACCTTTAAATACTACACACTGTACCTCTAAATACTACACACTGCACCTTTAAACACTACACACTGCACCTTTAACACAGGTGTTAATGGGGATTCCTTGGCTTCTGCAGCCAACCTCATGTGGACTCTTGGGGAACTGCAGATATAAGCATGTCTGCAGTAGCTTCATTATTTAGCACTGGAGGTTGTCGCTTGTTCAGAACACAAAAAACAAACTTTTACAAAAAGTAAACACCACATAACATCATACCTGACATCGCTCCAGGAAGTTATTCCCAAAGGAGGATGAATATGGATGCTTTGAGGATAGAGTGCCACCGTGTGCTTCATTCTAAGGAGGTAAAAAAAAAAAAAAAAGGCCTACTATAGGCCATGATATGCAAAACAAATGAAACACCACCTAGTGGTTGCAAAAGGAAATGATACTTTGCAAGTTTTGTTACAGTTTTGAAATTGTTAGTGGATCCAAAAACCTACAGGAAGTGTCTTTAGATGAATACAGAATGCAATATTTAAACTCCTGCGGTTGTGTTAAGAGCATTGCACGATCAAGCATCTGCTTAAAGAGCTTCTGGGCCGTATGACTCTTGCAGGACTCTGAGGTCCTCTGATCTGGTTCTGCTGGTTGTTCCTCAGAGCACACATGAAACTGAAAGAGACCGTGCTTCTGAGGTTGTAGCACCTAAACTTTTGAATGGTCTCCCGAGCCGTGATATCTTTGATTCACATCTTTATATTTGTCTGTTTATGAAAGGTGCTAAACATACTCTACAGAACTGATGTTTCTGCAGAAATCAGTTGAAGTGTCGTCTGTACTTGATTGTAGACGTTGGCTGAGCAGGTTAAACTTCTGTCCCTGTCTAAAAAAAGATCTGCGTGTTTAAATGTGGCGAGTTTACCAACTGCAATCTCTCCTAAAATCACTCCTGTTCCCCTCAGGAGGGAGAAAATGCTGCATGTTGTAATATTTCCCAAGCAACCACTTGGTGAAATAAAAAATAGAGAGAAAAAGGAGGAAAAAGAGGAGGAGGAAACATGAGGAGGGGGACTTGGCACCCCGGCCCGGTGCTGTCATGTATTCTCACTGACATCATCATTGTAAAATTAGGAACCGGGTTTCATCTTTCTCGCAGATGTGGAAGCTTGAAATTGCATTCCATGGGCCTGTGCCACATTTCATCAGTGAATTTTCCCCTCGCTGGTGTCCAAAAAGGGGGCTTGGCTGCACACTCTGCTTGTAACCCCCAACCCTGCTACAGATCCCCACCCACCCCCCTCCCCTCTCCACTTGGCATGCAGATTGGAGTTTTTCTTCCACAAACATCTGTTGGAGGCCGGGCTGCTCTGGAGGCAGATCTTATGGTTCAAGTTAAACCTCGGTAGGTGCGGCTGTTTGCTGCAGAGAGGTTACTTTACTGACTAATTAAAATGGCAGAGAGACAACTTTGTGCTTGGAAGAATGTAAATGACCTAATTTAATTATGACAACAACGGATCGGGCTTCAAATCTCTGGGGTAAAGGGCTGTGTGCTTCAGGTTGCCTCTGTGGTTTCCAGCTGAGCAGAGATTTTCACAAGTCCCAGACTTTTGTGTTGAAATGGTTTTAAAAGTTTGTTTAGAGTTTGTTATTAATCTGCATGTTGGTGTACGTGGAGGATTTGATTGCATCTGCTCCTTTGTGAGCAAACTAAGAGCAAACAACAGGACTGTGAAGGTTTCATCTTTTTTTAATCAAGAGCTTTTTATTCTTTTTGGTGGCAGTATCACTGGCAGGATTTTATTACTTTATTTTTATATATATTTTTAAATTAAATACATTTTAAATATATTTTTATTTTATAAAAGTATTTATTTTTTATATATTTTTTAAATGTAATATATTTTTATATATTTTTATAAAATTATTTGTTTTTATATATTTTTTCAATTTAATATAATTTAAATATATTTTCATTTTTATAATATTATTTATTTGTATATGTATTTTTTTGATCATTTTTATCTTTAATCTTTTGTTGTTTTTATTCTTTTAAAATGGTTTTATTTCCTTTTATTTGTCTTCCTCACTAAAGCACTTTGTAACCCTGTTTTGAAAGGTGTTATATAAGTGAAGATTATTCTCATTATTCTTATTATCATCTTTTGTAACTAAACCTTGCAGTCTTGATAACATGACCTGAAATACTTTTTTATCCCTATCTGTGCACAACCTGCATTTTTAAGTTTTTCATGTTCGGAATGGTTTTTATTTTTCACCATTTTAGGAAAAATTCAAACAGCGCTCTCTTGCACGCAGCAGTCCGTGTGTATTCAGCATAATTTACTGCGCATGTAACAGAACATAATGGTGTAGTCCACAATGTGATGACGTGAGACATGCATGCCTCAGCTTTCCCATGAACAAAGATTGATGGTTCTGCCAATTGTATTCTTAATTTTAAGATGCCAATAAAACAGTCAGATGTATGAAATCAATAAACAAGAAAACAAACTGTAATTCAGTTTTAACTACTTTAAAATCCCCCCTGGTTTAAGTTCCTGCTCGACCACGGCATTCATTTAATGAAGAACAAAAACGGACTTGATCTAAGTGAAGACTGAGGAAACTTTCTGCACAAGTAGTCCAGAAGGTTAGTCGGTATTTTCCTTCAAAAAACAATTATTAGACTCTCTCGCCTTTAAAGTTCACATCATTTATTTTGCAAGGTGTAGAAAAGGATGTCAAATGTGCAATGTTTCAGCGATCATATCTTTGCAGGGATGAGGAGGCCTGACCCCTGATGGAGCAGGACACTGGTGGTGGTGGTGAGGGAAGGTTGCAGGATGTGGATGTGGATTTCCAAGAAACTTGGACCAGAGAAAAGACAATTGCATTTGCCAAAGCTGTTTTTTTGTTGTTGCAGTGAACAAGATAGCAAAGAGAGAAGTATTGTTTTGTCTGCAGGGGGTGCCAAAATCCACATAAACCTAAAGATCCTCACAGGAGCTTTTAGTTAGAAAAGTTAAATTATTCTGGGAGTTATGCATTTATAAAATGGACTTTCAAACCAATCTTAAAAGGTATAGAGCGGGTCCCATTCAACAAAGGCTGCCATCTTGCATGCACGGTTGAAAGATGAAGAAGGTTGTTGTCGTGCTCAAAATAATTTGTATTCAGTGATGTTTTGCTGGTAGAAACTTGACAAATACTCATCATGCATGGAGCATGCAAGGGAGCGTTTCAATCTAGAATCTGTCTGCTAGATATCGCTAAATATTCCCGTTTCTACGCATTGTTCCTTTAAGTCAGCCGTGCAGTCCTCAGAAGCATCCTGAGGAGTGCTAGAAGCCGCATTTAAGAAACACTACTCCACCAGGGCTGTGAGACTTAATGCTTTAATCATGATGCAATTAGGGTCAGAAAGGGTCATGTTGTTCATGTAATTTTGTCCCTCTTGGCTCACCTTGATGGAAAATAAGGACACCCCTGCTCTTTTGAACTTCACAAAAATGGATTAAAAATTTGATTTATCTCGATTAAGTATTAAAATTCAGAAGTCAATCTGCAACAAAATAAATGACTGACGGCTCACTGGCTGTGGTTAAAAGTTCTGACTTAAGTCCAAACCATGATCAAGATTTTTACAGTTTTTATTGCGTAACATAACAACAACAAACACGTACAGATCTATTTTAACTCTTCATGTGCTGATTACTGACTGTGTCTTTGTACAAAGTGTGATCAAACACGCGTCTGAACGAACAGTGAATGATTCTGAAGTTCCTCCGTCTGATGTTTGCCGCGGTTAACAAGGTTTTCTTCTTTTCTCGACCTCCTTCTGAGAACTGTTTGTGTAACTTAAAAACCAATCTGCCTGACATCTTTGGCACTTTTCCTCCTCCTGGACTTTACACTCAGTTGTCTCCCTCTCCTCTTCTCCTCCTCTCCTCCTGTGTTTGGCTCCGGCTCGCTGCTGCTCTCCAGTTTTCAGTGTTTCCAGCACGGGGCTGTCTAATCCCCAGGCAGAGCCCACACCTGCGGCTGATAGGATCCTTCTGGAGTACAAAGGCTCTGATTTACAGCCCAGAGGAGCTGTGGGCCTGCCTACAGCTGCACAACGGCAGGAAAGGGAAGTTGTTCATCACGCAGTGTGCATTTCACCAGCATTAGCTCCTATAGTGCACGCCAGACCCCTGAACTGCTCCTAAATGACAGGTGGCAAAATAGCACGGGGCCTTTTTGTTACAAATTACAGCTAATAAACACTGAGTGTCTCTCATGGATCTCACACACACCCTTCATTTGTTTTCTAAGTGAAGAATAACTAAGTCTGCATTTTAAATTTCTACATTCCTGTGTGAGTCCAGCAGAATTCGTTCTGCTCTGATGGGAGTGTTTGCAGGAGGTGGTGATGAATGGTGTGGAGAGAAGGTGGAGATGGAGGAAGAGCCAGCAGTAAAACGGATCAGTTCAGGATAAGTAGCGCTGCGGTGATGACTGCTGACTGGCCCGAGTCTGCACCGAGAGGTTCACATGATCGCCCCCACGCACGAACATCAGTTTATCAGTAGAGTTCAAGATTTGCATCAGGGCTGAGCGTGATTAATTAAACTTTTAATCCCATGTTTACTCCATTATTTTGCATTTCAAGCTGATTTGAAGTCCATATTAAATAAACTTTTGAATACATGTTCAATATCTACAAAGTCTGCTAAATGCTATGCACTGTACCTTTAAATATTACACACTGTACTTTTAAATATTACACACTATACCTTAAAATACTACACACTGTTCCTTTAAATACTACACACTGTTCCTTTAAAAACTAGACACTGTACCTTTAAATATTACACACTGTTCTTTAAATACTAGACACTGTACCTTTAAATACTACACACTGTTCCTTTAAATACTACTCACTGTACCTTTAAATACTACACACTGCACCTTTACATACTACTCACTGTACCTTTACATACTACACACTGTACCTTTACATACTACACACTGTTCCTTTAAATACTAGACACTGTACCTTTACATACTACACACTGTTCCTTTAAATACTACACACTGTACATTTAAATACTAGACACTGTACCTTTAAATACTAGACACTGTACATTTAAATACTACACACTGTACCTTTAAATACAAGACACTGTACCTTTAAATACTACACACTGTACCTTTAAATATTACACACTGTTCCTTTAAATACTGGACACTGTACCTTTAAATATAAGACACTGTACCTGTCTACATACCTGTAGGCAGAAATATGTTATCTTAACTTGTTTTTGTCTGATTTTTTTTATATTGCTATAACATTTTTGCAAGTTTAGTCAGATTTCTTTGTCCTTCATCTTACATCCTGTGTAATTTGTTCAGTTTTTTGTATGTATGGAAGGTCGAGGTGACCGTACTTCCTGAAAATGATGAATTAGTCTCACCGTTTTTCAGACGTGGGATCTATACGCAGCGGATATTTCTCCCTCCTTGCACAGAATCTGTTGCCTTGTTGAGCTCTTCTGCACATGCTGCGCTCTGAGCGTCAGTACGTGACACGCACAGTGGAACTAATGCATTCAGTTGAGCTCTTTCAAATCATTTCCATACAGTGAGCTGCCAACACAAAGTACATCTCTCATGCAGAGGGGGAAGTGAGCTGCATTTAGAGACCACAATAAATGTCACCAGTGATCCTAAATCATTATTTCAGCTCAAAACGCTCAGATTCAGTAACAGAAAGCACATCTTACATTTTTCTTTCCAATTCATGAAATTAAAGTGAATAATTATGACCCATTGGATAATCTTTGATGCACTTTGAAGGTATAAGGTTCCAGTTTAAAGTAATTTGGTCCAAACTGAAGGTGCAGCAGTCATTTTTCAATATATTTCAAGTACATGGAGAAATACTCAATCACAAGTCAGTTATGTAAGCAGAGTGGGAAACACTCTCATCTACACTTTTCTACTTTGGAAGTTAATCTGGTTCATGCTGAGTCACTGTTTACAAGATTACAATGAGATACCTGGTGAGATTATTACCCATCATGCAAAGGGGTGTGAAGAATGGTGCCAAGGGAGCTGAGCTTCGGGAGCCAGAAAATAAAGTCAAAAGCAGCCGCCGTGTTTCCAGCCTGTTATAAGTTTTGCAGGTTTGTTGGGATGTGGATGCAGTTTGAGATGTTACTTTTGGTTCCTTGCAAAGTTACTGTCAGTCAGCACAAGCAGCAAACTGTTTTCTGTAGGAGTCAAATTTCAGCCTCATTGAAAAAAGCTTTAAAACGTGACATTTTTAGGAGTGCTTAGGCACGAAAGTTGCTTGTTCACACACACAGAGTGACAGCTTTCCTGTTGGATGAGGGGAAGGCGGTGGAGGGGATGAGTCTAACACAGGACTTCCACCAGATCCTTGTCCGGTCCATCTCCGATCCGCTGCGTGTTCTCTCGTCTGTCAACACCCACCGGTTGCATTTTCAGAACGCAGCACAGAGTAGGATCGCCGGACAACTGGAGTCATGTGACCGAGGTTTCCCCGCTGTAATCACTGAATCAAGGATTCTCCTCCTCCTCCCCTCATCCATGTTGTCTTTCTGGTCCTCTGAAAACCTCTGACCTGTCGACTCCAGACCTGGCTCCGCTCATCATGACGGTTTGTTGTTGTAGTTAAGTGAAATACGATCTGGTGATAACACAGAGTGTTTTATTCTGAAAATTAACAGGATGTTTTCATTTTGTTTTGGTGCCTGACTTCCTGTCCCGCTCCATCTGCTCTGTTGAGATTGATGCGTCGTGCTCCGGCATCCGGCAAAAATAGAAGTCTTGTGTATCTGATCCGGAGGGCTCCTATACCTGCAGGATCAGAGACGCAGCTGGAATGCAACAGAGTGGATCCAGTGGAAGTTAACACATTGACTAGAATAGAAACCTATCAGATCCGGTGCTGTGACGGATTGGAGACAAATCTGGTGGAATTTGGCCGTGAGGCAGGACATGACATTAAATGCATGCTGTGAAAGTTGCAGTGTAGTGGCAACAAGTAATGGCAGACAAAGCAACATGGTAACAGATGGATGTGCAGCTTCTCTGTTCTCAACTTTGGATGCTTCTACTCATCCAGTTACGTGTCACTTTCTATGTTTACATCGGTCACATGTCATAAACATCATCCCTACTCTAACTAACTTGTGGTGAATTTTCCTGAAGCTTTCCTGCTGTGTTCTCACACCGGCTCATCCTGAGACCAGCAGGAAAAGCTCCAGGTGAAGTCAGGGTGAACGTTGCAGCTGTTTCTGTTCGCTCATGCAGCCCTCCACAGAAGTTACAGGAAGTGTTCAGGACTTTTGTGCATGAGTGAATAAAACCAGTGTAATCTTTATGGTGACCGGAAGATGAGCAAGCACCAGCTGTAGATAGAGTTATCTATATTCAAAATTTTAGTCATACAAAGTTAAATTTAGACTCAAAGGTTCAGAAATGTTGTCTTTCTGTCTCTGCTCGAGGTGAAACCGCGGTCACTTTCTTAAACTTCTTTCGCTGTAAACAGGGATCAGATGGATCTCTATGGGACTCTCTCACACAGCTGCACTGACAGAACATCTAACCCCGGTTTTCAAGTCACCAAGAGTCCACTGGGAGGAGGTCAAAGGTCACTGACCAGGAGTCAGCGCACGTCTGGAGAGAGACTTTTCCTTTTTTTTGTCTTAGTGATGACATCTCTGGATCACACGTTTGCTGCTAATCCTTTTGTACTATAATGACCTCATGCTCTCCAGACTCAGGACTAAGTCCACTGATGGTAATTTGTGTTGGAGGTTATTCCCAACATGAAATCTGTCGATACTTGGGATTTATTAACTTGCAAATTCTTAACTAAGTGCAGCAGGAACAAAGATGAAAAGCGTTTCAGAGATTCCGGAGAGCCGCTCTCTGGACTCTCAGACGACCCGATGATAACGCAGACGGTCTGAATCCACGGTGGCTCTCTGCAGACTCTGAATCCGCGACACACGGAGAAAGGAGGCCATGCTGTTACCTCAGGCCTTGAACCTTGGCACGGCGATCTCAGGCACAGCTGTGTTGGACCCGGCTCTCTTGTTTGCATACCCGTCTGCACATGCATGCTTTGGAGTTTTATTTGCAGATCCCTCAGCATCACAGCTATGTTCTCCAAGCCAGACCACCTGCAACAATTAAAAATGCCTCTGCAGTCTGCTGGCTCAGCGGGGCTCTGATCAACACTGCATTATATTATAAAGAGAAGTTGTTTTTCAGATGGCTGTAAAAGAGGATCTGGTTTCAGCCCCCGGCCTGCTCAGCCCGTCAGTTTCCCCAAAGTGTTCCCACTCCAATCAGGTGGAGTAAACTGTGGGATAAACGCAGATACTGCAGCAGTAAACGGACACGTTTCTCCATGAGCTCAAATACTTAAAGAGTCTTTTTTCAAACAAACTTAACTTTGATGGTTTGAAGTTAATCCCTGTAGTAACCCTGACTTCACATGGAGGCAGAGCGCTCGGAAAGTTTAGAACATGAAAGGTTCACTAAAGACGAGCGGGAACGACAGGCTGGAAAGTCTGAGGAAGTTCTGGTACCAGACCTGCTGACTCGACAGACGATGGACTCTTCTCACTTAGCTGGTCTGACTCTATTTGAGTTTACATCAAATTGTAACACTCTAATCTAACACACTGTCACCTGTGTGTCCTATCTCACGCTCTCTGAAGAATAAGGAGTTGGCCAAGTCAAACTTTAGTTATATAGCACATTCTAAAACAACCGTAGTTGGCCAAAGTGCTGTACAAGCTTAAAAACACAATCAATAAAAACAAATAGTAATTTAAAAAGAATAGATATTAAAAACACAATAGATAACACAAGAAAAAGCCACAATAAATAAAAGCAAAATAAAATGAGAGGTGTGTTTTTATTTTATTTTTTTATTTAAGTTATTTTTGGCCTTTTTGCCTTTTTTTTTTTAGGACAGCTAAAGAGAGACAGGAAATGTGGGGAGTATAGAGTGGGGGAAGACATGCAGGAAATGGTCAACCAGTCAGGAATCGAACCGGTCAGGAATCGATCCAGCGACCCCTGCGACGAGCTCTGTAGCCTCTGTATGTGAGGCGCTTAGACCACTAGGCCACCAGCGCCCCAAGAGAGAGGTGTGTTTTAAGTAAAGGTCTGAGCATGTCTTATATCAGGAGGCAGACTGTTCCACAGTGTAAGAGCAGCCACCATATAGGCTCGGTCACCTCGAGTTCTCAGCCTGGATCTTGGGACATCTACATCCACCTGGTGAGTTGACCTGAGTTCTCTGGCTGGAGTTTGCAGGTGCAAACACTCACACAGGTATGATGGAGCCAGCCCATGTAAGCTTTTAAAAACAAACATCAATAACTTGAACTGGATCCTGAAGCTGACTGGAAGCTAGAGAAGGGAAGCCAGTGCAGGCGTGATGTGATCTCGTCGTCTCTTCCCAGTCAGGAGGCGTGCAGCCGCATTCTGAACCTGCTGCAGGTGATGAAGAGACGACTGATCAACACCACAATACAAAGAGTTGCAATAATCCAGGAGAAACTCTTGATTGTTGGAGATAGGCTTTTACTTTGCCCTGCAGTCTCAGCTGGAAGAAGCTCGTCTTCACAACAGAGCTGATCTGTTTGTCAAATCTAAAAGTACCGTCAAAGATGACACCCAGGTTCCTGACAGAAGGGCGACAGTGAGAGTTGGTGATATATCTAATAATCAGGATGATCACATCTCAGCAGAAGCTCAGTGTGTTTGTGTTTCATGGAAACTTGGAGCTCCTCCTGTTTAGTGATTTTTCTCTACATGTACGAAACAACATTTATCCTTTTTTCCTCAGTTTCAACTTTTTTTTTATCATAATTTATTGAAAATGTTGTCACATACGTCCACCCATCTGTTGCCTTATGTAATGCTGAGTTGTGTATTATGAAGACGAGCCTGACAGACCGGTGTGCTTTGTCAAAAAAAAGCTAAAGCGTTCCATCCCTTCAGTGAGGAAGCGGCCTCCGTCATCCGAGCCTATCCCCATCTGCCTCAGCTTAGGACAATTTGTCTAATTGTGCTAAATTGAGCTGCTGTCAGTGATTAAAGTTATTCAGAGGAGGAACGAACCTCTGTGCCCATGTGAATTATTAGCTCATTGATTACAATAATGTAGGCAATTGCCCGTTGGAATCGAATGTTAGCTTAGACACCTGGCTGGAACAGGAGCTGCAGCCCAGAGGAGAGAGACCGCACTCCACGGCGAAATGAGAAGTGACAGAAACAGGCAGGCAGACATGATACCGCAGAGAAAATCTGGACTCATCACGGGGATGCTGACGTCTGTCAGTGTGGAGATGGTGCAGGTAACTACCTGAAGGCTAATGTGGCGCAATCAGCCGAGCACATTGGCTCGTTCAGGATACTTGGTGTATGTGAGCTGTGCAGCACACACCTGCAGGAGGGTCACCTCTGTCATGGCTGCACAAGTTCAACACACGGCCTCTGGTCAGGGGTTTGGAGCAGTGTGATGGACCCTGATTGAGGGGGAGTTAAATGCAATAAAAGGATTCAAAAGATGCTGAAACAACTTCATGATGCAGATTTGAAAAAGTCTGCAAGAGGAGGCAGGCTAGAAACTTTGGAGAAGCTCTCTGTTTCTGATGCATTTCTAAAATGTCCTGCTGATTAGACTTTGGGAGAAATTTGAGCACAAGTTAGGGCTGTGAGTCTGCAAACGGCAGCATGTTGACTTTACATTTTATTTTATTTTTTTCAAGTTCTTTTTGGGGAATTTTTCACCTTTAATGGACAGGACAGTTGGAGAGAGACAGGAAATGTGGGGAGTACAGAGTATGGGAAGACGTGCAGCAAATGGGTGAGGCTTTAATCGAGCCTCTGACCTCTGGGACGAGGGCTATAGCCTCTGTACATGGGGCGCGCTTAAATCGCTAGGCCAAAGGTGCCCCTGTTGACTTTACATTTACTTTGCTTAACCACTGTGTGCAGAAAACAAACTCATTTCAGGCTCCTAACTTTCTAACTTTTAGATAAACACAAACATTCTCACTCAGCAGTTGACTTATTTTCCCACAGCCACCAGTTAAAGGAGTTAAAAGTAAAGAAACTCTTTGTGCAACAGAGCCGTCCTCCGTTTGTGCAAATGCTGGGAAGCTCTAACCTGAAACTGATGCTGTGAGTTCACTCAGGAATCCGTCTTCTCACTCTCACAGAAACACTTTGCCCTCGGAGCAGCAGCTGAATCCGATCCAACGATCTGACACATGCTGAACGATGAATAACCTGTTGCTTCAGAGCAGCTCTCTGTCCAGAGAACAGTAGTAAAGGGTGTGACACACATTCCTCAAAAAATGAGCTGGACGGGACCGGACAGTGAAAACTATTTCCATGTTTCTCTTTTCCCACCAGAAATAGAAGCATCTGATTTTTCTTTTCTTTTTTTATGAGCGGAGGAAAAGAAAATATGAATCATGTGTTAGACCTCTGAGTTCTGCACAGCTTTTCCCATGTCAGAATAATAGAACTTTTACAAGACTTGGCCTTAGAAAAAGTTATGGCCCGTAACACATTTTATGGAAGAGCAAGATAAAATATGGAGGCCAGGGCGATCATCCACTGTACTGCAATACAGTAACAGTGTGTGTGTGTGTGTGTGTGTGTGTGTGTGTGTGTGTGTGTGTGTGAGTGTGTGGTGATGGAGGAATATAAATTGAACGAATAAAAGACACATGATCCTTCACTTTTTGAGTGATTTCTGCAAAAGTGTTCTTCTTTGATGAACAGTGAAATGTATTTATAGGGGGGATATCTGACTCCATGATCTGGCATCCTGCAGCAGAATCTGCTCCCTGCAGCACTGCATTACTATCAGTGAGAAACGAAGAGTTACATCTATCTAAAATATCTTCATCTGTAAACATGAGCAGGAGGCGCTTTGTAAGGTGTCAGTTTTCTTAAGGGTCATTTAAACAAAAAGTGAAGCACCTTAAAAATGTAAAAATGTAGAATACTACTAGTCTGAGTAGTATTCACCAATCAGGTAGAGAAACAGTCTGCATGGAGAGCAACAGCAGGAGGAGCACAATCCAGCGTGATGACGGCCCCCATGGTTGTTAATGTGAGGAGGATTTCTTTCTCTCTATAAACAGATATCTGCAATGTGAGGAGGATTTCTTTCTCTCTATAAACAGATATCTGCATGAAGAGCAGCTAACAATCTGTTCTACATCAAACATTTACACTGAGACACAAATCTGCTTGATGCTGTCTCACTAAAGACAATCAGCGTATAGATTTCCTGACTTCCCTGAATGCATCAGAGATGATGGTTCCCACGTCCATTCAACAAACAAACATTGTAAAAGTAGTGTTCTTCTCCTCTGGAGGACTCGGTGCTCCTTTACATCCAGGTAGTAGAGCTTTATAGCATTATGGCAGCAGAGCTACAGCCCTGACTAGAGGAAGATGGCCTAGACACAACATAAGACTGAGATTTCAGGCCTACAAAATAAAAAATATGAATGGAAATTCAAGAAATTCTGGTGCTGACTGGTGAGGGTTACTGCGATTAATTGTTAAGTCGACGAAACGCACACATCCCTAGTTCGAACCACTGAAGTGAGCCAGAGTGAGGCCTCTGCTTGATCTACTATCTACAATTAAAGTGAGACAGAAACAGATAAACAGGCATCACTCAGGGGGATTCAAAGACAGAAACGTTGCATGTAATAGGAAGTCCTGGCTGGAAGTTTAATGCTATCCACTGGCATCTTTGTCAGCATTCGTACAGGTGAGTTTTGGAGGCCAGAGAGTAGAGCATTACAGTCGTCAATTTGAGAATCAATAAAGGCATGAGCTAGCTTCCCTGTACCAGCTTCACAATCACTCATTAACCCGGAGGGTCAGCGTAAACTTGTACACTGTGCTCATCTGAACCTCCATAAGCTGATTCAAGACTCATCTGGTTTGAATAAGCTCCTTTGAAAGTGATTAAAAACATCCGTAACACCAGAGGCATCATCGGAGTGTCACTCTTAAAAATATTAACTTTGATACAGGACTCTTCTTCATCACGGAGAGGATGAATTTACTGAGCTGTCTTTAGAGGAGAGCAAACATGCTGTAACATCCTGTCATTTCATATTAAACTAAAACTCCCCCGCTCCTGAGTCCAGACTGGATCATCCACTGTGACAAGATGATCCAGATCCAGCATGTGTGACCCATTACGGCTTCCTCGCTGCTTTAGGCAGATTTTAATGATCCAAAGAAAACAAAGATGGCAGAAATACCCGATGCAGCTCAGTGAGGAAGAGATGTTACATCTGGCACCCTGAGAGAGCAGAGGCACACTTTCTGTTAAAGCTCGATACAGAAGTGTGTATATCTTTGTTAGTCAGCATCCTCAGCTAGACTGGAGGTCTGCTGTTATCACTGTTTGTCCTTACACCTGCAGCAGGTGATGCACTATAACTTCTCAAGCAGGCATTACCAACACTTTGACTCTCCCCCAAACTCCTCTATCATCCTGACACCGGTCTGTGTCTCCAGGAACACTCGCTAACTCTGTGGTAATTCCAGAGTAAGCTAGAAATGTCGACTTATTTACACTTAACGGCTCTTAAGTTTGCTGAAATAACAACATCATGATGCAGATTAGTTAAAAGTCAAAAGTCTAGCTTTGTCAGGTCTGTCCTCAAGAAGAGAAAAAAAATACTTTTATAATGTTTGTTTGTTGAATGGACGTGGGATCCATCATTTCTGATGCTGCGTTCCAGGAAGTCAGGAAATCTAAACGCTGATTGATCAAAACAGCATCAAGCAGATTTGTGTCTCAGTGTACATGTTTGATCTAGAACACCATGTTAGCTGCTCTTCATGCAGATATCTGTTTATAGAGAGAAAGAAATCCTCCTCAGATTAACAACCATGGGAGCCGTCATCACGCTGGATTGTGCTCCTCCTGCTGTTGCTCTCCATACAGACTGTTTTTCCTGCAGACACCTGATTGGTTGATACTACTCAGACTACATGCACTACACTTACTAAAATAACCTGTAAATAATAAACCACAGGGTCAGACCACTGGAATACTTAAAGACCAGTCTCATTCATATTCAACGAGCTGCAACACCACACACACTAAATCCACTCATTATGACGCCCCTACACACACAAAGTAACCGTCATGACCTTTTCTTACCGCCGCATCATGTTGTGTATCGTGACTCAGGCAGGGCTACCACACTCTGCAGTCCTCCTTCCATGTGGTTCTGATTACTGCTCTGGAAATATGACTGTGATACACAGGTAGTACACGTTCTCCATCAAAGCCAGAGCCTCTCTTTGGTAAATTATACGCCCAGCTTCCATGCTCGGTACAGACAGGCAGCAGAGAACCCCCTGCTCTGGATGGAGGTGGGCAATTGAAGATTGAAGACAGGCTTCTGGCTCGATTTGATGTATCACTGAAATCCATACTTTCATCTTTTGCTCCGGTAACGAGACACAGTGCATCCCCGCTCTTTGATTTACAATCCCTGCTCCAGCCAAACACGCTTCATTTATTATTCTGCCTCTGTGCAAAAATACGTTCACACAAACTGTCTGCACAATGATTCATTCCATCATCTAGATCTTATGGTATTACTCACAGGGATTACAAAGCTTTATGTGAGGCTATTACACTCTGGTGTGTGTGTTTGCATGCGTGTGTGTGTGTGTGTGCAGGGGTCAGGTTTATATTATGCATTTCAGGTAATGTACAAACAAGTCTTCTGCAAACGAAAGCTTTAACATTTAATAAGCAAAATAACAACATTACTGAGGTGAGGCCTCTAGTGCTGATCATGAAGGTGCAGACTCAGTGATGTGTGCAGAGGCTTCCTCTGAAGACGCTCTAACGGCCAAATTCCACCAGATCTGTGTCCGGTCCGTCTCCGATCCGTCACAGCACCGGATCTGATAGGTTTCTATTCTAGTAAATGTGTTAACTTCCACTGGATCCACTCCGTTGCGTTCCGGCTTTCAGAACGCGACGCAAGATTTCTATTTTTGCCGGATGCTGGAGCACGACGCATCAATCTCAACAGAGCAGATGGAGCAGGACAGGAAGTCAGGCACCAAAACAAAATGAAAACAGCCGGTTAATTTTCAGAATAAAACACTCTGTGTTATCACCAGATCGTATTTCACTTAACTACAACAACAAACCGTCATGATGAGCGGAGCCAGGCCTGGAGTCAACAGGTCAGAGGTTTTCAGAGGACCAGAAAGACAACATGGATGAGAAGAGGAGGAGGAGAATCCTTGATTTAGTGATTACCGCGGGGAAACCTCGGTCACATGACTTCAGCTGTCCGGCGGTCCTGCTCCATGCTGCGTTCTGTTGACGAATGAGTGAGCACGGAGCCGGACCACAGAGGATCGGAGACGGACCGGACACGGATCTGGTGGAAGTCCTGTGTATCATTCAGCTTTTCTGCTGTAACTTCTGAAAAGTGAAGAAAGCGGGTCAAACAGCAGCGTTCAGTGAGTGATGCAGACTGCAGCCGCACGTGAGCCGCTGGTCTCGTCTGATTCAGAAAGGTCCTGAAGTCCTGTTGTTACAAAGTCCCACTCCTGACAGCAGGAGGTCTCTTGGTTCATGGGCTTACAGTTTACACACCTGCTCCACCAGGTAACTCGGGACCTCTGCTGCTCTCCAGTTAGGAGAAGTTACAGCACGTCATCGTCAGAGTCACTCTTTTTTTTTTGTTTGGTCAAAGCCAGGTCTGCTTCTCCAAACTGGAACTGTGCTGCCTGTTACCTAGCTTGTTTCATTGTGGTGCCTCTAAGCTAGAGAGGTTCGGTGTGCGTTGTTTTCCTCTGACAAAGCCCTGACATTGTTTATCGATGTGGAGCTTTTAATTTGAAGGTGGAGACCCAAAGCAGCTACACCCGACTTTGCATGTGAAGCAATCAGTTCCCCTCTTGTTTGGATGATTTGATTAATATGGTGCACACGGCAAAATGTTGTCTTGAGATATGGTGTTCTGGCTCAGCCCCAGGTGTTTGCAGAATGTGTTAAACGCTGAGTATGTTATTGATTCGTCTAAATGCAATAATTTTAAAGTTGCACTGCGTTCTTGCCATCTGGCAGCAACACAGCTGCTGCAGCCTACTCAGTCCCACAACTGAATCTGACTGTCGTGTATTCACTGCATAATCGACCCTCGCTGACCCCCGTGATGGTCCCGCTGGATGAGTCCAGGCTGAACTTCTTTCCCAGTACACCCCTGTTAGGAATCTATCACGATCAGGAAAAACAATACACAGCAAAGTCACGGTGATTCTGCCAAAAGCTGTCAAACATGTTGCTGTGCACCAATGTTTCAAACAGATTCTGGAGTCAAGCTGGACTCCGCTCTGCAGAGAACAATGTCGAATAGTTTCGAAGCAATAAAAAAGCTCCTCTCCACCAGCAGCAGTTAGAGGCACGCTGAAGTCATAGGAGCCTGGTGTGTGTAGCATGTGTGTGTGTGTGCATGCACATGAGCGCACCTGCACGCAGTCCTAAATTTGTCCAAATCAAAAGCAGCTCTGACCACAAATAGTTCCAGTGTGAGTCAACAGAGTGTTGGTTTCTACGAACAACCACCCTCTGTGGTTTCATACGCTCGTAAAATTACACATTCCTTTATAGTCTGCTGGCTCCGACCCAGAGGCAAGTGCTAAAACGCATCAAGTATATTGTCACAAGGTGAAGAGCATTACATGCACTTACAGAGGAAAACAAAAGGAATAATTAGAAGAGAGAGAGAGAGAGAGAGAGAGAGAGAGAGAGAGAGAGAGAGAGAGAGAGAGAGAGAGAGAGAGAGAGAGAGAGAGAGAGAGAGAGAGAGAGAGAGAGAGAGAGAGAGAGCTCTAATCATGTCCTGCTGTTTGAGCGCAGATCAAACTAACAAGGGCCCCAAACAACAAATAAGATTAGATGGGATAAAACTTAATTGACGCCCATGGCTACACTGAGTCACTGAGAGAGTTTTATGACACAAAGAGAAAAAGTTTAATTTACAGGATTCATGTCGGAGGATGAGGTGAGGACAGAAACATCCACCGCAGTGCTCCTCCATCACTGAACTCATCCTTCAGGACCACGTTTTGACCGTCAGCAGAATCAAGATGAAGCTGCTAATCGACGAAGACGGGCCGTAGAGGGAGCCAGCGGAGAGAGCCAGCAGCTTCCTCAGGGGGGCACAGCAGAGGAAGACAATCCAAGAGAAGGATTGTTTTCTTTCTCAGAGTCGTAACTCCAGATTTCATCTAAACACACAAACATGAAAAACGTTTATGTGATCCAGTTTGACTCCACGTTATCTGCAATAACAATTTGGGATATTGTGATCAGATGTGAACAGCGAAGGGAAAGAAGTCACAAAGACGATGCTGGTACCTTTATTTATTTACCCTAACCTGAGATTACTACAGCTGCTGTTTGTTCCCACGCAGGCTGTAAGCTAATTAGACATCAGATTAGAGGCATTTAAGGACTCTGTTTCATACAGGTCCTCTATGCAAGACACTATTGTCCCCCCAAACGTTATAACAACATGCAACCTGACGTCCCTTGCGGCCAAATTCCACCAGATCCGTGTCTGGTCCGTCTCCGATCCGTCATAGACCGGATCTGATAGGTTTCTGTTCTAGTCAATGTGTTAACTTCCACTGGATCCGCTCCGTCTCTGATCCAGCAGGTCGGAGCCCTCCGGATCAGAGACACAAGACTTCTATTTTTGCCGGATGCCGGAGCACGATGCATCAATCTCAACAGAGCAGATGGAGCGGGACAGGAAGTCAGGCACCAAAACAAAATGAAAACATCCGGTTAATTTTCAGAATAAAACTCTCTGTGTTATCACCAGATCGTATTTCACTTAACTACAACAACAAACCGTCATGATGAGCGGAGCCAGGCCTGGAGTCAACAGGTCAGAGGTTTTCAGAGGACCAGAAAGACAACATGGATGAGGAGAGGAGGAGGAGAATCCTTGATTTAGTGATTACCGCGGGAAAACCTCGGTCACATGACTCCAGCTGTCCGGCGGTCCCGGAGCAGGACCGCAGCGGATTGGAGACGGACCGGACATGGATCATGTCGAAGTCCCGTGTTAGACTTTACTGATAAACAAAATCCACTAACTTAAATGTCACGACTTCTAATTCTGCAGTTAATCATGTAAACACTGTCTTCTTCTGCAGAACACTACACTGTGCACGAGCTACAGGTGACACTAATCGAGCATTTGCCTGGGGAATCTGACGGCAGCAGTGTCGCGTGTATGTTAGCTTGTCACATGTTCAGACTCTGCATGCACAGCTGTCACTTCTCTGTCAGGGGCTGCATCAGAGCGACATTAGGCAGAGTTTTATCATCCTGGAAAGTGAGGAGCTGGTGACAGCATGATGTGACTCTTGTGCATGCTCACTCTGCAGTCAAATAAAAGTCATTTTACCCTCCTTAAAGAAATCTCATGCACAAAAGCCTGAAAACGAACACGCAGTGGAGTCGATGTGAGCAGCCACCTTCACGAGAAGAGGAGAGGTTGTATTTTGTAAGCAGCGTTGGCTGTGTCTGTAATCTCTTGTTCTTGTCCCTCCATAGTTATGTGCTTTACTCTCTTTCAGGCCATATGGCTCACAAATGTAAAACATGTGTGAAACAAATCTGGGTACAAATTGATTAAATGTAAAGTAATCCGCATTCAGAATGAAAACCGGAATGAGCGGGACCTAAAGTCACCGTACAGACTAATCTAAATCATCTGCGCTGGAGTAAATACAGCACACACAAGCGTGGAGCTCATGATGTTTCTGTGAGACTCCGTCAGAGGATCGTGGTTCGTTTCTCGGGGGATGTTTGTGGTGTGCGTTGTGGATTTCCCCTCATTACAGTCATGTAGCTCTGCACAGAGTTTTGATTGGTATATCGTGGTGTAACTTGATAATTACTTCCACTTTGATACAGAAACACAATATTATAATGTCATGACGTTTTCATCATTTCCTTGCTAGCAGCAATTTTCTGTAAAGATGTGATGAAACATCGTTTGAATTTGCTGGGGGGGAGGCTTCCCTGAGGATCTCTCAGTTTGAAGTGTTGGCTGAGCGCTGTTCTAATCTAATCATGCTGTTTCCAGAGTGACAGTCACTGCACTCCAAGAGGTGATGCAACTCTCCAGCGCAGCAAATTGCAGGAGTTTTCACTTTACTCTCCAATATGTTTCGGTTACGGGGATACAGTTTCGGTTTTTAGTTTGAAACGGGGTCGGGATGAGGAGGGATAAAGTGGCAGGGGCTTGCATCAGTTGGGACAAACCAGAGGAGAATATCATGGAAGAGACTCACCAGCTGGAGAGATGTGATGTTGATGATTACTGGAGATAACTTTGTGGTTTTTAAAATAAATGCATGATATTTTCCTGTTTCTCCTCGTGTCACGTTCAGACAAAAACTGAAGAAGAGGGAACACAGAGACTAAATACTGACAGGGACAATCAGACACAGGTGAGACAACGAGGCACAGGTGGAACTCATGAGGGTGCAATCAACCGGAGGGAAACACGAGGGCAGGAAGTAAATTACACCAGATACACAGGGGGCAAGAACTACAAAATAAAACAGGAAACACAAGAAAAAATAAAAGACTACAACAAACAAAAGCATCTCATGACAACTCTCTGCATATCTCTGTCTACATTTCAACCTGGACTCTTGCAACTTTATTGAATCTGTCAGCACAAATTGCAAAGTAATTTTGTTAGAAACATGACCGCAGCCACACCAGAAAAGTTGTTCTGAAGCCAGATGACGAAGACAAGTGATTCAGAAAGTCCACTGAGCCTGCTCTTATTCTTAATGTGTCAAACACAGACGCTTAAGCTTCTCCTGAATCTACATGAAACTTTCAGGAGCTCTGCAAAACTTCCCAAAGATGCTTGTTCACACGAGTACCCCGCAGTGTGAAGTCTTCCCTGTCACCAAGGGAACACACTCTAGGATTATCCTCCACCCGCTCCTCCAGATATGGTTCCTCCAGGCTCCAGAAAACCAACATGGTGGAGGCCGATGTTCCAGACTCACAGCTTCCAATAAGAAGTAAGGAGTGGGTGGTTTGCAGCCCGTGCTCCGACCGTAAGAGAAAGAACCAGAGGTGCTGAGGGTTTGATATATTTGGACGTGCTGGCAGCCGCTTCCTGTCTGCTGCTGAGTGTTTGGATTACATGTGAAATGATGTAAACAGCATGTACAGTGTGTGTAAGTGAATAGTAAACATTGTTTCAGAGGAGGGTCGCTCAAAGTTGATGTGCAGTCGTGTGCGAGTGTGTGTGCAGAGACGCGTACAGTGGGTACTTACAGCACAGACAGGATTTACAGTGTGTATCCAGCGCTGCCTCACACAACATAAATGATGTCTGGCTGCTGGTTTATTGCTCACAGAGGAGGGGGGGGGTTAGCTTCTGTGGTACCAGTCTGTTGGAGCTGCAGCCTTAAACTGGTTGGTTCTAAGATCTCATGATACAGTTTATTAATAACATGGAACAAAAAGGTGAATGGAAACTTCAGTCATGAGATGCAGAATCAATTTGCATTCTGCATTGTGTTTCTGACTCTCATCAAAAGCTTGATTAAAAAACCTTCATGTCTGCAGTCAAGTGAACTTCAAATCTCTGACTGTGAGGGTTTATATAGTCACTGCCTGATGCAAATATATACAGCACTGTTAACTGTTGTCCTGTTGTGTCTGCATGTGTCTTCTTTAACATTTCCTTATTGCTGCTTCCTGATTGTCTTGCCCCATGTATTTTATGTCCATGGACACTTTCTCAAAGACTGTCATATTATGTTATGTGTTTTGGTTTCTCCTCTAACTTCTCACTTTGATTTTATTTTACTCAATTGTATCTTTGTTTAATCTTGATCTTTTTAGGGAGCCTTTTTAACAACTGGCAAGGGACTACGGATGTAAACTAGCCTTTTGGCTAACTCTGGCATATTTACAGAAGTGTTAATTAAAGGCACTATGAGGAGTTTTTAAGTGGTTGGGAAACAGACTGGAACTGATACTGATGCCTCTTTATGACCTTCAAAAGCAAACAAGACCATCCACAACAACACTGATAGCTTCTCTGTTGTCATTTTTTAATGCCTGACACCGCTCTGAGGGGGTAGGTGTCAGACCAGATGATTGACATCTCGCTTTAGAAACACCCCGTTATGTCTATTTTCATGGCAAATTATCACACCGTGTGATACATTTGTATGTTAAACACAACAGGATGAGGTTATTGTCTGAAGATACAAATTTTGCATGTACAGGATAAGAGATACGAGGTATCATGTTGTCCACAAGGGGGCGCCAGAATCGATACAAACCAAAAGTTCCTCACAGCAGCTTTAATATGCATGGTCCTTTTAAATAATAAATAATAATAAAGTTGTTTATAGTAAGTTGTTTATTTATCACTTAAAAAAACTACAGTTTAAAAGTATTGATGTACAAGCGGAAGCATCCATAAGAATACCAACTCAAAAGAGTTAAAATAACAAAATAATAATATTTTAGTGGCAACTTTTGGCAAAAACCTTCTTGGCCACTTCTGCAGGACGTGATATTTCTGACACGTGTGTTATAAAACAGGTTTTAAATGAAATGGATGCCGTATAAAATTAAACAAACTGAGAATTTATTAAAAAAAAATATTGACAAACAAAAATAACTTCACTAGCAAGGACCACGCCACACAAGGATATAAGTTGAACATTTAATGAATTAGTTGTGCATAGTGTGCCCAGCAGAAGGAGACTCAGGATGGGGGTTCTGTCTCAGTGTTATCCCGCTGGAGCTGATCTTGACCCTTGTACCTTGAAGTGGACAAGGGCGTAGAAGAAGCGAGCACAAGTTGAGTAGGAGAGGATAAGGAAAAAGGTTAAGTGCAGTAGAGTAAGGTGAGGGAGGGTGGGTTGAAGAATCACAAACAAGCAGTTGGAGTAGGCTGGCTACGTTTAAGTAGGCTTGTCAGGTGATTGAGGGCGTGGTTTAGGCGTAGTCCTGCTCCTGAATTTAAGTTAACACCTTGACTTAATTTCTCTCTTGCTATTAACTTATAGGGCTGCACGGTGGTGCAGTGGGTAGCGCTGTTGCCTCACAGCAAGAAGGATCCTGGTTCAAATCCCCAGCCGGGCGGGTGCCTCTCTGTGTGGCGTTTGCATGTTCTCCCCGAGCATGCGTGGGTTCTCTCCGGGTTCTCCGGCTTCCTCTCACAATCCAAAAACATGCTCAGGTTGATTGATCACTCTAAATTGCCTGTAGGTGTGAGTGTGTGCATGGATGGTTGTCTGTCTCTCTGTGTTGGCCCTGTGATAGGTTGGCGACCTGTCCAGGGTGTACCCTGCCTTCCGCCCGAAGCCAGCTGGGATAGGCTCCAGCCCCCCGTGACCCCTAACGGGATAAGCGGTCAAGATAATGGATGGATATTAACTTACATTTCCACAAAAGCGACAAAACTATATAAAAAAAACAAAGCTACGGTTAGAAAAAAATTATTATTTAAAAGGACCATGCATATTAATTAACACTTCTGTAAATATGCCAGAGTTAGCCAAAAGGCTAGTTTACATCCGTAGTCCCTTGCCAGATGTTAAAAAGGCTCCCTAAAGAGATCAAGATTAAACAAAGATAAATCAGAATAAGAAGGTAGAGGAGAAACGAAAACACAAACAAAAAAACAAACAAACAACCAAAAAAAAGAAGAAAAGAAAAGCACAAATAGCACCTTACAATTAGAAATGAATAAAAGCTACATAAGGACATGATATGACAATTTTTGAGAAAGTGTCCATGGGCATAAAATACATGGAGCAAGACAATCAGGAAGCAGCAATAAGGAAATGTTAAAGAAGACACATGCAGACACAACAGGACAACAGTTAACAGTGCTGTATATATTTGCATCAGGCAGTGACTACCAATCATTAAACTAGCTGCATGCAATTCAAATGAGGCAACGTATAGACTGAGCGACAGATGAGCACAACAAATAGACAACACAAGCAAGCAACAGTATGTTGAAAAACACATATATATCATATATATTATTATATTGCTCCTTGTTCTGCTCAGAACAAGGTACGGTATGGTAGAATAAAATAAAAGATTCCATATGATATATGTTATGATGAGTTAAGGTACGATATATGCTGCAACAAGATACCGAAAGATAAAAGAAGATGTGATGAGATATTTAATAATAAAATACATTATGATGAGATCAGATTGGAAAAGAAGTTAGGATAATAAATGAGAATATAATATGACTCGATGTGATAGCAATAGCAATTTTATTTATAAAGCACATTTCATTACACGTAAGTTCAATGTGCTTTACATGGGGAATTAAAAAGACATTTTTCCAAATAGAATAAATAAAAACAGAAAAACAATAGATACCCTGAACATACATCAGACACAGCAATCAAACAAACAGCAGTTGTTGCTGCACATGCATCCAGTCACATCAGTCGTCATATCATTCATACGCTTGTGAAAATAAATATGTTTTCAGTTTTTTTTTAAAGTGGAGGTAGTTGTGATGGACCTAAGGTCAGCAGGCAGTTTGTTCCAAAAAGATGGACCACAGTAATTAAAGGCCCCTTCACCGGACCTAGATTTCAACCTGGGTACATTTAAAAAACCTCCACCTGCTGACCTAAGGATCCTTGTCGGGTTATACACTGTGAGCAAGTCAGAGATGTACTGGGGAGCTGAACCGTTGATTGCTTTATGGACTGATAATAGGATTTTGAAATGGATTCTGTGATCATACTTAAATGATCCACAGAAGAGGACTTCAGTTGTTGCAGCATCACAAGAATAAACTATGATATAAAGTTTATGTTGAAGTTTAAAAAGTGTATTTGTGTTTCTTTATATCTGCAGAAAATGATCAGACATAGTTTGATTTCATGCTTTTGATTTATTCAGTGCTGTTGTTAATAATAAAACTTCTGGATCAACTTTAACGTCGTCTTTAAACTTCATCAAGCTGCTTTTTATCACAAGTTGTGTTTTTACATGAGCTGCTGGTTTCTATTTACAAGTTTATGTTTCATAAGAAGGGTCGCTGACACCAAGAACATAAAAACTAACACGAGAGTTTAGAGATGCTTTGACAGGCTGTGTCAGAGCCTCTGAGGAGGACGGCTGTCCAGCAGAGGGCAGGTTTCGTTCACTCTAACTGGTTTTCCTCCTCCGTGGGTTCGTGCAGTCTGCAGCTCAGAGATCCTCATGGTGTCACCCTGCAGGACTCGGAGTGTAAACGTTCCCTTGACCTCTGACACTGACCACACCGTCCATCAGATCTACAGACGCTGAGTCATTCATGTGTTTCCAGACAAAGATGATTTTATCCTGCTCCTGTATCAAACACTGCAGATCATAAAGCTGCCTCATTGTTTTTATTATTGATGTGGTTCTTTGTGATCATGCTCTCAGTTGAGGATGTGACAAAACATCAGCATGCTTTCTGCAGGATCATCAAACACCTTTTTTTGCTCCCCACGTTACCTGGAATCTAAAAGAAGAGGTCAACCAGCTGAAGTTATGCAGCCAGCTTTGATATGGAATCTTAAATACATATCCAAACCTTTATTATTGTGACTCAGGTCCATCCCATGGGTGCACTTTAATAACTCAACTTTTTATCTAATTTGTCAGGACTTTGTCCAAAGAGTTTGTTCCTCCTGTGAGGGATTATGGGTAAAAACAAACCTGTGTAGCTACATCTATCATGCTTGCATGATGGTGACGTGTTTGAGTCATTTCCTCTGGATGTGTTGCATAAAATAAAATCACAACAGATGAATATATCAGTGTTTGTTGTAAGAGATACCAAAAGTAGTTTCTTGAAGTTTGCAGGATGAGTGTCGAAGCCTCCATTATCTTATTTTCTGAGATGCGAGTAACGTGATTGAATTAAACACATAAAGGTTAAAAATATAGCTGAACTTCCACCTCAGGGATCAATCAGTTTCTTTAATTTATGACAATAAATAAAGAGAAACCATCTCTAAAGACTCTGTGTGTCCAGGATGATGGTTCAGCAGTCCCTCTGCACTGATTTGTGAGGCCTTCAGGGTTCATTATTTAAAACATAATTACAGCACAGAGCCAAAAGCTGCAACAATTTAAGCATACTTGTTCCGAAACAGTTCCATGTAATCTGCCCACGTTATTACCAGCAGTATAAAAACTACAGGAGGGAGAATTCAGCATAAAGCAGAACTTACAGGACTGATTTTATGAGCAGGGCTGCAGTCACAAACTCTCCTCTGCCAGAAGCTGCAGCGCTCAGCATTAAAAATATTACAGCATAGTTTATTAAGCAAAACATATATATGTGCACAAACAGAGGGGAGGCTGCAGGACTGGACTCAAATTCATCTCTCACAAATGTCAGTGAGGTTGGTTATTGTTGATGTCACGATGTGTTATTTTTATTTATACTGTATGTATTGTACTATGGACGGGTTGACTGTAAAACTGAATTGCCCTTCTGGGACTAATAAAGTATTCTGAATCTGAATCTGAAATGTTTCTGTTGGTCAGAAGCTTCTTCTTCTTCTTCTTCTTCTTCTTCTGTGGATTCAGGCACAGCAAAACAAATAAATCCAAGTCCCAAATTTTAAACTTTTTAATTGGAGAGGCAAAAATAGCCATCTACCTGACTCGTAGAGACAAACTACAGGCTGGGCTTGAACTTGATGCTGTGGCTTTGTGGAAGTGCAACATAAAGGCCAGACTGAGGCTGGAGTTTTGCTTCCACAAAGCCACCAGGGACATGAGGGAGTTCCTGCAGTGGTGAGGGTTTGAGGGCATCAGGGAGAGTTGACATTTAGTGATTGTCTTGGCTCAGTGAATTGTTTGAAATACTCTTTGTTAAATGTTTGCCTGTTTAACTTTATTGTTAAATAAAGTGTTTTTCTAAAATCTAAAAATTCTTCTTCTCCTGCAAGTGTTCAAGCAGCAAAACAATGTAAGACTTAGATCAAGATTACATTTCTGCAAACTTTTCAGGATTAAATCATTTAAATATCTTTATTTGTTGACATCTTTGGTCCAATAATCTTCCACTTAAAAATTCTGAAATTCTGTGACTTTTTCTTTGTTTTTCTCAAAGTTATATTTTTTGCAAACTCCTCTCAGACCTCACAGCTTTAATCTGATGTATTTGTTAAAGCTCATATTTGCATGGACTCTTCTTTAATGCATGTGGAATCACACTGCACTGGAGTATACTATCGAGAATATTAACGTTGTTTTAATTTTAACAGAAAATTATATTTCAGTTTTTGCACGTGCAGACATTTCCTCAGGTGTATGAGAAATATGTCGTCATCACGCTCGAGTCACTGTTACCTGGTCCCTTAGATCTATGGTTTGAGCCCCTCGTGGCCGTTTATGTGGTGTGTGTGTGTGATGTCTCAATAGAACAGTTTGGAAACAGGACTCGTCAGACGAACCAAATTATAATATTTTATTTTTAGGGTTTAAAGCAATTTTACTCGTTTTGGGGGACTTTTATAACTTTTCATGCAGAAAGAATAAATATGAAACTTTCCTGATTAATCTCTCGGAGCATGCACAGAGTCCAGCGTGCGCACATGAAACACCAGCTCACGCTCCTGTTTCCTGTCCGACACTCCAGGATCATATAGCACACTGATGTTCTGCGTCCTGCTGTGTGTGTAGTGTGTCTGTGCTGTGTGTGTCTGTGTGTGTCTGTGGGCTGGCTGAGTGACGCGCCTGTATGAGTCGGACTCTGCGCTGCATTAAAGAGGCAGCGGGCAGCGGAGAGCGCACAACAGTGGAGCACAGAGAGGCGTCCCAACATCACAGCTACACCACTACCATCACCACCGACATCACACCACCACCACCACCTCCATCTCCACCACAGGGCAGCACCTCCACGCCGCCGTGCCTGCTCTGCCCAGCCTCGGCCTCTGCGCGCTCTCCCCGCGGAGGAAACATGCTGCCGCTCCGGCCGCGTCATTAACTCATCTACCCGAGAAACAAGCAGCTCAGCGGGGCTCTAACAGCCTGAACCACCGCCAGGACCCCCCGGCTGAAAGGAGCTTTTAAAAACCGTCTCTTACTGGTGAGTCTCTCTTTTTGTTTTTAGACCTTTAAAAAGAAAAAAGTGGATCTCTTCATCCGGACAGAGAGGGGGAATAAACTTCATGTCCCATCAGAGTGTCCGGAGTTTATGAAGTTAAAGCTTAAGTTACAACTCACTTTATAAAGTTCTATTTTTACATACATGCCAAATTATGTCAGCTTTAAAAAACCCTGTAGGAGCTGGAGGTTTCTCATTGTGCAACAGGTGTAGCATGTCCTTCAAGTCTTTGCGGAACTGATTTCATTTGTATTTATTGGAACATCATGATGTGGATGGAATTGAGGAATAACATAAAAGCAATACATTTAAATATGAATAAGGGAAAATAATGGGAAGTGTTTTGTTATTTATTTTTTTTACCATGAATTGATTCAGGAAAGTTCCCCTTTGCAGAGCTGCAGGAATGTAACATTTTTAAAATTTACGCACAAGAATCAAGTTGTACTTTTTTTTCCTGGTGCACAGAATATCTGTTTTTTAAAAAATGTCCCTTCAGAAGTCAGACAGATGTAAGAGCTGCATCCTGCATGCTGACTCGTTGATCCTGAACCCGTCGTTGACACTGCTTTGATGAGTCTCATCTCATCAAAGTGTTAAATAAAGGTTTACACAGAAACAGGCTGCACAATCTGAATAAACATCATCACAGGCCCGCGTAAAGAGCAGGATCACCTCCACTCTAACAGCTTTAACACCGTCTGTCTGCAAGATTCACTAATTAATGATGCTGCTCCGCTTAATGAAGACCCGGATCTGATAGAGTCCTCAAGAGGGTCCGAGAGGGAGAGGGAGGTCTGACGGGTCAACAACTCAGTGAGGATGAGGAGGCAGAGAGCACAGAGACCTAGAGACTATGTTTAAGTGAGGTGCTGTTTTAAATGATCTACAGGGACATTTAAACAAAATAACAAAGATGTGAAATCAGACTCACAGCTCCTCCTGCTCTTTTTTTATTTAAAGAAAAACAAGAGATCAGCTTGATGAGGATACAAAACTAACAATGAGCCTTGCAGAGTGTTGCATTTGAATTATTAAATATGCAACACTCTAATTTATATATTTACACCTTTATGAAAGGGTTGCAACTTTATTTTTCTGCAAGATTATTTAGAAAACAATCTCTAAATGTGAAGTCCAATGAAAAGTGGATTTAAAATGTGGCGGACTGATGGTGTAGTCATTTATCTGATGAAACTGTGGGGGAAAGTTTAGAAAAGCAAGTTTTGACATACCTACAAATATTTCAGTTATCCTCTCACTGAAGAGCTTTATTTAACAGCTGTATTTATATGAAGTTTCCAGCATTTGTTATCAGACTTTTCTTGAATGCATTTGATTTTTAGTTGAGTATCTTCTGCAGTAGTGTGAGCATTTCAACCTGTTTCAGCAGACATTAAAAAAAGGAGAGTTGTAGAGATGAGCGTCTGCATCAGGCTGCTGCTCCATATTATAAAAATAAACATGATTACAGAAAAGTAAACAAGAGGAGGTTTATTGGGAACATATGACCGACCTCAGAGTTCCTCCTGCTTTAAAAATCCAATTTAAGACTTTAAGCATGAGGTGACTTTTTCCCCTACAGTCATGCACACCTAAAAGCAGTCTCTTTGCACACTTTGTTCACTCCCAGGTGAATCCACCTGTGGAGTGTTAGCGCGTCAGATTGAGACATTTTGATAACGGAGTCGTTCTGCTGCAGGCCGAGAGAGGATGAGGGGTTTCTTATCCCACAGCTGGAGGGACTGTAGACATTAAACGTTTCAGGCCTCATGTTGGACCACACCTCTGCCCATCTGTGCAAAACCTACTGCATAAAGCCAAGGTCAAATTCTGTCAGGTAGTTTGAGGCTCCTGGTGGACGGAGAGATTTTAATCCAGTATGAAAGGAGCTGAAATGATCTAAAATATACAGATGATCGAGAGCTGAGTTTGCAGACGCACTCAGTTTGTTGATGCATGAAACAAAGACAGTTATATGTTTGCATTTTTGTCCCTGATAGTATAAAACTTTGTAAGACTTCAACTAAAGCTGCTTCTTCAAACTCATTTTAAATCAAGGTGGATTGTATCTTTGGGGGGTTAAAGAGCTCAGCAGGGGGGGCTGCGGATAAATCTGAAGGCCTCTTGTTGCATTTCTTCCCTCTGATTCTTGCCTTGTTCTTGTAACTGTCTGATCATTCCACATTTTCTCTGAGTGTAAAGATTTTAAATGAAGAAACCTGAGAAGAGAAAGATCCACAAGTCAGAGCTGACATGTGACCTGCTGGTTTAAACTGTGAAACTGTAGTTTTAGTTAAAACAAGCAGCACATGGGTTGATTAGAAATTGAGTGTAACTGCTTGAGTTCAGGTTTGAGTCGTTGTACAGTAGATTTAGTCCTTTCTGGAAACTCTCACTACTTTTTTTTTGTAAATATGAAGGTATTATGTGTCAAATAAGAGGAAGCAGCTTTCAAACTATGCATCCTGTTTTAGTTTAATTGCAGAACAGAAGTTTCACCTGGTTAAAAAAAAAGAAAGAAATCCTCACACCCCAAAAAAACCTCTGGAGACATGAACTGTGTCCTTGGTTTTTCTGGACTACTCTCTCTCTCTCGCTGTGCTCGTAGCTGTAAGAAACTCAACACCACTAATACTCGTGTCTCTGGAGTGTGTACTGCACCCAGCCTGATCATGTTTACACGGAGGTGAGAGGCCGTAGCGTCTCAGTCGTCACGTCGAGGTCGTCTGAGGCGCTGAATCTCACAGTCCCGACCCAAACGCAGGGCCACACGGCCGCGTGGGCGCAGAGGCCCCTGGTATGCAGACATCAAAGGGTTAAAGGTGAGCAGAGGCTCAGCAGCGCTGCACTTATCTCCTCTAATGACCTCCTAAGTAAAAGTCAATTACTTCTGCGTCATGATCAGAGAGGAACAGACTGCAGGGGGCTGTTCGAGCTCCGCTGCTCCTCATTACAAACACTTCACCGGAGTTCACTGGACGAGCAGCCGGCTTTAGGATCAGGGTTAGAGCATTTCAAAGTTGGAGTTAACCCTTTTATTAAAAACCTCCATCGTCTGCATACAACTGGAACATGTTTCTCTCCTCTTTGCTTTTGAAGTTAATAAACTTTGCAAAGATTTGTACCCTGAAGCCACAAAGAGCCTCTCCTGACGTGAAGTCGTTTTATTGTTTAAATAATTGTTAGATTGAGGAGGACACTCTCAGATGTGCAGGTGCTGACTTAATGAAAACCTCATCAGAGTCTTATTCTCATGAATTAATTTATAATCCAGCACATTTCTCTGAAACTTTAAATAACTCTGTTCTCTGAGGTTATGATGAGTTTTGGAGATACCAGGTTTTCCTCCAGCATAAAGAGTTCATACACAGAACATGTCCTTATAAAACCTCGTAACGCCCGCTCGTGTTTTTCCACTGACTCATTCGCTGCATTCCACATTTCTTTCACTAATTTCTTGGCTTATTTCTAAAAGTATTAGTTTACTGGTACCAAACATGAATCATCATTACTATTTTTATTGGGTTTTATTTTTAGTTTTTGTTGCCATCGATGTAAAAATAAATTCAGATGTCTAAAAAACTCAAATTCAGTTTAACAAGCATAGTTTTAAAAAAAGGTGAAGGTTTCAGCTGATGGACTGAAGGGATGTTAAAGTTTTGCATGCATGTATTTGAAGAGTTATGTTTCTTTGAAGCATGTTTGAAACTCAGGTTACAAATGAAGCTGTCAGGCTTCAAAAACTGAATTTTGCACCTTTGACTCCACTCCACAGACGATGCATTTTATGATTTGAATTTGCTCCTGAAAAATTCTGACTCCTGCTCAGTGAGCAGATTTCTTCTTAGTTGACTAAATCCATTCAGCATCACTGTGAAACCTTATTTACTCTTTAAACACGGAGATATATCCTCAAGTAGAAACTGAAACACTGATAACAGATGATGTGTCACTACTGAGAGCTCTGAGTAAGGTGGAGACATTTTAACACCATCAGCAAACAGCAGAAACTCCACAATATGAAACATGATATGGAAAAACAATGAGCCAAACTGTCACAGGTTAAAGTCCTCACCGTGCAGCAGTGTGCACCTTGGTTTATTATTAATTAATCTTTATTTATAAGCATCTTTCATACAGACAAGCAGGCAGCCTAAAAGAACAGAGAGAAAACAACAGAAATAGGTTCAATCATTTTTTTTTTAGATAAAATAAATGTAATTAATTAATAAAATAAGTAAAAATTAAAATCAATTTATTTAATGTATTTAACCTTTATTTAACCAGATGAGTCCCATTGAGATCAAGACCTCATTTACAAGGGCGACCTGGCCAAGAGGTCAGCAGCACATGTCAAAATAAATAGCACAACTCAACAACATGGAACATATATACAGACAGTAAAATTACAATTAAAGCTAAAAAAAAAGATCAGAAAAATTAAATAGATAAATAAGATGAATAAATGTTGTTTAAAAAAATTATTATAATAATGCAGTCCAGAAGAACAGAGACAGAAAACAACAGAAATAGGTTAAAAAAAAAGAGAATCATAAAAAACTTTAAAATAAAATGAATAAATGAAATAAGTAAAAATAAAAATCAATTAAAGCTAAAAAAAGATCAGAACAACACAATAAATACATAAATTAAATAAAGGAGGTAAAAATAAATTACATCCTTAAAGGTAAGACTTTAGTTTACTTTCAAAGACACTCAGAGAGCTCGCTGTTTTAATGTGAGGAGGCAGAGGGGTCAAAGTTCAGAGGCATAAAAACAGAAAGCTCTCTCTCTGTGTGTTAAACACAGGAGGAACAATTCATTCATATTATTGCATCATATTTTGCTGCATTTTGTTGACTTGTAAGCTTCCTCCTGAATGTAGAGAGAAAATAAATATTTTAATGTTGTTTGATTTGATTAAAAAAAAAAGTTTTCAGATTGCTCAATCAGAGTGTTAGAAAAACATCTCACAAGTTAAGATTGATGGTTTTGTCAGAGAGTGATGCAACGGCTTTAACAAAGCTTCTTGTTCTCAGGTTGGGTTCTTAAATTTGATGTGATACTCGTAGAGTAATGATGAGATCCCGTCTTTGTGGAGAGTGAGCACTTTCAGTCTCTCTTTGATCGGGTACATTTCCCCCCTGAGGATTATTCTGCAGCCATTACGGCCTGTTTCCTGGCTGCTGAACTGTCTACCGGTGCAGCTCAAAACGTTTTGTCATTATCGGTCATTAAGACCCCAAAATTTGTAAAAATGGGGCCCAGGTGTTACCCTTTAAGTTAAGTACACAAAACTCCACAGAGGTCCAAAACAGTGGAGCAAAAGTGGAGCATGCATTTACAGAACTGCCGCACCTGAGTGAGAGTAGACCGTGCAGCAGCTGTGAGGATTAAACGGCTCTATTGTATGAGCTGAGGAGGTGAGGGGGCGTGGCCTGTGGAAGAACACAGACTTGGAGCGGCGGCGGCTCCTGTCCATCAGCGTCTGCCTCAGACAAAGATACATTATTGTCTATTGTTATTCCTGCTTATCAAACCTGATTTAACAGCTCACAGGTATTTCTCCAGCTCAATGCTGTCATTCTCTCTCTCTGCCCTCAACAGCCCCAGGCGTGTTTCTGGGAACAGGAAACACCCACACACACACTCACACACACACACAAATACACACACACACACACACACTTTTTTTCTCTGTCAGACACATTTGTGTGTGTGTCCGTGTCCGTGTGTGTGTGTGTGGTAAAGCTGCCAATTGTTTTGTGTTCACTTTCGCTGACACATACCACACATACACACCCGTTGTCTCAGTGTCTTTGCAGGCTTGTGAGGACACTGAGTGACGGTTTGATCCCTGATCCCTGTCTCTCTCTGCTGTATTAAAGCGTATCCTCTAAAATAAGAACAAACTTAGTGTCAGAAAACTGAACCATAAAGGACCAAAACAAGACTTTTTCTTTCAGGAGGAATACATTTTTATGAAATAATGAAACTGTAAAAGTTTAAAGTCTTGCTATGAGGATGCAGTTTGCACATTAATGGGGCGTTCATTTCATACCTTATTTTTTAACATCACAGCAAACAGGAGGAGGTTCGCTTCCAAAAGTTATGTTTTTGGGCATTTTTGCCTTTATTGGATAGCAAAGATGGAGAAAGACGTGAAATGTGGGGAGTAGAGGGCGAGTGAGGACATGCAGCAAATGATAGAAGCCAGGAGTCGAACCTGCAACCGCTGCAACAAGGACTAAGGCCTCTGTACATGGGGCAAGGTTAGGTTGATGAATGGACCTTTACATCCATGCATCCTGTCTCATATCCAAAGTTTCCATCTGCAGAAGTTGCAGAAAGTAAGAATTTAAAAAACTCTCGTCATTGGATTTAGACAAACTTTCACTTGAGACTCGAGCCCCCTTTCACTCGTGCAAGGCTGTCACTGAACTGAAATATGGAGTCACAGGGTGAAATGTTGAGACATAGTGAGCTCAAAATGAGAGGAAAGCTGAAGAGAGACAGGAACTGTGTGGAGCAGAGAGGGGGGGGGGGGGGGGGGCCTGCAGCAAAAGGTTGAGGCCAGGAGTCAAACCTGGGACCATAGCAGTCAGAGAAAGTCTCACCTTGGTCCTCAAAGTGGACTCTCACAAAACACTGACAGGAGAGTGTTTCTACTGGAAAACAGATTGAAGGTGTGCCCGTTGCCAAAGCTGTAATCCATCTGAAAGCCACCAGAGAGGCTGGAAACCTTCAAACAGGGACTGGTTTTCTCACTCGTGTAGAGCTGATAACATGCCGACACTAGACTCTCTTCCCCTGTGAACAGATTTAGTGTTACCAGGGAATGACACACCAGCAAGGGACTTTTTCTGCCAGCATCGTCACCACCAAGATTCTACAGAACACATTCAACACCCCCCTGAAGTTTTGAAATCATACCAGCGTCTGCATCGTTTCCAAAAGTCTCAGTTTGAAACGCGACCGAGGAGATTTGGTTGAAGAAAGGAAAGTTACCGTTGTCCACGCGGCCTCACAGCTTTGTGTAGCGTGGATCAAACAGCAACAGCCTCTCACAATCACAGGCTCAATTATCTGATAATGAAACCCCCCTCCCTCCCTGCCCCCCTTCAGGAGCTTTATCAGCAGCTGGACTGGATGTGTAGTGGCTCCTGATAGAAGTGTGTCTGTGTGTTGTTGTGTTGCATTGATAAGGCGCTAATGTTCTTGGAGGGTGGGGGTGTGAAGTAGGTACGCTGCTGTAGTGAAATGCATATCAAAGCAGGGCAGCCACAGAGAAGCTTCCAGGTAGGTGTTACTTAGAGCCAGTGATCCACCTTGAAGATGAGTTAAAAAGTCACTTCTGGATGATGGATGAATGTGACAGTAAAATAAGGGAACAGGACACTGATTCAAAGAGTGAATCATCTTATAAAGACTTGCATTGATAAAGTGAAGTTAGAGCTCTGTGGAGGGAGATACAGCTGAAGCTTTTGCTGCTTCTTCAAGTGATAGCTGCTGTGTTTTAAATATTGGACTAACTTCGTAAACATGCATCCTTCACAGTTTGCTGCACAGTTTTTGCAAATCGTAAATCTGCTGACGTTGCATGAAAACTTACAGCTCAAGGTGGGATTCTTACGCCGCTGTAACATCTCATCTGCAACGTGTAACACCCAGCATATTGGCATAAAAGCAATGGTTGTTCTGGGCGAAACCATGCTGTGTGTATGTGCATGTCTGAGTGTGTGTACTTCCCGTGTTTCCACAACACTGAAGTGCAAAATGAAATCGTACACTGGGGCACTAATATTGCGTTGTTACAGAGCTCTGTTGCAGGTCTGTGAGTCCACAGACTAATATTAAGGGTTAGGGTTAGGCATAAACCCAGAGTGGTTAGGGTTCGAGGCGACACATTGCATGCATGCCTAAAGGTTAGGTTTAGGGACCAAGGCGTGTTAGCAGCTACTTTCTTCTTTGTGTATCACAAACAGACAGTAAGGTGTGTTTCAGCCATCGTCATGACCAAAGCGAAACAAGGGGAGTGGATTTATGAAAGAAAGCAGCAAATACAACGTAGTTTGACTCATGAACACCTCAGAGTGGTTCAAATATCTGGGGAATAGTTGTATCTTCCCTTCAGCTGCACTTCCTTGTAGGCTACAGGAATCACAGCAGAAACGTTCCTTGCAGAGATAAAAGATATAGATAACGCTTTCATGTCTGTGCATGAGGTACAGAGGTGGAGTCGTGACATGATTAGCTTAGCATAAAGACTGAAAGCATTGTTTAACAGTCTGAACCTGTTTCATAATCAAAAATTTACATCTAACAGCACTTATTATTTTAATAACCAAAAAAGAAATCATGCCAAAACGTTGTGGACAGGTAAAGATTAAGTTCCCACCCTGACTCCTTGAGCTGAAGCTTTGCAGTGAAGCACCTGGTCTGATTCAATGGCTGAACAGTGAGATGTTTGTTATCTGCTCGTTCACGCCGTGGAGAGAAGAGGAAGAAAAACAAATGATTTCTGACCAACTTTTCAAACTGAGGATTTACAGTCATCAGTGATGTTATCTGACTTTTCACGCTGCATATTTTCATCTGTTTATGTTCTCTTCCTCCATCAGGACGCCTATTGGATTTCTCTGAGCAGCCATGGGCAGCAAGACCCTGCCAGCACCGGTCCCCCTCCACCCGTCCCTCCAGCTGGCCAACTACTCCCTCCTGCAGAGCTCCACAGGCCTCCAGCTGCCGGCAGATAACTTTCACAGCATCTACAGCTTCAGCGCCCTGCATGCCATCCACCTCCACCAGTGGACCCTCGGCTACCCTCCGCTCGGCCTCCCCCGCTGCACCATCTCCAAGCTGCCTGCCCAGTTCTCCTCCATGGCCTCCATCCCCTTGTTCCCCCACCTCCTACAGCCCAGGCAGGACTCAGCAGGGCTGCTGCAGAGCTCCAAGAACAAGCCCCGCTTTGACTTCGCCAACCTGGCCACAGCAGCCACCCAGGAGGATCACCTGAAGGCTGAGGATCTGAGCATGTCGGGAGCTGCTGCGGCGGCTGCTGCAGCTCAGGCTTCATCTCACCACCCGAACGCAGCCGGCCTGGGATGCCTCCTGGACGTGACCAAACTGTCCTCACCGGAGCGCAAGTCCAGCCGAGGACGCCTGCCCTCCAAGACAAAGAAAGAGTTTGTCTGCAAGTTCTGCGGCCGCCATTTTACCAAATCCTACAACCTGCTGATCCACGAGAGGACGCACACAGACGAGAGGCCGTACACCTGTGATATCTGCCACAAAGCCTTCAGACGACAGGACCACCTCCGGGACCACAGGTGAGAACCACACCTGCCTTAATGACCTACTTAGAGAACTGAGCTGTTTGAGTAACTTCATGGAGCTGTCAATCTCACGACCAACTGAAGGTGGGGTGAGACGAGGGCAACATCCAACAAACATGTCCAACTTTTCTTTAATTAACTGCATCTCAACCTTTGTCATGGTTCCCTTCCGAAATCGAACCCAATCTTGAATCCATGCCCATCTCCGTCAGCAATCTATGCAAATATATATAAACATGGCGGTGTTGGCTGCATCCAGAAAACCGTTGGTTGTGTTGACATTCAGAGAATGTACAAAGGGCTGCATACAATGCAACATTGTCATCAGTCGAAGTAAATTTGCTTGGATGCCACTTACATGTTATGAAGGATTTTCAACAGCTACCCATTTAACAGCTTGTTTGGATCGCGAATAAGGCCCTGTGGGTTGTTCTCCAAGGAGGGGGTGGGGCTTAAATGGGTCTCATGTATTGTCCAAATAGGCCTCATCTTAAACTCAGTCAGTTCCAAACACAGGCACGGCTACCAGAGGACCCAAATATGTAGTGCACATTTACCCTCATGGTACCCTCAAGCTGGTTGGGTAGTTAGCTTTAGGTTGTAGGAGTCCAGCTTACAGGGGGGCCTCTGAAGCCCCCTGCAGAGTACTAGATGGATTAACACCAAACTTTTATTGTTTAGTGTTTTTTCATCTGGGTAAATGTTGATTTATTTTGAATATGAAGAGATCTTTGCAGATACAGAGCCGATGAACATTGAACGTGAAGGGTTGAGACTTGGTTTGCTAGCTTAAAGTTAGTTAGAGTTGTCTTTTCCAATATGGCGGCCGCCATCTTTGGGCTTCATAACGTCTCTTCAGAAACCAATGGATGACGTCAGCCAGACTGAGCCCATGTTTCACAGTCTTTTACATTTCTACGGTCAAGAGACTTTATTTGCACTTTGCCTTTGAAGCTTGTGTGACAGACGTTGCGTTTGTGTTAATTATGGCGCCCCCCTGTGGACAAAGTAACACCTTATGTATTTCCCGATTTTGTCTTGCAGTGATTTCTGGCTACAAAGATTACTGTATCTTGTTAGAATCAGTATTAATTCCAGACTCCTCACAGGAGCTTTAAGTAGGTTAGTATGAAATACATGAGCTCCACCATCAGCCCTCGGCCCATTAAAAAATGTCATTAAGTTTGTTTATGTGGGTTTAGTATGGGTGAAAATCTGCAGCGTGTGGAGTCTGAGTTAAATCAAACCACAGCGCCTCCTGTGGAGACACACTGTAGGTTCATCTGAGAGATAAACAACCAATCTAAATCAAATGTGAACCATCATTATGTACTTTATTACCCGCAAACTGAACCTGTCAAAGCCCTCTGATTGATTCTCTCCTGAGTATACTACCCCCTTGTCTCCGCGGTTGTTTACATCAGTACCAGCAGTAACCTGACGTGCAGCAGCAGGTTAATGAACCTGGATCAGAGCGAGAAGAGCCTATAGCGCAGGCGTGGCACATGGTATAAATCAAACCAATAACAATAATTTAATTTGCCAGATCTCAGTGACAGGAAGTGTGTTTACTTTGGAGGATTTCATTATCCAGAAATTCATGAAACAATTATATCAGTCAGCGTTCTTCAGGGTGTGACGGAGCGGCTGCAGAGCGAAGGGTTTTCTTTAGAAGTGATTTCTTCTTTGGTGGTTTTTCCATCAATATTTAGTTCAGTACCAGTTTTAATCCTTTTATATGAGTGGATAATAAACAATATGTTATTGAGAAATGCTTTAAAGCTTCCATAGGGTAACACTGGCAGTATTGCATTACTAAAAGATCACAATATGAGTTTGTGTTATTGTGCAACTTGGTGCAGCATCAACACCATGATGGCGCTGCATACGTCGAGTAAGGGATGTAAACAGGACTGCATGACTCAGCAACACCTGACTGAGTTTTTCTGCCTCATCACCGTCAGAGCCTGAGACATTTTCTTTTCCATCTATCCGTCCCTAAACATCGCTGTATCCCGTACCGTGTCCTGAATGAAGTCTTCATTCAGGATCACTGTGAATGGGAGAGCAGGCAGGACTGAAAAGTGCTGCTTGAGAAGTGTGTGCATGAGAAGCTCTCTCTGCGTGTTAACCTCCCATGCATCACACACTGAGACACCAATATGCAGTTGATCAATATGGATGTACAAAAGGTGGGAGCTGGAGAGGAGCGTCCTGAGCAGCAGTCTGTTCTTGAGGACTAGCAGGGCTACCACACTTCTGTGCCACCCTCAAGATGTCTCTGTCATAGCTCAGTGTTGTCTCTCATCTCCGTTTTGCAACAGTCCAAATCATCATTTGGAGAAACGTGCTGCAAAAATAGAAAAGGTGCAAATTGAAAAGTATTCTTAAAAGTCCAAATGCGACAGCTAAAATGCTCAGGAAAAAAGGAGTGTGTTTTGAAAAGTCAAAACAGCTGCTTAAACTTAAAACGTGCTGCAAATACAGAAATGATGCAAAGACAAAATCAGAGAACAGCAAAAGATAAACGCTGCAAATCCAAACTGAACGGAAGTACTCCAGGCTTGTAGGGGGAGCTATGTGAATCAGCTGTATCACTGAAGGGACGGAGTGTCGCTGCGGCACGATGATATGTTTTTACATTTGCAATGCATTTCAGCTGCGTTTGTTTTGGACTTTTGCATGTGTTTGTGAATTTACAGCACATATCTCCTAGAGCAGAGGTTACCAAACTTTTCACCCCGTGACCCCCAAAATACCGGTGCCAAAGACTTGCGACCCCCACTGTCCCTCAAAGTGATTTAATGTGGCTTCATTTAGCTGGTCTGCAGAAATTAGCCTACCTATATGAGCATGCAGCTGTGTTTCTGCTGCAACACAAGTCCTTCATAGCAATGATCTGCTGTTCAGAAATAACAGACTGTTGGTATGCATTATTGACCAATCAGAAGAGAGTATTTAACACAAAATAATGACCACATCCAGGTAGAGGTAGACAAACATCTCGTGTTTTGAAGATTGTTCTTGTCACCGGAGTGCTGGCTCAGAGGAAAGTGATGAAGCAGCTGTTTCTGGTTTCTCTCTGTGATGCTGTCAGACACTCAGATTAACAATCTGCGCCTGTCAGCAGAAACATTAGTGGACATACTTTGATTGGGTCAATTTGCCCCAAAGGAGGATGTTGCTGCCATTACAGCCTGTTATGCAGATGCTGGCTCAATCAATCTGCTGGAGTCAGCCCAGAGGTTTCTGAACTCATCATTCATGTAACTAATAAATGGATCCCAGGTTCATCCTGTTAGCTGACAGATCTCTGGGATTTAAAACGTTGTGTTTGTGCCTTAAATAGAGCAAACATTGGCTTCATGTAGGAAACATCATATGGTTTGCTTTTGAAAAAAGGGCCTTGATGTTTAATTTTGAGGACATGACACACGTTATCTATCGGTATGGAGGATTATGTTCTTAAATCTGACTTGATTCTTCCTGAATCCTCACCAGCTGCTCTGTTGTGTTTCCCCTGCAGGTACATCCACTCCAAAGAAAAGCCCTTCAAATGTCAGGAGTGTGGGAAGGGCTTCTGTCAGTCCAGGACTCTGGCCGTCCACAAAACATTACACATGCAGGTCAAGGAACTGAAGCCGGCCAAGATCAAGTGATTCACTGAGCCAGCAGGGACGGGACAGGGACACTGGAAAAACACGACCAAAGACAATAAAAGAACAACCAAAGACTTTTTCATCTCAGAGCCCTCCGCAGCGATGGGAATACTTCTCAAGGATGAAATGTTTCAGCAGCCAGATCCTAAAGAAACACCACAGAAACAAGCCTTAGTGGAGGAGTGTATGCGTAGTTATCAAAGCCTGATTTGGCAGAGGACCCAGTGGACGTGTGGAATGTGAAACGGACCTAAAAACCTCTGAGTGGCTGCTCGGGGAAAACTCCGGAGCTTCAATCCAAAGACTTTTTATGAGGGACACGACTCTTATGCAATTTTTTAAAACAAAAGCTGAGAATGATCAAAGCCATGTTAACATAGACACGTTTTCAGTATCACATTCCAATGTTATTTTTGTACAGAAACATTATATCAGAACTGTATTTTTGCACTTTAACCTGATTATTGATTATTTACATGTATCACTGGATTTCTTAAACATATTTTCAGAATGAATAATCATTTCTAAATAAAATATTTTACTGTAACTGCTCTGTTGGGTGCATGACTCTGTCTGAGGAAGGTTCTGCTGTGTGAGGGACGAGATTCAGGGAGAGCTTTGGTATCAGCTGTAATTCAGGGCCTGCAAACTTTCCTTTCAGATAGTTTTGATTTATCATCATTTTTATTTTGCTAATGCAAATTATAAAAAATAAACTATAGTTAAAAAAAGATTAACAAGAAGAAAGAACAGTCAACAAATTCCCACATGATTCGCACTCCTAGAGCTCCAAATATAGAAAGGTAACATTTATAAGGCAAAATTGAGATAAAATCAAACTATAAGCAAATATTTCCAACAAAAAGCATCAGTTTCTATGAGTGTTTTTTCTGTTTTTAGCTGCTGCTGTTCAAAACAAGACGATGTAAATAAATTATACAGAGATGAATGGAACAGGGTATATTGGGACGCAATTGCAGATCAAGGGGTTCTTAAAGTTATCCTGAAATAATAACCGACAAAAACCACAAGCGATAAGAAGGGGAGAAGGAAAAGACCAAATAATATCTAGCTAAAACAAACAGAGCTCAGAAAAAGAGGAACTACTTTTCTTTAAAGGAACTGGAGATCAAATTATAGCACGCTGAAGCCAAATGTGGTGCTTATGCAGAGACACTACACTGAAAACACAAGGAGCGACCTCTCACTACCTCTGAAGGTGAAGTAATGAGTCAGCACAAAGACCTGGAGCCCAGGAGTAAATGTAAGCTTCACACACCTGCTTCAGATCAGGGGCAATCAGGTCCACACACCTGCTCCAGATCAGGGGCAATCAGGTCCACACACCTGACCCTGCTCTGTGACGATCATCTCACCAAACTCAGAGAGAGGCCGGACTGAGTGTCCCTCACAGGAGAGCTTGACAGAGATCATGTGTTAGCACTTCTAAAGTTTCAAATAGTCCAAAGGAAACATGAAAATAACAGATGTGGAAGGATTAGAGGTTATTTAGGGTCTTCTTACATTTAGAAGAGGAACAATGAAAGAGATGAAAGCACTAAAGATCGTATTCTCCGGCTCCTTTCAACAATGGGAAAAGAAATATACAAACATACAAAGAGGGATTTTAACGCTTGTGGATGAGGAGTTCCTCTCACCTCTCATCATCATTGTGAAGAGCGGGGACGTGGACTTCATCCCCTACAGTGCCAGTCTCATCCTCTGATGATAAGGAGGAAACATTGTCACCGTCAGCCTCAGTTAAAAAAACAGGTGACTGATATTCAACACAGAGACTGAATCTCTTAGGACAAAAACCCATCAGCGCCATATTTCCTCCTCATCGTCAGAGGATGTGTGACGCCGTAAAGGATGAAGTCAACACCATGTCTTTGGTTAAAATAGGCCAAGAAGGTTTGTCAGTCTAGTCTGCCAGAAATAACAGAAGAAGAAGAAGAAGAAGAAGAAGAAGAAGAAGAAGAAGAAGAAGAAGAAGAAGAAGAAGAAGAAGAAGAAGAAGAAGAAGAAGAAGAAGAAGAAGAAGAAGAAGAAGAAGAAGAAGAAGAAGAAGAAGAAGAAGAAGAAGAAGAAGAAACTCCTCATTTGGTCGAAGTGTCGGTAGGAGCAATGAGAGGTGTTACCAAGAGGCTCTGCACGTGTCTGCACATGCACTTGAAGAGTTACTTTAGATATTGAGACACATTCTCTTAAATTCCTAAACAAAGGTTTCATCTTGCAGGATCAAAAAATGCTCACCATACTCAAGATTTGGTTGCACGGATCGATAGCCGCATTTTCGGACAAAGCAAAGTTGTTTTATCAACTTTGTTTTGCAGCTTTTTGAGTTCCCTCTCCAGGCTTCAGCTAAAGAAGTTGTGTCGGCTTGAGACAAGATTCAAGATTCACTTCACATGTGCAGGACGAGATCAGCATGGACGGTTTTATCCACAGGGGGCGCCAAACTCGACACAAACCTTAAGTTCCTGGCATCCTGTGATGCTATACTTTTAAAAATACGAACTATTCTGGATTCTCTCATAATTACACCCCATTCTCAAAATCTGAGGCCCTGATACTCCGTCATATATTATAAATTAATAAATAAATAATGAAGTAAATAAAAGTTAAAAATCTGAACGTGTCTCCTTAAAGTGTGTGAAGTCGCTCCGTCTTAGTTTTGGTCTGTTTTGTTGCCAACAGCCTGAAGGCGACATCACGGAGCAGAAGCGTCCCCTCGGTCACAAGCAGGACAGGCCGTGTGTCACGTACACCATCCCCTGCCATCTCCAGCTGCCCAGCTGTGTGTGTGAGTGTGTGTGTGTGTGTGTGTGTGTGTGTGGGTGTGACCATGGCTACTCAGGGAGCTGACGACAGACTGATGAGTTCCTGGTTTCAAGAGAAACAGTGAGCAACAGGCCGACCATCCGCTCCACTCCTCTTCTTCCCTCCACCGGCAGCCTTCTTCCTGAGCACGACACACTGAGCAAGCCAACACACAAACACACACAACATCACAAACATATAAAACACACACACACACACACACACACACACACACACACACACACACACACACACACACACACACACACACACCTGTCTTCTCACACACACATCTGTCTACTTATACATATTCAAAAGCAACAGTAAAACACAGACGCCTGCTCTTGTAAAGGGATTCGGAAACCTGCAGCTGATTGTGGTGTCAGAGTGTTTGTGTGGTACAAAATGTCCCAAACACGTCTGACATGAGAGGTGAAAACTTTAATTTCACAAGATATTTACAAGAGAAAGAAACCCTGAATACTTTTTTTTACTAATGAAAAGTTTGAACCATTATCGATGAAGTTTCTTCTATGACACTTTGAGAGAAATGACTATTAAAGCCTGCAACAAGCTCTCAGTTACTGAGCAGGAAAGCTGTAGTTTTAAACCCTCACAGGGTTGCAAGGTTTGGGTCAAAAATCCAGCCTGTTGGCTGATCAAAAGCAGCCTAGAACAATCCCAACAGTTCATAAGATCAGCCTCAAAGCCAGTCCAATGCCATGATAAGTAGTTAAAAGGAAATATAAGCTGGAAAACAGCAGCTGCAATATATATAATGCCTTTAAAGTGTAGTAGTAATGCTATCATTGTTAAATATATTGTAATATTTACAGAATAACATCATAAAATAACATCATAAATGGTCAGGATACCGGAATATTAATTGCAATATTTTATATATAAAGCTCTCCTAGGAATATTACCACCACACCTCACTGAACTTCCTTATTACCCCGATCGTTTTTATCAGACGCACCTCAAACCAGCTACTTCTTCATGTTCCTCGAGTTCCAGGGCTGCTCTGCAGGCCAGGCCGGGCCCTCCGCCTGGTCTGACCTGCAGCATGGTGGTGCATTTCAGGGAACTTTGGTAGAGTTCAGCTTCAACAACAGTAACACCAGAAGCTGACTTTCATTATCCTGTGAACTACAAAAAGTTGAGTACTTTAACAATTTTAAAGCCCAGGTCATCTCTATTGTGTGGATGTGTGCAGCGAACCCAAAGCAATGAGCAGGTCTGAAGTCAAACCTGCTCACAGGTCTGGATGTTTACGGTGTAAGCCTCTGCTTTACCTCTGTGTCCTCTGGGCCTGGGGGAAATGTCATTCACTGCTACTGTCCTAACTGAATGATTTAGGAAGCGCTGGCAGAGGGCAGTGATGGGGGGGTGCAGGATCACACAGTAGATGTCGCTCTGGGCCACCGACACATTTATGGTTTCCTACTGCAGGGTGAGCTGGAGGGTGGCAGGATGGACGCACAGTGAACTGACAGATACAGAGCCGGCAGGGACCAGCTCCCCCTCCCAGGCTTCCTCCAGCGTGGGAGGAAAGAGGGAGGAAAGGCCCCCCTTCAAACCCTCCTCCTCCCCCTCCTTGCGTTTCCAACAATTATAGAGCAGGATCAGAGCAGGCCAGGAAGGTGAGAGCAGGTCCTGATGAAAATCACTTCCACGTGGTGGATGGTAACTGTGCTTCACCTTCTATTGGTGGTGCTGACACTGAGAGAACATTACATGGTGCTGTGGTAGGACAAGTCTAAAATGAATGTTCAGTCCAGGGATCTCTGGACCATCCTATTCTCATGGTGTCTGTTGTGGATCTGCAGGCCTCCCTGGTCCAACAGAAAAGGAAGGTTAGACTTTTAAAACTGGAACCGTGCTCTCTCGTCCGTTGGTTGCGTTTTCAGGACGCAGCACAGAGCAGGACCTCCGGACAGCTGGGGTCATGTGACCGAGGTTTTCCCGAGGTAATCACTGAATCAAGGATTCTCCTCCTCCTCTCCTCATCCATGTTGTCTTTCTGGTCCTCTCAAAACCTGTTGACTCCAGGCCTGGCTCCGCTCATCATGACGGTTTGTTGTTGTAGTTAAGTGAAATACGATCTGGTGATAACACAGAGTGTTTCATTCTGAAAATTAACCGGATGTTTTCATTTTGTTTTGTTGCCTGACTTCCTGTCCTGCTCCATCTGCTCTGTTGAGATTGATGCGTCAATGGAGCGGATCCAGTGGAAGTTAACACATTGACTAGAATAGAAACCTATCAGATCCGGTGCTGGATCGAGGACAGACCGGAGACGGATCTGCTGGAATTTGTCCGTCATGAACATAATTTAGATTGTTATCCGTGATGTGTCTTAAGGACGGACCGGCTAACAAAGCTAGTTCCTGTGCTAAATGGTGTGTAGCCGTTCTAATCTAATGAAAATATTGTCCTGGTCGAGTGAAATCCACTCTGGTCATGTTGGCTGTCTCAGAAAGGACAGGAAACCCTGTAAGTTAATAAGTATCAAAAATGTCCACCTCCCCTCTGCCAGCATGCTGGACTGATTAATTTTATGTGGCTCGCTCTCAGGAGTCGTCATCTGAATTTGATTTGACTTTAATTTCACAAAGGAATTCAAGTGGTCAGCCTCTCTCAGATTTACTGGCTGAGGCTGAAGCATGTCTATGAAATATTTCATGTGGACTGAATATGTACGTATACGGTGACGAATCAAAGAGAGACCTGACTGCTTCACGTCAGCAGTAAGAGGATCGGGTTGATCGGGTTGTCTGTGGGGCTTTTCTGTGGTCATGGTTTGGGTCTGCGTGTCCCCTCGGAGGGAGGGAATCTGAGTGATCACCTTTATCCTACGAGGAAACATTTCTGTTTAAGCTTCCTGGATGACAATGACCTCATGTGAGAGGTATGAGGGAGGAAGATTGTACTGCACGACACATGTGAGACACCATTTTAGAAACAGGCATGCTCAAGATCCACGATCACTGTCAGGTGAGTATTTCATTGTTTGTGTTTGGCGTTCAGGCTCCAGCCTCATCACTCCTCCCCTGGTTACCTTTACGTGCAAAAATTGAGGAGTGATGAGATAATATCTGAAGCACCCTGTAGATGGAGCCTGCAGGTGGATGCTGATGGGGATGATGTGTAGAGCAGCACTGGTGCAGGGCAGCGGCAGCAGAGGTAGAGACTAAAATCTTGAGAGAATACATTCATCACCTTCATCTGCTCTGTTGAGATTGATGCGTCGTGCTCCGGCATCCAGCAAAAATTGAAGTCTTGTGTATCTGATCCGGAGGGTGTTGACGGACGAGTGAGCATGGAGCCGGACTGCACTGGATCGAAGACAAACCAGACACAGATCTGGTGGAAATCCTGCATTAGACAGCGCTCTGCTCCATCACTATCAAGAAGAACAATGTGTATCCTTTGGTAGAGTTTGCAGAATCAGCTCCAGGATGAAGCTGTTCTGGTCTGTTCTGACTGTTCTTGCCCTGCCCCCCCACTGAGAGCCTTAATAAGGGTTTTAATTTGAATTTGATCGTCGTTTCTCCCAATGATTTGTTTGTTTTATAAATGCTTACAGTTAGTGAGGAATGGTCCCACTGCTTGTTGGCAGCAGCATCGTTCATGCAATCATTTTGAATAACCATACAATTTGTTTTAAAAGAATTAACTGTGGCAGGACCTGAATGGCTGAGGGCCTATTTAAGCAGCCTCAGGACGTGGGAATGTTGTTTGTCTAAAAGGAGTATATGTATCAAAATACAGACTCTGTTTTACCTTCTAACCTCTGAAATAACTCGACGGTATTTAGCTATCCCCATGGTACCATTAGTGTTTTCTGCACTGGGCCACGCTATAAAGTACATTACAATAAAGATCAAGAGAAAACTCACTGCAGGAAATGGTAAAGTGCCCAGTGTTCTGGTTACTCAAGCCATATTTATAAAGCTCATAAATTTATCCCCAATTTAATGCTCTGCACCGAGGTCTGATACTGCTGCAGCGCTGCCCATTATACACAGCTCCACAGCAAATATATTGTCGTGTCTTACACACTTATTTAGTCTATAAAATATACATTTATTGCTGTTAAACAAGTTTTTGATATAATTGAAAGCAACAAGTCCCATAACAATTTGTAGATCATTTCAGTTTGCCTCAGGCTGCAAAAATGTGAGTGTGTGCCAGAGGGTGGGAGCTCTGTTCTGGTGCAACGGGAAAGAAATGTGCTCTGTGCGGCTAATTATCATGCAAATTCATATTCTACAGAGATCAGTGATCACAGACAGGTAAAGGTGCTTCAGTGTGGAGAATGCATGGAGACTCAACCAGCTGGGAACAAGTGAAGACAAGAGAGAGAGGTTTTCATCGATGCCAATGAAGTGTGTTTAATATTAAATCAATCAATCAATCTTTATTTATAAAGCGCCAAATCACAACATACGTTATCTCAAGCAGGTCTAGACTGTCGTACTCTATGTTCTATTTTTAACAAAGACCCAACACCAGGACAGGATAAGATCCAGTCTCATCGTACAGACAGGACTCAGTCTGATCTCATCTTAATCCACCATGAGCAGAGCACTTTGCAGCATTTAGCAAGTTACAGTGGCAAGGACAAACTTTCTTTAACAGGCAGAAACCTCCAGCAGGACCAGACTCATGTTAGACACACATCTGCTGAGACCGTGTTGGAGAGTTAGAGAGTTCATGTCGCCTCCTTCTTTATGGACAAACAAACTGAGAACTCTTCTGTCCAAACTACCATCAAACTTTGAAACAGCTCAACGCGATATTGAATCATGATATTTATTTCCATCGCCTTTGTTAATCAGTGTAGTGTGTTGTTATTCTTTCTATTGTCTGCGTGATGGTTCTGTGGTACTGCTGGCTGTAAAACAAGCTGCCCCTCGGGGATAATAACGATATCCTTGATCCTCTGCAGCCATTGTAGTAATTGTCAACAGAGAATTCACACTGTCATGAGATCTGTCTTTTATCTGCACAATGTCACTGTGAACTCTACCACTGAATATGTTTCAGTTCTGTCGAAAGTAAAATGACTCAGTTAAGAAAACAAAAACAAAACTTACCCCAAAATTTACACAGGATGCTCCGCGGTGCATTACGGCTGCACAGTCGTGTTTGCTCCGTCCGACAGCTTGCGCCCTGCTACACAGGACCCGTGTTTGGAGCGTAACGCCAGCTCAGAGCAGCCAGGATTAGCTGGGTCCAGCATAGAGAGAACCACATACAAACAAACAGGTTACAGAGCCATTCTGTGGTTGAATCATTCTCAGCTTCTGTAGTCGACATGTTGAAGTGTCCTAAGTGGATCCTCGATGAACTGCAGTTTTTAGCACTGCCGCATTGGCCTCATATTTTTTGAACCAGAGGTTGCTGCTTGGACAGGACGGATTTAACATTTTTGCCACAGTGTCAACAGGCAGAGGTGAAATGTGCAGGCTTCCTTTCTGCAGGTTGGTTTGATTTGACGTGTGGGAGTAGGTTGGGTTGCAGTTTGAATACCATCACTGGTCTCACCTGTGATTGACTTGGTTTAATAACTCCTGAACATTGGTCTTCTCTGAGCCTGATAGTGTGAATGCGTCTCTGTCAGCTCCCGGTATTCCAGTCTGAAGAATGATAGTATGCCATTGCTTTTGTGCTTTAATCATCACTGAGTATGCTGCATAACTGTAAAGTTTCGTTTTTTGCAGTATTAGATGAGTTTAATATGAATAATTCGGCTCTATTTAGTTGTCCTATTACCTTCTGACACAGCTATCATCTTAAAGTCTTGTTGTAGTCGACATGGATCACATATATGTGGATGTTTGTAGCTTACATCCATAATCGATAAGTATTTCTGATCTATACGATCTTTAAACGGTCAGGAAGTCCGTGCATGATGTTTCATTTTGAAATTGGCAGATGTTGCAATCCTTCCTGACTTCCTGTCTGTCCAAGTTGTTCTTTTCTGTGCATATTGACACGTGCTGGGAGTGGTCTCCGTCTAAAATAGACTTGAGGCGTATCTCTGGAGGAGCGGCGCAGGGACACGCTCCTGAGGCGTAGCTGACACGCGCCGTGTACACATGAGCATTGACCAGAATGGGAACGTATTGCCTGCAACATGTGCGGCACATCCTGTATAAATTTGGGGTTAGTTTCTGCGTTTGTACTCCAGCAGGCTCCTCCTAAAAGAGATGCTTCGACCATCATCTACTGTCGGTTATACACCTGCAACATACAGCAGGTCTATCACTTCACTGGAGACGCAATTATGTACAGTCTGAAGCGTCTCATGCACCATTGAAGTTTTCTGTACATTTTCAGGAGCTCTCCCCTAAAAAAATTCCACACATGATGGGATGAGTCTTGGGAGGCAGGATGCAACATCAGAGTCATGAGTCAAACACAAGCCGCAACCTCCGCCCGTGAGTAATAAAGCCAATGCGGAAGCGCTTAAAAAAAGTGCAGTTCCTTGAGACACCGCCCTCGATCGGCTTCAAAACAGGGCTTCAGAAACAGAGGGATGTCTATGTGCAATGTTTAGGACATGATGGAGGAGCAAACAGCAGAGACCTATGCTTTGATGAGAGTAAAGACTCTGTTCTCATCTTGAAATGATTCTCATTCTTCAACCTTAGATGTTTTATTCATCCTCATACACGTCGCTCTTCAGGGTTTGCACCGGTCACATGACGTTAACGTCATCACTGCAGCCTGCTTGCACCCGATGTCTTGCAGAAGTTTTAGGGAGTTTGCAGAAAAAGGAAAACTTGTCTGTTGGCGTTAAAACATTCCACCCACCTCTAAAATTTCAGGAACTTTTTGTGAGTTTGTGTGAACACAGCTTAAATCTGTTAATCAGGAACTACAGTTGTCAAATGAATGAGACAGATTGGCTGATGGAAAACAACAGCACATCTACTTTCCCTTTGCGCTGCCATGGCAATACAAAAACAGCTCTAACACAGCAATGCAAAGAAATACCTAATAACACTTCGTCATTTCATGCTCTTATTGTGAAAATGACAGAGTTTGTGCCTCTGTAAGTTTCCAGCCAAATCAAGCTGCTGGTGGTAAAAGTTTCCTATTAATAACTCATTTTTCATTTGTTCTCCTTCGGAGCCAAACAAACATTAAATGGAAAACTAATCTTGGCCCAAACAGAAAAAAATGTTTCAACCTTTAGCTGTTCAAATGCAAGTCACACTACAAAGGCAACACCCAGATGATTTAATGGCACGGTGCATTCAGCGTTGACTCACACTCGCTCATAAATGAAATGTGGTCAATTACAAGTGAAACTGTCACTCTCGATTGGACCCTGTGGCTCGATCCATATTTACTGGCTGCCTCTCTCTGCCTGTGGGGTACAATGTGTTCTGTTCTTTTCCTTCAGTAACTTAAGCTTTATTCTGTTTGTTTCGTTTTAATACGGACAAATGAAACACTGCGTCTGAAGGATTTCATCCTGGGCTCTTTTCGCTACGAGTGGCTGCTTTGAGTACTTATTCAGCTCCCCTCTTTGTCTCTAACAGCCTGATTTGTTCACAGTAAACACAACCTGAGTGTCTCCTCCTGTCGGGTTGTGTTTGATGAAAACATAAATCATCATCACATAAAGACTAATAAGAGCATTTCTGATCCGTAGACTGTGGTGTGTGAGAACACTGCTCGGGTTCTTTTCACTGCTTGTACAAACAAGATAAAATTAATCAGAATTTGAACATAACCGAGGTAATCATAAGTCAATCAGAGGTGTGTGTTGGAGCTTTGGAAAGAGCCAGGCTGCATACCTTAACACGCAACTCACCTCGTCCACAGGGATGTGTCCAGAGTATTTGGACTGGGGAGGCTTAACCCGGGCACTGACCAAAGGTGGCCTGAAGTGAGTGCATGCACGTCATTATTAGTCAGGTTGTTATTAACGTAGATTTCACCATTCTCTATTTAATCTGCTTGTGCTTGGATTAAACTCCAGAAGGACTTGAATCTGTCAGATCTTATCTCTCTGGACACCTTTAGGTCCATCTTAAATATAAGACAGACCCCAGAACAGTGCCTGTGTTTTTAAATGCTGTTTTGTAATCACAAATTGCACTTCACTTGAAAATAAGTTGCACTTTTAAATTATTGTTTGCTTCTACATACTGTCTGTATATATGCTCCATGTTGTTGAGTTGTGCTGTTTATTTTGACGTGTGCTGCTGACCTCTTGGACAGGTCGCCCTTGTAAATGAGGTCTTGATCTCAATGGGACTTTCTGGTTAAATAATGGTTAAAAAAAAATCGTAAAAAAATGAGTACATTAACAGGCTCTTAACTCCAACATTTTGGAACATTGCAACTACATTTTTTTGACTTGTCTCCTGTGCACCTTTCTTAAAAACGCATGACGAGTATATCTCTTCAGTTTAAAGTTCCAACAACAGGAAACATGTAATGCTTTCTCAAAGATTGCCATGTCATCTCCTTATGTAGCTTTTAGTCATTTTTAATCGTATGGTGCTATTTGTACTTTTTTTTTCTTTTTTGTTTGTGTTTTGGTTTCTCCTCTCCTCTCCCTTTTTTATTTTCTTCTCACTTTTTATTTTTTTTAATCTTGATCTTTTCAGATCTTGCCTTTTCAACATCTGGCAAGGGACCACAAATGTAAACTAGCCTTTTGGCTAATTCTGGCACATTTACACAAATGTTAATTAATATGCATGGTCCTTTTTAAATGAAAAATAAATAAATAATAAATAACACTAAAATGCAAAGAAATCTACAAGCGGCCTGCCGCAGCTCTGTCCGAGTGGTTGATGTTACAGGTGGACAATCAGATTTCAAAGAAGGGGGACCATGCAACTCTTTCCTGGACATGCCCCTGCTCTTATGTTGTGTTCACGCAAACACAAATAAAATCATTTGTGCAAAAGAATAAAATGTGAGATCAATGTAAAGATGCATTTAGACGCAAGTAATTGTTGGGTGGCGTAAATTGCATAACCAGTTTCACCATTCAGTGTAGATGACAACAGATTGGAGGGGCGTTTGAAGGTAGCCTCTCCCCTCTCGTGAGATTTGTGTGTGTCTTCAGTACACACAAATGGATCGAGTTATTTGTGTGATTTAAGCAAGTAAAAAATTTTATTCCCATCCGGTGAGAACACATTAGGTCATTAACATAACATTTTTTCAAAATGTTGTAATTGACCTTTAAAGATGACCTCACTGGCTCTGCAAACCTGAGTCACATTTGACTGAGTGTAAATTCGGGGACCACAAAACCAAACCATGAAAAATGTCTCCAAAATCCCTCCATCGGCACGGGGAACAAACTTCCAGGCAAACATTTCACGGTCAGCGATGAACTGATAAGGAGGGAAAGTCAAAGCCAATCAGATTTACATGAAAACTTTGTTCATTATTGGAAAAAGAAACCGCAAAGTTTTCAAAACATGATATTTCGACCGCAATGAGAATCACATTCGTCACATTAAAGCGATATCAAGAAGACGTGTATGTCTGATTTTACAGATTCTTAGCAGCTGTTTTTCAAAACCTCCTCCACTTTTAAAGACATGTTTACACAGCATGAAGTCATTCCCATCAAAGTACAAAGTCAAGTGTGTTTTCTGGTCTGTTTGTGACATCTTTATTTATTTTTACAGAAATCTGAAAAGGTTTTAATGTGCTGCGGTATATTTCAAACTTCCACGATAAGGTCGGCTTCGTGGTTTAAATAAATTATATTTGACTGTTTGTAGGGGAAAGTGTTGGTCATACATATTGAGGTTGTGGTGACTCAGTGATAAAGTGTGTCGTCTCTATCAAAAGGTCTGTGGTTTGATTCTCAGCTTCTGTAGTCGACATGTTGAAGTGTCCTAAGTGGATCCTCGATGAACTGCAGTTTTTAGCACTTCAGCATTGGCCTCATATTTTTTGAACCAGAGGTTGCCACTTCGGCAGGACGGATTTAACATTTTTGCCACAGTGTCAACAGGCAGAGGTGAAATGTGCAGGCTTCCTTTCTGCAGGTTGGTTTGATTTGACGTGTGGGAGTAGGTTGGGTGGCAGTTTGAATACCATCGCTGGTCTCACCTGTGATTGACTTGGTTTAATAAATGGAGCGACCCCTACGAGCTAGTTCAGGTAGACTACTCGAGCTGCAATGCCATACACGTCACATGTCCCACTCTCATAACCATCATCCAATCCTGCCCTCTGCCTCTCAAATTGGCGGTCTATTTAAACTGGAAAAATCTCCCATCTCTCCCTCTGCCTGTCAACGACTCTGCTGCTGCATGCCTTTTGCTGAAATTTTCTTCATCCCCACCACCTCCCCAGCATCCATCTGCAGGCTCCAGGGGGTGTTTAGTATGTTTTGCTCATCACTCCTCAATGTCTGCATGTAACTTATCTGCAGGGAGTGATGAGGCCGCAGCCTTGGCGCCAAACATGAATATGTATTTGCTGCTACAATAAACAATTTAAACGTGAGTTGTCTGACTGAACTCCTGAGCATTGGTCTTCTCTGAGCCTGATAGTGTGAATGCGTCTCTGTCAGTTCCCGGTGTTCCAGTCTGAAGAGTGACCCTCTAAACTGGACACCTTCAGCTGAACGTGTCTGTGGAGTGTTTGTGGAGTTTACAACAGCTGTTGAAACACAGGAGTCCCCCCGCCATCATTGGTGAGCACAGCATCGATTACACTTCTACGACAGGGAGGAGCTTCTTTACGTCTCCCCTGTGATCAGAGCGGAGGAGTGATGTTCTCTTATCTCTACACAGAGTCCGACACGGAGCTGCTGATGCCTTCATGGCCTTTCACAGAAACATTGAAACTGCATAATCCAATCAAACTCAGTTACACCCTCAGAGTGTTTCTAATGTGAAAACTCATGTGCCAGGGCTTTTCTTGAAAGCTATATTTATACCTCAGTTTACATTACATCATGCTTCTCACTCTGCTCGGCATTTTCATGCGTCACATATGAAAGGTGTGCAACACATACGGTCATATAACATGTAATCCACCTCCCATAGCAGCAGCTTCTCTTCCAGCTGTCATCATGTGATGTCCTGCTCTTCCTCATCATCTCTTCATGTTACCTCAGAACACACTGACACTAACCAGTAGCACGCTCGTGTTCTCCCAAAGCTCTGAACTCAAACTTTCCAGAACCTCTGGCAGTGGAAACTGTAAGAGAAATGAACATTAAGTGGAAAAAACACTTCCAGCATGTTTGGACTCTTCAGTGAAGACAAAGACAGGAGACAGGAAGCAGGAAGGTTTATGGGAAATGGGATCCTTCAAGTCTGCACTGTATGATCAACCTTACAGCAAGATACTGTGCACAAGTTATCTCAGCATATATATTTAATCACTGATATAAAACAAGGCTGTGGAACCATGTGCAGAATAACAAAGATTTAATAACAGAAATAAAAACAAAGAAAACCTTGACGACAATGTTCGTATGAAACACAAAAACACACACGGTACCATGATGTAACAAAGACAGGTGGAAACACTGAGACCAACACAAACACACACACACACACACACACACACACACACACACACATGGGTAACGAGTAAGGAGACACAGGTGAGAACAACAAGGCTCAGGTGTAGCCAATCACAAACAAGGGAAAACACAGAGTAAAACTACACTTCCAAGTAAAACTAGACTTATCACACTGGAAGACAATTCCACAAAATAAAACATTAAACCCACTGAATCAAGGGTTCTCCTCCTCCTCTCCTTATCCATGTTGTCTTTCTGGTCCTCTGAAAACCTCTGACCTGTTGACTCCAGGCCTGGCTCCGCTCATCATGACGCTTTGTTGTTGTAGTTAAGTGAAATACGATCTGGTGATAACACAGAGTGTTTTATTCTGAAAATTAACCGGATGTTTTCATTTTGTTTTGGTGCCTGACTTCCTGTCTCGCTCCATCTGCTCTGTTGAGATTGATGCATCGTGCTCCGGCATCCGGCAAAAATAGAAGTCTTGCGTATCTGATCTGGAGGGCTCCGACCTGCCGGATCAGAGACGCAGCCAGAACGCAACGGAGCGGATCCAGTGGAAGTTAACACGATTGTGATGGATCAGAGACTGAGCAGACACAGATCTAGGAATTTGGTTAGTCCCTCTTCCACAGTGCTCGCTGGCCTGCAGTCAGTTGGAGTCAAGTTACATGTTAGATATTCTAAATACGGCAAGGTGAGATTTTTTTGTTTTTGTTTCCAGAAAATCGACTCTCATAATCAGCAAAAACAGGTAAGTGTCATACTTTGTCCCCAGGGGGCGCCATAACTGGCACAACCTGAGAACTCCTCACTGGAGCTTTAAATAAGGTTGTAAATTTATCACTAAATTAACTTCTTAAAACTGGAGAAGCTTGAGAGGTTGGTAAGCATTCAAAAAGCTGCACTTTGACTCCAGTTGAATAAACCAAGACTAAAATCTTTCCTGTAACCAAGTTCTGCCTCACTCCCATCACTGTGAACCAGATGTTTGAGCTGCAGCAGAAAGAGGACGGCTCCATTCTTAGCTCATGAGAAACCTGACTCTAATAAGTGCATTAGCATGACACTCCCATCATGTCATTCTTGTGCATTTTGTAATACCCCGTGGGCTGACTCTACCCCATCAAAGGCTGGGCCTGGACCAGCTGCTCACTGTCCTGCTGGCAGGCGGCCCGGCTGAGGGGGAAGTGGCTGCCTACATCAGATCCTGATGTGGGAAAGCTGACAGAGAACGCTGCAAGAGTCCTGGACTCCTGATGTGGAGTCCTCCGAGACTTACGACAGCCAGACATAAGTTTATTACAGCGACCTCCGTGAAATCTTTGTTACCCACGATCATGTCTCTGAATAGAATAGAAATGAAGCACAGATGAAGACTTCAAAAAGACGCTGAGTTCGATTGTAATGTATCAGCTGAAATGGCATCCAGAATCTTCTTAGGTATCTGGGAGTGAAAGTAAAACTTCTGGTACTGTTCAGAGACCTTCATCAAAAAGCTGCTTATTTCTCATGACTGTGTGGGAGTGGCCGGTCTCAGTTTTACTGCCTGGATTCACACACAACAGCAGTGCATGTGAAATCCTTCAAAAGTTCATCTTTGTACAGTATGTTTGACGAGTTTCTCACAATCCGTTCAAACTGCAGCTTCAAACTGCAGCTGACACTAAAGGTGACAGATCTTTGGTGTTTGTGTGAGAACATGGAGCACAGAAAGCTTGGATGTAGTCTCAGTGCTGGCCATGTTTCTGAAAATGAGTGAATAGTAAAAATTACTTTTAATTAATGTCAAAAAGTACCTGAATTATTAACTTGGGTACAGCATTATAGAAGGAACTTTATCGTTTCTTCTTTTTGCTTCAGTCCTGTTATTAGTGTCCCCTGCCTCTCTGATCTCAGCTGCATTTTGCTAATTAGTTCTCTGACTCATCAGCTGATATCAATCAATCAATCAATCAATCAATCAATCAATCAATCAATCAATCAATCAATCAATCAATCAATCAATCAATCAATCTTTAATCATATAGCACCAAATCCAAACAAATGTCTATATAGCAGGTCTAGACCCTACTCTATGTTCTATTAATGACCCAACATCAAGTCAGGATCAGATCCAGTCCCATCTTACAGACAGGACTCAGTCTGATCTCATCTTAATCCACCATGAGCAGAGCACTTTGCAGCATTTAGCAAGTTACAGTGGCAAGGACAAACTTCCTTTAACAGGCAGAAACCTCCAGAAGGACCAGACTCATGTTAGACACACGTCTGCTGAGACCGTGTTGGAGAGAGGGATAGAGGGAGATGTCTTCAACAACATCCCTTACAATCAGTCTGTTGAGTCATTCCTGGTTTACAGATTAAGGTTCAAGGTTCAAGGTTCAAAGGTTTTTATTGTCAATTTTCACTGTATATACGAGACATACAGGAAAAACGAGATGCTGTTTCTCTCTTCCAGCTTTTAAATATCTAAAATTTAAATATAAAATACAATAAAATATAATAAAATACAGTTCTATAAAAACATCCTATGTACACAGTGCAGGTAGTGCAGTGACAGTTTAAAAATGGATTCTGGAGCTGGTGGTGATTTCATATCAAGCTTTGGCTGTTTGGATGGAGCGGCTCCCTCTTGGTCTGCCGGGCTGTTCAAGCTGCACCTGAGTCACCGATATTTGCAGCGCCGGCTCTCTGGCAGCTAGATGCATCATGGTATTAGCTTTACTCGTCTTGGCGGTGGACAAAGTTTTTAAAAGTCTGCCTCTACGTCAAAGACCTCCCCGTCCCTCCACACTTGTCTTAGACTGTAAAGAGGAACTTGTTTTAATGAGATAACAGCCAGCTGGAAATGTAAACCTGAGTTGTGCAACCGAACAAATTACATTTATCACTCTGTTGTTAAAGGTTGGGGCCCTTTCAAACTCCCAGGGGACGATGGAGGTCATAGGTCAGCTGTGCATCCATTAAGAAAGTTGACTCATCTCACACAAGAGAGATCACAGGAAAGAAGACCACTGCAGGACTGGGTTGTCTTGGTATCAGTGGTACTGTGTAAGCACACACAAGTGAAAAGAGGACTTAATAACAAACCGTATATGCGGCTTATTTGCTCTACCCCTTGTTTGCTGACTCTGCCTTTCCTCCTGTGCGGCCCTCAGCTCACATTCCCATCCAACCAAGACTCATCCTGTGCTGCACGGAGACCGGCCAAAGGAGCCTTGCCCCGCTGCTCTCTTCCACAGTAGTCTGATCATTTACTTCATCCCCGGGAGGAGGGAGAGATAGCAGGGTGAGGGGTTCATGCACCATACCTGCTGTAAAAGAAGACACATTCTGGAGGTGGGTTAAGGCTTCTCGTAGTGCGAGAGACAACACTGTCAGGTATGTGAGAGGATGAAGGAGAGTTCAGCAAGACCAGATAGGCCTCTCCAAAAAAACTCCCACATCGGAGTGTTTTCTCTGAAAACCTCTGAGACATTTGAGATACGTTTTCACCCCGAGACGCATCACAATGTCTTCGCTGTGCTTCCCCCTCCTCGGCGCAGCGAGTAGTGGCTTCAGGGAACTCCACGACCTGTGGAGATGGTGGGTGGTGGACAGTGGAGGCGCAGTAATGTGCAGGAAAAGCATCCCCAGAATCCTTTGGCTGCTGCCAAAGTTAACATACATCAGGGGATTCTGTATCAAAGTTTCCAATATTTGGCTCCACAAACACAATAGCCACTACCCAAACACGAGCCCCAGAGTTCCTGCTGGCTGTTCAAATAGAAAACGTTTAATTACGATCATTGGGGAAATCAAACTGCTATGCCTGAGTACTTTGCACCAGGCTCCCTCCTGTGCTTGAAAGCATACCTCAAAGTCTTTCACCAACATCCAAACTCCGCTCAGTTTCAGCATTGTCATCCCGCTCTGTAGGGCAGTGTTTCCTCATTTCAACTTCATTTATGGAGTTAAGATGAAGGAGAGCCAGTGTGTGACTTCAGGATCCACAGCCGGGGAAGAGTTGTCCACTCAGGGCATTTCTGATATTGGATATCATTTACGTAAGATTTATGATGCCCCCCTCCCCTGCTCCTCAGAATATGTTATCCTCCTAACATCAAAAAGGCGTGTGATTGCCGTCGCCCGAGGCTGGCTAAGCTAATCAGTTAAGGCTGAATGCTAATGTGGAAGACGGAAACTTACTGTGCGTTAATTTGGTAAGAAAACAGGATTCAGAACTACAGAAAAACCCACAGGGACATCACCTCAGTTTGGATACATCCTACATGTTTCCACTTCGAACCTACCTCCTCTCCTAAAAAGGACAATCAAGGTACCTCTTTAGGTTCAGATCAAGAGTTATGTGATCAAGTTGTTGAACATTTAAAATATTATTAACATTTAGTCATTAAAGGATATTTTTATATTTGAAATAAAACTGACACTGAAAAAGTTGTTTGCGACAGGTAAGAAACATGACTGGGTATAAAAAGAAAACTCAAGGCTGAGTCTCTGGTCTTCAGGCCCTCAAGTGTCACTGCATGAAGAACAGACATGACTCTGTAGTGGAGATCACTGCATCCACAAATGCAGGTTAAAACCATATATAAACCTTATCCAGAACCACAGAGACTTCTCTGGACCTGAGCCCGTTTAAGATGGACTGAGGGGAAGTGGAAAACTGTCCTGTGGTCTGATGAATCAAAATCTGACATTCTTTGTGGAAATCATGGACACTGTGTCGTCCGCTCTAAAGAGGAGAGGGACCACCCAGCTTGCTATCAGCTCACAGCTCAAAGCCAGCGTCCCTGATGGTATGGGGATCATAAGAGTCCATAGCATGGATAGCTTCCACATCTGTGAAGGCTCCATTAATGCTGAACAATATCTACAGGTTTAGGAGCAACATATGCTTCCATGCAGACAATGACGTCTTCAGGAAGACCTGACAGATTTCAGCAAAACCACATTCTGCACGGATTACAACAGCATGGCTCTGTAGTAGAAGAGTCCAGGTGCTGAGCTGGCCTGCCTGCAGGAGACCCTGAACTGATGAGCAGCTGAAATCCTCTATCAGGCAAGAATGGGACAACATTTCACTTTAAAGTCCAGAAACTGGTCTCCTGGTTTCACAAACGTTTACTGAGTGTTGTTAAAAGAAGAGTTGATGAACAGGAAACATGTCTCTGCATCATTTTCAGTTAAATAGAGGCTTTGAATGATCTCCACAGCATCAAAATCTGCTTTTGTGTTGTGCATTTATTTCCTTCAGCCAGTTATAAAGTGTGTTTGTTGTCTGTGTGTACGATCAGTCATGTCCCCTCACTCTGTTTTAGGTGAATGTTCTCACCAAACATTTCTAATAAGCTCTCCATCCTCAGCCAGAGTGTGTTATATTACATACACGTTATTCATTTCCCTTTCTGCCAGGTGCTCAGTACAACTCCTGTTCCGCTTTACTGACAGTAAATGTATACTCTGGATACGCCACTGATTTGGCAAAACACTGATACAATTAATCATAATCTTAAAGGGGGGTGGAAGAAAAGGGCTTGAGTGTTTTAAAGCACCTCTCTAATGATTTCAGACACTTTAAATATTTTTTTAAAGGTACCTTTGGAGTGTTTAAAGTGTATTCTAATAAATGTTAAATAAAATGCTCTATTACGAATGTGAGTTTCACCATCCAAGGGAGACATCTGTGGCTCTTCTTACTTAAACACATCCAAACAAGCTGGAGTTCATTATCTGGGACGGACCACATTTGGGCATCTACTCTGACGTGTAACAGTCAATCAATCTTTATTTATAAAGCGCCAAATCACAACAAATGTTCTCCTCAGACTCTTTCCAAACAGAGCAGGTCTAGACCGTCGTACTCTATGTTCTATTATTAACAAAGACCCAACATCAAGACAGGATAAGATCCAGTCCCATCTTACCGACAGGACTCAGTCTGATCTCATCTTAATCCACCATGAGCAGAGAACTTTGCAGCATTTAGCAAGTTACAGTGGCAAGGACAAACTTCCTTTAACAGGCAGAAACCTCCAGCAGGACCAGACTCATGTTAGACACACATCTGCTGAGACCGTGTTGGGGTTGGAAAGAGGGATAGTCGCACTTAAAACCCCTAGCCTGTGTTCCAAGCTGCAGTTCCTTGAGTGTCCACTTGAGGCTGGCTGCCAAAGCACTGGAAACCACATACACATCCATTCAAACTAGACGTTCTCTTCAGCAGCAATTAACATGTTTACCAATATGGCGTCAGAAATCAATGGATGACATCACGGAGACTTTGTCTATGTTTATATAGTCTGTGGTTTGAACGGGAATCTTCCTTTCATCTACGACTCATGCCATCCCGTGGTGTGTCTTCCTTTGTGTTCTTAAGTCCAGGGGAGGGCTTGTCTTGTCTTGTCACACAAACAGCTCTTGTACAGCAGCCTCAGTTGGCTACTGCTGCCCTGCAGCTCTGAACCCTCCTCAGCCAAACACAACAGCAGTCAGGCCCATGAGGCCCGCGTCAAATAGCTTCTTTAGTGAGTGCACTGAGGTCTGACGGATCATTTTCTTCTTTTCATGTGAAGCTCTTGGTGTCGGGAGTCCTACATAAGCACATTCCCTTCTCCTGCAGCTGAACTATTCACTGTCATGTTGATATGTGGACACAGCAAAGCAGTGATGATGGTTCTCCATGAGAAAGCCTGGATATCACAGAAACACAGAGTCCAGATTGAAGTAAACCTGTTCCTCAACAGGTTTAGCTCACACAGCTTCAGAGCCCTTCCATAATTACAGACATCACTCAAGTGAATGTGGAACAACTGCCATATCTCTCATCATGGAACAAACTGTGTCACATTAGCTGTGTTTTGGTTCTTCATGTGTAATTTATAATAACAGAGTGACTTAAGGACAGACGCAGTTAGACAGATTGATGACATCATTAAGTCCTGACATGCTGGAGAAGTTTGGACTGTTAAAACACGGTGGCTGTTGGTGGACTCAATTTAGAAACGATGACCCGGGCTCTGCAAGTTTTGTGATCTTTTCAGCTCAGGCAGCTGGATTGTGAATTTATTGTTGTTTTAACTGTTAGTTTAATTTTAAGAAGAAGAAAGGTACTTTATTGATCCCCTGGGGGGAAATTCAATTTTTTCACTCATGGTATTTTGGACATGCTACACATACAGTTTTTTTTGGTATATACATACAAATGCACACACATGCGGTGAACATGCTTAGGGAGAGATGTCAGAGTAAGGATACTGCCGTCAACCAGCGCACCCCGAGCAGTTGGGGGTTCGGTGCCTTGCTCAGGGGCACCTCGGCAGTGCCCAGGCAGGTGAACCAGCACCTCTCCAGCCACCAGTCCACTTGCCAAGCTTCGTCCATGCTGGGACTCGAACCGGCGACCCTACGGTTCCCAAGCCAGGTCCCTATGGACTGAGCTACTGCCGCCCCATCCATCCATCTATCTATCTATCTATCCTTCCATTCATTCTCAGCACTCATTGGCATAGAACGTTAAGCGAGTTCGTCCATACGTCGTCTCCTTCCTTGTCCAGACCCTACTGCAGCATACTGAAGCCTCCAGGAGTCAGATGACAATTACAGTCGCTTGTGCGTTTGCTGGTCCAGGTTTTAGAAAGCCTCTTGTGTTCAAGTGTTTACATGGTTAATGGTCTGAATATCAAACAAGATAACCCAACCCTTTGAATCAGAAGGACATTTCTCTCTGAACAGGATCAGACCAATCTGATCCTTAAGTATTTTATTCTGATTATAGGCTGTCCGGTGTCGTGCAAACAGAACCAGTCGGGCCTCTATTGTGGAGCATATCCAGCCCTCATGTTTGTACTTTGGCCTTTGTCTCCCAGTTGGCTTTACTTTGCAGAGTCATCGTTTTTCCACACCTTGAAAAAACGCATTGGGGGTCATCCATAGTGGAAGTGGCAAAGATATGAGCACGTTCGCCAACAGGAGCCTTCATAGACCGCCGCACAGCGAGGGGCACCGCTCCCTCTTTTTCTTGGATATTCTCACCTTCTCTCCGTTACTGACATTATATATTGTAAAACTCAGCTGGACGCAGAAGGCCCATGGAAGTGTTTCTGGGAAAGGAGAGACATCCATTACTGCTGAAGAAATACTCTTGGCAGGGTTGGGGAATGTGCATTTATCTTCAAAGATAAATGACCACACATCATGACCAGAAAGCAGCTCCTGGAAAGCCCTGAGCATTACCTCCTGATGACACAGAGCGGAGCATGAAGACCGGACTCTGGAATTTTCCATCAGTTTTACACATTTCCTCGTTCCTGCTCCGTGCCGTAAAGAGGGCTGATCTCGTCCATTAGTGTTGACTTGAGGTCTGAGCAAACAGGCTTTTTTGTTCGGCATGTGAATACATCTCCATCTTTAGACTTTGATCTCCTCTACATCAGCCCCCACCCTCAGTCCCACCCTCATACCTGAACCTTTCACTCCGTTCACGGCTTCCTACAAATGGGAGTCGGCTAAAACGTGCCGAGCTCTTTTCATGTCCAACTGTAAACACGGGGCAGCTTCTACTCAGAGCATGAAAGAGCCTGAAGAGAAAAATGGATGGGAGGGACTGAGCTCCTTGATCTGAGGAGGATGACAGGATTTGTACCTGAAGTTCTCTCTAAGCCGTTCTCAAACACCCCAAACATGTGGCCGTTGTATTCTCAGCTTAGGTGTGAAACAGGACGCTGGTTAGCTTCACGGTGTTTGACTCTATTCAAGAGCAGGTGTATGTTTGGAGTTGAAGAATAGATTGATTGAAAAGTGTAGTTTATAACGGAGATACCTTTAACTCTGTTACTAAATCAGGATGTGTGTCCCTTGTTTACTAAATTGCGATTCAAAGGGCGATGATCCATTTCATCAAAACGTCAAAACGACTTGATCGGATTCGATGAGACACAAACTGATAATTTGAGATTTGATTTTCCAACATTTCCCTCGAGTTCAAACTAAAAACTGACATTTGAAGTGTGTTCAACCCCCATTTGAGAGTAGACTATCTTGGGGTGGCTGTGTTCGAGTCGGTCGCCTCTCAAACCGAAGGTCGAGGGGGCCTGCACTCCACACGCCAAAGTGTCCTTGGGCAAAGCTGTGTTGCCCCTGGTGGTTGTGCCATCAGTGTGTGAACATGGCATGAATGCAACATGTAATGTAAAAGCAAAGCGTCAACCTCCGGTCAAAAAATATGAGTCCAAAGCGGAAGTGCTAAAAACTGCAGTTCATTGAGGATCCGCTTGAGACTGGCTTCAGAAGTACAGGAAACCACATACACAACAATTCAAAAGAGACGGTCTTTAGAGCAGAAATAAACATGTTTATAGCCTGGTACAAAAAACAAGTTTGGTCTGGATAGCTTATTTCTCGATCAGCTCACACTGTACTGGGGTTGAATTTTTTCATAACAGTAATTTCAAAGATATTGAGATTACGAGTCTTCCAATGAGAGGCACAGCTGACTTGATTGACAGGCGGGAACACTGTAGCTGTTCGCTAGGAGGCTCAAAGCCCGCCTCCTTACGTCACAATCGCTCGACAGCAGCAATATGGCTGCCACCGACGATTGGCCTCAAAACAGCGCTTCAGAAACAGATGGGTGACGTCACGGATACCACGTCCATTATTTACACAGTCTATGATAAAAGCGCTTTGAGTGGTCAGAAGACAAAAAGAAACAGCTACACAAACACCATCCTGTCACAACCTCGCTCGACTCGGCGCGCAATAAGCCTTTGGATATATCAGGCAAGAAAGGATGCACGAAATACATCCCTCGTAGTGCAGGAAAAGCAGGACTGCTACATTTGAAATGGGACAGCCTACGAAGCACCCTTCGAAGGGTACAGCCCCTGAATTGGGACACAGCTGCATTGAAATGTTGAAGCATCCAAAAGCTCTTGAGCGGTTTTATAAGTGGTCATTCCAGGTGTAGTTTCCTCCAAAGGGAGGATTTGATCTAACTTTATATTCACTGCAGAAACAGGGAAGTCCTCAGACCTGGTGAGTTGCAGCATAGACATTAACAGAGAAGGATGGCTGTGTAAAGTAGATGCAATCAAGAGGATGTGGGGTTATTTGAGGTCAACTTCATCAGATAATTCCGTCTTATTGAAGGCTAATAATAGAAACACAGCCTATAATTTATGGGTATATTATGAAAACAAGGTTATACCAACAAGAGAAACTGATAGTCCAGTTAAAGTTGTGGTTGGCCACTTCTGAATGTGAGATTTGGAAATGCTCATTGCGTAAAACCTGTACTTGTGAAAGGTATTTTGTAAGTTTTGATGGTGCAACCTGACTTAATGAATATCTGTTTTAAGGTACCGAGAGTTTTCACACAAAGCTGATGCAACCCAGTCCCGGAGAGGTGTTTTTTTTTACGGCAGAGGTTGTTTGTATGGCGGGGCAGGAGGTGGTATCTTGGCACAGGAACTGTTATTGCATGTCTGCAGGTGTTTGGTAATTGGATTAATGCAGGGGCAAAAAGAGGAATGTCTTTCCTCCACAGGCTGTTAAGGCCCGAGGACAGACATGTTTGTTTCAAGTGAGTGGATGAGGGAAGGTTTGATGACAAGCCTTATCTTTCCCACAGCTCACCCCCACTGCACCTCCCATAACTCTGTGAGAGTTTTTGTTTCTTCAAAATGTGACAGTGAGAAAAGAAGAAGAAGAAGAAGAAGAAGAAGAAGAAGAAGAAGAAGAAGAAGAAGAAGAAGAAGAAGAAGAAGAAGAAGAAGAAGAAGAAAAGCCCCTGTCCCGGTACTGCGCTCGGCCTCCAGAGTGGGAGTTTATCTAAAAGCCTAAGAATAACAAAAGCAGCGTGGATTAAGCATGACGATGAAGGGCCTCCTCAAGGTTTGATCCCTCTCCAAGAGCAACTCGGGTAACCTTAGCCAAACAACCCCCCCTCATGTTCCTGTATGTTCCTTACTCCTTCCTCACAGAGGGTCTGGATTAAACCAGCTTTTTGTGGGACTACAGACTAAATAGTTGTCCTGAAGATGTTACACAAGGCACCGTGTCCCATCACAGGGAAACCTTGGCTCAGTTTGGTTTGTAACAGTCCAGATGGGAGAAAACCAGAGGGGAAGTCATGTGCTGAAACCAACGTAAATTCTTAGAGTAGCTCAGGTGAGTTTATTTTATGTAATGTTCAGTTTAATCTGCTTAACAACAGCAGAGTTTACCCATTTAAAGAAGGCTACAGTGCTTCGCTGGATGCAAAGTGAGCAGGTTGATTTCGCCTCCTGAGACCCGGCAATTCATTTATGTCCTCTGTAGAGGATATGAATTTAACCATCTAAGTTAAGCACCATATATGTAGTCTGTAAAAACCCAGGACAGGGCATCCTGGGCCTTCTAATGATGTCTCACCTGTGCGGGTGGTCTTTTCAAATGGCTGCAATCTCAACTTCCACATTTATGGCACCAAAGGAGGTGAGGGATCTTTTTTTTGGTTGTTGCAGATATCATGTTTCTCTTGCTGATAATCAAATTGATTCTTCAATTTAAGAGTCTTAACCTCAGTTTAGTAAGATCTCACAAATGAACAATAATTTTAACCCTTTCACAACACAACTTTTATTCAGTGTCCTTTGTAGTGGACAGTAGGACTAAATACATCTGTGTTTATCCAATTTCTGGAAGCAGAGGGCTAAGTGTGGCTGAGAGGATTTTACCTACACACACACACACACACACACACACACACACACACACACACACACGCACTCACTCACACATGGACACACACACACACACATGCAATCAGTTAAAAGTTTGATTCTGGTGACTATCAAGGGTTGAGAATGCAGTTTAAAATTATATGTTAATGTTCTGATGTGTTCCCACAGTGTGAGTGTTTTAATGTTTTAAGAAATCTTAACAGAAATACACAGACAGACAGGAAGACTATAAAGCAATCACAGCAGTTGTTTAACTCTCCTCTCCCTCGTTCAATAGCTCACCCGCTTCCAGCTGCACGCTCCGGAGCTGTCATTGATTAATAAGTGGCGGCTGTCATCCAATAGCTCAGTGGCACGCCCTTATTGCCAGCCTATCAACTTTCTGCTGTCCTTTTAAATGTGTCTCTCTCTCCAGCTAGTTCCTTCTTGCATTGATGGTCCACACCCCTCCACCTCCCCATCTCCACCTGGTCTCTGCAAAGTCTTCAATTCCTGGAATTCATCAATCACCACCACCAGAGTCTGGACTCTAGGGGGATTTCTTCTGCTGCCAAATTCATGCATCCTACACTCACAAAATTATCCCCATGGAGTCCTTACGCCAAAGATTTCTGTCAAGTTTCATTATTCATTCAGTTTTAATAAATAACCTTTAATATTCAGATTGTGTCTCTCCTGATTGAAATACATTCTTGGACTTCTCCAGACCTGAAGTCCACTACAAATGACAGATGATAACAATTAAATAAACAACATTATTGGAACATTTTTTGATGTAATATGTTTCTTTCAACCACAATACTTATATTATCCAGAAAAAATAATAATATCAAACTCCTCTTCCTTCTGGGTCTCAGGAGAAACTCCGGGGATGGGTCCACTCACCTGTCCCTGTTCAATAATCTCTTTTGAGAACAAATTCACACGTTTAACTTTAACACCTCTTTTCATACTCTCCCCATCTGCAGATATAAGATGCTGAGAGCTCCGTCGTAGCTTTGGAGCGGCACAAAAAATGGTAAAATAATTTCATCTGTCGGAGTGTGTAAGTCAAACCTCCACAGTGTATATGTTTCACCTGGGTCATGTGCTTCCTACATGCTCACTGGAGGCTATTATTAACCGACTGTTATTCATTTCTTGAAGTTTGACATTTATCAAACTAACATTTATGTTGGAAACAGACCTTATATGTCCCGAAGTGTCAGCTTCAGTTTCAGCCGCTTGTTTTGATTAATCAAGTGTTCATTCTTCAACGGAAGCATTTTGGACATTTGAGACAAAGCAAATATACCCGCTCTCTGATTGGACGGTCAGAGCAGCTCATGAGAATCACAGGGAAGAAAAAAAAGAAGTGCTGTGACAACTTCAACAAGTTTAATCATCTCATTTCAGAGGACACTGTATCTGTTGACCTTCTGCTCGCTCCATTAACACTTTAAGGTTTTAGGAAATAGCTGCTAGATTTTATTTGAAAAAGAGAGGAGGTTCTTTAAGGCGTAGTCTGACCACATCATCCATAACATGAACACAAAGAACCCCAAAACCTCAAATCTACAACACAAGACTGAGCGTTCCTTAACAAAATTACTAACCCACTGTTTCCTCGTGACATTCAGGTATTTTTCATGATGTCTGCAGGTCTGAATGATGATAAAGATCAGCTCCGGTTACATTAGGTGATGGTGATGAGGTGGATGTGGATGCACCAGCAGCAAAGAAGGCTCACAGTATTCAGAGAGAGTGGCTGAAAGATATAAATTGCACACTTATATTCCATCACTGAAGCTGTACAGTTGTTTATTTTTCTGTGAGTGGATCTGAGGAAACGACTGCCCAGAGGAAAGTCTCTAAAAGTAGTATGGGAGGTAGAACCTTAAGTTATCAGGCCCCTCTCCTTTGGAATCATCTATCAGTCAGGGTCCAGGAGGCAGACACCCTCTCTACTTTTAAGAGTGACTCAAACTTTCCTTTTTGATAAAGCTTATAGTTAGAGCTGGATCAGGCTTGGATCAGCACTGATACCCCTTTTCAACCGAGGCAGTTTCAGGGCCAATTCGGAGCAGGCGCTCAATTGAGAACCGATTTTTCATGTTTTGACTGCGAGTGAACCGGCTCCCAGCCGTGGAAAACTGGTCCCAGAGCGGCTCCAACTCTTTGCTGGTGTAGTACCGTGAACCGCTTACGTCAGGGGCGAGGGGCGGGGTCGCCGTAATCAAAAACACAAACCAAACATGTTCCTGCCATTGTCCTGCAGCGAAACAATAAAAGAGACTAATGGATTCCAAGGCAAAGCAGTGGTCGGCTGAGGAGACAAGATGTTGTTGTTCACCATCGTTGTTGTTGTTAGAAAAAGTTCACGCTAGCACTGCTGGGGAAAGCGGTCACGTAAATCTGACGTCATGATGTGCCTCTTCCACGGGCTCTAGTGGGTGTAAAAACAAACAGGTGCCGTGTTGGTTCACAAGTTCAACCAGCTTCAAACCAGCGCAAGCACCAGCCCGGAAATACCGGTTTGCGTTGGTCAAAAAGAGGTATCCAATAGGAAAATAAATTTAGAGAGGAGATCTCAAAGGTGTTTCATTTATGTCTCCTAGACAACAATGAGATCTGTTTGAAAGCAAAATGAGACTATAGCTTATGTCTCCTGTTTCTCATTCTTGCCTTCAGAAAAAAAGTTGCAAAAAGTCTCAGCTTAGTCTCCCTTTCAGTTCAAAAGGAGATCTGGTCAAAATCTGAAACGATTCTCAGGTATTTCTCAAGTTTTGTGACTCCTTTTGAGCTCAGGTGGAGAAATCAGGGAGCTCTCTCAATTGCCTGGTGGCCTAGCGGACTAAGCGGCCCACACACAGAGGCTACAGTCCTCGTCGTAGGGGTCGCCGGTTTGATTCCCGAACGGTCGACCATTTCCTGCATGCCTTCCCCCCGCTCACTACTCCCCACATTTCCTGTCTCTCTTCAGCTGTCCTGTCAGATAGGCAAAAAGGCCAAAAGATACATTTAAAAAAAGAGAAGAAAATTAGCCATTAATGAGATCTCTCATTTAAGTCTCAAATAAGACTCATGTTATGGTCTCAACTATTTCTCCTAGTGAATTTAAGGAGAAACAAATTAGAACAAATGAGAACAATTTGAAACTTGAATGAGGCTGAAGTGAGGATCTCAATTTTGTCTCCAGATACATAGAAGAGAAAGCTTTGAGCAGTAAATTTTTTTTTAGTTACGCTGCTACAGGCTTAGACTGGAGGGGAGCAGTCTCCTTTCTCTGAGGCTTTTTTTTACAGAATCAGACTCATCAGTGTAAGTTTGGCTTGCTCATGGTGGGTTAATGTTGGGTCTGTATTAGAAATGTTAAAAAGGAAAAATAAGACCTTTGGAGAGAAGTTTAAATCCTGCGTGCTTCAACAGAACCTCGTTAAACTGAGATAAATGATCAGCTGAGAGCTGAAAGGTGTTCTCGGGGTGTTTGGACTCTTCGTATTAAACATTCTCCTATAAATACTGTAACTAGAATATTTACACTCACAGCTCTGCCCGTTGCCACTTTGTAAAGGCTGCAGTCAAACTGACAGTGTTTTTAAAGATCACCAAACAGTGTTAGCATCAGTCATGTGCACAGACTGTAATAATGGGACGGCTCATTGAGAGCTGGCTGCCTCTTTCAAAACAACACAGCTGTTTGAGTGTGTGCCGGTGACAGACGGTCTGAGTGCAAACACGCAGACGCTGCTTTCAGACGGGTGTTGAACATTAAGTGGTGCTGCTGTGTGGACCTCTTCTAACTATAGCAGACAATCATCATTCATCTCATGGTATATTCACCCATAATCCTCTCTGATCCTCCGACCACTCTGCGGAACCCCCTGCTCAGTCTGTGGTCGACTAAATCCTCCAGGAACACTCCAGCAATTTATCAGGAATCTGCTTCAATCATCACTTCTCACAGCGCTGCTTCCTCAGACTAGATCTCCAACCACAGTGTTAGGTTATAATTATCATAGAGTCATTGTGGTGTAAACGTTTTATATTTTAATTATCTATTTGAACCAAGAAGCAAACTCCAGGGCTGAAAAATGAAGCCAATCAGGAAGTGGCAAAAAACTTTCGTGCACACACAAAACACATATACAATTGGGGAATGCCCGTCCTCTACTACTGCCTCCGTTTGTTAGCACTCTGAGGATTCTTCTGTGGCACATATTTCCTCGATCAAGGTGATGATACACAGAGATTCATATCTAAGTGCAACTTCAGGTTTAGAGACCCTGCTGAATAAATGACGCGTGTGCGATCTTCATCTGGTAATAACCAAATGTTTTATCGTACAGTGTGGTTTATTGTACTTAAAGGTGACATATCATGCAAAATCAACTCTTAATGGTTCTCTTCCTGAAATATGTGTCCCTGGCATGTCTACCAACCCCTGTTCTGATTTCTCCACCTTTCTGTAAATGTGTGCTGAAACGAGCCGTTTCAGTTTTCAGTGTTTTTCATATGTCAAAACAACATCCGGTCTGTAACGGAAGTCAGAGCTCGGAGCTTGTTCAGCCCATAGACTGTATAAAATACAACTCAACCCCTCCTCCGTTTTTCATTACCTGCACACATGTGTGCTAACAAGGAGCTTAGGAGGGAGGCATGCTAGTTGTAGGCTGTCTTAATAAACACAAAGGTCGGTTTTACTCCCCATGTCTGCAGATTTGAAGATCTAGTGGATGATTTTTATTTTTCATGGAAAAGTGCTAACGCTAGTTAGCATAGCCACATAGCTACATGTTCGTAGCTGTGTACCAAGACACACGTCGACATACTGACGAATAATAAAAAAATAAAACAACAAGAAACACTAAATCTGTGACCAATCATTCAGAAAGGTCCTGCTGCAGGCGCCTCTCCATCAGGATCAGATTCTGGATAAGATTCAGAGGGTTGAAGTAATGCGGGTCTGTGAGCAGCCGTGTATATTCAGCCAACATATAAACATTAGATCAACGTGCTGGAGAGCCGAGGCCACATCCACTTCCTGAGGGGGCGTGGTCAGAGAGCTCATTCTCATTTAAAGGCACAGACACAGAAAACAGCCTGTTCTGAGCAGGGCTGAAAAAGAGGGGTTTACAAGCAGACCAACATCTGATTTCAAAGTGTTTTTTTGAGCATAAACTTTAAAGACATGTTTTGGGGACCTCTTAGAACAATATATTTTGATGAAAAAGAGCATAATATGTCACCTTTAAAAGCTGTCTAAGAAGTCTGAGCTTCATTTTTTAAACTGATTGAAATAAATGATAATCAAGAGAAGCATGAAGAGAGAAACAGACACTTTGCAGTTTGACAGGGAGACAAAATGATTGAAATTTGCCTAACCCATCCGTCCATCAGTGAGGAGATTGTTCATGCACTTGACCTCAGCTTCACCGAGCTCTCATCCTGTCATACTGAAAGACGGACGCCTCGCAGTGAAGGTCACCTGCATCCTGTGCACAGATCACAGCTCCAGCAGCCAGAGGGTTAAATAGAGGGTAACGACACTCACATACACAGCTCGCAAAAAGTCTTCAAACTTCACTGATTTGTACACATTTTGTGGGAATTTTTTTCATGCAGATTTCTTTCCTGCTCATTTTGAATAAAAATATAAATTAACTGATAACCAGTGAGTAACTAGCATTAGTTTACACTGGTTATAATAACTATTTTAATCTATTTTACTTTATTTATTCAGGTATTTATTTATTTATGTATTTATGTATTCATTTATTATCACTATTACTATTATTACTATAATCATTATTATTATTTTACTTGTATTTTTATTTTATTTATTTACTCTAGTTTTAGATTTGAGATTTCACCTGTGTATGGCTGCAAGATGTGTTTAGCTCTTTATGTCCTTTATTATTGTACCTGAGATTTTGTTTGTCTACTGTACTGTATTAATCAATATAAAACACTATTGGAAAAATAGAAGAGATTCAAATAGTTTGGATGCATCTCAGAGATGTATGTTTTGTCTTAACTAGCAGAGCGTCACGTCCAAAATAACCTAAATATTGTTGCAGGGATTACATCTTCACTTCCTCTGGCTCATCAGCATAAGGCTCGTGCCTCATTTACTCTGAACACGCTTACAGTAACTCACATAACTCATAACTCACAACTCATAACATACAATAATATAATATTAGAGATCATGCTGTCAATTCAGAGCATCCGGTTAAACCTTCTGCTGCTCCTCTTCCTCCGAAACGATGCAGACAAAGGATTTTACAGCGACTCAGAGCGATGTCTAAGATTTAAGATGCAACTCCTGCCAACATTGGAACTATCTCAGCTGATGCAACTCCTACGATGTAAGTAGAGCGTAAACTCCCACATTACGTTCAGATTGGCTACATCTGAATGTACACAGAGCTGGTGTGCCCCTGTGCCCGGGTGTGGAAGGGCCCTGTTTCCTCTGAAGTGCTGGTTGGTGTGTGCTCCCTGCAGGTATACCTATAAATATCAGCCCTTATTAGCCAAACATTCCTGCACCGAGTGTTGCGCCTTCCAGCATGCCACTCTATCCGACACTGCAGGTAGTCTGAAACACACTCTAATTATGTGGAAGGCTCATAGTTACTGCGGTAATTTATAGACAGGTACTTACACAGCTCGGATGAAACGTCAGGATGTAACAATATGAGGCATTGAGAGATTACTCTGAGCTGATACCACAGAAATGCTCTCATACTTCACCTCCTCCACCCGCTCAGAGCAGCCGACGGCTTCAGGACTGCAGACTGATGTCGTACGATGAAACAGGCACCAAGAGAGCATTCAAAGGCAGATTTGTATTTATTTATTTATGAAGATTTAACTTGAGGCTTTGTTGCATTTGATTGATAGGACAGGGAATGAGGCAAGGGAGTGAGGGATGACCAAATCCTGCATGAGCAGTGTGATGAGGGTCAATCTGCGCCTGTCTGCAAACTGAGCTGAACTGGTGCTCCATCCAAAAGTATCCAGAGGTCCAATTTCTCAGGCCAATTCCTCAGAGAAGAGTACAGACATGTTTGCAAACAGTAAAGTTATGTTTTGTTAAAGCACTGTATTGCACGTCTAACAAAAGCGTTGCTCCTGGCGATGTCTGCACACGTTAGCTCTGCTGATTGGAAGGATTTCTGATACGTTTACAACATCAACCAGAAGACAAGCATTTCATTTCTTCATGTGTGAGGGAAACAAACGGTGACTTTGTGCAGACAGCTGTGATCTGGACGGAGATCATTGTGCACACGTTCCTTCCCAAACACGTCCAAAATAAAATCTGTAACAGCGAGAGCAAAAATAAGAAAACCTCAAAGCTGCACATTTTTCAGATGCTTCAAGCAATTCAACATCCTGACATCATCATGACATCACAACAAGCATCGCCGCTAAAGCAGGCGCCGTGTTGACTTTGCAGATGGACCATCAAATCCCTTCCACACACTGCTCCTAAACACGACACATTTTCAAAAGTGAAACTTGCACTCTGTTCAGAATTAAATTGATCAGGATGTTTGAAGTTTTTATGAAGCGAAACTGCATGAAAATGTATCTTTAAGACAGAGTTTTCCTTTAATGATTCATGTGAACCTTAATAGCTTGAAACGAAGGATGAGAAGGATGTGAAAGTACAGGAAACAATGAGCCAAAGCTCCACTGAGGGCACTGCTGACCGGTTCTGTTGCAGGGAGGAAAGGGTTAAACATGTGAGGACATCATCCTCATCCTGACTCCAACTAATGGAGCACCCCCTACTGCACATGTATCGACCGCTAGATGTTCAGGTGAGGAACCAGGTACTGAACATCCGAACGTAGAAATAAAGAACAGTGGGAGACTTTCAACGTGCCGCTGAGAATTTATCCAAAACTGAAACTCTGAAAATGCCAAAAAGCTGTCGAGGATTGAAGAACGATTCTTAGGAAATATTTCAGTGCAGTAATCTACACTTCTGTTTGAACTCATCTGCAGTAAAAAAAAAACATTCTGGGTTTGAATATTTACATCAACAGAAATGTGTGACAGAGCAGCGTCTGAAGCTCTGAGTCGAGTTCCAGTTCCAGGACGTCACACTCTGGAGGTGTAACATTAGAGGGCAGATTCAGGGTCTGCAGGCTGCCTGTCTGCAGTGATTAATGCTGAGGTTCCCCTCTGACTGACAGCACTGACTGTGTTTCTTCTCCAGCTGCTGTTGGATTATTCAGCCTGGCTGACGTTGTGGTTTTGCAGTGTGGTTTGGATGAATGGCTGATTACATGTGTAATGAGACTGGGAAAAGCCCCGAAACGCCCACAGAGCCTCCCGGAGATGACCACGGAGAAACTCGGGGAGTGTGTGAGTGTGTGTGAGTGTGTGTGTCTGTGATGCTCTGAAAACTATTTATAGAAGGATTTAGGTTATTGTAGTGGATATCGTGATCCTCGGAGGACGACAACTGCTCACCTGACTCGTCCTTTAGCACCACCGATTCCTTTTTACACATTGACAGAGAAGAAAAACTGACATCTCGTCCTTCTGTCTAACAGCTTCTTTCTATGATTTGTTGTCTAACCCTGCCGTGGATCATTTAAGCTTAAAGATTCGCAGCTCTGCAAAGAAAAACTGTGGCTTTTGTTGGGTTTCAAAGTCCTGGCTCATAAATCATATTTTTGGATCGTCTCTTTACGGTGAAGTGTGCTGTGCGCTTGAAACCAGCAGGAGAAGTCCAAGACAGGACAGTTCTTTCTAACCTTTGTCTTCACTTTATAAACAGAAGCAATAAGAAGTCAAAACACTTTAACAGCATCATATTGCATCTTGCTTTGTAGGGCAATCACTCACCTCACAAGCTGTGAGGACCAAATTAAAGGATCAAGACAGGAGGGAACAATGCAAGAGACCAAATACAGCTTCGTCTGATCGGACCACATATGTTAATCGATCCCAAGCTTTTAGAGAAATGAAACGAAGAGAGTGGAAATAATGACAGTGAGCGGGCACACTGTCATTCTGAAAATCAAGGGCGTGAAATCCAGATTTCTGAAATCCAGCTGAAGACCTTCAAACTCTGAGCAGCCTATCATTCTTACAGGTCCATTTGAGCTTTTATTATCACAGACGGTGATGAATGTGGTCCATGCATTGGGAGTTGTACCTCATGATGTTGTGTTTGCCACCTAGCACACAGAGCATGCAGCCACAAAAGGAGTGTGGGGTCCTCTGTGAGCGAGCCTTTCTGGCCTGTGTCCTGCAGCAGTTTGATCCGTTGGACAGAATGTGATGTTATTCCTTCTAGGAAAGCCCGTCTCAGCCAAAGCTCTGTCCCAGCAGCAGAGAAACACCAGGAAACTGTACAGATGTGTCCAGTGAACGCTGCTGATAAGATTTCTGGAGTCTGAGCGGAGCAGAGCTGCAGCTTTGGGAACTAATAAGGAGAGGTGCGTTTGAGTGGCCTTGGATAAGCCTGAATCTGTATTTAGCTTGATTGTTGGCCATCTGTGCCTAAGCTGAAAAATATTCAAAAAGGAGACTTTGGAGCCAGTGAGAGAAATAATTAATTGCTTATGAAAACAGGCACTTGCCAAGGACTATATAACCAGAGCCCCTGCTAAATGAAGCATCATAATGTAGGAATGTCCAACACGAACCCTATCGGACTGAAGCTCCTTCGCTTCTGCAAACACAGCCAAGCGTCAGGCTCACAGAGAGCCGTGTGGTGCACTTACAGCACCACAGATTTTCACACGGCTCCTGTTCTGGTTTGTTTTCAATCTGTAGAGAAAGAAATGTCTTCATCGTGCAACATTTTATTCTATCAATGGAAAGTAAGTCATTTATTTCAACATAACGTTCTGCGTTGAGTAGCACAGATCTCTTACAATCATTAACCGGCGTCAGAGAGTTTGATGAGCTCCTGCAGGTGACGTCTTGAGACTTTAAAACTGTTAAATATAATAGATTATAATCCTGGTGTTGCAGAGACTTGCGAAGGATTGAAGGAGGCCTGTCCAGTTCACCTCACACACTTGTATTTCCTTTCAGCCCGTTGCAGAAGAACGATTCTTTCTGGTACTGACATTTTCCACTTCCACCGGCTCCGCTACGTTGAGTTTCTGCTCCTTCTCAGTTCCGGCAATCCGCAGCTCTTCATAGCAGATATGAAAGACTTCAGAATCAGAATCAGAATCAGAATCAGAATCAGCTTTATTGGCCAGGTATGCTTGAACACACAAGGAATTTGACTTTGGAAAACTGTGCTCTCTATGTACAAGACACAAGATTAAGACAAACAAGTTAAAAAAAAATAATAATAATAACAATAACATCAGCTATAAATACAACAAGAACAACAAATAGGCATGACTAATATGTACAGGCTAAGATAATATGATAAAAATGCAGTGGTGAGTTGCAGAGGTAGTTTTTACATTTAAAAAAATAATTTTAAATAATACAATAAATAGAAAAATGGAATTCTGCTTGAAGAATTGTTGCATTGTATATCTACATGTATATTTACAGAGAGTATTGATCCAACAGGTATGACACTTTTATGGTTTAGTGTTAAGAAACTGTTCTTATGGCGGGTTGTTTTGGCGCACAGTGATCTGTAGCGCCTGCCGGAGGGGAGGAGTTTGAAGAATTTGTGTCCAGGGTGTGAGGGGTCAGCGGTGATGCTACCTGCTTGTTTCCTGGCCCGGGACCGGTACAAGTCCTGGATGGGGGGCAGGTCAACACCGATGATTTTTCCTGCAGTCCTTATAGTCCGTTACAGTCTGTGTTTGTCTAGTTTGGTTGCAGATCCAAACCAGACAGTGATGGAGGTGCACAGAACAGACTGGATGATGGAGGTGTAGAACATGATCAGCTGATCCTGGGTTAGGTTGAACTTCCTGAGCTGACCCAGGAAGTACATCCTCTGCTGGGCCTTTTTCCTGATTGTGTCTATGTGGGAGGTCCACCTCAGGTCCCGGGAGTTTGTGGATCCCAGGAACCTGAAAGAGTCCACAGTAGACACAGTGCTGTTCAGGGTGGTGAGGGGGGGGGGGGGGGGGCAGTGGAGGGGGGCTTCTCCTGAAGTCCACTGTCATCTCTACCGTCTTGAGCGGGTTCAGCTCCAGATGGTTCTGACTACACCAGAGAGCCAGCTGTTCCACCTCCTGTCTGTAAGCAGACTCGTCTCCGTCCTGGATGAGACCGATGACGGTGGTGTCGTCTGCGATTATTCATGTGTTCAGTGTAAGATTTTTAAATGTAAATTCAAACTGCACTTCCAAAAGTAAAAAGTTGCAATGAGCATTTATAAGAAATTATAGACATGTGTAATCTTGATGTTTTAAAACCACCAACCCACGTTTCTGGAAACATGGTTATAAAGGTTAAAGATTTAACCCCCCTTTGTGTTGCTGTTTTCACAAACTGAAGCTCTTCCATAATTCAGACTCGGCAGAAGCTGAAAGTCTCTCAGCGGTTTGTGTGTGTCGGTGAAACAGCAGCCTGAGTTCCTGCGCAGACTTTCCTGATCATTTACACAACACGGACATGTTTGTCTGTTTCTCGATCACTGAGCGGGTGTCATGCCATCAAAGATTTATTGGTTTAATAAGGAGCTGGAAGCCAGGTGTGGGTGTTGGTGACAATAAGAAGGAATGTTTTGTAGGGAGGAATCCTGCACAGCTTCCAGCTGCCAATTTTCAAACAATGCGTATTTGTTGAAGAGATGCTTTTGGAAAACACCTTTCGTTCTTTTGGCACATTTGGGGATCGCTTTCAGCTGCCAGAGTTGGATTGTATGGCTTTTGTCTGACTCTGTGTTTCTTCATCCCCCTGATGCAGACAGGAGATAAGACGCAGGCTCAGACTGAGCTGCAGAGTATGTATGTTAGAGTGTGAGATTTACACAAACACTACATTTACACACGAGTGCTCAGCGCAGAGGCAGCTGTCAATCACTGTGTGTAAATAATCTGAGGAGCAATTATAGAGCGTTTAACTCATCCAACCATGTGGGTGGGAACTCTTAACAGTGTGTTTAAGCACAAATCAAACCTCCCTAAAGATGTATAATTATAACATGTCATACCACAGTACATGGTCATTAGAGAGAGGAGCTCTGTGATGTTGGTCAAAGACATTTAAGCCTGTTTGACACGTGGCCAGCTCCTCGTGAATCCTTCTCTTCCGTGGAACGATGAGACACCGATATGACTCTGCAGAATCCCGGTGGTGTGTTCTTGCAAAAGCTTTTCTGAAAAGAATGTGAGAGTATGAAAAGTATGGAGGAAGTCATACTGTTACACTTCAACAGGAGATACTGTTGCAGAGTTTTAAATGTCGAGGCAGGAAGTTCAGGTTTTCTTCATCGACTTTCTGTTCCAGGAAAAAAACACCGTGAAGGGGTTTCACTCTGAAACCTGAAGAATAAGAGTTTAGAGAGTGTGTGGAACAGTAAATGCTGCTGTTATATTGACATGTCACTCTGAATTTATTAAAGGAGGGTTGAAACTTGTTGTTTTAAGTCAGGCCTGAACCTCGCCTGCAGGCTGATGTTGACATTAGAAAAACAGTTGCGGCCTGAATGAATCCTGAAGCTGAAACACCTGCTCCCTGCGTCACTCTGTCTGCTGGAGGACGCTTTCTACATCATGCAGTGGGTGAAGTGTTCGGCATGACTTTGAGAAGAGGTGTCCCCTTGTGCTCTTAACGTCTCTACTTTTCTTTCCTGTTCTTGGTTTTAAAGTTTTTGAACACTCGACATAGACGTTCTCTCACTTCTTTATTCTCTCAGTTTATTGGTGTTTGCATCTTAAAGCCCTCAGTGTTTGATTTCCTCTTTAATGTGCTTGTTGTGGGAGTTTACCTATTTACATTGATCATGTCATGACTACTCATCATTACTACTCATCTTGCAAACCTCTATTGATGAATCTGGTGAGCAGTGCATCCCGCCAGATTGAATAGCCGGCATCACTCAGAGGAAAATTTTACTGCTCAAAGCTTTCTCTTTTAAGTATCTGGAGACAAAATTGAGATTCTCACTTCAGCCTCATTCAAGTTTCAAATTGTTCTCATTCCTTTCTCATTAGTTTCTCCTAAAATTCACTAGGAGAAATAGTTGAGACCATAACATGAGTCTTATTTGAGACTTAAATGAGAGATCTCATTAAAGGCTAATTTAAAGGAAAGGGAGACTAAGCTGAGACTTTTGACTTTGAAACTTTTTTTCTGAAGGCAAGAATGAGAACAGGAGACATAAGCTATAGTCTCATTTTGCTTTCAAACAGATCTCATTGTTGTCTAGGAGACATGAATAAAACACTTTTGAGACCTCCTCTCTAAATTTCTTTTCCTATGGGCACTGTGAAAGCAGCATGTAAAGCTGGATTAGAGAGGTTTAAAGCTGCGATCACACCAGATGTGAATACAATTATTCTTGAATCATGTGAAGTCAATGCAAAGACATGCTGAGACTCAAGTTCTTGACGGGAATTGTGATTTTTTTTGCAGTTCGTTCAACACTTAATCTGCTTATTCACAAGTTAGTGTTGAAGTACTTATTTAAGGTCTTGGTTTCGTCTCAGAATCGAAAGCATCTTTCCTCAGTCTTTTCTCGGTCTCGGACTGGGACGATTATATCTTGTGTATATGTGTAGAGAGGGGCTGCACGGTGGTGCAGTGGGTAGCGCTGTTGCCTCACAGCTAGAAGGTTCCTGGTTCGAATCCCCGGCCGGGCGGGTGCCCTTCTGTGTGGAGTTTGCATGTTCTCCCCGTGCATGCGTGGGTTCTCTCTGGGTACTCCGGCTTCCTCCCACAATCCAAAAACATGCTCAGGTTGATTGATCACTCTAAATTGCCCGTAGGTGTGAGTGTGTGCGTGAACGGTTGTCTAACTCTCTGTGTTAGCCCTGTGATAGGTTGGCGACCTGTCCAGGGTGTACCCTGCCTTCCGCCCGAAGCCAGCTGGGATAGGCTCCAGCCCCCCGTGACCCCCAACGGGATAAGCGGTCAAGATAATGGATGGATGGATGTGCAGAGAGCAGACGTCAGGAGTTTCTGTACTTGTGACACATATGTTCAGTTTCTGTTGCTTTCTTTATCTCATATAGTTTCTCTTGAATCTGCATCGTTTCTCATCTCATCTGTTCAGCGTTTCTGTTCGCAGCTTCAAACAGAAACGTTTGGGGTGGTTGTGGATCTTTAGCCGTTGTCGGTGCAGCCTTCTTTATAGGAGGAAGAAATTATTTTATATTGCATCGTAAACGTTAACTGTGTGAGCAGAGATTCACACCGAGCCTCCGGCCTGCAGCGGCTCTCTCTCCGTCTCACCCAGGAGGACGACATGTTGAGTCGTGCTCGTCTCCGTCAGAAGAAGAAGCTGGATGAAAAACAGGTTCTTAACAGTGCAGCGCTCTGTGAGGGAACACATACAGGTGTTTGTTATTGTAGGACCCATCATCAGACAACTCCCCAAATTCCTGCCTAAACTCCCTCACTGCATACGTTACTGCGTGTGTGTGTGTGTGTCCTGCCAGGCTCCTGCACATTAATGGCAGCACATTTTCTCTCATTGACTCAGTCTCTGCTCCGCTCCCCTGCTCCTCACTCCCGCCCGCTCCTGCACGGGCCTGCTGCACGGTCTGATGAAGCTTTGTGCAGCTTTGTTCTTTTCTGCAGCAGAGCGAGTTTGACCTGCACAGATCTGATCCTTCTGATCAGCAGGTGAAGAAGAACTGAAACACTGACACTTTAAACAATGCACACACGAGTCCTTGTAATAATATAAATATTAATAACTTTATTTATATAGCACCTTTAAAAACACAAGTGCTTTGACAAACAAAACATAGTTCAAATAACAAAGTAAACTTTTAAGACCAATAAATCATTGTTAGAGGTTTTTCAAGGGTAAATAAATAAATATCTAAATAAAATAAATAAATAGAAATGGATAAGTAAATAAAAGCATTAAAAGGACAATAAAAGAGGTTTCAGAATGAGAGAACATCACATCAGGAAAATTAGAAAAAGTGAAAAGGATCAATTAGGAACATTAAAATAATAAATTAAAATAATTAATAAATTAAAACAATAATAAAATACAATTTAAAACAATTAATTTGTCAGATAAAAATTTAAAATAATAATACACAGAAGTAAAAGCAGTTAGATGGATGAAGTCACATAAAACAAGTCCGTAAAAATGGGTTTTAAGAAGAGATTTAAAAGATGTCACTGACTCTGCGAGACTTATCTCCTCAGGGAGGTCGTTCCAAAGTCGAGGGGCTCTGACTGAGAAACCTCGATCCTCTTTAGATTTGAGCCTTGACTTTGGAACGTCCAAATATGTCCCACCTGAGGATCTAAGGCCGCCAAATGGCTTGTAAGTTGTTAGCATTTCTGCAAAGTAGTTTGGGGTGAGACCCAGGCAAGCTTTAAAAATGGTCAATAAAATCTTAAAATCTAAAACACAGAGGAAACCAGAGGAGAGAAGAGAGGACAGGAGTGATGTGATGTTAGAAGCTGAGCTGCTGCGTTCTGGACCAGTTGGAGGCGAGAGAGTGATTTATTAGTGATACCTTCAGATCTACTTTAGTGTTTCAGGAAGAAAAGTTTCCCCGGACTGTCAGTGGAGCTGAGACGGATGAAGTTCTTGAATCCTATAACCAAAAACTAGAATTATTCCACATTTTATCCATAAACATTAAAGTGGTATTTATCTTCATGTTCTTATTGTCAGGGAGGTGGTTCTTGAGTTTATTTCAGTGCATTAGTTACCCAATGTTTAGATATTTCTGGCTTCCAAATGAGATGAGGAAGGAAAGAAAGAAGATCAAGAAAACAGAAATCAGGGGATGGGGATGATGATGGATGGAGGAAGGACAGATAGAGGAATAGAAAGAGATCACACAGGTGAGTCGAAGAGAGGGATAGAGGGAGATGAAGAGAGAGAGATGATAGTGGTGAGACAGATAGTAGTAGTTGTAGCAGCTGGAGTCTGGCACGTCCACAGAAGCAGAGATCCAGAGGAACCTACGAGACAAGGGAGCTCAGGGACTCCAGAAAGGTCTATGGTTAGTAACTTTAATGGACAGGACCCCAGTGTGTCAGTTTAAGCCTATAGCAGCATAACTAAGAGCTGGTCCAAGCCTGATCCAGCTCTAACTATAAGCTTTATCAAAAAGGAAAGTTTGAAGCCTACTCTTAAAAGTAGAGAGGGTGTCTGCCTCTGCCCAGACTGGTAGATGATTCCAAAGAGAGGTGCCTGATAACTGAAGGCTCTGCCTCCCATACTACTTTTAGAGACTTTAGGTACGATGAGCAGGCCTGCATGTTGGGAGCGTAGTGTTCTAGCATTCTGTTATTTATTTAATATGACGAGAACATTTTGTCCTATTTCCTATTTCACTTCCTAAGAAGTGAACCTGGCCTCAAGGTGTATGTTTCCTTCATGAACTCGGCAGGCGCTCTGTCAGCGGGAGCAAACAGGTTCAAGTGTGTGACATCTAAATGTTAAAGCACTGACAAAGCGTGTCATCCCGCTGACAGAGCTCATCGAATCAGACTCGAACACGGTGATAAATCGACGTCGTACGCTAAAACTGAGGTGCGAACGTGAACGTTTGAAGAAGTGTGAAAGCACACGTACTGCTCCTTTCCCAGAGATGACAAAGAGGTCAAACATCTCTCCCTCCTTCTTCTGTTTATGAGCGTCACCGGGACGTCTCAGCATCACAAGCAAGTGCATTCAAGTCTGCACTCAACTGTCCTGACACTCCCATCAAATGAGATTCAGGTGTTGGCAGTCACCTCGGCGAGCAGTGACCTTTAAAAATAACGTTGAATACGCCAGAAATGGGGAAACGATGCTGCACCGTCTGTTCTTAATAACAACGCTGATGCTGAAAAGCTGTGTGTTATCTCTCCATAACGTTTTTATCTTTGCATTATCATCAGATGCTTCATTTTGACATCAGCATTGTGCTGCAGCAGCCCCGCCCCTGACAGCCACTTTTCATATCTGCAGCTATTTAGTATATGCTTGTATAAACAATAACAGTGCGTCAGCCGTGCGGAGTATTCGCCCGCGGCGTTTCAGCCTCCCTGACAGACAGACAGCACAAACCTCCTTTGTTTCATCTCGAGAACAGAAGTTGTACTGTGGTTAAGCTGTTTCGCTGTGATGGAATGTGCTGTTGAGAGAAGCCAATAGAAAACACACACCCACCTGTTTTCCCTGCAGATAGCATCACCGCTGTCATTATGACGGCTGCTAATTTTTTTGGCAGCCGCGAGACGAAGATTTATGATTTATTTGCGACAATAAAAACGTTCAAACTGATGAGCAGAACAGACATAATGAGACTGTTTTAATATGTAAACCAAAGCTTTATGAGAGCATCACTTGTTCTGCAAATCGATCCCTGTTCCTGCTTGTTTTACCTTCGACTCTCCGTTCATCGAGCTCTGAGGTTAGTCTGATATCTGAGAAACATCTCCACAGACCGAACGAGAGTGCTTTGCTCTTTCTTTTTAAGCCCTTCAGATGACCTTCATTTAAACATCAGCAATACCTTTCACCATGCTGACCTCAAACAACGTCAGGTCTACGTGCAGTGAACTCTGCGTCAGGTGAGGTTAAATTCAGGTCAGGTTTCCGGTCTGTCTCTGATCCGTCACAGCTCCAGATCTGATAGGTTTCTATTCTAGTAAATGTGTTAACTTCCACTGGATCCTCTCCGTTGCGTTCCGGCTGCGTCTCTGATCCGGCAGGTCGGAGCCCTCTGGATCAGATACACAAGACTTCTATTTGTGCCGGATGCCGGAGCACGAAGCATCAATCTCAACAGAGCAGATGGAGCGGGACAGGAAGTCAGGCACCAAAACAAAATGAAAACATCCAGACAATTTCCAGAATAAAACACTCTGTGTTATCACCAGATCGTATTTCACTTAACTACAACAACAAACCGTCATGATGAGCAGAGCCAGGCCTGGAGTCAACAGGTCAGAGGTTTTTAGAGGGCCAGAAAGACAACAGGGATGAGGAGAGGAAGAGGAGAATCCTTGATTCAGTGATTACCGCGGCAAAACCTCGGTCACATGACTCCAGCTGTCCGGCGGTCCTGCTCCGTGCTGCATTCTGAAAACGCAACCAGTGGGTGTTGACTGGCAAGAGAGCACGGAGCCGGACCGCAGCGGATCGGAGACGGACCGGACACGGATCTGTGAAACAAGTTTTAAAAACAGGAAAAAGGATGCAGATTCAGCCTCATGGTTAAGTTGCGTGTCTGGGCTTGATTCCAGCCCGGTTTCCCGCTCTGTTCTCTTTAAAATAAAGATATAGAAACTCAAAAATATAACTTTAAAAAAAACAGGAAAAGGACGTTTTGAGATCTGCAGAAACAACCTGAAATTATGTGATATCACAGGAAGAGGGAGTGAATAAAATGTGTGGCTGCATGTCTGCTTAGGGCTCCCATAGTCTCATTTGTCCCCTTTAAATTACTCTTCACATAAAATCCTGATAAATGACATTATGTTGAAACTTAAAGGTTAAAAAGTGGGTTTCTAACTCCTGTGTTTCAATGTTGCAGCTCCTGTTTTGTGATTCAAAGTTATTGTCATTTGAGTAACATCACGGCTAAGACACTGAGTAAGTAAACATGTCAGTAAGTTAGTGAGACAGACGGTAAGTATACGTTAATAAGAATACATTAATAATCCATCATGCAGGAAATCTTTAGTAGATTTCTCTGATTGGATGCATTTCCATGTATATCCTGTCCCCTTGCAGCTGGATGAAGCCGTCTCTTTGAGTCCTTTATAGTCCTCAGACATTCCCCAAAGTAAGTCAAAGTAGGACCCCCGTTTAAAACCCCCTGAGTCCTCTTTATTTTATCTCTGCTTCTCTGAGTTCACACTGAACTGATTGTCCGCACACTTGCTGTCATGTTCCCTCTCACTGCTCACTGGTCAGCTGTTAGTTATGCATGCCGGCTGCTCAGTGATCCCGTTAATGATGGAGGTTAAAGCAGGTATTTGAGCTTGTCTTTAGTCCTACCTGTGATGAAGATGATGAGCGATCCTGTCAGATTCAAGGAAACGAACATTTCCAGAGGGTAGCTGCAGCGCGCTCCCCTCAGCCGCTGCACAGAAAACACAAAATAAAGACTGTCCCTGTTTCTGAATGAAAACATGGAGAGCTGTTGTGTCGTGTGTGCATGCAGAGGAGCTCATTGCACACAGAGATAAATTAAAATGTACAATAAAGAGAGCTCTGAGCATGGACTCATTGCTTTCTCTTACTACTGAAGCTGCTCATGCATCAAACATGAACACAATGTGAGTAATGAAATATAGCAATACCTACAAACAAATGCAATGTCTCTGATTGCACACAGAAATCCCTGTGCAGGCGGTTTTATTTTGATCTTAATCATAAACTTTGCAGGAACACAGTCGAGCATGCATCACCTTCCACTTAATCCCAAATTTAATCTCAGTTTCTTTCTGTTCTGTTTTGGTCTCTAATAAAGTCCAAACTTTAAACACAGATCTCTTTTACACCCTCTCCTCTCCTGCACAGATTCACCTGAGGAAGAGGAATCATCACCCTCTGATCTCAAACGCCTCCCTTCACAAAATAAAGTAATCTTCTGTTACACTTTCATTCCTGTCTCTGAGTCATCGCTCACATGCTCTTCATTGTTCATCTCATCTTACTCTTCTTCATTACAGCGCCTAGATGCCAGATTACCCCCATAATCTGTATTACCTGCAGGAACCTGACCTGCCGAGCCACTGTTCATGAATGGAACTTTTCAACGATCAGATTTCAAGCCAGAACGAGACGTAGGAAGAGTTTCACTTTGAGGAACAAGACAAGTCAAGAGAGCTGACTGAATATACTGCAGAAGTTTTGAGCTGAAGATATTCATCAATCCAGAACATTAAAGGGGGACAGACTACGTTCTTCGGTCCTAGACGAAAAATACAAGAAAGCACAAAAATAATCCAGACCAAAAAGTGCATTTCAACCAAGAGTTCTGGGGTCTTGTAGCCCCGTGAACTACTTTACCCTGAATTAAAATGTTCCTGTGCCCCCATTGTTGTCTGCGTTTAGACAGCGGGCTGAAGTCCCGGGTAGATGTGCAAATCAGGCCAGTGACGTATGGAGAAAAAAAAAAAAAAAAAGCACTACACCACCAGACCAGTAGAGGGCAGTAAAACAAAGACGAATGCCATTTATCACAGATGACACCACAGAAGCAGACGGACAGGCAGGTATCATTATGAGCAACACAACAGTTAGCCTGTTAGCATGAAGAGACTCAGCTAGCGCTGTTTTAGATGGTGCTTTATTTCATCACAGATGGATTCACTGAATCAACACGTGAGAGGAGATAAGCGCGAGTAGCAAAGACGTTTCAAAACGGCTTTAAAATCCTTTTGAACTCAAAAAGCCGTGGCAGAGATCGACCGGTGTTTTGGTTTAAACAGCGACCCTGTTAACTGGAGACTTTCAGCCAGATGCATCCCTCATAAATGTCTTTAGACGATCATTAAATATCTGATGAGGATATTTTGAAATCTTAATGAAAACTAAACTAGTTTGCATTCCCAGGAACTCCCTCTGCGTTTCAACAGCTGTGTACACTCCAGAAACACTGACACGTTCAGCTGAAGGTCTCCAGTTTACAGGGTCACTTTTAAAACCGTAACACCGGGAGAGACGCATTCACTGTGGGCTGAGAGAAGACTACTGTTACAAGCTGCTAAATCAAGAGAATCACAGCTTCTTCTTTTGAAAAGTACACACACATACAAAAAAGATAGAACAAATAAAAACTAATGAAAGAAAGAGAAATCAAGTGAATCACAGATGTGTGTGATGTTATTGTGGACGGTGGGCGGAATGAAAACACTGCAGTTAATCTACCAATCAGACATGTTCAACTTTGCAGTCCCTGCCCCCAGAAAGTCCTGGGACCTTTGAAAAGTACTACCCCCCATAGCAGGGGCTTTTTAGGGGGGAGATTATCTACCCCTGAACTAAATTTAGACCCTGGGTCCACCAGTCGAAACGCACATAGTTCAGGGGTGAAGTTCCTCCGGTCGAAAAACGCCTAAAGAGTCTGAGCAAACTGTGGAAAGAAAAGAGAAGTGTCAAGGATAAATTAAAGCTATTAAAAGTATACTTGTATAAACATGGGTCAGGATTTGAGTCAGCCGAGAGCTTCTTGCATTATTTGTAACAGGTGTAAGAAAAGGTTCCTGCAGAGACCGACTTTTGTGCGTTTCTTTTCATCACTCTCGTTTCAAAACCTACACAGAGACATGTCCCGAGTCTGCTGAGGAAGAAGAAAGAGAGGAGAGCTATCTATGACATTACATCCCATCCCACTCACACACTGTAAACTACACACTGTACACACATTCATGTGATTCCCACCAGAGCTGCTCTCTCCACACAACACATCCAGTCCTGGGACCGTGCTGCATACCTCAGGCCCTTGTCTAAACAGGAAAAGAAGTCTGAATCAGTAGTCCTTTGTAGTGGATCACTTTGGCGGGCAGCCGGCCAACTCTGCTCTGTGTGACAGCTCCGCAGTGAGGAGGAGGAGGAGGAGGAGGAGGAGGAGGAGGAGGAGGAGGAGGAGGAGGAAGGGCTGCTGAGATTTCACTTGCGGATCTTGATCTGATGACGGGCCGCATCGTACGTGTGCAGAAAATTCTATGTGTGATCTGTTTTCTCATCCCGGCGCTGCTTTGTCTCAGATTCAGGCTCAACTCAGGGTCTTTCATTACATACAGAATGTCTTCTTAACTTCACAGAAAAACCATCAATGAATGAGTCAGTGCTGTGCAAGGATCCATGACACATTACATTTATTGGAGGCAGTGCTTTACGTGGAAGAAAGTAAGTGCCAGTCTCTGTAAATCATTACATTTCTACATCTCTGCATCACCATGCTCCTGTTCCATTTTAGAGCCTTTCTGTTGTCCTCTCTTCACTCAGATCACTGGTTCCTCCAACACTGCAGAGAGTTATGAGTTCATGTTAATTTAATGTCATTCTCCGGTGAAAACATACAAAAAGCAACATGTATAACGCCTGTGAAATAGGCGAGCATCACAGTTATCCATGCATTCGAGGTTTTATGAATCAAACTCGAGCGGTGCAAGATCGAGTGTAGAGTGGATGCAGAGTTTGAAGAAGACTGTAACATGAAGGAGAAGTTACTGCAGCTCAGAAGGGCTCCCAGTCACAGGGACTAAAGTTGTTTTTGACCGGAGGACCCAGGGTCTACATTTAGTTCTCGGCTAGTTAATCTCCACCCTGAAAGGCCCCTGGACACTGCCAGGGTTCCCACGCGTCCTGAAAAACCTGGAAAAGAGTTGACCAGTTTTCCAGTACTGGAAAACACCTGGAAGTAGAATGTCCTGGAAAATCACGTATTGTCCATGAAAATTATTCCAACATGACTGCGTGCGACCTGGCACAATTAAAAAACACAACCCCATTCATTGAAAGCCGAGTGCACGCTGTGCTGGAAAAGACAGCGACACAGACCAGTCTGGATGCGCAACTTTTTTCACTTCTTTTCTCCCTCACTTGGTCATAATCATGCATTCACAGAAAACAGGGGTAGGCTATATTGTTTATGTTTTATGGTAAATGAACCTTGTGGAGTGCTCTTTTGATTCAAAGAGTTAAAGAGTGACCAGCTGAGTCAGGCAGAGAGCTTGGGGGTCTGTGCCAGTTACCGTACTGTAGCTAGCAGGGGTGCAAACTCCTTATAGGGAAAACAAACGGAACAAAAAGAGCAAAACAGCTGCACAGAAACTGCACGTTGTAGACATCGCTGATCACAATAGACATCGCCACGCAGGAAGACAAATGTCTCAGGAAAAGAGTGGGAACCCTGACTGCATTTTTCTGACTGGCCCAGCACTCGTAGCGTTTTCATAGGACCTACAATGACTGCAATGTTTACTTTGTCATTACATTGCAACCGTGTGTTTTTGAGATGAAGTGCAAGAAGAAGACTTGCGTCCGGTGTAGCGATGAGGAGGAGCAGGCCTTGCAGGAGATCCAGCGAGAGTTGTTGTCGGCTGTACGAAATGACAAAGTGTACGCCAAGATTTCCTCAAGACTTGCAGAGTTACAGAGAAGCCACAACGGAAAGCAGGTTCAAGCGGGTCCGACTGGAGGACTAGTAAATGGATCGACTGGCTGGAGGCTCTGCTGGGACACTGGCCGGCATTCTCTGGTGTACAGATGCCACACAAAGGATTCGGGCAACGCCTTACTCGAGGACGTGGACAGGGAAAACAGGCACCTCACATGTAGGTGCCGTAACCTTAACTTAAGTTGTTGTTAGCTATGCCAAAAGCTAACATTCGCTACATGCTAATCGATAGCTTGAAGAGTCAGAGCTGATCTTTGTTTCTGTATGTTAACAACATGACTTCATTGAGTTGTGGAATATTTAAATATGTGCATTCAGTTTTTACTGTAAAGAATTTTCACTGACAATGTTGGGAATCTGTCTCCTTCTCACACACAGACGAATTTGGGGAGGAATCTTCTTCAGCTTTTTATGACTTTAGATGAAAGTGTCACAGTCGCAGTTTGACTAAGTCCTGAAACAGAGGATTTAAGGCTTCATTTCTTTGGCTGTGTAAACGCTGTCGCTGCAGAGACAGGCCAGTTTTAGATCTGACACACACACAGCTTCTGGCAGAGGAAGACACTTGTGGAACATCCGGCAGTTTCCTCCTGCAAAACCCTCGTGTTTTGACAAGAAATTCCTTCTGTGAGCCACTGTTTGAAATGTTGGACTGTGTACACAATGTGAGTCCGAGCGCCTGCACCCCCGCTGCTGACACGCGGGCTGTGGAGGCTGCTGCACAGCCTTCAGGTGGTTGGTGTTTGCACCCAGCTTGGAGGTGATTTCTGAGTTAAATATGGAAATGACTGCGTGAGAATGACACAAAATGGAAGGGGAGTTTGAATCTCTGTGAACATGGAAGCCTGTGAGAGAACAAACATTCTCTGCGATGGGTCTGAGTTCAATTAAAAACACAAAGGAAAGAAATATACATAAAAAGGAACACTGTGTCCATGGGAGAAGGCTTTCCCTCTGTTTTGAAACCAAGAAAATGAGCGTAATTCAAAACAAATCTCATCGTCAGACCTCAGAGACTGTTTGTACAAATCATTCTAATTAGAAACAGTTAGGACCCGCGGTTTGTGGCATCCAGAAAAAGGCTTTCTCTGCTCACATTTTTGTTGGACTCAGCCGGCGAATACATTATGTGGCATTCTTATTTTTGTATCACACTCCATAAATCCACAGAAAAATCACACAGGGGGCCGAACCCAGCACCCGCAGGCCTCGCCGCCGCACCAGGTGCCTCACTCTGCTTTTTTCTGTTGATGCCCTAAAGGAGCTGCTGCAGGCCGCTCTGAGAATAATCACCAGGAGAGTAAATTAAATCTGAGAAAGGCTGGTGTATATTCTCATAAAGGGGAATTCTGCAGGTTCAGAGTCTCTACAGAGTCACACACTGACGTCACATTTCCTCCATGTGCAGAAAGTGCAGACGTGAGGAGGAAAAACAAACGCAGACCTCCACTGTGATTCTTCAGCCTTAACCAGCAACAATTAAAGTATGGGAGCTGTTACTTCTTTAATTTATGTTACTATAATAATAAGCTTTATTTATATACCACCTTTTAGAACATTTAATGGAGCTCCACGTGTGGTCCATGCAAAAACAAATAACAGTCAAAACAACAAATCTAAAAACACAGAAGGAGGAAGATAATGAGAAGATATTTTGGGCTGTAAATTTGATTTCAAAAGGGGAGAAACCAAGGTGACACGGTCTTTACAGGTGGTGCTGGAGCTGCTTTGTGGAAAGCAGAGTCCTGATGGGACAAATCTTCAGTGCACAGCTACAAAAAGCTGCAGCCAAACTTCCTGTGATGAGTTTTTCGCACACAAAACAAACCAGCGATAAGAGACCTCAGTGAACGATTTGGAACGAACTAGAGCAATTAGCCTGAAGTATACGAAGGTGCTGGAGCGTTTCTGGCTATAAAAACATGTAAAAGAGGACGCCCCATGTTCAGTAAGCAATAAAACACAACACAAAGTCTGTCTGAAATGTCCAACTCGAGATCTCAAGAGCCACCTATGCACGCACAGGGAGGAACAACTCACGCTGAGAGGAGAAACTGAATACACACAGAGTGAACTAACACAGGTGTGACAACGAGACAGGTGGAACAAATGAGGAGCAATCAAACTGGAGGGGAAACTAAAGATGACACACAAAGAGAGAACTAGAAAATACAACATGACACACACAGGGAGGGAAAGAAACAACAAGCTAGCTCCCAAAGTAACACAAGAAACTACAACTTGTAAAAGACACGGATATAAGACTACAAGTGAAACACAAGAACTACAAAATGAAATAGGGAATGAAGACAGTTTAAAAAGCTTTCACATTGTCTGTTCAGACATGACTCTCACATGAAGACACGTCTTCCACACGGAGGAGTCGTCTAACCTTCGGTGTGTCATCATGTCTGTAATCTAACTGCTTTAAATCTCCGTCCTTTAGACGAACAGATCCCTAAACCTCCTCTGTAACCCTGAAACATGTCCCTCTGAAGCCACCTCGCTGACCTCACCGACCTCAGGTCACGTCCAGGACTTCCCATGAAACACTAGAAAGTGTCTCTGTGGTGCAGCTGCCTGTTTGTGACCGCAGTTTCATTTCCAGCATCCTGACATCAGGACTTTCCATTATTTCAGCCTCTCTGACTCGGACTATAATTGATATTATTTGTGAAATAAGTAATTGCTGCTTCAGTTTCCACCCTGACGGATGAGGTGGTGTTGCTGCGGCTGTGTTTGTCATGTCTGTTTAGAATAAAGGGAGGAGCGGGCACGGAGGGGACAACCAAAGAGCCGGAGCACCAGGAGAGTACATGACCCCCTGTGCACCTTACGGCCCCCCTGCTCGGCTGTCAGCGTGGAGACGTATGCCCTCTGAAGAGTCCGACACACCCCTCGCTCCTTGATGTGTTGGCCTCTTTAACCCTGCTTGAGAAATCTCCTTTCAGTGTGGCTCTTTGAGGGACTTACTCCCAGTTGAGTCACCGCTGGTCATAATGGGAGGGCGTCAGAAGGGCATGGACGGGCAGGCAGCGCTCACACTTCACTCACTTCATGTTTGAGTTTCAGCTGCTGAAAGTCAACATCTCTGAATGGAGGTTTACTGAGCCAGAGCAGACGCTGAACCGCGGCTTTCATCTGAGTTCAAAAGAAACAATTGACTATAAATCAACGTTTGGTGACACAGCAGAGGTTTCAGAACATGATGTGCTGAGAGACATTTTCAGGGCAAAGCTCTCTGGAGCTTTAAGATTTACACTGCACTCACTGAAAATGAAACTGTTTGATTGTCATGTGGTTATACCTTTCCTTCACAGGCAGAGAGATGAAGAGTGGAGTCTTAAGAGCGATACAGGACATTAGAAAATCTGTGAAAACTCAAACACTGAAACCCGACACTGTTCCACATCTAAAGACATTTCAGTAAACTATTTTACAAAGTTTGGGTTATCCTGCAGAGTCCTCCCCTCCCTGGGATCCTGCTCCTGGTGGAAATTTACAAGAACTAATGAACTGATTTCCTCGTTGTTAGAATGGAAATGTAGAAAACACTCAGAGAGCAGTCAAAACTGAGCACAATGTATTTAACACAGCTGAACACAGGATCAGAGTCTGCAGGTAACGGTTTGTTGAGTAGAGCTAGCACCACCAGGTTAATGTCCACATGCCTGTGCTGGTTTTATCTCCATTTACTACATCAACATACTGACAAACCACACCACGCTACCAGATGACATTATCGCCTGTGCTCGTTTACATCCAGGTAGTAGAGCTTTAGAACGCTATCACAACCCCAGATAGTGGAGGGAGGCTGAACTACAGATTTGACAATTTATGGCGGACATTTGTCACTAAATAAGTCTGAGTCCTCCTCTCCGTCTTCTGCATACAGTCAGTGCTCAAGTCCAAAAACACAGCCTTGCAGAATGAGATTCTGTCTCACAGCTATCAGAAATAAACTCAATAAAATTGTCAGGATGAGGGGAGTGGGACGCAAATGAGGACCATGAGGGGTTCTGAAAGTTATTCCAAATGGAGAAACCAAATAAAAGAAGGCCGACACAAAGAGGTTCATTTAATTAAACAAAGCTGTAACAAGATGAGGAGAAAACTAAACCAGGAAGCTCTTTAACACAAACTCAGAGGCTACTAGGGACACCTTAAGCAAGAATGAAAAGACTTCAAGGGAACAATTTTTATAGTGAGGATGAGAGAGAGGGGGGACAAATTGCTGGAGAGGTATCGTGATGCTTAGGAAACAAACACAACGCAGAGAACATGCAAGAGCTCCTCTCACTACCTCAGAGGGAGAGCTCACCAGTCAGCACAGAGTGCTGGATTCCAGGAGGAGATATAAACTTCTCACACCTGCTCCAGATCAGGGCCAATCAGGCACACACACCTGACCCTGCTCTGGATGATTCCCTCACTGAACTCAATGAGTGGTCATCATAGAATCATAGACGGAGACACAGGATTATCATTTCATAAGGTCACTCTGTAAGCAGCAGCTTCTGGTTTTGATGCTAACGTGGTGATTGCAGTTGAGACACGGCGTAGCATCATTTTTATTTACAGCCAGTAATAAATAACCGCAGGCCGAACGCAATCCCTTCTGACCAGATCAGTGTTGTCAGTTTCAGACAGTCTTATGAGTTTATGTCTTTAGTCTGCACATTCACATGAGATAAAGATGTGCACAATGAGTGATGATAACGTTCTGTTTAAAAAATCTTCGACCACAATGACAAAAAGAGAGAAGCCAGAGGACTCTGAATGCAGAGACTGTTTTCTGATAGTTTTCCTGAAGTCATGCAGAAGATGTAAATCTCTCCGTCTGATATTCAGACAAACACAAAGTCAAAATCCAGTATTATTAAATCCACTCGTAGCCGCGTACATCTGCCTGTTTAGCTCTAAAAGCATCCAAAATGAAGACTAAGTGATTTTATAATCCACTCTGCATGTTTTCATTTGGGCTCCTGACAAGCTGTCATAATTAGACGGCTGAAACGAGAAGCAGGCGGTTCTTCAGATGCTCCGTTCAATAAAAGAGCTTCTCCATCTTCCTGTGAGACGTCTTCTCCTGGGAAAGTTTCGGAGGCCCGGCTCTTGTCATTTCACCAGCTCTGTGGTGATAAATGAGAGAGATAATGTGTATTAAGCATGTCCAGTTCCTCTGAAAGCGCTCTGTAAGTAGCTCCACTGGATAAAGGGAGTTCCTGCTCTTCATCACAGCTGTGAGCCTGTCAAGGAGTCCATAAAACGCTGTCTCTGAAACTGTCCTCTCTCTCCTCTGCTCTCTCTTACTTTATTAACAACAGGTCAGAAACCTAAAATAGTCTCTACTCTGCAAAGTACCAGGATGGAGGATTCACTTTCACTCACTGTGGGGGTCAAGGGTCGGCCTTAAAACAAGATGGCTGTTTCCGAAAAAGCCTGCTACATACTACTTACTAATGTAGTAGGCAGTAGGTATTGCCTACTACATACTGCGTTTGAATTTAGTTTGTAGTATGACTGTTCTGTCCGATCTGTCATGCAGCATGCTGAGCCAGACTTCGCTGGATTTCCGGTTTCGGAAAGCGGAAGTAAACAACGGAGAAGCCGATAAATAAAATGCTTATTTAGCATCCATTCATGATTTAAAAAGTTAGGAAGTGGTTCATATGTAATTTGATAACTTTCACAGCACCAGAAAACGGATTTCCTCCCGTCAAAAAATGAGGAAAAGAAAAAGCAGAACGAGCGCTATGCATTATGGGAAACAGTACGCGAGGCAGACTGGTCCGACGCACAGTTTTGGCATACTGCAGATTTTGCTCTTGTTCACATACTACTTACTACATACTGAATTTTGGACATATCAGTACGTACTGCTAGTATAGTAGGCGATTTCGGAAACAGCCGATGTAATCTGCTCTTCCATATTTAAACAAACCTTAAAAGCAGGAAGACGTGTGCAGGACAGAACCTTTAGAGCTCCCCCTGCTGGCTACCTGCAATACACGTGATGCAACCTGCCTCCTCCATGACAACAGATGGGACGTGGGTCAAACTATAACATTAAAGTTCATGTCAGATAAGTCCTTCTAGAACATGCTTTCTGTCATGACAGTTAGTTCTCACGCTGATTTATGAGTCCTGTGGAATGACCTTAGTTAAGGGATATGCAGTGTGCCATAAAGACTTAAAGACAACATTGGACTGTGAAAAATAGGGAGATTTCCTGGAGTATTGTAAAATCAGCCTATACCCAGCAACCCTGTCCATATATAACCCTGAACTGCAGATTAATATATTTAATAAACGCATATGTAAGTCAAATACTTCAAATGTCTTTTCGTTTCAAGGTTTGCAGTAAAATATAGCAATGAAAACATACAAAATCAAAAAAATCCATGGCTTACAAATATGACAAAATTCATAAACCTGTTGAAGAGTGAGAGTTGAGTGAGCCACTGCAGTGAGGAGTAACGCATATATATTCCAGGTAGAGGGGTTTGTGTTGACACCATATTTTGATGTTAACACCATTATAGTATTATTTCAATGCAGGAGTCTCTATAACATGAATCTACATCTCCATGTACTTTTTAAAATCATTTATCTGGGTCCTTTAAATCATATTTATTACCTACAGCTAAATGAGATCTGACCTACAGTAACCTCTGCATCCTCAGCCTCTGCTCCTTTCTGCTCTTTATTTAAAGAAGGAAGAGATTTCCTCTGCATCTCCACTTGAGGTTATCAGGTAGAGTTTAGTGATTTAATAACTTCACTTTTGATATTGTGATAGTGACACTGTCAGCACTCTGTCATCAGACTCACACAGCTCTAAACTCTCCTGGTGAACTTTAAAGAGGATGCTGCGTTATTGCAGGTCACAACTTAAGTTAGCTAGCAGGAACAGGGCTAACCCACTTTAATGAGGGATGGATGAAATCTTTAAACAGAGCAGAAGTTTGTTGAACTCATAACAATTTGTCTAATAAACACTTCAGCTACCGGTGTCACAGGTCTACCTGTCGCTCTGTGTCTGTGTGTCTGTGTTTATCTGCTGTCAGAAACCATCTCATGCAGCGTCTTTTGGATCAAACCATCTACAGGGAGAGGAGGGGTGGATGTTTTTTGGGGTTAGAGCTTAGAGGATCCTTTTAAAAAATAAAAATGAAATTAAGGTTTTAAAAAAATTAAGCTATAAAATATCTGATGGGGAAAGTGCCCCCCATAGAAGTTCAGTCAGACAACTCACGTTTACTTAATAAGTTTATTGCAGCATACAATTGTGTTTGGCGTGTGGGCTCCGACTTCATTACTCCTCGTAGATTATTTAAGCAGACATTTAGGAGTAATGAGATAGGACTAACCCCCCTCGGAGCCCGCAGGTGGAAGCCGGGGAGGAGGTGGGGACAACTTCACGCAGCACTGAGCAGAACAGCAGAGCACTGCAAGCAGAGGCAGAGACGGGGAGGCTTGACGTTTAAATAGACCGCTGAATGAGGATGTTGAGATCAGCTGATGAGAGGTGGTGACGTGTCAGTATGATGAGCGCGGCTCGAGTTGTCTGCCTGAACTAGCTTGCAGGCGGCGCTCCATTTGAGGGACACTCATTTGATTGACATCACTGGAAATAGGAAGACTATCAGGAGAAATAACAACCATAACAACTCGAGAGGACAGCGGGATAATAAGTTAAAAAGCTGTACATGCCCCCGGAGTGATGGCAGGTCTGAATGTGCTTTAAGGTGGACACAGAGCTCTGAAGAGAATCAGGTAAAATGTGTCACAAGGTCAAACACAGAACCAGCAGAGTGTTGTAACCGCTCATAAAAATGTACTCTTGTTTTATGGCGCTGGGCTCACGGAGGCAGGAGGTCAGGTGATGGATGACGGCAGAAGCTCAGGGATCCCAGCTGGGCAGAGATTGTTGGAACAACACGGACATGAGGATAAAATGCAGAAATCTGCTGAACTTGTCTTTTTTTTGTTTTAATCAAACTCAATCGACTGCAGACTTCCGTAAAACACAAACAGAACACAGTATTCCTCATAATCCTGAGAAACGATCCGGCCCATCAGAGCTGCATCAGTAAATTAGTGTCAGACTCTTTCCTTGGCAGGAAACTGTTGACAGTGTGTTCTGGGACTTCATCAGCTTTTAGCATCTCGCAAAACAGAGACCTCCTCGAGATCCTGACAGTTTGTTAAAGCAGAGCAGGCCGGTCCAATGTCTCCAAACTCAGGAGGACAGAGGAAGTGATGGTAGTGTCCTTTATTCACTCTACAGATGAGCCAACCTGGTGCATGTTGTCAGGTGTTTTCAGCGTGCTTTGAGCAGCAAATCAGAAAGTACAGAAATCATCTCAGAGACCACGGGAGGTCAGAGGGCTGACTGTCTCATGTTGCCTTTTGACTCAGCTCTTCTTCTGTCGGTGTCTTTTGGAGTTACGCCTGGAATAAAAAGAATGAATTGCCGTGAAAATGCTGAGAGGCAGGTGAGAGGCTGATGCTTCTAGAAAGTAGAAAATTAATACTTAAAGTCTGAATCAGGAGGATTCAAGTAACCCCCCCTCCTTCTTCTTTAAACCTTTTTAAAAACACTTCCTCCCCCAGAGTCTCCTTCCCTGTGAATCTGGCCTCCACACTCCCCCGGTTGCCACATTATGGATATTTCTGTTTCGCTTGAATCACACATGCCACATAAACTCAATCTGGTGTAGTCTCATTTTACCAGAGATGATTTAAGTCACATGCAATGTCCAAAATCTGCTCTTAATTTTTCCATCTTGGGCTCATAACAAGGAGGTTTTAGGAGCGTAAGCTGGTCCCATCTTGCCCATCTGCCATCACAGTGTTCAGGTTTTGGCTGAAGCTGTTCATAAAACAGACATAAAGATGGAGAAGAAGAAGAAGAAGAAGTGAGGATTGTAACCAGTGTAAGAAAACAACACCTGTCTTGTATTGCGAGCCGTTAAAGATGGAGCTCAGTTTTTCATGGATGGAGGAGGTGCCAGGTTTTCCAGATGTCTACCATTGCTGCACAGATTTATTGGATGAGTTGAGTGTGAAGCACATGTGTTAAACATGCTGTTTGCTGGAGGGGCTCTGTGCAGAGGGGAGAGATCCCACACAGGGCTGCTTCTTACACATGGATGATGAGGTTGTTTTTCTTTTGATAGAGTGGGAATTCAGAGATTAGGAGAACATCTTACAGCGCTTATCGTCTGATGTTAAGCTCTGAATATCAAAATCAGCCAAATGTTCAATAATAATCCGGGATGTTGGAAACATAGCGCAGTGTTTTGGTGTTAAATGCACCTAACTGCTCCCTGCTGTGTGTTTGTGTGTGTGTGTGTGTGTGAGAGAGAGAGAGTGAGTGTGTGTACTGCTGGCTCCTTTGTAGTGGTGAAGCAGCGAGTATGCTTAAGAAGTCTTGGCTGGAGTTTTCCCAATGCACCTGTTTTTTCATTGTGTTTGGATTCCCTCCCCGAGGCCCTGTGAGATCATTACTGCAGACACAACTACACCATAAATAAATACAAGGACATGCTTCATTAATTAAAAAGACAGCACAGATGGTAGCTGCAGCTCCTCCACGGGAGCACATGTTATGAAAGAACACAAACACCGGACCACAGTTAATCACATACAGTACATGTCCACCTTAAAGAAGTCTTGTCATATGGCCCAGAAGCTGCCTCGTGTTTCATGCTCCCTCAAAGTTAAGCGACCAATCACAGAGGAGGAGCATGATGTCAGCATGCTTTCACAATGCATGTCAGAAACTGCAGTTCCTTCAGTGTCCACTTGAGGTCAGCTTCCAAAGTGAGTCGACCCATAGACTGTATAAAATATGGACGTAGTATCCGTGACGTCACCCATCTGTTCCTGAGAGCTGTTTTGAAGCAAATCGACGGCAGCAGCCATATTGGTAATGCGGAACTCAACTAGGCAGAGTGTGACGTAGTGTGAGCCTCTTAGCCAATGGCTGTGTGTTCCCGACGGGGAGTCACGTCAGTCATGTCCTTATTTGGGCAAAACTTAACCGTCATGTTAGAAAAAAATTCACCCCCCGTACAGTGTGTGCCATTAGAGAGATTAGCATTGTAGGGCCAAGCCGTTTTTTGAATCAGGCTGTAAACATGTTTATTAATGCTGCAAAGATCGTCTTTTTCCCATTCATATCTATGTGGTTTCCGGTGTTTCTGCAGCCAGCCTCAAGCGGATTTTCGATGTATTGCAGTTTATATCACTTCTGCATTGGCTTCATCGTTTGAGACCGGAGTTTGCCGCTTGGTCGACCCCCATAGAGCCTCATTTTGAAATGCCCAGCAACAAACAGGCTGCAGAGTAGAGCTCCTTTAATGATTCGTGGCAACGAATAGAGAGAGAGAACTTTCATTAACGCACCTGTTTGAATCATATGAAGATTTAAAGTTATGCCTGATAAGATGTGCGGTTGCTTTTAATCAATCAATCAATCAATCAATCAATCAATCAATCAATCAATCAATCAATCAATCAATCAATCAATCAATCAATCAATCAATCAATCAATCAATCAATCAATCAATCATTCTTTATCATACATGTCAAATGCAACCCAAAGAGCTTTACAGCGACTGAAAACAAGAAAGAAGCAGAAGTAAAACATTGGCAAGACATATTAGGGGAAAATAATAATAATGATGATAATAAAAATAGTACTAATAAAAATAAAAATGAAATAAAATAAAATAGAGACTAACATAGAGACTAATGCAAACCAATAATAAAATATGTGTTCTTAAAATAAGTTAAAGCATCAAAATTAAAAATTTAAATTTAAAAATAAAATAGAGACTAATGCACACCAACAATAATAAAATATGAGTAATTAAAACAATTTAAAGCATCAAATTAATACTAAGAATATAAATAGTTAAGTTCATTTTATTTTAAACTCTTATCCTTACCCTTTTTAATGATTTAAAAAGGGTAAGGATAAGAGTTTAAAATAAAATGAAGGCTAAAAATGTCAATAAAACTAAGTAGATAAATTAAAATAGATAAATAAAAAAATAAAAATAAGATAAACAGTTAAGATTAATAAAATAATAATGCAACATTTAAATTAATATACTGAATAAATAAGTTTTTAGTTTCTGTTTAAGTGATGGGTGGAGGCTGCTGCTTGTCTTAAACTTAGCCTCTTGGTTGTGTTCATGTTGTTGCTGCATTTTCATGTTTTTTCTGGTAACAATGAGGCGAAACATTCATTTCATTGTGCTTAAAAACATCAGAGTAGTCTCTGTCCCCTTTCTTTAATGAGCCAAATTCTAATACGGTTCTTTGTTAGCAACGATTAGCAGATGTTGGTGTTTGCACTCTTTGTACTTTGCATGTTAGTTTGTGCGGTTTCTGTCATGCATTAATTTGTTTGTGGTGGTGTTTTGAACATTATATGGTTTTCAGGCCTGTTCGAACATGTTTAGACATTTTGTTTGCTGTGGGGAACTTTTAAGAGTGTTTTTGAAATGCAAATTTGTCTTTTTTAATTTCAAAACAAACCCATTATATGTGTTGTCTTCCAGGGGGGAGGTGTTATGGATCTAGAGTGTTAAATTAAACATTAAAATGATTTTGTTGAGTTAGAAAGAGATCCAAATCTGGTCCACAGGTGTCCTCACTCATCAGCAGCTATTGGGAGCACCTGTGATCTCCCTCAGCTGGTGGCAATCAGCTGAGAGAGGTTATATCAGGAGGCTGAGGTGTCTTTGTTCAGATGGCTCACAAAGTGGTCTACACCTTCAGTTGACTTCCTTTGTACACACTGAATGAGAGTTTTAGTTCGGGTGCATGAGTTCAAGTCCTATTTTGAGCATCGTTTTCTTTATGCCTGATCAATGACTCCCATTTCATGCCATGGAAAACAGTCAGTCCTCTCTCTGTGAGTCAGCTTCATCATTTAATTTAGGAGTTGGACTTGGTATCAACAGGACTTCAGGACCTTTCTGAATCAGAGGAAACCAGCAGCTCACATACGGCTGCAGTCAGCATCACTCACCATCCAGAGTTCCTGCAGTCTCACTGAACGCCGCTGTTGCACCCACTTTCTTCACTTTTCAGAAGTTACAGCAGAAAAATCCTGAGAAGTAATTGATCGTAATTTGGATTCAGTCAGGAACACTCATCATAGTTTAGACATTCATTGCAAATTAACATATAGGTTATTTTGCTGATGGCTCTGACGGCAGCATGCTACAGATTTCCAGGGAACATGATGAGTCATACACCAACTACCACAGAAAAATGTGCCATTCATGGTACCAAGAGGGTGTACTGTAATATCATAACTACCATTCCCTTGTCCTGTGAATATATTAACGACATCAACACTCCTGCTATGTATGAATGCTGGAGTTGCATAGTGTTGAAAATGGAGAGCAGTGCTGTGTTCTCTGGCAGGTGGAAGTCCGTCCAGTTAATCAGAGCGACCTGAGCTTCACGATGATTAAAGAGGCGTCCCCAGAGTGGACTGAATACCAACTTTATCAGGACCTGAACATGCTAACCTGCGACTAAGTTACACGTCAGAGTCCAGGAGTCCTTTTTCCATCATCTGAGTGCCACCTTCAGTTCAGCTCTGAGTCCATGCAGCAGATTGTGTTTGGTAGAGTCACAGTGATAAATCTCCTTGTGAGACCTCTGGCCGCTGAAGCGAGAGGAGGGATGAATGGAGGTTTCCAATGGTTGCAACCAACCATCAAATCAGAGAAACTAATTTTCCTCTTACTGAAAGTAAAGAATAAAACAAAGGACAAACTTTATGTGGTGGTGACTTTAGCTCTGTGCTGAAGTCCCAGGTGTCTTTACTGCTCTGAGACGGCAGCGAGAAATACCTAGGAGCGCCAAGGAAGCTGCCAAAGTCCTTGTAAGGCTTCAAATGTTTCTGTGATCGCTTAATAGTATAAAATAAATAAATAAATAAGAGAATTGATGTAAAAATGATAATTAAATAAATAAATTAAATTAAATACTAAAATTAAATGAAATATGAAATATAAAATAAATCATCAAAAGATGAAAAAAATTTAATAATAAAAAAATAGGTTACATTATAAAATGTAATAGTATAAAAATAAAATAATTAAATGACTAAATTCAAAATTTAAATTAAATTAAATGAATACATTAATTAAATTAAATAATACAATTAAATAATGAAATTAAATATGAAATATAAAATAAATCATCAAAACATGGAAAAAATGTAATAAGATAAAATAGGTTACATTATAACATTTAATAGTAATACAATAAAATAATGAAATGACTAAATTCAAAATTAAAATTAAATAAAATCAAATGAATACATTAATTAAATTAAATAATACTATTTAATAATTAAATAAAATATGAAATATAAAATTAAATATCAAAAAGAAAAAAATATAATTTAACAATTAAATTAGATAGGTCAATAAAACACAAATTTGAAGGTTTGATTTTAAAAAGCAAAACATACAGTAGGAAAATATTGAGATGAAAAGGCAATAATCAGAAAAGTTATATCAGTTAATTTTTATTTTTTAAACGTTCATTAATTTATTAATTAATATATGGTTGATGCATACTTTCTAACACTTCATAAATCAGTGAGCAGTAAAGCACAGAAAAAATATGTTTGCAGATAACTCCTTTTTAACTCCCTGATAAAACCGTCATTAATGGCTTTATTAATTTCTTGGTGGGTCTGTGTGCTGTACTTTTCCACAGCTGTTTATGTAATACAGCCACGTGTGCACCACACCACTCTTCATTCCTACCTTCAAACAGACGTGTTTGCTCAGCGTGAATGAAAACTGAATGTTTGATGTGTAAACACCATTTTAAAAAGGACATCATTCATCCTCTTTGATTGGGAAAGTTTCAGCCTCTCAAAGCATTTTTCAGCCGTTAATCAGTAATGAGTTTCGTGAAATGTAAAAACCGATGTCAGCGCGAGCTTTTGAAGGGGCAACACCTTGACAAACGTTGTTCTTTCAGCAGGTAAACACTTGATGGTCTCTTTGTCTCAGCTCCACTGATGGCTGACTGATGTGTTGATCTGGTGGTTCCCTCTACAGGAGGTGATCTGCACTTTTTAACTACTCTACCAGGACTCCTGGATCGGTCTCATACCAGAGTCTGCTGTTAGACTCAGATACACTTCCCCTTTAAATGTTTGGCAGACAAATATGACATTAAATTGAATTTATGACTTTAATATTTTGACGGACTACAACCCAAAAGCGTGAAACACAAAGTCGGAATAGAGTAAAAAATCTTTAATAATAAGTTTGGACCTAGTCATCTGACTTCAGCTTTTTGATTTGATTAAAAAGGTTAAGTTAGACAGAGAACAAGAGTTTCTATATATAAGAGAACATGAGTTGGATTTAACAATCCAGGTTTGGATTAGACCTTGAAGTTGTGACAATTTTGAGGAAGACTGGGAGCCTCTTGATCCCAAAAATCTGGATTTTTCTGACCCCAGTTGCTGGAAGCTTATTCTACTCTTCTGGGATTAAGGATCATTTTACCGTTTCCTCTCTGTACTTTGATTTTCATCAAATACAACATCACAAATGAGCTTACTTTAAGCATTTTATTTGAGTGAAGGCGTAGCTGTTTTTAGATCCTTTGTGGGAGTCCCGAAGCATCCCTAAATTTTCATTGCAGCACCCCTGAATCTGTAATAACAAGGGGAATGTGCCCAAACCAGATTAAACACACATAAATATCTTTATCTTATATCATCCTTTAATTCTGTTGCTTCTCTGTATTGTGAGTAAACTATTTGTTAGGTTAAAAATCAAAATCAGTGTGGATCTAGATGAAATCTAAATATTGGACAAACATTTGGTGCAGGATGAACATACCCTTTTAAATAAAATAAGGATTATCTGCAGTGAAAGGATGGACACAGTGAAGTTTTAAAGGAAATTCAGTAACACTATGTGCACGTGTGTATCATGAAGCACAGAGATTAATCCATAGACTGCACTTCATTTGTTTGACAGTGATTATTTTTTATTTAACTGAAAAGTGATCCATCCTCTGGGGAAGGTGTTTTTTTTTTTTTTCCCCAATTGTATTATTAACCTCATAACCCCTGTTTTGTGCTGAGGACCTTTGATAAGTAAACACCTCCTGAATGTGATTGCAGGTTAATAATTCCAGAGGTAAACACAGATTAGACTCATTGCTGCTGCTGCTGTGTGTGTATGTGTGGTACAACTGAGGTGTTATCTCTGTAGAGTGCTGTCACCTCCACCCACAGACTCACCCTGAGATTTCATCATGTGCTCCATCACTGTCACTGCACCACCGCCATGTTTGCTTTCCTTGTATGGGAGCTGTGAACTAAAGACCACGACGTGTTAGCGTGCGTCCGTGGCTGAGGTTTTCATAGACTTAGACTGTGTCATGCTGACGCTTGTTACCAACATGACAAGCATCACAATGTGAGCTCAGTATAATACGTCAGTCATCGAAGGTGGATGTATATTTTTGGGTGGATGGTGACCTCTGTCTCTGCTCAGAGGCCCAGTTTATACTTGTATTTTGTAAGGCCTCTGAAAGTAGTATGGGAGGTAGAGCCTTCAGTTATCAGGCACCTCTCTTTGGAATCATCTACCAGTCTGGGCAGAGGCAGACTCTCTCTCTCTACCTTTAAGAGTAGGCTTCAAACTTTCCTTTTTTAAAAAGGTTATAGTTGGAGCTGGATCAGGCTTGGACCAGCTCTTAGCTGCTAGAGTCTTAGACTGACGCACTGTTATCCTGTCTTTCCCTCTCTCTCTTCTGTCTGCCTGTCTCTTACTTTTACTCTTCCTGTCCCATTAAAGTTATTAACCATAGACCTTTCTGGAGTCCCTGAGCTCCCTTGTCTCGTAGGTTCCTCTGGATCTCTGCTGCTGTGGACGTCCCAGACTCCAGCTGCTACAACTACTACTATCCGTCTCACCTCTATCATCTCTCTCTCTCTCTCTCTTAATCTCCCTCTATCCCTCTCTCCAACACGGTCTCAGGAGATGTGTGTCTAACATAAGTCTGATCCTGCTGGAGGTTTCTGCCTGTTAAAGGAAGTTTGTCCTTGCCACTGTAACTTGCTAAATGCTGCAAAGTGCTCTGCTCATGGTGGATTAAGATGAGATCAGACTGAGTCCTGTCTGTAAGATGGGACTGGATCTGATCCTGACATGATGTTGGGTCTTTGTTGATGATAGAACATAGAGTCTGGTTGTACTCGAGGTTTCTGCCTTTTGTTGCATTCTCATTGCAAGAAGTACCAACAATGTGGCGGCTGCAGGGCGCATTCTGCAAGCGACGGAGCAAGTTGAATTAACAACTGAAAGCTGGACAACAATGGCAGAGAGAGCAGGAAAGGTTTTCAGCTCGTCTTCAACTTCTGCTACACAGAGGAGGAAGAGGAAGACAAGGCTGAAAAGACGACGGCTAAAAAGATAAATTAAGCAAGAGGACAAATGAGAGTGAACATTTGAGCGGCGATGGCGACAGCTGAGGGAGGTAAACGAGATGGAAAGTGATGCTAGCGATCAAATTTTCTCGTGTGAATTTGTTTAAATGTTTATAAGTTTTGCGCTTTTTCCAGTTTTAATTCAAGTGATGAACAACCATGAGTCACGCATTACTTCAACATTAACTAAGTATGACATCTGTGCCTTTACGGTAACATTTTACCAAACTTGGTTCACATACGAGTAAGAAGAACCATCTGCGTTTATTGTTCATAACAGAGACAGTGATGCTGAGTTTGTTTCCCAGTCCTACGCCTAATCCTTTTTAAAGATAAGCAAAGTCAAACATGAGAGTCACATTACACGCAGAGATAAAGGTGATTGATCCAGACACCGGGAGAAGCAGTGGTTGTGTTTGCTCGCTCCGAGTATTTAATGGTCTTATGATGACCTCCTGGCTGGACGACTGTAGGCTGCAAAGCTCTGAGTTTAGATAAACATTAGACCCTGGGGACCATTACAGCTTTGAGGGGTGCTGACATGTATGATTGGCTACATGTGGGTTATTTATTTAAAATTTCACATATTGTTAATTCAGCTCTCGCATGTTACAGCCAAGAAATGTTAACCATTTGAAAAGCAACATTCTTGAGCCAGAGTTTGGCAGAGGCCTTCAAAACGGGAAATTAGCCTTCCCAAAACACGCTGTGTTTAGTTGCACATGTGAGGTCACACTCGCCAAATGATTATTTTCTCAACAGTTTCTTCTCTTAGCAACGTCTCAGGCTCTGCTGCCCGCGCTCCAAACACACACGCACACACACACGCACAGACACACACACACAGATGGAGAGAGAAAAGCTTCTTATTCAGTCATCAATCATTTTGCTCCGCAGAAAACAATCAGGAGGAAGTTCTGAAGGTTCAAACCTCCGAAAAAAGGCAGAGGAACACATGGATCCATACTGACTCTCTGCATGTTATCACACTGTAATGAAAAGAACGACTCCACAATAAGAGAACTACAAAACAAGTCGTCTCTCTGAACAGATATCTGCATATGCATGGAGAGTGTTTTGTAGAAGGAGTCGTTGTTGATGTCAGGAGCGTTCCTGGTTTCAATTTGTAATCCGAGGAGTTCTGTCTCATTGTGTTTGAGTGGGATCTGGTTGTTTGCAGGAAAAACAGGAGAGTAAAAAAAGACAGAGTGCATTGGCTTTAATGCAACAAGTGGAAACACTAGATATCATCTTACCGCATATTAGCTTTTTATTAACCTCTATAAACAAGACTCTGAGCTCCGGTGAGGATATCAATCTGGCCACGGAGGTAGTCTCTAGACTCCTGCTCCTTTCTGTCCTCTCACATTCAGATTCAAGCAATAAACAATAATAAATAAACAGTAACCAGAGGACGGAAGAGTCATTCTTGGCTTGAATATGCAATAACTGTAATCAAGATATCCCCTGGCTACACAGAGATCCTGCTGCAGGATTGTTCTAAGTGATAAGTGCTGTTTGAAAAGTGCAGGAGCCACCATGTAGCCTCAAATCAACGTGAGTGGTGTGTGTAACCCTTAGACTTAATAATACAAGGATGTCACACATTTGATTCTGAAGCCTACAATTGGTGGTTGCCATATTTGAAATGTTGACTCGATCTAAGAGGCGTGTCGAGGCGGGCCTTTAGCCTCCTCGCTAACAGTGTCAGTGTTCCCGCCTGTCAGTCAAATCAACCATGCCCTTATTTGGGCAAAACTCTCAGGTTTAATATCTTATAAATAAGTACAGTGTGTGCTGATAGAGAAATGATCTATTCAGACTAAACTCTTGTTTTGAACCAGGCTGTAAACATGTTTATTTCTGCTGTAAAGATTGGCTTTTTGAATGGATGTGTATGCGGCTTCTGGTGCTTCAGCATCCAGCCTCTAGTGGACACTAGAGGAACTGCAGTTGTTAGCACTTTCAATTGGCTTCATATTAGAAGACCGGAGGTTGCCTACAAATGCAGTCTGAACAGCCCTTTGCTGTTTGATATGTACACATAAGGTAGAGCTTCTTATCAAATTGTCTGATTGGTAAAGGTGTCAAAACTTCTCAGTGTTGAAATTAAAAATATGATGGCGTGTTGCTCTATCCAGAATGACGACATGCTCACCATCATTACCCCTCACATACAACGTTATCATGCATCCCAGACAGCTCATTACGTGATTTTAAGCCTCTTCTGCCAAAGGGTCATCTTGAAACTGATGTTTGACAGTTTATAATATCATCATGGATGTAAGGTCTGAACAGATGAAAGGAAAACAGCAGGTCATAGCCGGTGCCTGCCTTTCATTAAGAGTCCATTCCAAAAGCAGAAGCTAATGTTTCTGCCCGAACGAAAACCTCCTAAATTACAAGCATCAGTCAAAGTGTCATTTTCCCTGTTAATGTCAGGTAATGACGGGAGCTGTGTGCTAAGAAAAGCTCTCCCTGCCCACATGGCTCAGGCTGTGCTGAGTAATGGCATGTTAAGTGAAGAGAATCCAGCCTCGCCCCACTGCGTTCACTCTGAGCTCAACTGCAAATAAAATGCCTCACAATTAGGCGAGCTGATTGCAGTCACAGAGGCTGCCAAGCTGCAATTTCCATTGTTAATAACCAAAAGAAAACATTTATGTCTGATGCTGAAAATTGTTTTGCTTTTAGTAGCAGTGGCCCTCAGCCATTCATGGTATTTCATTATAATTAGTTGGAAAAACATCACAGTCTCAGACCAGAGGTACCTCCAACCGGAGTGAAATACTATTTAAATCAGCAACTTTTATGACCCTGTAGAAAAAACAAACAACTGTGTACAGTCTCAACATACATACCGGGTCAGACCATGTCAGGTTTAATGTGAAGAAACAAACAGGTGTAATACATCACGCTCTAATCACTACAACCTTTCTGTGTGTGAGTTAAAGTTAAAGCAGCCGCTCTACATGAAGATTTATATCCTGCACAGAACAACCACATGATATGGTTTCAAAAACTAAAGTTCTGTTGGGTCATTGCTTGGTAGTTCAGATGAACATATGTGGGACCAGTAATAAACTGAAGCATATGGAGTCTTTGGGATGCACGGGTGCACACTAAGCGGCAATCTTAAAATATGAAGCCAATGTGGAAAGGTTATAAACTGCAGTTCATCGAGCGTCCACTAGAGGCTGATTGAAGAAACACTGGAAACCACACACACACCCATTCAAAGAGACGATCTCTACAGCAGAAATAAACATGTGTTCTCTATCAGCACACTGTACGGGGGGGATCTTTTAACAACTCGTTATTTTTTAAGGTATTAAACTAACGAGTTTTGCCCAAATAAGGGCATGGCTGCCTTGATTGACAGGTGGGCACCCAGTAGCTGTTAGCGAAGAGGCTAAAGGCCCGCCTCTTTACCTCACACTAGCTTGACAGACGTAAGGTTGAGTTCAGCATTTCCAATATGACACCCGCCGACGATTGGCTTAAAAAGAACACTTCAGGAACAGATGTGTGACGTCAAGTTGACTATGAGCATTTATTATACAGGATATGGTGCACACGCGTCATTCAGTAAACTGGGATGTTCTGCAGTATGCAAACATGCTAAGCTTATGTGTTTGTACTTTTGTATTTCCAGAATCAGTTGAAGTAGATGTATTATAAAACAAATTCTGCAACAGATTTGATATCAAGTCAAGTCTTGATGAAGGTGATCCCTGAAGGCCTCAAAGATTTCAGTTTAAAATAAGGGATGGTTAGATACCCTAAATATATACACAAAAGCACTTATTGTATCTAAAAACAGCAAAATGTGGCACTCATGGTCCCCTGAGTCTCTTTGGGACAGACAAGCTCACTAATCCTTACTTCTCACAGCCTGAGAGCTCTGACGTGTGTGTCTCACTGCTTCTTCAAGAACAGTGGCTTTGGATTCACAGACGTCTGCTGTTGACCCCGAGTCACAGTGAAATTACAATAAAATGCCGTTTATCTTCTGGTTATAACACACAGTGCTTGTTCTTATCACTTAAGATAAGCATGCTTCTTGAGTTATTGCCACTCAATGTGGAGAGTGTGAGTGGACTAATCCCTGTGTAGTCTGGATCCAGTGTTCAGAGCTGTACCCCACTTTACAGAGGCAGCTGTGTTTCCTCTGTCCAACAGCCAGGGAGGAGATCATCAATACAGCCGCGGTATCTGCTGTCATGATAAAAGGCGACTGAAGGAGTCGAAGTGGAGCCCAGCTACATCTTTAGAGAGTGAGTTTCCTTCTCTGTGTCTCCGCTGCAGTCGGGGAGGCTGGCTTTTATCACGCCGACACACTGAGAACTTTTAAGCTAGCTGTAAGAATAATAAATATGCCCAGATCACCAGCTGCAGGCTCCAACCGGGCTCCAATATAGGTTTCAAAACAAATAGTCGAACGTCAAAGGCATTATCTGTAATTGCTTCATCAGGTGGTGGCATTGCAGCGGCCGACGCTCCGTCCAAGTCCGGCTGGATGTTCTGTAACAGAAGAGCGGTCGCTGCGGCGCTGCCAAACTCCTCGGGAGCCCGAGGTCAGAGCAGTAGTTCAACACAGAGATTTCAGCTTAGAAAAATCCATCACAATGCCAGCTGTCATGTCGAGCACTTCAGGGGAACTCGTGTAACGTAATACAGTTTACTTTGAAATCTCACGCACTGCACAAACCACTTCCACGGTTACAAATGCAAGAAACATTTAAACTGTTCCTTTTATGAAGATGAAAGCAAAGAGTTTCTTTTTTTTTCCAGATGCAGATTAGAAGGTTGGACCTGCTTTAAGAAATGCTCAATCAAAACAGGATTTCATGTTGGAGCTGCAGAGTGTAGAAAGTGATGTTTTCACTCTGCTCACATCTCATTTCTTCCTCTCTCCCAGACGTGTTTATTCTTCTGTATTGCACAGATTTGAGCGTCACCATAAGAGACACCGGTGCTTCGAGGTTAAACACGCAGCTGGTTGACTAATTACACAAACCTAACCCGCCCCCCCCCCTCACCTGTACACAGGGTGGGGATATCCTTCAGGTGAACCATTAGCTCCAACAGCCATCAACCCATCAGCAGCTTGACAAATTGTTTCAGATATGAGGAAATAATAGCCACCGGAGTAATGATGATGAAGACGGATGAGTTGTGAGCTAAAGAAAACACCGTTCTAAAGCTGAGTAGAGTCCCAGAGGGGACAAATATCATTTCACAGGCAGTATGGACATTATTAATGCCTCTGAATGTTTGCTGAATACATTAAAAAATATGAGTTTTGTAAAGTTAACAAAAGATTTCATCCACTTTCTGTCGCTGGTTTGAATTTGATTGGTATGAAAGGTGTTGTTTGCTTGATTTATTGATGGATTGAAGCTTGGTTTAATTTCTTTATTCACAAGATACTCAGATAGTTTAGGAGCATGTCATCAGCATGTCATGACACACTGGGATCCTAGCTCACCCCCTTCCCTGCAGCCCCCTCATCACTTACTTTAACTCTACCTGTCCCATTAAAGTTACTAACCATAGACCTTTCTGGAGTCCCTGAGCTCCCTTGTCTCGTAGGTTCCTCTGAGCTGCCATAGACGTCCTGCTGTGGACGTTCCAGACTCCAGCTGATACGGACGTACTGGACTCCAGCGGCAACAGCTCCTTCTACTCGTCTCATCACTATCACTGCTCCCTCTCTCTCTTATTCTCCTCTATCCCTCTTTCCAGACCCAACTCGGTCGAGGCAGATGTGTGTCTAACATGAGTCTGGTTCTGCTGGAGGTTTCTGCCTGTTAAAGGAAGTTTTCCTTGCCACTTTAACTGGCTAAATACTGCAAGGTGTAATGCTCATGGTGGATTAAGGTGGGCCTTGGTGTTGGGTCGCTGTTCATAATTTGACATAGAGTACGGTCTAGACCTCCTCTGTTTGTAAAGAGTCTTGAGATAACGTTTGTTGTGATTTGGGGCTATACAAATAAAGATTGATTGATCAGGACATGATAGCCTGGCTTTTTTTTGTGTGCATCTATCGTGCACTCTTGATCATTTAAAGAGACCTTCTGTGTTTTAAGATGCCATGGTTTAGTCAGCAAACGAACCTGTAAGGGTCATCTCTGCATAAACGCTCTCAGCCGAGGATCTGTACCTGCTTCATCATTGAGTTTTGTTTGTGCAAGTTCGGTTTCTGTGGTGGGTATAATAACTCTGACTCTGTTAAACCCACAAACTTCAAGTCCAAACTCCACCTATAGAAAAGCCCAGCATGTTTGAGAGGGTGTGTGACTTTGTTCCAGTGTCTTAAAGGTGAACACGTTGTCCCTGAATGTTGTTGGACATACTGTAGTTTGTTCTTTCCCTTCTCTCAGTAAACTCTTTCTTTGTCATGTGAAATAAATAGTGATGAAAATAGAAAATGAAACAGAGGGAAATGGGAGGAAATTAAAAACAGATAAATGGTTACATGAGCTCCAGAAGAATCATAAAAAGGAACCAGAGAAAAGAAAATTGTAAACAGAGAGAGTAATACCCTCCACTTAGACTTCTCTGTGTCCAATACTTAGAGTTTTATGATTTTAATATTTTGCATTTCAACATCATGTGTGACATTTCATCGGGACTTAGTGCCAAGGAGCTCTTTCTCCTGGGACTACAAGAAACTGCTGTTCATCTCAGTACATCTTGGGTAGCGGGTAGCAGCTCGGTCTGCAGGGACTGGGCTCAGAGGGTCACAGGTTCAAGTCCCAATACCTAGCAAAGCATGGAAATTGGGTCTGGTAGCTGGAGATGTGCCAGTTCACTTCCTGGGCATGGAGTAAGTCTTCTTCAGAGCTTATAACCTCCTGGTTAATGGTTATATTTTCTGTCTTGGCCAATCACAGTAAAGAATGCAAACCTACGTGGAGGTGTGTTTGGGATAATCAATCCGTGCACTCTTTTTGAAGCTTAAAAATCCTTCAAAATTCAAGTTAAAACTGATGTTTGTGGCCCTGGTTTAGTCTTAATTTCATCATCAGTATGGTGACAGTGTCTCTGTTTTAAACTGCAATGATGTCCTCCCTCCTCATCCCCTCTCTCCTCACCTCCTCCCTCCCCCGATACATTCCCCTACACAACAGGAAAAAACGGGTGATGAAGTAAAAGAGGGAACCAAAACCTCCCAGCCCCTTGCTTTGCTGCTTCTAATGTTGTGTTGTGTTTTCTGTTCTGTTTTGAGGCACTGGGGACATTCCTGGCACTGAGCACTTTGGTCTCAATTGCAAGCAGCTGCCCACTCCCATTTCCAGAGAGCAGACTCCAACTCCCCCAGGACCTGCAGCATATTTATTTCTATGAAATCATTCCAGCAGGGTAGCTTTTAAAAGATGTAATTTCACATTTTCTTTGTTGTTCAGGGGCATCTCGCTCATACATAAACATCCAGTGGGAGGGGGAATCAAAGCTGCCCTCGATGTTTCTCAATCTAAACTCTGATTCAGAGTGAATTCACAGGTTAGAATGAACTTGAGGTACAACTATTCATCTCTTACTTGTCTTTGATTTGAATCTACTTTTTTCTCAAATGGTTCCAACAGGAGCTTCAGAGGTAAACTAATGACATCAGTGTTTAGGCCGAACATCAGCGCAGGGTGCAGTGATTGTATATCTGTAGGGTTCAAAGGCCAAATTCCACCAGATCCGTGTCCAGTCCGTCTCCGATCCGTCACAGCACTGGATCTGATAGGTTTCTATTCTAGTCAATGTGTTAACTTCCACTGGATCCGCGCCGTTGCGTGCTGATCCGGCACGTCGGAGCCCTCCGGATCAGATACACAAGACTTCTATTTTTGCCGGATGCCTGAGCATGACGCATCAATGTCAACAGAGCAGATGAAGCTGGACAGGAAGTCAGGCACCAAAACAAAATGAAAACATCCGGTTCATTTTCAGAATAAAACACTCTGTGTTATCACCAGGTCGTATTTCACTTAACTACAACAACACACCGTCATGATGAGCGGAGCCAGGCCTGGAGTCAACAGGTCAGAGGTTTTCAGAGGACCAGAAAGACAACATGGATGAGGTGAGGAGGAGGAGAATCCTTGGTCACGTGACTCCAGCTGTCCGGCAGTCCTGCTCCGTTCTCCGTTCTGAAAATGCAGTGTTGAAGGATGAGAGAGCACAGAGATGGACCGGACACGGATCTGGTGGAAGTCTGATGTTATCCTGTGTAGTCATCGTAGGGAGGCCACACCTGTTGTATACTACATTCCTGTGATCCAGCCTGAATCCATCCCTCTGCTGGGATCAGGGTAATCATGATTTAACCAGGGCCTACTTAGAGGTTTTCAACAACACAAACTGGAGTCCGAACAGGATTAAAACCAAAACTGGATTACCTGATTTTATCCCATTTCAGTGTAGTGGCATTACAGTGTCTGTGCGTAATAAGGGGATAAGGATCTCGCTCTGGGTGTGAGAAACATCCATCAGATGACCACAAAGAGGACTTGTCTCCACTCTTTAAAGGAAGAACTTCAGATTCAGTTAAACGCTCTGAAAATCTCACAAATGGAGCTCCGATCTAAAATAGTTTTAATACACGTAATAAAAGTTGGGAGGTCTGTGACGGAGCGCCCCCCACTCAACGAAACATGAATCATGAACATCTACAGATGTCGGGGGGGAAAAAAAAGATCCAAGCCTCTGCAGCCTTTATTCCTTCAGATTCCATATGTGAGCGATGAATAGAATCATAATGCTGCATATTAAAAAAGAAATAATTACACAGTTGAGTGAAATAGAAGCGGGGTCACATTCCAGAGAACAGTTGATCGTGATGAAAGGAAAGTCAGCGATGCATGCAGAAGTTCTTTCAGAGGCTCCAGGAGAAAAAAATATCAGTAAGTTCTTAAATCATAGAAACCGCTCAGTGAGGTGAGATCTCCAGACGACGTGGAGGAGGATCCGTGCTTCTTTGACTGAAAGGGATAGTTTTTGAGGGTTTGTGGTTGTTTGAGGTACTTTCAATAGGCTATCATGTCAGTTACGTTTACTGTGGACACACAAGGACACCTTTAGGAGCCGGAGTTTACAGAGGAAGAAGAGACTCAAGAGGCCGAAGGTGAGAGAGAGGGGAGGAACTTCTTCTCTAACTGGAGAGCAGCAGAGGTCCCGAGTTACCTGGTGGAGCAGGTGTGTAAACTGTGAGTTCATGAACCCAGAGAGCTCCTGCTGTCAGGAGTGGGACAGGACCTTTCTGAATCAGAGGAAACCAGCGGCTCACATACGGCTGCAGTCTGCATCACCCACCATCCAGAGTTTAGCCTCACTGAACGCTGCTGTTTTACTCGCTTTCTTCACTTTTCAGAAGTTACATCAGAAAGTAGCTGAATATTAGAGCGTCTTCCCATGGTCCACTCCTTATGTTCCCCTTATCAACATACATTGTGTTAGCTGCTGAAGGAGAAGACTGAGCTGAGATAACAAATGCTACACACATCAATGAGTCTGTTCCATAATGATCAGCATTAGGTGCTTAAAATGATCTCTAACTGAGAAGCACAAGTATTAGAATTCACAATACAGCTGATCAGTGCCAAAGTATATCCACTGAGTTTTTATCTGTATATGTCATGGATGTAGAAAGGAGGGGGAGGACCCTGGTGCAGATTCAAAAATAAGAGAATTTAATAAACTAAAAAAAACAGGTATAAAACAAACTTACTCCAAAACTAAATCCAGGGAACAACAGAAACAAAGGGACACTTGAAGACAGGAATCCACATCACACGTCAGAAGCACAATGAACAGGCACAGAAAGGAGGAAACACAGAGACTAGATAGACACACGGGGTAACGAGTAAGGACACACAGGTGAAGACAATCAAATAGGTAGTAACACAAGACTATTCTACTAAATAAAACACTGAAAACCAACTCAAGACCACAGGAAAACACAGGAAGCAACAAGACAAAACACTAAACACACAAGAACACAAAAAAGGCAACAGATAATACACAGAACATGAATTAAAGAAACACACGAAGTGAAACCAGAAATAAAAGCCTGGACACCACAAAGAAAACACAAAACAAAAGCAACCCATGACGGTATAAGGTTGCTGTCTGAACGCTCTACCTTCTCTTCATACCCTCCTGCATGTTGCAAATATCGTTGCATGCTCTGATTGAGGTTGGTGGCTGCTGCACCCTCCGTTTTTGAATCGTCTTTATTGAGCCCTGTCCACACCTAGATCTCCTGTTGTGATTAAAGAACATCGAGTGAAACACTCAGAACCTGAGCTGTGTTATTTGGGAGTCTTTGTAAAACGTGCTGCTGATGAGTGTTGTCAAAAGCTCAGACACAGACAGGCGTAAAGAAGCTGTGCAGGACATGTGAAGTGAAAGAGGAGCGATGCAGGCATCAGGGGCGGATTCATTGGTGGGCTAGCTTTGAACCTTCAAGGATTTTTGCACCAGCCTCTAGTGGCCTTTTGAGGAACTGCAGGTTATTAGCGTTTATTGACTTTGTCACTTGGAATCCCTGCAGTGGAAATGAGTTCAAGACCGGTGAACTGCTTAAAATCCACATTAGAAATATGGAAACATTTGAGACATCAGTCTGGTCCATGTGATTATTGTCACATCAACAGTGAGCTACAGGCAGAAATTTGTAAGGTATTGATTCCAGCTGGACAGGAAGGATGGTCTCCTCTCTCTCAGCACTGTGCAGATTTACACGCTGGCACATGTCAGCACAGGTCGATCTCCAGCTCTGTATCATTCTGGGTAAATGTGGAGGGAAGCAGGGGTGGGAAACAGGAGTTCTCATCCTCAATTGAGCATCAATCTTGTGTATAAATGGAGCGAGTGAAAGGGATACTTAAAGAGAGAGATCCCCCCTTTGGACCGTCCTCAACAATAACAAATAAAGCAGAGTGCTGCTGGCAGCGCCGAGGTGGAGGAGAAGGGAAAGTTGGGGATGTCTCGCTCGCTGCAGATGCTTCTGCTTCATTCTGTTCGACACAGACCTGCACAGTTTGGGTCACAGCACGGTCAGTCACATCGGTTATTCTCTGACACCGTGTGTATCTGAGAACAAGATTTGTGGTCTCATTCGCTGCAGAAACAAGACCGTGCAGCAGCAGCAGTCTGACAGCCCTCAAACTGTGGGAAAGGCTGCCCTCAGCTGTTGAAAAAGAAGTGCCTGAACACCATCACACAGGAAGGTTCAGAGAGAAGCTCTCAAGGCAACAGCACCGGTTATTAAGAGACAACGTGGCACAAACAGGCCCTGATACACTTCTTATGTACTTCATTATGAGCTTGACTTTATTCAGCATCACATTTTGAATTCAGTTGATTTCTCACTTCTCACTTGTGTGACCTTAATGCACAAGAACACAGGGTCTGGATCATCCACTGAAAACAGTCCACAGTAGACATCTCCCTCTACTCTTTAGCCCCGTTTCCACCAAGCGGTTCAGTTCGGTTCGTCTCGGTACGGCATGCATTTTGTGGCGTTTCCATTGACCAAAACCGGGACAGGTTTGTTTGGAAAATGGCGTCAAGAAACAGCATTCCATGCTCGACCGCGGAGGTGCAGACTTTCCTCGCGTTTTTCTTCTTTGTTGCATTTGTTAGCGGGGTACACTGTGTCGTGCTGCCATGACGGCAGCCGGCTTACACGCCGCCCACTAAGTAGGGCACGGTTGGCTGTGAAAATGCAAACAGGATCAGGCATTACCGATCTGACCCGTACCAAACTGTGCTGATCCATACCAGACCGCTTGGTGGAAACGAGCCATTTGTGTCTCCAGTGTAAGAAGAAGTTGTTATTGGTGCAGACACCAGTATTGTGCAAATTCACACAAACATTCCCTGAACTCTGTGAACAACTGTATTCTACTATGGAATTAGAGCGAGTTTAAAGCCAAGAAAATCAGAGGTCACAAGGAAAAAATCATCAGCTTTGAAAACTTAGAAACTTAGGGATTTTTTTATGATTGTTGCGGCCCAAAAAGCCTGAATTTGCGTCAGCTTTTTGAAAAAAATGCGGTGAAAGTTGTGATTTTTTTTTTTCTTTTTCCCCCCAATAACATTTCAGGGGCAAGTAAATACACTAAATTACATTAGTTTTTTAGAAAACATTCTGTGACTGTGTTTTGATTCTCTTGAATCACAGAAAAATGCCATGAAAGGACTGTCTTTCACATTTACGATGGTCCCTGAATGCACCTCACAGCGACAGAGGCACAGTCAGTCAGTTCACGGCACTCTGAAACGAATCTGCATCTTTGATCACCATGAGTTGATCAAAACTTACTGAAGGTGTCTGATGTTTCACCAAACTGGATTAAATCAAGCTGTAGACGCAGAGCTTTTTACGGTAATGGTGGCAACAACGTCAAACCTCAAATAGTAAACAGACGTCCCCCGGTTGTGTCTTTGTCACTAACACACACCGGGGGTAAAAATCATCAATGAAGACGAGACAGATGCATGGAGGTGAGGAGAGCTGGTTCATAAAGCACACCTGCTGCAGGTAGAGACCAAGCTAACACTGAGCCCCTCAATCTATAAAAAACAATGTTGTCATCATCACTTGTCCTGCCTGCTGTCCCCTCTTTTCACCCGTTCTCTGTGCGTGTTTTGTTGTTGAAAAAAGTGCCGATGAAGTGAGGACTTACGTTTATGTTCCAAGGAAGTGAAATTGATGACAAATCCGATGACGTACAGGGGCTGAGGTTAAGGAAATTGGTCAAAGTTGCAGGAAAGTTGCGGTGATTGTATGAAATTGCAAGGCCGCGAAAAAATCCCGCTGATTGGTTGAATATGCGTTGATAGTTGCGATCGCGAAATCGCAACTTCCTTGAGGGACTGTTCAACACCCAAACACACAGTGAATATCTGCTTCGTAAGATTCAAGATTCAAAAGGTTTTTATTGTCAATTTCAACATATATGCAAGGACATACAGGAAAATCGAGATGCTGTTTCTCTCTTCCAACTCTTAAATAGCAAAATTTAAATATAAAATACAATAAAATTACAATTAAATACAGTAAAGTAGGTAAGATAGTTTTAACATCCCCTAAAATAAAACAGCTAAAGCTAAAGAAACGGGTGTGAACATGTGTTCAAGATGAGTGTTACTATCTAGAACTGATGCACACCTTTGGTTTTGTGTATTGTGGATGTTTTTAATCTTAGATTATGACCCAATGTGTGTCCGGATTTTAAGTCCACATAATCTTTGATTTCATTTCATCACTTCATGAATATGATGCACAGCAAAGTAAGGAGTGATTCTATTTTGATATTTCCCTCCATTATATGAGAAGAAGCTCAGGCTCCATTGCCAACCTATATCACTCTTTATAACAACGATTCAAAGAGCTTAACTCCTCTTTCAGGGTTTCAAATGTGTGTGTGTGTGTGTGTGTGTGTGGCTGTACAGTATCAGTGCATGTGTGTGTCTGTAACCGAGCACAGTCGTCTCAGAAGAAGTTGTTGGTTATTGAAATCTCTCCATGCGGCCCTCAGGAACAAACACAGTGAAAACACAGCTGTGGATGTCCAGTCCCCCGACAGGCCGGACCTCTACCGCGGAGGCCAGAGCATCCGTCTGCCTGAGGGGTCTGAGCCCCACGCCGTATCCCAACCTCATGCCGCGTGCTTTATTTACTCTCTTGTCACATGTTCCACGTCGGTCGCAGCGGCTCTGGCAGAAGCAGTTAGCTTCCCCGCGAGTCCCCTCTCTTGTTTCTGCAGATGTTACGGAGGTTTATTTGTATTTAGAGGGCCTTTGTTTTCTTCAGTTGCATCAGTAAGCTGTTCCTCCACCGCCGGGGTCGCATGCCTTTGTGTCAGACTGTTTCTTGCAGTTGGACAGCTGAGTCCTCTGGGGCCGGAGTAACCGAGTGCTCCAGCCGAGCTCTCGGAGGGGTCTGACTGCCTGTGAAGCTCTGATTCAAGACCTGATGGTGAACTTGGAGTTATACACCTGGGACATGTTTTTTTTTTTTATAAGTCCACACTTGGAGACAAAACAGGAACACATTTCATACAGCAGTGAGTCCTGATTCAGTTTCTACGTGGATTGATTTGACATGAAGTGTGATCAGTTTGTCTCTGGTGTTGCTTATGTTAGTGAAAGTTAATAACCATTGTAAAGGGGTTTTGACCAATCAGAATCAAGCATCTTACACAGACAGAAGATCAGTGAGAAAGAGTGTGCAGCCACCACGCTGTCCACTTCAGACACAGACACTCGTTCTGTCGTGCAGATTCTACATGAATCATTTGAAGCTTGTCACGGCAGGTGTCTGACCAATAGGTGGCGCTATTACAGTAGGTGATATTGGCATAGGTTCAGAGACACACTAGCATCAAACATGTTAAGTTTTGGTCTTATCAGTGAATGTGCAGCTGAGTTAAAATCCACTCACGCAGCCAAGTCTTTTGACTTTTGTACTGACGCTGAATAACCTCTTCATCGATATCTCGTAGGTCTTCACCAAACCTCAGTAGGAGTTAATCCCAGTATGACCCCTCAACATGGGCCAAATATTCCAAAATTTTCTCTTTAAACCATAACATATACAATCAGTGTTCTCATATCAAATGTTCATGTTCTGAACTTCTGACGCATGTGCAAAGTTTTCTGTATTTGAGCGTTTTCAGGCTCTGAAAGATGGAGAAATGTGGCAGAAAGGCTGTTTGAAGGAATAATAGGGCTCTCACATCACTTGTGCCAAGCTCAATGAATTCATTACATTTGATGTAGCGAGGGCTGATCTATGAAACCACAGGGTACTCTCCCATTAGTCTGTCTCTCATCTTCATTTAATCCAGTTTGTCACATTCAGTTCATCATCAAAGACGGAGCAGACGCTGAAAGTTGACCTACTAGACTAAGGGAGTCTGACACAGAAAAACACACACACTTCAGTCTGCAGACTCCTCCCCCCTCGTCCCTCCGTGGGGCGTCGTGTCACTTTCTCCACGGAGCGTAAAGTTGTAGAACTTCATAAGTTTTTCCACCTGCTCCTCTGCCTCTGGTGTGAGGCCCGCCGGAGCAAACTGACGGGAGTTAGAGCTTCATGTTGATTCAGCTTCCTCTCATCCAAAGCATTCCCCAAGGAGCGGATCCTGTGTGTGGGGCAGGGGGGTGGATGTGGCCTACGGCGATCCAGATGATGTGTTTAAGCTCATAAAGAACTGATTAAAGCGAAGCTGCTTATCTAACGGAGAGGTGAGCAGGTACGACCCTGTCACCTGGAGTCAGAGAGGAAGCTTGTCATCCTCCGACAGAACGAGACACCGGAGTGTAGCAGAGCAATCCCTCTCTGTTCCCATGGGAGCTTCTCAGAGGAGAGGGCTAAGAAAACACACACACACACTTACTTTGATGTCCACTGTTCACTCACCTATGTATAGCAGCAAGGAAACGTGGGAAAATATTGATGCATCCAAAAAAAGACCAACCACAGAAGTCTCGCTGGGTGGAAGGAACGTGACGTGAAAACCATCAATGAAACTGACATGTGCCAACGTATGCTTACACTCTGCACAACTTAAAGAGACTCTTGCATCCGATACAAAAGAAGGGAATGAATCTCCTGGAGGATCCAAACATCTGGTCTCAGGACATCCGACAGACCAACACAGAAAAGTCTGAGAGAAGCAAGCGGACAAGGAGGTGAACAGTAGAGAGACGGAGGAGGGAGAAGCAGCTGCTTCGGTGTGACACAAACAAACACATTTTTTAACATACTTGTCTGCAGAGTAAACAAACTCCAGGACAAGGTTTTATGGATTAATCAACATGGGGTTCATGAGGCCCGCCATGACCCCGGGTCTGAAGAAAGTGCCCTCCTGTTTTCCCGCAATCTGGCATTTTTAAGGAAATGTTTTTGCCAACAAGGAGAAACAAAATGTACCAGAACTCTGACGTGTGTGAGCTGCTCGTCTCTGGTGTTGTTCTTGTTATGCAGAATTAATCACCGTTGTCAAGGAGGTTTGGACCAATCAGAATGAAGCGTTAAACACAGCTGGGTGATTAGCAAGAAAGCTGGGTAATAAAACGTGATAAGGGATAAGGTTTGTGAGTCAAGTTTAACTCTCCAGAAGTCTTTTTTATTAAGTTAATTCTATTGTTTGACTTTCAAACCTTTTGAAAAATATCTTCCTGGAATGTGAGCTTCATGCAGGGTCGGTTCATCGTACCTAAAGTCTCTAAAAGTAGTATGGGGGGTAGAGCCTTCAGTTATCAGGCCCCTCTCCTTTGGAATCATCAACCAGTCAAGGTCCGGGAGGCAGACACCCTCTCTACTTTTAAGAGTAGACTTCAAACTTTCCTTTTTGATAAAGCTTATAGTTAGAGCTGGATCAGGCTTGGACCAGCTCTTAGTTATGCTGATATAGGCTTAGACTGACACACTGGCATCCTGTCTTTCCCTCTCTCTCCTCTCTCTGCCTGTCTCTCACTTTAACTCTTCCTGTCCCATTAAAGTTACTAACCATAGACCTTTCTGGAGTCCCTGAGCTCCCTTGTCTCGTAGGTTCCTCTGGATCTCTGCTGCTGTGGACGTGCCAGACTCCAGCTGCTACAACTAATACTATCCGTCTGTCCACTATCATCTCTCTCTCTCTTCATCTCCCTCTATCCCTCTCTCCAACACGGTAGGTCTCAGCAGATGTGTGTCTAACATGAGTCTGGTCCTGCTGGAGGTTTCTGCCTGTAAAAGGAAATTTGTCCTTGCCACTGTAACTTGCTAAATGCTGCAAAGTGCTCTGCTCATGGTGGATTAAGATGAGATCAGACTTGAGTCCTGTCTGTAAGATGGGACTGGATCTTATCCTGTCTTGATGATTCTTTGTTAATAATAGAACATGGAGTACGGTGTAGACTGGCTCTGTTTGGAAAGAGTCTGGGGAGAACGTTTGGCAAAGCTTGCTTTCCGTACCAGACGAGGAAGCTTGGACTCTGACTTTGCAGAGATGTTGCTGTACCATGCTGACATGTGATACCTGAGGATGCTCTCCAACACAGCCTGAGAAACCCAGACATGACCTTGTGATCCGACCCATACAACCTGAGTCTGCGTAAAACACAGATGCACGCAGTGGTGCGAAGAGCCGATGACTCGTACCTTTAGATATTTTATTTTGTTAGACTTTATCCGTTCTTTGTGGGATGTTTCCCCCCTGCCAGTGGTCGAGATGATAATTAGATTTCTATGATTCACATATTTGAGGAAAGAAACCTTGTGAGTAATACGGCGAGGGAGAGAGACAGTCTCAGGGTTGTTAATGCAATGTCAAAATCAACATCAGGGACGCGTCCTGCTCCTTATCTCTGCCAATAGTGAAGTAATGATGGTCACAAGGTTGTGCAACTGAATGTTAGTAGTAGACCCTGCACGCTATGACACACTGAACATACTGTACAAACACGGGAGGACAGACATGAAGTGTTATTTTTATAAACAGCTGTTGTATACGGATAAACTAACGGAAACATTTAAGTACCATTTAATTATCATCAATGTAAATCCACCACTCACAGTAAGAACTCTCAGACCATGTTAGTGCATGAGCTAATGCTTATTGTGTCTGTGTTAAAGATGAAACCAATGCAAGAGTGCAATGAACTGCAGTTCCTCAACTGTCCACTTGAGGCAGCCCAGGAAACCTCATTACGGCTACATCACAATGCTCAGTTGTGCAGCAGAGATCTCTGCTTTAAAGAAATTGTCAGGATGCTGCAGTCTTGCTTTCCTAACACCAGAAGTCTAGTCCGTCTTTGATCCACTGTGGCCTGGCTGGACCGCCGGACAGCTGGAGTCATGTGACCAAGGTTTTCCCGCAGTAATGACTCAATCAAGGATTCTCCTCCTCCTCTCCTCATCCATGTTGTCTTTCTGGTCCTCTGAAAACCTCTGACCTGTTGACTCCAGGCCTGGCTCCGCTCATCATGACGGTTTGTTGTTGTAGTTAAGTGAAATACGATCTGGTGATAACACAGAGTGTTTGATTCTGAAAATTAACCGGATGTTTTCATATTGTTTTGGTGCCTGAATTTGGTTGTTTATGATCCAGCACCCACAGGCAGTCGTGTGTGTCTGATTTAGATTTTCTGCTTTTTGATAACTTAACATTCAGAAACGTCTTGTTGCATTCCTGGTGGATGCACTTCTTCATGAGTGCCTTCTTCATCCGTGTCAGACTCAGGTTCTAACATATGCATCTGGACCGCTGTTTCCTCCTGCAGCCATGTTTCACCCGGAGCATGCTCATGAGTTGCAAAGGTAGCGTGAAGCTATACTCGTGTCTGCATACCCGCATAAAAGAAAGATAAGATTAGACGGAGCTCATTTGCATTTAAAGAGACACACAGCAAAACTAACCGCTCAGAGAGAGGCTGTTTAGAGCTTTGTTTAGACCACAGGGGTGGAGGTCAAAGGTCAAAAAGGGTTGAATATATCTCAAACTTAATGGAGTTTATGGTTCTTCAGCAGTGCTTCCTACAGGTTAATCTCTCTGGTGGTCACAGGGTCATTTTATTCCCACCAAAAACCCAGAGTGTGTTCGCATTAATAATGTACTTATTATTATGTGTGAGTCTCAACAGTCGGATTCTCACGACAGAGAAGAGTCTTGAGCAATAACAGAGAGGCAGCCGAGCACAATGCTCGAACGGGAGTGTGGAGTTTGATTTAGTCTGTTTGGAGCAGAGTGGGACATCCTCTGTTTGGAAGACATTGCCAGATGCTTTCAATTAAAACGCTTTGGGAAGCAGCTGCGCTCTTTAACAGACTTCAATCTGCCAAGAAAACACAATTACTCATTACGCTTGAAGTCTTTTCTCTTGTAAAACAAAACATATTTTCTGTAAATGTGTACGATACATCATAAACCTCACCTGCTTGTCCAAGTTAAATTAAATGCAGTCTTGTTTGCATCTCAAACTCAGGACTGCCCCCAACTGGCAAGTTAATGCTGACTTTCACAACATACATTTATTGACACAAACAAAGAACCTCTGCATCTCTGCAGAGTAATGGACTAACGGAGTCCGGGTCATCATCCATCATCGTGTCATCTTTGTGCCTTTGTGGAGCCAGGCTAACATCGCTGTTTATCCAACAATCTGGAGACTTGTGAGTTCATATTATTTTGAAAAACAGTGAAGTGAGCATCATGCAATGCCCGCTAAAATATGCCACCATCACATGGTGCACCATTGGTAATATATTTTAGGTACTACTGTGAAAGTGTAATAAGGAGAGGACAGGAAAGCGTGCTGGCAGCTTTTAAGAAGTCCTGGTACGCCCCAAAAAACAACACAATTCAGACAAGTTCTTCAAAATAAAAGCCCATTCTTATTATGTTGTTGTGCCTTTATTTTGAAACAGCCACAACAGGAAACTGGATGTTTTTATTAGTAAAAAGTTATCATGACTCCTCAAACAGTTAAACTAAAGAAAATGACTAAAAATATCCAGCTACAGCAATCTCACAGTGATGAAAAGTTAAAGTTATGGATTTATAATTTAACTCGGATTTTCGTTGATGCTTGGCGACACATTGCATTTTATGTTCTACATGATTTTTTTATATTTCAAGTCAAGTTCCCAGAAGACTAGAGGGCTTCAAGCGTGAGGATAAGCTGGAGGGTTCAGCAAATAAGCAACCAGCTTCTTTTAAATGTTAAATGGATTTATGTCCCACATGCAGACGATGAGTCAGTCCAACGGTTTGACCATAACATTCAGGCAGCAGAGTCTTTAAGCTACTTCCACTTGAAATATAACCCGACCCAGCATGTCGTACCTCTCAGATATTAGCCCCTCTCTCATCTCAGTGAGTGATCTGATGTTGACACAAAGCTGCTGAGCTGCTTTGTTTGGACAGTCACCTCCTGATCACATGGACAGTCGCTGCGCTCGTCTTCATGGACTTCACCTCAGACAACGAGCCCCCTCTCTGTCTCCTCTCTTCCAAATGGTTTCAATAATCCACGCTGGATACAAAAAGGGGCCTTTTAACAATCCTGAATATCTAATAACATCCATGTCATGGAGCAGCAGCAGCCACTCAGCTAACTGTCCTCCTCTCTCAGCGCTTACACGACAGAATTAGATTCAGCTGCATTTTTTCTCTGGATTCTTGGAAAACTCTGCAGCAGTGTTGCAAGAAGAACTCTTGAGATTAGATGATTGTGTTCCATTGAAGATGATGATGTCAGGATGTTTTATCACATCCTCCCAGCTCCCCGCAGAGTGCCAATTTGGCATGCTCTGTCAGCATGTGAGCGGAGAGAAAATCAGTCCGAAATGCTGGGCTGTCAGCCCTCGTCCATGGGCTCCAACTCAGAAGATGTTTAACCAAATAAGAAACAGCCTGACGTGTATGTCCGACATCCATTTGGCAGAAAAAGGAGCATTTTGGAACGAGGGAGAGATTGGAAATGGACTAAATGGAGGATCTTGTTCACTGGAGAGGGGCTTTTTCTGCCCCGAGTGTAAGACAATAAAGTCACAAACACTGTCTTTTCTCATCATGCACCCCATTCTTGTCACATACAATATAGAACTCTGAACTTGTCCAATATAAAACTGTTCTTGCCATTTATTGCAAATGTAAAGTCTTCTGTTATACAGAGGCAAACCCCAGAAGTCATTATTCGTCTGCTCGGTCAGTCGAACTCCTTTTTGTGTCAACACACACTCAAATCTGAGCGAGAGCTTAATTAAATACATACTCTCCTGTTTGTATCCTACATGAGTGGATAAATGTACGTGCATTAAAATATATAACAAACATGCTCCACAGAGCGGTGAGGGCCGTGTGCCAGAGACGGACTCATTGCGGCCTGCCAGCAGTGTTTGTGTTTTAATCAACGACGCAGCGATGGCAGAGACAGTCACGTCAGATCCAGTTTTCAAAGTAACTGATTGCTGCTCAGATCTTCTTCCAGCATGTTGCACTGACAAACCAGCAAACCATGTGTGCATCAAAATAAGCAGTAACACACTGGTTCATGCAAAAGTGCATCAGTGACAGGGAAGTGACCATGATCTCTGCACACTGGATCATGTGATTGTGGCATTTGAAAAAAGTATGTATTCAGTCCTGTTTCAGCGTACTGATAAAAACCAGCAAAGAACAGATTGTTGATGTTTCTGAGGATTATCTATCAGATGTTCCCACGGTGTGAGGTGTGTTCAGAGTGCTTGGAAGACGATGTGGGCTGCAATGAAAGCTGGGGTTGGTAGTCAGATTTAGATACACTTTTTGTTATACAGGTTAAAATGATCTTTTTGTCCCGATGGCAATGAATACATAATGTGTTCTTAAAAAAGAGCAAAGAAAAGCTGCTATCTACAGCCGGAGTAAACCTGGGAAAACACCAACCAATCACCGTTTTTGGGTCCCCAAATTTTACACCAATCAAATCCCGTCCTGACGTTCTGCCCGCCTCCTGTGCGTACATTTCCCCGGCGTGCACTCCCCGTCTCCTGCCTCTGCTTCCCCTGACTCTACTGACTGCCCCTCTCGCTCGACCTCGGGCCTGTCCCCTCTGACCCGATGAGTTGCTTTGCTCAGGACTGTAGTCCGGATCAGAGTCTGAAAAGCTCTCACCACGGGGGCTCGGACAAGCAGAAGAATGAATGACATTTAGTAAGTCCTACAGAAATGTATATGTATTGTAGCGTCCGTCCGGACGGTGTAGGGATGACGAGCTGATTCGCGAACACGTTGAGCTTTAATAACCGCTCACTGTTGGCCGTGATCACGCCAACCAACAAAGCAACAATCAATGTTTGAATGAATGAAGAACTTCTCCTCTTGTCTCTCCTCTCTCCCGCTTGCACACTACACCTCTCCTGATGCCTTCACTGACTGTCAACACTGTAGGAATTAAGAACATCTACACTGAACAGGTTTAAAGCTGGGGTTGGCAGTCTCGGAAAACTAGCATGAATTTGAATGTAGCATTTCCTCAGGACTCTAACCCCTCGTCTAACCCCTCCCCCCCTCCCTCTGAGCTCCTCCAAAACGACCCCCCCCCCCCCGCTCACATGCGCGAGCGCCGCTGACTTGCGACCATATGATGGTGACTGATTCCAAACCGGTCCTCACCAAATCATTATCATAGTGAAAGTTAAAAACACAAACAAACATGGCTGCTGTTAGTACTCACAGCTGTCATGCTAGCATTATCCAGTTGTACCAGTGACACGATATCAGGAGAAAAGTTATAACACATATAATACTTAACAGCTCTACTGCTTGTTAAACGTGTTCAGTGTAGAGGTTCTTAATTCCTACAGTGTTGACAGTCAGTGAAGGCATCAGGAGAGGTGTAGAGTGTGCGAGTGGGAGAGAGGAGAGACAAGAGGAGAAGTTCTTCATTCATTCAAACATTGATTGTTGCTTTGTTGGTTGTCGACATCCACTCTGTGGATTGTTAAAGCAATAACGAAGCACAACAAATGCAGCCATGGAGTCAAAAACAAAAAGACCATTTTGCACAGCTTTCTGTTCCTTGACCGCCATGTTTGTTTACTTTCGGGCTATTTGGCTGTAAGAGATTTTGCTCTGCTCACCTTGCCACCTTCCAAGCCTGCCAGCCTGCAAGCCTGCGTTTGTGAGTGCAGTACCCTTCCTCCTCTGTAGGCAGCTCTGGTGATCTTGTGGACTGTGTTGCAGTCCTTCCCCCTGCAGGATTACTTAATACCTCTTAAAATAGTTTGTTATCTCAGTAATATATTTGGCTTCAGTACGTTCTCATGGTTCTCTGTTGTTCAGTTCCAGGTCAGCCTGTCCACTAACTCTCCGCTCATCCTCCTTCACATCCACAGAGCATTCAGCTAAGCAGGAGGACTGCCAAGGCCAACAACCTGACAGGATCAAGCTGACAAATTAAAACAAAACACACCTTTAGATTAACCGAATGAGCCAAGAGGGAAATCGTTTCACCGTCATTTCTCATGCAACGTTTTTCATGAGCAAAGCGAGCAGCACTGTTTGGATTTGAGAGCTCTGTGTGTGAAGTTATGGAAGTTTTCCTGTAACTCTGACTGTATTTTGTGAGGTCTCCACACTCCATATCACCGGGCCATTTTGTCACCCTCTACTTGTTGTTACATCAGATACGTGAGTGCAAACGCCTGGCAGGGTAACATGAGAAACAACACAGAGGAAATGGTGCGTTCCAGCTTTATTGGACTGAAGGAGATCTGCATCTAAGAATCAGATCATCCGAAATGACTTAAGTGGCTCTTAATAATGGCATTTTTCTATATGAACGCTTGTTTGCAGAGCAGATATTATAGACCTCCTGGTGGCAGAGTCAGTAAGAAATCCAGATCGTGTTCTCAGCTCGGTTCACATTGAGACTGAAGCTTTAGGAGCCATGAGAGGTCCTCATGTTTACGACCTTCAAGGGACTCATTTTGACTCTGGAAAGCGGTAGCTTGACAAAAAAAAAAAAAAAAACACTTTTGCAGACGGTCTGGGACTCCTTAATGTGTCTGACCGTCAGATCACCCAACAACATAACGTGATGTTGCAAGAAGTCAGCATTTATTTATAAGAATTAAAAACTATGTATTCACTTTAATGACGTCTCTTTTGGTATCTCCGCCAAGGGACAAGACCCTGCTGACTATGACAGGGTCAGCATGTGCCACGTGGCTCTGCTGCAGTCAGTTCAATCAGGAGAGACACAATTTGAATACTAAGGTTATTTATTACAACTGAATGAATGATGGAACTTGACAGAGATATTTGGCATAAGGACTTTATGGGGATAATGTTATGAGCGTAGGATGCATGAATTTGGCAGCAGAAGAAATCCCCCTAGAGTCCAGACACTGGTGGTGGTGGTTGATTATCCAAGGAATTAAAGACTTGCAGAGACCAGGTGGAGACGGGGAGGTGGAGGGGTGCGCACCATCGATGCAAGAAGGAACTAGCAGGAGAGAGAGGCTGTTTCTGAAACGGCCTGCTACATACTACTTACTAATGTAGTAGGCAGTAGGTATTGCCTACTACATACTGCATTTGAATTTAGTATGTAGTATGACTGTTCTGTCCGATCTGTCATGCAGCATGCTGAGCCAGACTTCGCTGGATTTCCGGTTTCGGAAAGCGGAAGTAAACAACGGCGAAGCCGATAAATAAAAAGCTTATTTAGCATCCATTTATGATTTAAAAAGTTAGGAAGTGGTTTATATGTAATTTGATAACTTTCACAGCACCCAAAAACAGATTTCCTCCCGTCAAAAAATGAGGAAAAAGAAAAAGCAGAACGAGTGCTGTGCATTATGGGAAACAGTACGCGAGGAAGACTGGTCCGATGCACACTGAGATATTTTCCCGAATCAGTAGACATCCGGGGAGTTTTGGCTTACTGCAGATTTTGCTCTTGTTCACATACTACTTACTACATACTGAATTTTGGACATATCAGTACGTACTGCTAGTATAGTAGGCGATTTCGGAAACAGCCATAGACACATTTAAGAAGACAGCAGATAGTTGATAGGCTGATGATAAGGGCATGCCACTGAGCTATTGGATGACGCTGCTGCTGATTAGCCAATGACAGCTCCGGAGCATGCAGCTGGAAGCAGGTGAGCTATTGAATGAGGGAGAGAGAGTTAAACTGCTGGGATTCCTTTCTGAACTTTTGCTAGAGCTACATTTAATAATTGGCTGGGTACAAAATCATCCAGCATCTATTCTGTGGCAAAATGTCTCTTTATTCTGAAGGACATCAGTAGGGTGCAGTCTCATTATACCTGCAGTGGCCATCAGTCGCCATTGAAAGACAAATGTCATACATTTGGGTCACTGCTGGGCTGTAGGGTGGTGCATGGGTTAGCATGGTTGAGAGAAGGTTCTTGTTTTGAGTCTCTGTCCCTGCAGGAGCCTTTCTTTGTGGAGGTTGCATCCTCTCTCTCTGTGCATGCATGGGTTCCTCCCACAGTCCAAAAACAGGCTGATTAGGTGTGAGTGTGAATGACAATGCTGTGATAAACTGGAGACCTGTCCAGTGTGTCCCTCTCGCCCACTGACAGAGTCCTGAGACCGGACCAGTTCACATCCACTGCTACGAAATGTTAGTATTAGTCACTACAGTGTTTACCATCACTTGTAAACACAGTCAGCTTCTCCAACTCCTTCCTTGTTGGCTCTTCGTTCCCACTCTTAACTGATGTAATAATTTAGACTGAATGAAAAATACAAAGCATGTTCGAGATTATCGACGCAGAGTCTGGAGCTGTTTGGTAGTTAAAATCTGTAAACTACTCTCATTAGAAGATTATCCATAAGAGTTTGAACTAAGGACTTAAAGTTTTCTCCTCAGTTTGTCATGAGGCCTTACATGGAGCATGGACAGCAATATGCATGAGGAGCTACATACAAAGAATCACTGTGAGAAAACAGGCAATGGCTGATTTAGCCTCCAAGTTGTGAGATAAAATTTAAGCATGAAGAGAAATAAAGACAAAGGTAAAACACAAGTGGTCATTAAAGAGGTTATTTTGTGTAGTGAGTGTAAAATATGTTCTTGATTTACAGTTCTACTAGATTTAGTCCGGCTCTCACCTCCTCAAGGTAACGGATGAACCGTCAGTTCTGTCCATCGCCTGCCGGTGTGACAGAAACAGATGTCTGTGTGAAGAGAACAAGCCTGCTCCACTCGTACATCATCCTTCAAATGAAGCTCAGCTGCAAAAACCTGAGATGTTTACCTTGGAAAGCCGGGGAACAGTAAAATTACAGGTGTAGCTAAAGGTTCTGGTGACGTATCCTCAGCTGCTTTATGTGGACATGTTATTTTAACAGTCAGCTCATATAAAGCTCACTTTCTGCCAAATGAACTTGTCACATCAATAAAGCTATATTGGTTTCCCACAGCTAGCTGTCTGGTTTGTTATTATGACACAAGTGAATTGCTACTAATTCTTTTAAAGATACACTTAAGTCAGGTTTTTATTGGCCCTCAGCTCTGAATGAGCTCAATATATTTGCTGAGCTTGATGGGGTTGTTAATCAATAGCAATGACTCATTGATTTCTTGGCCAAGAACTGAAACTCCCAACCCACTGGAATGTCAACAGACTCCCAATTTCCCCACAACCTCCTGGTATGTTGGGCTCCTCGGCCGTGTAGGACGGAGCACTGAGTGAGGGAGCTGAGTTGCAACACCTTTCAGGCTGAACTCCTTGTTCTCCAGCCAGCAGGGAGATTAATCCCGGCCGGCCTCTGAGCTCCCCGGATGACCACAGCTTGATAAAAGTGAGCTTTTATTCAAAGCACATCTCTTTATAATGAGCGTACATATTTTTAGTATATATGTCTCCAATGAGAATCTGACCTTTCACCCCTTCACTGGTGCTGCTCCATGTTTTTGCATGTATTGCACTGATGTTGAAAATGATCCATGAAACGACTCTTCGGAGGGAGATAGATCACATGCACTGAACTCTGTGTCGACTGTGTTGTACTCTGAATTTAATGAGTTGCATATAAAATACTCTGGGATCCAATTTAAGAGGAAAGAGTGTCCAATGCTACTGAAGCAACAAACAACACACTACTTCAAAAACATTTTACCCCTCATCGGGGGATTACTCAGAGGTCAGTTTTCTGGAGAAACGGGATTCTGAGGAAGGCTGCTGTTGCTCAAGCTCGCTAGTTACTGGAAGGTCCGTCTCATTTTGTGCAGTTATGATGAGTGCATAAACTGCTGCTGTGGTGTGATTCTTTTGCCTCCATTGGTCTGATGCTTTTATTTTGGTACTTCCACTATAGGCAGCAGTGTGCATTTGTATTTGGCGCCATTAGTATCAAAATAAAAGCTTCATAAAGTGAGACACTGCAATAACTCAAAATCTTGCCAAGTGAAATTGTCTGTAGTGTAGTGTACCTGCTTTCACTGACTTTGTGTAACATTATTTTTCAATGGTTGTAACATTACTTTTAATTGTTGTCTGTTTTTAACTGACCATCATTCTTTTAGGGTTATATCTTTTATTTGCTTGTCATGCATTTTAATGTTTCTTTTATTCGTCGTCATTGTAAATGAGGGCTTGCACTCAATGATTTTCGAGTTTAAATAAAGATAATATAAATAATAATAATAATAATAATAATAATGATAATAATAATAATAATAACATTTGAGCAAGATAGAGGGACTTGTTTTAAGACATCTTAAATATCTTGTTAAGTCAAACAATCTTGAAATGATCTTGTTTTGAGTTGTAATTTAGAAGAAACAAGGTTTATTTTACATTTCAGACATTTTTCAAGCTGAGACAAACCCTTAACTTGATTTCAGTAAATGCATTTTATTGGAGAATCTATCAGAAAACAGCTCCATTGATAAAAGAAAGAAAGAAAGAAAGAAAGAAAGAAAGAAAGAAAGAAAGAAAGAAAGAAAGAAAAGTTGTTTTTTTTAAGGGTGGGTTTCAGTTTTCAGACACTGTTTCTTCTAAATCAGATACAAATATACATCCTCAAACTACATGCACACAATGAAACACCTCCTTTCGAGCATAGCTGGCTTATCCTAAAAAACAACATGACTGAATATTAGTATATCCAGCTCACTATGAGAAGACATTATATCTCAAAATGCTGAAATTAAACTTTGTAATCTTATTTCAAGTACAAGATGGTCTTAAACCTAGAGAAGTGCCGCTATAATACAACTCAAATTAAGGTGAATATATCTAAAATGAAGAAGTTGACATGAAATGTATTCATGCAGAAATCTTTTTGTTGAGTGAAAAAATACTAATTGTTATCATTCCTGTCTTATTCTGAGACACTAAGCTTTAACATACTGGTAAAATATTGCTTAAAATAAGTTTTCCATGCTAATTTTAAGATCACAGTTTTCTGAATATTACGTCTTATTTTAAGAAATCTTACCAAGCAAATTTTCACTTGTTCGATTGGCAGATTTTTTTGCTTATTTCAAGGTAAGAGTACCTTGAAATAGGTTTTTTTTTCTTGTTTTTGGAGGGTCATTTTTTCCAGTGCAGATATCCTAACCATGGTCTGCAGTAGAAGTCCATGTGGAGAATTGTACCTGTTATTTTCAGTGTGCACAACTTTACAAACAGCGCCCTATAATAAGTTCATATATTGAAACGCTCTCTCTTCATGATGAGTCGTAATGATGTGCGTTTCTTTCCAGCCTTACACAGAGATAGAAACAGGATTCAGTCTATCGGTGACTCTTTCTGTTCGACCAGATGGGAAATGTCAAAAGTTGACAGCAACACAGAGCACAGGTTATATGACAGAGTTTGAAACGGTGTGACGGAGCTCCGCAGAGAGAATGTAGGAAATTATAATTCACTGCTTGTAAGTCGCCGGCTGTGCCAAAACAACCAAGCTGTGAGGGGCTATAAACAGAGCTGGGCAGAGCAGCACTGAGGGAGTCAACGCAAAGTTCAGGGGAGCCAGCCAGCATCCTTCACTGTTTCATCTAACCACAGAGCTGTGAATCATGACGAAACCTCCTCGCTGAGTGACCGTAGACCTCCATGAACTAACACTGAGTCTGCACTCTCCAGGTTCTCTCCTTTCTTGGCCTGTAAACCTGATTAACATCAGAAGCAACAGTGAGCGTGGGGGTCAGAGTGTTAATGCGGAAAATGGCTACCACACTTTTCAGTGGGTCGCACTTCCCTCTCATTGAGCTCAGCATGAGGGACAGAAGGGGGGTGGGGGAGGGTTACAAGCGGACCGTGGCCCTGTGCGTTGCATGAAAGTCAGCGGAGCATAATCCGTCATCCTCCACAGTACAGGAACCTGCCTGCTGTTAAGTTGTTTACATATCCCTGAAATGACTCTGGAGTGGGTAATAAGTGCAAATCAATGAGCAGAGAGGGAGAGATTTGGGCGAACGCTGCAGCCCCTGATGTAGCCCAGGCTGACAGTACGTACCCGCATGATGGATTAGTGCAGCTGGCAAATTACGCCTCTCTAATTGTGTTTGCAAAGTGCGTTACCATGTATCACTGCAGCTTTAATCTCTGCTAAACACAGGGCTGATGTCTGATGGAGGAAGGCTGGACTGAAGCTCAATCTGATAATCTTTTTTAAATAAGGAAGAGAAATTAACAAGGTAATTCCCGTTAATCAGACTCGGGTCTTATTTTTGTAAATTGGTCATAATAATGTTTTCCTATGTTGGCCCAGGATGTCTGTGTGAACATGTCTGATGTCTGCTGCTGTCAGCCTCTGTGTGAGCGTCAGATCCAGTACTCCTCTTCAGTCATATCTCACACACTCCTGAGTCGTTCTCTGACGATGTTGACGGCTCAAACGGTTCAGCAATGATCTTAGGACAAATACATTTATCTGCTCCAAGTTTTAATGACTGGTCAGGTGCTTGAGTCCATGTCCGGTCCGGTCCGTCTCCGATCCGTCACAGCACCAGATCTGATAGGTTTCTTTTCTAGTCAATGTGTTAACTTCCTCTGGATCTGCTCCATCTCAACAGAGCAGATGGAGCAGGACAGGAAGTCAGGCACCAAAACAAAATGAAAACATCCAGCAAATTTTCAGAATAAAACACTCTGTGTTATCACCAGATCGTATTTCACTTAACTACAACAACAAAACCGTCATGATGAGCGGAGCCAGGCCTGGAGTCAACAGGTCAGAGGTTTTCAGAGGACCAGGTCGACAACATGGATGAGGAGAGGAGGAGGAGAATCCTTGATTCTGTGATTAACGTGGGAAAACCTCGGTCACATGACTCCAGCTGTCCGGCGGTCCTGCTCCGTGCTGTGTTCTGAAAACTGGTGGGTGTTGACTGACGGAGCCGGACCGCAGCGGATCGGTGACAGATCTGGATCTGGTGGAAGTCCTGGGTAACAAGTTAACAGCTCTGCCAGTTTGTTTTTTATTTGAAAAGGGTGCCAAAAGTGTTCTCTTACATATCAGGCGGTTTGTAAAATGTGTTGTTCAAAGTACTGATGATGATTATCTCTCAAATGTTCTTATCACGGGTAAGAGAGGAGTGCATCATTAATCCTTCAAAGTCCTGCTGTGTGACATTAACGGATGGAGAGGGGGTTGAACTGTAAACACCAAGGAGGGCTAAGCCGTGTGATTGAGATAGATGACCAAAGAAAACAGAGAGTCACCGTCGTTCTCAACCCTCTGATTTTCATTTACAACATTCCTCATAAAGTCCATCGTCTCCATAAACAGAGCGACTCATCTTTTTCTCTGTAAGTCCACATCATCCAGGGTGCGCTCAGGTTTCAGGGCCTCCTCCTACTGGATGGTAATCACAGGCCGGGTCAGCCGAGGTCAGGCCTGTCAGTGTGGCTCTCCAGAGAACCTCTGAAGGCCAAAAATTCAAACTATTCCTGAAGTCTTCTGGGGGCTGTGACTGAGAGCAATTTCAGAATGACTGTAGCACAGGAAACTAATCAGCCGAGTGCAGTTTGTGCTTTCTCAGAGTTTAGTTTAAGAGCTTCACATCAAGAGGTTTATCCAACATTAGAGAGCTGGAGACAGCTCTGATGTCAAAGGGAGGGATGTTTGTGTTTTCGCTACACCAAGGACCCCCAGATAGTATTAGCATGTTACTTTTTCACTCTGTTTCCACATCTCTTGGAGGGGATTCTCGTAGATTTCAAACCTTGAGCCTTTGTTTAAAAATCTTTAAAGTGAGCAGAGATTTGGAGTTGCTTCACTTTGGTCTGCGGCTGCTAAACAGTCTATAAAGGTTCTCTGTACCTTTTGTTCTCTGTGTGTGAGTCCCTCTTTTGCAAGACTAAAGGTGCTGCTCAATACCTGTGCACTTTAGTTGCAGGAGTTCAACCACAAGTCTCCTTCAGACATAAAGTCCAATGCTCCAGCTTGTGACTAAAACCTGAAAACTGGTGCAAACCTCCAAAACAGAACAATAAATCTCTCTCTGTTCTGACTCCCGTCAGCTGTGAGGCTGCTCACTGTGTGTCGTAGTAAATGCCTGAGGGCTGAGGTGAGCGCGGCCTCTTATTTAAACATCATGTAACATGTTGCCAGGTCTGAGGTTGTCACACGGAGGGCCCGGCGGGTCACAGCGGTCGGGGCAGCGTGCAGACGGACATGTGTCCTGGGAGCGCTCAGCTCTAAGTGTTGAATCAGACCGATCCCTGTTTCTGCACCTCAGCAGCGAGCGCCGGCCTCCATTTATCACAGCTGAGTCTTGGCCCGGGTTAGTGACACACTGGGGCTGCAGTTGTCATCCAGGCCATTTATTATGTCAGTTAAAGCTGTTTTTTATTAGCTGGATGACAGATAGTTCTTTAATTGTTTTGTTATTTTTTTCTCTTCATGCGAGAGAACACGGGCTGGAACGTGGGAACGTGTGTGGACTCTGCTGCTGCTGTGTTTGGATAGAACGAGTCTCACAGAACATGTGTGATAGGATTTCTAATGTGCTGATATACGGAGCTGATAGCACGGGGAAGTGAGCATGGTTTCAGTTAAACATGTAACATGATGAATCAAAAACCTGATCAGGGTGTGGAGTTAAGTCTCTCAGGACGCTGGCGTAAAGGTCGCAGGGCGGTTTGCTCTCACTCAGAGAAGACGGTTTATTCGGAGTATCACCAGGACTCTAGTTTATCAGCAACACTTAGTCCCTTAGGTGTCTTAAGTTGATCTCTTTCTCATGATGAAGAAAGTTCTGCTAAAATCCAAAACACTCAATATTCAATTTCTCTTAAGTTTCTAAAAACCAAGCACGATCTTAAAGAGGGAAATGGCTTCATGCCTCTCCAAATGAAAGTCAGTGTTTACTGCTTCTGCTGGGTGTGTGAAGCTTGTACGTTTAATGAAACAACCTTTCCAGAATCCAAAGAAACCATTTCAGCTTTGGTGTTATCAGACGGTGCGAAGGCAGCTGCTCGTTCAAATCTTATAACTCAACATCTCTTCTTTGTGTGTTGTGGTTCCTGAGTCTTAAAAGTGTACCTGTTTTTAATAATCTGAGGAATCATGTGTATCGACTGCATTATCATATAATTATTGCCATACTGCTGCCACGCAGTGAATGATTAAAGCTTGGCGAGCTGCCTGAGGCTCACAAAGTGTGTAACGTGTGACGCTGCTCCAACATCCAGTGGCGGTTCTAGACCAGTTTTACTTGGGGGGGGGGGGGGGGGGGGGGGGGGGGGCAGGCTGGGGGCAGGCTGGGGCCAAGGGTGTTATCAGAGGGACACATTCAACCCTGACAAAAGAGACTGAGAAGGGCGAGGACCGGCTGAGAACAAACTGGCAAAACACCAGTGCATCCCTATATACTAGACATATATACTACTGTGTACTAGATCAACATGCAGACTGACAGCAGCTGTTTGGCTGTTTACACTCAACATGAGTCTCTTAGCGCTCTAAGGGACTGGAACCAAGTGCCACACGCATGTGTTCCGCCTGTAACATCGGCGCGATACCGAAGCTTTTTTTATTGTATAATATTTGTTTGGTGTGGAGGGGGGGCCACAGGGGGGTCCAGGTTCAGTTTTACAGGGGCACTGGCCCCTGTTGGCCCCTCCCCAGAACTGCCACTGCCAACATCCCCGCCAGGAGGTTTATTTGGACCTGCGTTAGGATTTGAGTGACCTCATGACCTTAAGATGATTAAAAACCCAACAAATATGCAGATGTGAGGTTTTTGCATTTTATACTTAAGAGTAATAATATATCAATGATGTTGTTTCATTCCTTTGATACAGCACACAATAAGAAATTCACAGTATTGGATCATCCTCAATACCTAACACGCTGTATGTGATGCATGCTCACCTTCAGTCTCAAGAGGAAGGATATCAGCAGAGGGTAACACACCTATAAAGGCAGGTGAAGGTTGCAGGCAGATGTCACTAACATGCCACTGAGCCCTCCCAGGAGATGTAAGTGAAACGTCAGTGAACGTCAGTTTCCAGCTGACGAGGCTGAGCTCACCTCATGACACCTGGAGGAGGTGCAACGAGCTGAAATGCTGAGCAACAACTTACGTTTCACCTGTCCATAGATCTCCAGCAGGAGGCCAGTTTATAAGCAACAGCTGTCCCCAACCCACAGCTGCACACAACGACAAGTGGGGCTTCAATGTCATCCATGAAGTCCGGAAGATGGGACGCCTCATCGAGCATCACATCTTACTCAAGAAACATGTTTAAAGTTTCAATCCACCTTCAGGAATGTAGCTTTCTCCTCACAGGCTGCAGAAATGTGCTCGCATGCAGAGAAATGTTGCTGCAAACACAAAGACAAGATGCGTGCATGAGCCGTCCGATTCACACACGCAGCTCTCCAATATCTACATTTGTTCTTGCAAGATTTAACATCATAGAAACCAAGTGTGTTGTCACAGACTCGTCACTCAACAGTCTTTGCAAACAATGAAATAATAAAAAAGCTTGATACTGCTGCAAAGGGAGATAATGCATGTTCCCTCCAGCTCCAACATGCAGCACTGATCTTCTCATCTAACTGTGGATTTAATAAAAACCGGTATATTTAAAATAGTTGGACTGCTCCTTTAAGAGAATGATTGGCACTCCTTTTTATGATGTTTCCTTTGCTTTTCATTGCATGGCCATAAATGTGCTCATATCCTCGTCATAGTTTGTGTAAGGGTACAGCAGTTTTTATTTTTCTCTGTAGGCAGCAGCTACTGGTGTGACGGGAAGCTGCAGCGTGGAGGAGCCTCGGTCTCGGCCGCTGCAGGGCTGAGGCAGAGCAGCGATCTGGACCCAGGGATATTTGTCCGTTACAAGCTCGCCTTTAAACTCCGATGTTTTCCAGATGTTACAGATGTTATTACCACATTATTGCTGCTGGTAGAGCCCCAACTGTGAAGCCAACCAGAACAGGTCCGGCCTGAGCACCAGCGGTCGCAGCGGAGGAGTTGTTTCTTTTGGTAACAGGCCACAGGGGCCTCTGAAGGCTTTAACTGATTTATTCAGGAAACCTGAGACTCCTGCACACAGATGATGAGGGTTTTCAGTAGCATGTTGCAGAGACTCTGATACATGGTGTATTTATATCTGCAGCGCAACATTAATGTCCTCATTATGATGGAATGTTCAAAGTTTAACATGCAGTCACTTACTTTGTTTTTATTGTCAACAAATTACTCCTTCTGGATATCGTTGAGCAGCAAAGTTTTAAAGCAACACAAAGAATATAGAAGTTTGGTCAGTGGCCCAGTGTTGAAAAATATGATGCTATAGATCAGCGGCGCTGGCAGGATTATATTTCATCTTACACACATGCGCCATCAGCCTGCGTTCACAGGTCACTGTGAACATCTATGCATTCCAATTCGTGCAGATATGCAGTCTCAGTGAGCAAGCGAGCAAGGGAAGGAGAGAGGGAGAGATCTATTCAAGTTATTTTTTAGCACTGACGTTACCAGCAACATCCATTATTTTTAAAGTCACAGACAGCTGATTTCATTATTTAGTAACAATAATGTCATGTTGAGGCGCTGCATAAAATGTTCATAAAAACACAATTAGACCGTTTTCAAATCATTTAAACACTAATATTAAATTCAATTTTGAAATGGCATCAAATTTAAAAATAATAATAATAATCATAATAATAATAATAATAATAAATTGTATTTATAAAGCGCTTTTCTAAAAACTCAAAGACGCTGCACAAAGGATAAAACATCATATAAAACAACAGGATAATAAAAACATGAATAAAATTATTGGAAGAGAGGTGGGTTTTAATTTGAGAGGCAACGGAACGTTCCAGTATTTTCGACGGAAAAGGGAGGTTGGAGATGGGGCGGAAGTTACTTGGGTTGTCTGGGTTGAGTCCGGGTTTTTTGATTATGGGGGTAACAGCAGCCAGTTTGAGGGGTTGAGGGACAGAACCGGAGCTGAGGGAGGAGTTGATGATGGTAGTGATCAGAGGTGATCCTAAACCGAAAGGGTTGTGATTAGGGTTAGGGATAGGGTTAGGGTTATGATTAGGGTTAGGATTAGGGTTAGGATTAGGGTTAGGGTTGTGATTAGGGTTAGGGTTCGGGTTAGGATTAGGAATAAGATTAGGGTTAGTGTTATGATTAGGGTTAGGGTTCAGTTTAGGGTTAGGATTAGGGTTAGGGTTGTGATTAGGGTTAGGGTTCGGGTTAGGATTAGGAATAAGATTAGGGTTAGTGTTAGGATTAGGGTTAGGGTTCAGTTTAGGGTTAGGATTAGGGTTAGGGTTCGGATTAGGGTTAGTCTTAGGGTCATGATTAGGGTTAGGGTTAGGGTTAAGGTTAGGGTTTGGGTTAGGATTAGGGTTAGGGTTATGATTAAGGTTAGGGTTAAATTAAGGGTTTAGGGTTCGGATTAGGATTAGTGTTAGGGTTATGATTAGGGTTAGGGTTATGATTAGGGTTAGGGTTAGGGTTTGGGTTAGGATTAGGGTTAGGGTTAGGGTTAGGGTTATGATTAGGGTTAGGGTTATGATTAGGGTTAGGGTTAGGGTTAGGGTTAGGGTTTGGGTTAGGATTAGGGTTAGGGTTAGGGTTAGGGTTATGATTAGGGTTAGGGTTAGGGTTAGGGTTATGATCAGGGTTAGGGTTATGATTAGGGTTAGGGTTAGGGTTAGGATTAGGGTTAGGGTCAGGGTTAGGGTCAGGGTTAGGGTTAGGGTCAGGGTTATGATTAGGGTCAGGGTTATGATTAGGGTCAGGGTTAGGGTTAGGATTAGGGTTAGGGTTTGGGTTAGGATTAGGGTTAGGGTTATGATCAGGGTTAGGGTTATGATTAGGGTTGGGTTAGGGTTAGGATTAGGGTTAGGGTTAGGATTAGGGTTAGGGTCAGGGTTATGATTAGGGTCAGGGTTAGGGTTAGGATTAGGGTTAGGGTTATGATTAGGGTTAGGATTAGGGTTACGGTTCGGATTAGGGTTAGGGTCAGGATTATGATTATGGTCAGGGTTAGGGTTAGGATTAGGGTTAGGGTTATGATTAGGGTTAGAATTAGGTTTAGGATTAGGGTTACGGTTCAGATTAGGGTTAGGGTCAGGGTTATGATTAGGGTTAGGATTAGGGTTAGGATTAGGGTTAGGGTTAGGGTTTGGATTAGGGTTAGGGTCAGGGTTATGATTAGGGTTAGGATTAGGGTTACGGTTCGGATAAGGGTTAGGGTCAGGGTTATGATTAGGATTAGGGTTAGGATTAGGGTTAGGATTAGGGTTAGGGTTAGGGTTTGGATTATGATTAGGGTTAGGATTAGGGTTAGGATTAGGGTTAGGATTAGGGTTAGGGTTAGGGTTTGGATTAGGGTCAGGGTTATGATTAGGGTTAGGGTCAGGGTTAGGATTAGGGTTAGGGTCAGGGTTATGATTAGGGTTAGGGTTTAGATTAGGTTTAGGGTTAGGGTTCCGATTAGGGTTAGAACCAGAACTAAACTTAAGCAAACAGAACCAGAACCGAACCAGAACCTAACCAGGACCGAACCAGAACCAAACCAGAACCGAACCAGAACCGAACTCAAGCAAACCGAACCAGAACCGAACCAGAACCGAACCAGAACCGAACCAGACCGAACTCAAGCAAACCTAACTCAAGCAAACCGAACCAGAACCAAACCAGAACCAAACCAGAACCGAACCAGAACCGGACCAGAACCGGACCAGAACCGAACTAGAACCGAACTAGAACTAAACACAAACAAACAGAACCAGAACCGAAGCAGAACGGAACCAGAACGGAACCAGAACGGAACCAGAACCGAACTCAAGCAAACCGATCCCGAACCGAACCAGAACAAAACCAGAACTGAACCAGAACCAATCCAGAACCAATCCAGAACCGAACCAGAACCGAACCAGAACTAAACTCAAGTAAACAGAACCAGAACCAAACTCAAGCAGACAGAACCAGAACCAAGCTCAAGCAAACAGAACCAGAACCAAGCTCAAGCAAACAGAACCAGAACCAAAACTGGAGCAGACATTATTAATGTCCTCAGGTTGGCATTGAGAAAAATCAGATGCCTCAGCTTGGATGGGCTGATCTGATTTCTCCTCTCAGTGAGTATTTGCCCGGTCTTCGAGAAGAACCCGAACCCTAACCCTCTCAGAAGGAACAGATGAAGCCACGATACACAGCCTCCCCTCCATCACCTGTATCCTATATCCTCACATATGATTGGCCTCATGGCCGCCATGCTGACCAATCAAAATAAAGTTCTGCTGTGAGCAGAGCTGGGGCTGAGCACTGTGAGAGCTAAGCAGCAAAAGGAAAAAACTGGGAGCCGGCTCTCTCTCTCGATGCGAGCCGGCTCTTCTGATTCACTATAAGGCATCGGCTCTCAGAGCCGCAGCTTTTGATCATGACACATCACTAATGTGCTTAATCTGTGTTACAATTATGAGGGGGTCCTTGGACAATTTTCTCACCTGTAAGGGTCCCTGGCTCCAAAAAGTTTATCTATTGTACTGCATATTCTTTATCTTTTCATATTAAGTTGTCTTCCCTCTAAATGTTACCATGGGTGGTGGGTGGGGAATTTCTATCAATCAGTATGTGTCATCACTGTGAATAATTATTGTTGTATTGGAAAAAAATCATAAATAAACCTAAATGTTAAATTAAACTGCTCACAGATTTATATTCCCCCTTTCATGATAAACCTGTGGCCTAAAGTAAAGTTAAATACTTAGAATGCCATTTTTCGGAGGTTCCTAAACGCAACACTCCCCCGTGGAGAACTCTGGGTAATGTAGTGTTTATGTGTTGTTGTGTAGTCATCACCTTAGCTGTCGATGCTACAGTGACTTGCAGCTCAGTGGATGCCTCAGTCCCTCATCATGATGAATGGAAAGACCATCATAGTGACCGGGGCCAACAGCGGGATCGGGAGGGCCACAGCAGCCGGCCTCGTGAGGCTCCAGGGCCGGGTGATCCTGGCCTGCAGGGACCGGTGCAGGGCGGAGGAGGCAGCCCGGGAGATCCTGCAGGAGACCGGGGCAGACTGTAGTAAGCTGGTCGTGAAACAGCTGGATCTCGCTTCGCTCAGATCTGTGCAGGCTTTCTGTGAAGACATTAAAAAGGTTGATGAAGTGCTCACTGTGACACAGAGGAGTTAACTCTCCTGATAATTAACATTTAAATGAACTTCATGGAGAAAATGTGGATTTTAAATAAATGAGGCTTTATTATTAAAATCCATGACACCAACTGAATTCAGGAACACATATTCTGAAATGGGTCCTAGAACTGTTTAATTCGGCATACATTTGATTTTAATAATAACACTTATTCAAGCAAAATTCAACTTTTTAAATTAGCATTCAAAGTATGTTCATCCTGCACACGTGACATGAAAAGCTGCTTCCTTCTTTTATTATCTGCAAGTTAAAAATAATCTGCTGCACAGATTTATTATTTATAAAAGCACTGATGAGCATCACACTGTGGTTTATAAAGAACACTGTAAGTAGTTATTATATTGTAATTAATATGTCTTCCTGCAAAAAATAAATCATGGCATTTTTTTAATGGAGTTCTCTTCAGTAGGTGGTAATAGTATTTTTTTTTTTCAGATGTCAATTTGAATTTTTACACATTATCTACAGGAGATCAATGTAAACTATTGAAGCTTATTTTCTTGTGTCAAAAAAACAAAATAAGTGAATGAATTAAAAAATATAATAATAATAAATGATAATATTTTAAAGCTGCTGTGAGGAACTTTTGATTTATATCAATTTTGGTGCCCCCTTGTGGACAAAGTGATACCTCTTATCTCTTGTTCTGTACATGCAAAAGTAGTGTTTTCAACAAAAACTCACCCTAATGTCTTATAACAGCCAGATTTATCACTCCTTAAAAACAGCCAAAAAAAGGGTGTTTCTAAAGCCAAATATCAATCATGTGGTCTGACACCTACCCCCTCTGAGTGGTTTAAGGCATTAAAACTGACAACAGAGAAGGTATCAGTGTTGTTGTTCATGGTCTTGTTTGCTTTTGAAGGTCATAAAGAGGCATCAGTGTCGGATTCAGTCTGTTTCTCAGCTGGTTAAAAACTCCTCACAGTGCCTTTAAAATAAAAATATATAATTGTTAAAATACAATCAAATAAATAAATGAATATTTAGAAAATAAATACGTTTTTAAAAAAAGTGATTTGTCATATTAGCAGATATCTGGGTGTTGAGCTACTGTTTAAAAACACTGAAATCTATGTTGGTAGATGTGTAAACATTAATTCATAATTATACATTTTTGATATATATGTTCTTGCTATGGCCATTTATGAGCAGTGTGTTCTTGGGCAGGCCCAGAGAATACTTGGAGACCCGTTGCACATCCTTTACCCTGAGTATGAACTTTTACCATCTGGAAGAAGGTACAGAGTCCCCAAATGTAAATTGAATCATTTTAAAAACTCCTTTGTGCCGATCTCTATTAGAATTTTAGATATTAAATAGCCTGTTAGGGTTGGGACAGTGTTATGGTGCTCTCTCTTTAAGAGTATGCTGTGTGTTGTATGAATGTGTATTATTTATTGTACTTTTCTTATTTATTTATGTGTTCTTGTGTCATTGTGGTGATTTTTGTAGGAGCAGGTAACATGTGCAGCACTGATGTCAAAGACAAATTTCCCTACGGGGACAATAAAGTACATTGTATCGTAATAATTGCACAATGTTTAATATCTGCTCTTCTTTGTGCCTCTGAACAGGAGGAGCTTCGGTTAGACGTCCTGATCAACAACGCCGGTGTCTACCAGTGTCCTTACACCAAAACAGAGGACGGCTTTGAGATGCAGTTTGGAGTGAACCACCTGGGCCATTTCCTGCTCACGCACCTTCTGCTGGACCTCCTGAAACAGTCCGCACCCAGCCGTGTCATCGTAGTATCCTCTAAGCTCTACAAGCACGGACACATCAACTTTGAAGACCTGAACAGTGAGCAGAGCTACGACAAAGCCTTCGCTTACGGTCGCAGCAAACTGGCCAACCTGCTGTTCACCCGTGAGTTAGCCCGTCGCCTGGAGGGCAGCGGAGTCACGGTGAACGCTCTGACTCCCGGCATCGTGAGGACTAATCTGGGGAGGCATGTGCACGTCCCGGTTTTAGCTAAGCCCCTCTTTAACCTGCTTTCCTGGGGCCTGTTTAAGAGCCCAGAAGAAGGAGCTCAGACTTCAGTGTATCTGGCCTGCAGCCCGGATGTAGACGGCGCGCAGGGCGAGTGCTACGCTGATTGTAAGCGTCAGGTTCTGCTGGACAAGGCCACGGACCAGGAAGTGGCCCGTAAACTGTGGGACATCAGTGAGGTCATGGTGGGCATAACCACATGATATCTCAAATTAATTTAAGCTTCCAAAATGTGTGAAATGAAGTGACTGAAGTCCAAAGAAAGACACAGAATGATTCGTGCCTTGCTCTGTACAACATCGAGTTGATGATATTTGCACTTGTGTCAAAAAAATACTGTTTTTATCTCCACATGATCCTCCATCCAACTCTGCACGACACTGCTGAGGTGAAATCAAAAGCAGGTTAATTTATTATAAGATGTTTTTCTTCTGTTCAGATTACAAATCAACATTTCTGTTTTCATTTAAAGGCTTTTAAATCATCCTGAATCATATTAACACTCGTTCATAGGCACACTTCTTCCTGAAGAGTATTTTAACTGTTTCTGCAGAATAACAAACATATTTGTAAAATTAAAATGCTTAAAATGCAAAGTTTAAATCATTTGAATACAGCAGGCTTCCATATCCTTACCTCATATTGTCAGAGATATATAAACATCCAGTTACCGGGTTTAATCAAATCAGTGCCACATTTTAAGTCGAGCGCTCTGAGGTAGGTCTGTTATCTAATTGTGTTAAAAAGCTTCATAATTAGGTGTTCATAATAGAATAATGTTCAGTGACTTGCTTCATTTCCACTCTGCCTCATTTACAAACCGGCTCCAGGAGAAGCAGGACTTTGGAAATCACATTTCTTCAGGGGTTAGTTAGGCTTCAGTCAGCCGTGCTGGTTTCTCTGAGAGCGTTCATTAGGAGGGAATGTTTTCTCTCCAGGTCACCTACAGATACAGAACTCCACCTTACATGAAGTGTTTGTGAGACCCCCAGGATACATAATGATTTCCCCACTGGTATTCTTCATTAGGACATTTTCTGGATCATTTATAGAGAGCTGGAAAACACAGGCAGCTGCTTTATCAAATCAATCTCACACTAAATGTTCCCGAGGCTTTTTAATGGCAGCTCTATTCTATTTGTCTTACAAATAACTCCAATTAGTGCAATTACTGAGTTTAATGTCCTTAATCGGCACAGGAATATTGAGAGGTACTGCAGCATGCTAATACAGATGTGAGGGCCTCGAGGTCCAGCACATAATGGTTCAATTAAAAGTGCATTAAATCTGTCTTTTCCTCGGCTTCTGTTGGACTCACTGCGCTCAGGTCTCCAGCGTCAACTCACAGACTGAAGCACCAAAGGTTCAGTACCCTGACTCTGATACATGATTTAAGGACAGTTTTGTACTCATTGTTACTATACGGATGAACAGTTTCAAATGGTCTCTCATATCGCAGCTGTCATCGTGCAAGAAACGGCTACACCCTGGACGGATCTGCAGTCTATCACATGGGCACACACACAAAGAGACGAGCAACCATTCACACACACACTCACACCTACAGGCGACTTCAAGTCAGAGAGAACACACTCATGCAGAGGGGTTTGGTGTGATTGAGAGTTTGAAACATGGAGTCAACATTTCCAGAATGCCCCCTTTTGGCTTTATAACATCTCTCCAGACACCACAGGGTGACCCCAGAGAGACCAACAACTTTCAGGTGATCTAGAAACAGGCGATGAGGTGCCTCACACAGGACTTCCACCAGATCCGTGTCAGGCCCGTCTCCGTGCTCTCATCCGTCAACATCCACTGGTTGTGTTTTCAGCACGCAGCACGAAGCAGGACCGCCAGACAGCTGGACTCATGTGACCGAGGTTTTCCCACTGTAATCACTGAATCAAGGATTTTCCTCCTCCTCTCCTCATCCATGTTGTCTTTCTGGTCCTCTGAAAACCTCTGACTCTGTTGACTCCAGGCCTGGCTCCGCTCATCATGATGGTTTGTTGTTGTAGTTAAGTGAAATACGATCTGGTGATAACACAGAGTGTTTGATTCTGAAAACTAACCGGATGATTTCATTTTGTTTTGGTGCCTGACTTCCTGTCCCGCTCCATCTGCTCTGTTGAGATTGATGCGTCGTGCTCCGGCATCCGGCAAAAAATAGAAGTCTTGCGTATCTGATCCGGAGGACTCCGACCTGCCGGGTCAGAGACGCAGCCGGAACGCAACGGAGCGGATCCAGAGGAAGTTAACACATTGACTAGAATAGAAACCTATCAGATCCGGTGCTGTGGCAGAACGGAGACGGACCGGTCAGGTGGAATTTGGCCGTAAGTCAGATCAGCCGCACCCCTGATTGTGCCTAATAAAGCATTACTCTCGGCCAAGACTGATGAATCCTGAATAAATGAAAACATTTCCACACAGGTTTAACAAAAAAAGAAAGAGCTACAGGGACCAGAACTGTGTTTGTTTCATTCTGCTGTAAAAATGAGCATGTTGTGTTTCTTCTGCAGAATGCCTCTAGTGGACACTCAGGGAACTGCAGGTTTTTGCAGCAGTTTCTGTTCCTCATTGGTTAGATGTTTCAACACTGAAAGTTTCCACTTGTTAAGTCCTTTTTGTGTTGTAGCTGCAGATATAATTTCTATTCTTTACCTTGCGCAGCGTTCACTGTGAGGATCAGATCCACCCACAGACCCAGCACTCAGACTGCTCCACAGCCTGCGCTCCCCGTGACCTTACATCACAGCTGATGTTAGACATGATGGTGTAACCGCGGCCGCAACAACACTGTTAGATCGGGCGATGAAAATGTCGTAAGACTGTGTGAGAAGATTGTAGTTTTACACATCAAGATGTCAGGGTTGATTATTTCAAGCTGTAACCTCAAAGTAACCTCAGGGTTTATCTGCAGCAGCACAGACCTCTACAGAGCAGATCACAATACGAGCCGTGGACGCCAAAACCATGCCGCAGTTTACAAATCAATACCAAGAGGTTACAATCCTGCGCCCACATTTAACGAAAGCATGCCAAGGGTTTACAAGATCATACCAGGCCCAGAGTTTAAGAGAGTACATCACAGTGTTTTAAACTGTGCCCACAGCTTATGAAGTTATTCACAGAGTAAACAAAGCATGCCCAATTTAAAAATCTGTGCCTGCAGTTTACAAAAGCATGCCAAGGGTTTGCAAACTCTTACCCCTACTTTACAAATTCAATTCAATTCAATTCAAACGTTAATTTATTCTCGAAAAGACATTGAGGTTTCCCTCATTTCCAATGTCGTCGAGATCACAGGGACGTTAGAAACAACAAACAAACAAACAAACAAACACAATCATACACAAAATAATAGATTAATTAAAGCAGATACAGTTTGAAACACAGTGGTCGGAGATCAAGGTCTTAAACTCTGCAAAAGATGGAATGGATGTCAGCTTCAAGGTCTGTCGGAGGGTATTCCATGATTTAGGGGCATCAATGGAGAATGCTGATCGACCCAGTTTGGTATTTATTCGTGGTACTTTCAGAATGAGCCAATCGGAAGAGCGAGTCCCGCAGGTTCCGCAATTCCATTCCAACAAGTCTGTGAGGTAGGTGGGGAGCTTTCCAACAAGCGCTTTAAAAATAAACAAAAGCCAGTGTTTGTTCCTCCTTTGCTCAAGAGAGGGCCAACCAACCTTCTCATACAGGACACAGTGATGGGTGTCATATCTGTCACCAGTTATAAATCTGAGAGCAGAGTGGTAAACAAATGTTTGACCATCGTTAACCAAATCATGCAAATTACAAAAAACTGTTCTCAGATTTTACTAAACTTTCTCAGAGTTTGCAAAACAGAGCTTAAAGTTTCCGAAATGGTCCCACATTTTACAAAACGCCAATATTTTAAAATCTGTGCCACGGCTGGAATATTCAAAACCATGCAGACAGATTACAAATCAATACCAACAAGATTACAAACTCATGCCTAGAGTTACAAAAGTGTTAACTGAAATGTTCCCACGGTTTACAAAATTATGTCAATTTTAAAAATCTGTCCCCAGAGTTTTTACATTTTTGCCCACAGTTTGCAAAATGAGCATTTGATTGAACTGAATCAGGGCCACGGTTTATTCTCCTCCACTCAGATAACAAACTGGTGCCCACAATTCACAAATCAGGGTCCACAGAATGCAAACTTTACAAAGTAGAACTCAGTTTTCAAACCTGTTCACATTTTACAAAACTTTGGTCTCAGTTTTTAAATCAAAACCCAGAGTTCAGGAAACAGCACCCAGAGTCTATGAATATGTTTTTGCAAACAGTGGGCGCAGAGTATGAGTCTGTCGAGGGTTCTCAATCAATCAATCAATCTTTATTTGTATAGCGCCAAATCACAACAAACGTTATCTCAAGACGCTTTTACAAACATAGGAGGTCTAGACCACTCTATGTCAAATAACTGTGTCTTCACCATAGACTGTATAAATAAAGGACGTAGTATCCGTGACGTCACTCGTCTGTTTCTGAAGCGCTGTTTCGAGGCCAATCGCGGCAGCCATATTGGAAATGTTGAACTCAACATAACTTCTGTCGAGCGAGTGTGACGTACAGAGGCGGGCTTTGAGCCTCCTCGCCAACAGCTACAGTGATCTCGTCAGCTGTGCCTCTCATTGGAAGGCTTGTAATCTTAATATCTTCGAAATTGCCACGTTATGAAAAAATTCACCCCCCGTACAATGTGTGCCGATCGAGAAATGAGCTATCCAGACTACACTCGTCTTTTGAACCAGGCTGTAAACATGTTTATTTCTGCTGTAAGGATCAGCTTTTTTGAATTGTTGTGTATGTGGTTTCCGTTTTTTCTGCAGCCAGCCTCAAGCGGATCCTAGATGAACTGCAGTTTTTAGCACTTCCGTATTGGCCTCGTATTTTTAGACCGGAGGTTGCTGCTTGGTCTGGATTTGTAATACTGAGAGCACACCCCCTTTCTCAGCTGACCCCAGGACGGCCCTGGAGATGTTAGAGATGACTCAGGGGTAAATTTGTGTCAAGGTTAGCCTGGGCAGTTCGGTGTCTCTGTTGGATAGACCTGGTTTTCAGACTTCAGAGTTGAAACAGAGTCAAGTGTTGTTTATTTGTCTGCTTTTCTCTTCATAGTTTATCTACATTAGTCACATTTTGTCCACAGCAGCTTTTTATGACATCAAACTGTCACTCTTATTAACCTTCATCATGAGAGCTGAGTAAATAAACAGAGTTTTGTTATGAACGTGACAGAAAGGGGTCTCTGGCTGCATTTGGTGCCACTGCAGCCTTTAAGAGAAACACAGGAACAGAGCGAGATCATGGCTTTGGTATTCAGTCTCTCAGAGGTCGACCCTGTCAGCTGGCGTGGCACCTGAGGGACCCGACCCACCTGACTGATTGGACCGAGACCCTTAGATGTTACCTGTTGTTAATATCACAGTGAGCTGTGTCGACATCCGTGCCTCCCCCCTCCTCCCCCGGCCCGCTCCCCTCGCTCTTAAAACAAGCTGTCTGCAGAACATTACGGACTCTGCGGTTGTCACAGCTCGCTCAGATCCCCATACATCATGAGAGCTGTGTGAGAAATATGTTTCTTCTCTTCATGTGAATGCTTCACAACTCTGCACACTGTCTTCATGCTCTCTCACACACAGCTTCCTCTTGAATCCATGAAGTTAGAGCAGAGAGAGAAACACTGATGCAGCTTCATTTCTGCTGCACACAATCAGACGGAGCGATGGAAGGAAGATAAAGAGGTGGATTTGATATTATCACAACTCTATGTGCATTGATTTTCTCTTTTATAACTCTGGTGATCATGTTTGAAGATCAATCAGCCAATGAAAGAGATGAAACCCTTCTGGATCGTGATGTTGTGGCTCCCTCTGCTGAATTAAGAGGGAAGGTCTTCTTTTCAGCTGAAAGTGGAGACCTTTCCTTTTATTCAAACTGCAGTTTGATAAATTAAAGCTCTAAAAAGGAAAGGACATGCTGGTGACACAGGAGCCCTGCAGGATATCTGCGGCTGGAGACGGCGAATAAGTGTTTTGTTATTGATTTAAAAGTAAACTTAAGACTTACCTTTTTAATCTAGCTTTTAATTTGGAATAATTTATTTTTAGCCCTGGACTGGACATTATTATTCTAATCATTGGGTTAACATTTATTTATCTTATTTAATTAATTATTTATTTATCTATTTATTTCTTGTATTTATCTGATCTTGTTAATGCTACCTTATTTTTAACTTCACTTTCCACTCTTACTTATTTTATTAATTTTCCTGATTTAATTTATTTTATTTTTAAATATTTTATTTATAACCATGCCTTTTTTAATTTTACTATTGCTGTTGTTTTCTGTCTCTCTGTTATTTTGTGAAGCACTTTGGGCTGCATGTTTATATGTATGAAAGATGATATATAAATAAAGTTGAGTTGAGAATTAACCTCCACTTTAATGGAAGCAAACTTGTAAAATTCTTCCCTCTGTATTCAGATCTTCAGGTGTTAATGAAGGGAATATTTACAAGCCTCAGCTCTGCTTTCTTTGGTTTGTTAACCAGATTATTAAATTGTATTTGTACTCTTCGTAAAGGTGGACACATTTAGTCAGGCAGACAATCACAAAACTTTCACTTTTCCAGTCCTTCAGTCGTCCAAACCCTCTCATCAATAAAAAGAAACATGACCCCGTCAGAGTCCCACAAACTGATACTTCAGACAAAGACGAGATTACAGAAATCTTTATTCTCAGAAATCTCAGTTGGATATGAAATGGTTCAACAAAATCTGAATAAAACAAACATGAAATCAAAACAGAGAGGAACTCGTGGTGTACAAAAATAAAGGCGACATTTTTCAACTTTCAAGAAAATCAAGGTCTTTGGAAATGAAGAAATCATCCAAGAAAACCTTGATGCTTTTCAAATCATGACCTTTATATCTTTACTGGTGGATGTAATGTGATACAAGTATATAAAACTAAGCATGTTTCATGAAGAGGAAAGCTTCTCCTCTAGAGAAAGTTAAAATACAGTGAGCAGTGCAAAGAGCCCGTAGAGCAGGGCGCAGGGATAAGCCACCAGCAGCTGCTGGCCCTCCATGGCCAGGGTGGAGCTGAAGATCTTTGAGGCTGAAAAACTGCACCAACAAATCCCCAACATGGCCAGGACCGTTCCCAGGACTCCTCTGTGGATACAGAGAGAGGGATTTAACCAAGGAAGTGATCTCAGCGTTACTCTATTGCTTCACTGATGAGGCCAGAGGCTGAAGCTGGAAGCAGGGAGTTAAAGGTGGAGTTAAAAAGTAAAAACAGTCACCATGAAGTCCCTCAGTGAGTGTTACTGCTGTGATGATGCCTTGACTCTGGACTGATGACCGTCTCCAACTTGTTCTTGGTTTTTATTCAGAAGCACAGACCGTGGAGGGCGTTAAGAATCAGAGACAGTTTTATCAAACGTCAGGACCTGATTTAGATCAAACATCAGTCCTGAGTGGAGTCCCGACGGCTCAAACAACTCAGAAACCTTTAACTTGGCTGGAACACTGCAGGATGGGTAGTCAGGATCTTATCTATGAAAACACACCTTCACAAAAACGTTCATACTTTCAAACTGTTTGGTTTTAACTAGAGCTGTCGAAGTTATTAGAATAATAATGTGTTCATTCTGTTTCCCTTTAATGTGACTCAAATCCTGGTTTATACTTCCTTGTCGAATTGACAGCCTAGCCTACGGGCGTAGGTCTGCGTCGCACCACGCCTATGCAGAGGTCTACGCACGTAGCCAACGCACACCTCCCCCAAAGTGTAACTACAGGCCGAATCAATGCAGACCACAAGCCCTGTGATTGGTCAAGTCTCAGATCCAGCTCACTGGCTGAGCACACAGCTAATTCAAAGAGCTCTCCTTGCCCTCGATGAAGGCAGAAATGGGAATACATGGGAGTCTACAGCCTGCAGGCCGGCTAGCAGTCTGGAAGATAAGGGTCTGCTTAAAATCATTTACACCCCATCCAATGACCACACATAGAAACTATCAGTGAACTAAAATACAGAACATGTAAGAAGAGGAGAAAAGTGGAGGAGGCGTTGGGACAGAAGAACACGGCTGAGCTCACCGGCTCACAAATCTTAAAGTCAAGATCATAAAGTACATTTCTTTGTATTAATTTGTTTCCTTAATCATGGCACTGGTAAAGATTGCTTTACGATGTTTAGAAATGCCAAATAACAGAATTTCAAACGTGCAATTAAAATCACGATGAATCACGATTAACTTTTGAAATTCAGTGATTAATCATGATTTTAGGAATGAGGCCTTGTTTAAACATTGAGAAACAGTATGAGTGTACATGCACTAAATATACTTACTGTAAAGAGTAGAAGACAGCGAATGCAGAGAGCGCCACCATGGGCAGGAGACAGTAGCCCAGGACACTGGCCACACAGCCAAAAGACACCGCCAGAGAGCTCATCAGACTGAGCAGCATGTACATCCCTGTACAGCCTGTAGCGCTGGTCCCGTACACGTAACCAAAGTGAGCTTTACCAGCCTTAAAACGACAGAAACACACACAACCTGTTTAAATCAACAGCAGGGCTCTGAGTGTGTCAGAATGAACTCTTCTAAGTTTCTAACCATCATCAGAGTGACCCCTAAAGCGATGCAGAAGATGATGGGCCCCGTCAGGTCGGTCTCGTTCATGATGCTGCCGTCTGCAGGCTTTAAAGGGTTCAACACCGTCAGCGTCTTCTGCCAGATGTGGTCGAAGTTGATGCCAAGCTCTGGACCATAAAAAGAGAAGAGGAGGAACACGAAAACATCAATACTTAAAAAACAGATCTTTGAGAGAGCCATGTCCAGGGAATTTATAGTTCAAACACAGAAATGTTGCTCCATGGCTGATTGAGATGAAAGTAGTGATGAGCTCTGGGATTTTACAGCGCTCTAGTGGAGGTGGTTTTCAAAGGTTCAGACACTGCAGCCTGATAATCTGACCGAACAAGTCCACCCTGAATCTGATTTTTTAAATCATAAAATCGTTCCTCATCCAACGACAATAGCTGGCTTTCTTTGGAAACATTAAACAGGAGAGCAATAAAGGTCAATAAATCTGGGCTCTATGACCAGACAACAGCTGCCGAAATGTGTCAAGCATCCAGTAATGTAGGAGGAGATGTGATCTCTGTTTACCCTCCAGAAGGGGAGGTTCCTCCTCTGGAGACTCTGCCCCTGTGTCTCCAAGAGTCCCGGGTTGGTAGTACTGCCCGGTGTAGTCCTGCTGCATGGAAGGATCCAGGACTTCTGGCATGAAGGTCTGAGCTCCACTGAAAATGACACAGATGCATGGAAAATATATTACATAGACCCTGACTGAAAGGATTCAAGAGTACTTCATAATCCAAAGTTTTCACACGTGCACTTCTGAATTTACTAAACATCAGTTAACTTCAAAGTCCTGCAGGAAAAACTCTGTGTGACCTCAGTTTGAAAAATGTGTTCACATTTGCAGCTCGCCTCAAAGATTTGATGACATTTTCAGGAGTTTAGCACACATGTGAAGACATATGCATACAAACATGTGAGTACAGATTTTGTTTTCCTATTAGAGTGCAGCCTCCATTGTATCTCCATGTCTGTGGATTGCAGTCTGAATCTTCTTCCCACATGTCTTGGCACATCAGTTTCGTAGCGTGTTACAGTCATCGGTAGGAAGATGGCTGAAATGTGTATGTCACATACGTGCACACATGCAAAAGCTTGCATCAGGTTTTTTGATCCTACAACAATTTGTTAATGAATGGTTTGCATGATTTTTGTTTTTATTAATATAGATGTTGTCATAGTCCAACTGCTGTGAAGCTGGATGTGATAGAGACTGTGATAAATAGAAACTGTCCTAATTGCATTAAAGAAAACTACATTTCTTATGGCTAAAAACAAATATTGTTATTCTTACAGTATGCATGTGCAAAGAAGCAAACTAAACAAACCACCCTCTGTGTGTTTTAGTTCTCAGGTTGTTACTTTCCCATGTTTGCATGAGATAATAAAATATAACAGGCACAGTGGAAACAGTCCTTAACAGCTTTGGTACTTACTTGTCGTAATAAGCTGGGTTTGTGGAGTCGTAGTTATCGTAGTAAGCCACAGTTTGACCCTGATCATCAATGTAATATCTGGTTTGGTAGAAGTCCTGCTCAAACTGCTGGATGTCCCCCATGCTGGTCAGAGAACACGGGACAGAAGAGTTCAACAGAAACAGGAAGTATTCACCACTTTTTCAGCGTAGAGAGAAACACAGAGGCCTCTGCAACCACCTCTGAGTTAATCTGCTTACTGACTCAGTCTCTAAATGTTACAGATCTGAACCAGAGCTCATTCTTGTGCCCCACTTATCCGTGGATTTCTAACAACCAGGTGAAATATCAGGGTCACCTACACAGTTTCCAAAGCACTGGTTACAAGGAGAAACAGTAACTCAGATGTTGTTGGATGTTTAAAGAACACATGGACAGTCACATCAGGAAATCACAGCTCATCTCTACTGACACTCACAAATATAGTTTAAAAAATGTCTGCTTAGAATAAACTCTTTCAAACTGAACGTTCAGTCCCTTTGCCCTCCAGTTTGAGAACCACAGATCATCAACAGTCACTTTGTGTTCTTTGAGTTCTTATGATTTCAAAACGTTTCTTCTGCTGCTGATCTAGATAGCCTCATCTCCAGTGTAAACTCACCCGTTCAGCTTTCTCCCTCTTCACAGAGTTGTGTGGTGTTGTCAGGGCAGAGGACGAGTGAAGCCCACTCTGTTCGGATGGTCTATTAATAACTGTCTATATTTAAACCTGGTCTCCGAGATATGACAACTGCTCAGGGCCTCTTTATTCTGTGAGGTAGTGGAACTGCAAAAAATGCTGTCTTTGCTTTATATATCCACTATGAGAATATTAAAGTATGTACAAACATACTGTGGCTGGAGTCAGAGTCTCATTACAGTATCAGACTCCAGTTGGCATGAATGACTGTCACAATTGTTGCCTGTAAAGTAATACGAATGACACAATGAGGCTGATTTAATTGATATATTAAAACTGCTGACATCAATCCAAACATGCGTTTTAATTTTTTGCACAAGGAAATATTTTGATATATATATTGAGCTAGATAGAATCAGGGTTGTTCACTGGTTTAAAGAGTGCAACAGTGGTCTGAATCTGAATGATTAACCCAACATATACTCAATCTGCCTTGATTTTTGCTTTATATGTTGTCACCTAGAGTAAAAAGTAATGAGTTGTATTGTTAACAAGAGAATTAGGGCAAACCATGTGGAAAAACTCAATCTTCACTACATAAAAATGCCTGGAGAAGTTATTGTTCGCATTAATCCAGATAAATAGCCAGATTGAGTCGTTTTTAAGTGGTCAAAAAGCTGCTAAAAAATCAATTCAGTAAACTAATTATGATTACGCGCTCTGAGCAGTAGAATATCACTTGTGAACTTTGTAGCACCCGCGTGGTTTCCCATTGCATCAGTGAAAACTCTCTGAAACACCTCCGTTAAGGGCTAAAACTGAAAAACAAATCACCACTCAGAAATCCGAGGAGCACTTGAATGCAGCTGTGCTTGGTTTCAATGCTGGATTCAGGAAACGTGGGAAAATCAGCGATCAAGATTGAAATGAGCAGCTGAAGCTACCAATCTGCAACTACTATAACCAAACATGAACTGTGTATGGATATAAACTCCAAATGAACATATAAAGCATATCAAACAGTTAATATGTCACGGCTGAATGCTTAAAGGTCGTCGCTGTGAAACGACATCACGCACTCCTGACCTCCCTGAACGCCTCTTCTGAAACCGGAAACAAAATAAGTGTCATGTGATTTCAGCTCGTGCCCCTGTGTAGTATGTAGCTGTTAGATGTCAAGTCTGTGAAATAACGACCTAAAGAAGGTATTTAAACATATAATCTGTTTTAATCTGAACAGCACTTTATTGTTTGATGTTAATTTAACGCGCGGAGATTAGCTTACTTAGTTGGCTTCACCGGATGTAACTAATATCACCAGTTAGCTCCTCATTAGCTAACATGTTAGCTGTTATTCACTCCTGCTTGTTTTGAAACACAGTCAAAGTGGGTGAAGACCTTTAATGGAGACACATGTTTTTATTTCCACAGTTGCCAAGTGGTCTATATAAGAAGAGGAAACTGTGGCCGACATGGCAGATGTGAGTATCACTCTTATTTGCTAAACTCTGACAAAACTTAAGGTTTGTTTTCTAAGAAGTTATTAGGAAAACATATTGTTTTGCACCTTTTTAAAAGAACAAAAAGTAGTATATTATGCCATTAAAAGCTGAGGGAGAACATGATTTAAAGTCTGTTTGCAGTATTAGGTCATGTGACTAATATCTCATCTTTACTTCCTGGTTGTTATGTGGTTCAGCTGCCTGACTGTGGTTGTAGACCATCTGGAAGATTTTTAGCATAATAACATTCAAAATAACATGTGAAAGCTTAAGTGCCTGTTCAATTAATCAACCTTTATTTATACTGGAGAGATCATTGAGGGGCAACCCTCATTTACAATGATATCCAGTCAGTTACAGTGACATTTAGAAACGAAAAACAAACAAACAAGGCATCAAGAGTATCATCAAATAGGATAAAAACTTTTTTTTTTATTTGGAGATAGAAACAATTAAAAGATCAAACAAAATAATACAAATAAAAGGAGGTGTAGGGGATTGACTTTAAAATGCACTAAAATAGGAGGGGACTGTTAATTTAAAATGATACAATAAATATATACAGGTAAACCTAGTTAAAACAGTTACAAAGTGGGGTTGAAAGATTGAAAATTAACTTTCTAAATGGTCCAAAAGGTAAAAGTGTATTTAGTTCAAGACGCTGCTGCAGCTTGTTCCAGGAGTCAGGAGCAGCAGTCTTTCTGTTGCCTGTAGAAGTGTAACAGGACAGCTTGTCATTTAAGTTGTGTTATTATTTCTACAATCAAGCGTTTCTGTCACTTATCAGTATATTTGGATCGGCACAGACAAACCCTAAGGACCCTTACTGGTACCTCTTGAACTCCCTTTATAATTGTGCATAAAACAGCCACTTAATAAAGATAGCTGCAATAAACTGGACTAGTTTATTCACACAAAACCTCTTAAAGCTGCTGTTGGTAGTCCTGGAAAAAACATCAGTTCAGCAGGGAGATATTTTGAATGCAAACGCTAACCCTCCACACCAGATTTCCCTCTCACTACACCCCTCTCCCCGTCTGTGCTCCTGTAAGCCCCGCCCACAAACAGATCGTACTGCACGCTCAATCAGGACGATGTAGGAGGACCAATCAGGAGACTTGCTCTGATTGGTCAGAGCTGTCGGGAGCGATTGGAATTTATAAATTGCTGGATACAGAGTTGTAGGAAAAATAGAGATATCACCATATTCTCAAAACACCTCATTTATTGATGGCTGTTGATGAGTGTTATGACTTTTATGCCAAACACAGCACAAAATAAGAACCGTTTTTTTAACCAAATCCTACCAACTGCAGCTTTAACAAATCAAAACATCGAAAGAAAAATGTCCACTTAAACACAGCAGCCCTCTGAAAGTCCTTCTTTCCAGAAACTATCCTTAAGTCCAAAGAGAAATGTCCTCAAAAACTCAAAGGTTGTTGATTCCCAAACAAATGTTGTCCAAAGGCAAAAAAAAAACCCACACCTCTTATCAAACTTAGACCAGCACAGAGAGTCCTCCTGATGGCCCAATTATCAGGGTCCTCCAAAGCATGCAGTGCAGCTCTGTGAGAAAAATGCAGAGCCTAATGCAGCAAAGAGTTCTGGGAGGAACTTCTGCAAAAACATAAAAGAGAAACGAGGTCAGGTTCAAACTGTGCTCAGTAAAAGTAGAATGCATAGATCATATCTACCGAGCACATCAACATCAACTTTGCACAGTCATCAAATGAGTCTGTCTCCTCAGGTCTGCAGGGGGGCGGGGAACTATTCAATAATCAGCTAATAGTTTGCAGTGACTATGGAACAGTGTTTTTACTTGAAATGCACATGAGCTGCTGACACCTGACTGATACTCGCTGAAGGAGAGAGAATCGCCGAGTGACCCACGATAGAATGAGTCATCTTTATTTCTCCTTTGCAGGATTTGAAGAGGTACCTGTACAAACAGCTACAGAGGTGTGTATGAGTGGTTGCATAATGCAGAATAGTTCAGTTGTGTCACACGTCACAGTTTGCAGTGAAAACGTCCGACTGTGTGTCGTTGACTCATGTCTGTCTCGTTCAGTGTCGAGGGGCTTCATGCGATCGTGGTGACGGACCGAGACGGAGTCCCGGTTATTAAAGGTGAGAATCAAATACTGAAGGTTTTTATTGTGTTGTGATGATTTGTGTTTAGTGAGTGGCTTGGAAGTCAAAGAAGAGAGGAGATTGATGACAGTAAAAGCTTGACATATGGGGATCATTCTTATCATCATTATTCATCCATTATTTATTTATTTATTTTAAATTCATCTACATTCTGTACACTATCAGGACAGCCGTAGTTTTTCTAACTATGGTTACCTTTCTTTCCTCACAGTCGCCAATGATAACGCCCCGGTCCACGCTCTGAGACCGGGCTTCCTGTCCACTTTCGCTCTGGCCACAGATCAGGGCAGCAAGCTGGGTCTCTCTAAGAACAAGAGCATCATCTGCTACTACAACACCTACCAGGTCAGACACCAGCCGCTCCATCATGACGTTTCAGTTTCCTCCTGAACAATAATTTCAATCTGAAGATTAAGACATGTTTTACTGACCTCAGAACTCAGAGGCTGTCTCATAGAACACCCTGTTTTACCTCTGGGGGGGTTGTTTTAGTCCTAATGCTTCTGTCATTTCCTTGTGTTGAACAGATTGTGCAGTTTAACCGGTTACCTTTGGTCATCAGCTTCATTGCAAGCAGCAATGCTAACACAGGTAAGATCTCCTCCTGTGAGTCAGACACATGTCACCTCTGTCTTACGAAACACAAACTGAGGCTCAGGAGAAAACTGTCACTGTGTAATGATCCTCATACAGACACAGAGGAGAACATTAATCAATCAATCAATCTTTTATTATTAAAAGACCCAACATCAAGTCAGGATAAGATCCAGCAGAAGTCCGTCAGCTGTCTTGTTCGTCAGCGGGTCCTCGTGTCTTCTTCTCCTCTCTTTTGTGTGTTGACTGTTTCTTTTGAGTAATAATAACACATCTCTTCTTCCTGTGTGTCCTCAGGCCTCATCATGAGTCTGGAGAAGGAGCTGGCTCCACTAATAGAGGAGCTGAGGCAGGTGGTGGAGGTGACATAGACTCTGACGGACCCTGTTCTGCCGAAACACCCGGATCACTCTCAGCTCCCTGAATCTCTCTCTCTCGCTCTCTGTCTGTAACGGTGCATTCAAGTCCTGTGGGGAAACCCGGTAATAGTTATCCTCCTGGCTGTTTCCTTCATGATGAAACTGTCCTGTACTCTGATTCTTCTCCTCTGTTGACTTTCCTTTCTTCCGTTTTCTGCAGTGTTTAGATTCTCTTTCAGCTCAGACAGACTTTATATGTTGAATCAAACGTCCCGTCTGAATAAAGGTTCCATTTTCAGCTCCTAAAGTGGTTCTCTTTTCCTTTCCACAGTTTATCTTTCACTGTCTGCAGGTTTAAAGTAAAGGAACATTTCTCCATACAGGTTTTTATTGAAAGTTGAAACCCAGTAGGCCTTTGGTAGAGGATTTCTGAAGACATGTTCTGTGAGACCAAAGCTGCAGAGTTTATGCAGACTGTTGATTTCTGTGTGACTACATCATGAATGAGGGCCAACATACAAACCTAAGACGACTCTTCATGCAGTCTTCACACAGGGGGGCGGGCAGGTAGGAGTCCAGATGTGTGAAGGGGGGCTCAGGAGAGGATTTATCCATGTCCGGAACCATAAAAAGAAATCATGACCAACTTCAGGAATCGTATCTTCTCCTCAGTGTCTTTCTTTGTCCTGATAAAGTGTCCACGTTGTTTTCTTGATGTGCATCCTTTCGAAAAGAAGACATGTTTTCTCTCACGTCATGTTGTTTTTTGAACAATCAGCCGTCGCTCTCTTCCCGTTGATGCTCCGTTTAAATAAGCAGAATCCTCTGAGTTCAGAGAGTCCTGATACTGGTCTCTTACAGGGGTCCCTGCACGTCCTTAAAAAGTTTAAAGACTAATTGAAGGTCATGAAGAGAATTAAGAGGCCTTAATTTCAGACGGACTGAACACTACGCTGTCTTGGAAGCTTTTTATGAATGATTTTTATTTTTCGTGCATTTTCTCATTCATGTAACAAACAGTGTTTACATCAGCTGATTACAAACACATTCACACACCTATACACTCACCAAATATGCTACACCTGTGTCAGCTGTCATGCTCTGCACTAATGGTACATATTTTTCTCTATTTGGGTCTTAAAAGACTTCATTTTCTTTAAAAAGTGTCCCGAAACTTGTCTGATGACTGCTGCCCTGGCATTCGATGCTTCTAACTCTGCTGGTGAATCAGTTTTTGTTTCTGTTTTCTATAAATATGGTTGTAAACTTAAAGGATTCTGGAGACATTTGTGTTCCATCTGAAACTTCATGAGAACATTTGTATGAACTATGAGGAAGAGAGCGAGCTGAAGACGCAGCCCTACAGGTTTTACAAGTTAGCTCCCAGCATCAGGTGGTACAGTGAAAGTTAAGGCAGCTTCATGCTGCTGTTACAATCTTATTTCAGAGAGAGCCTGAGCTAAAGACGAGAAGTTCAAGGGTCAAATATCTGCGTTTCAGATTCATATTTAAATCTGCTGCATTGTTTTTGATTCAGACTCGTCGACACTACCAGTCAAAAGTTTGGACACACCTTCTCATTCAATGGTTTGTATGTATTTTAATTATTTTCAACATTGTAGATTAAAGGTGACATATCATGCAAAATGGACTTTTTAATGGTTCTCTACCTGAAACATGTTTCCCTGGCATGTCTACAAACCCCCCGAGAATGAAAAAAATCCATTCTGCCCCTGTTTTGATTTCTCCACCTTTCTGTAAATGTGTGCTGAAACGAGCCGTTTCAGACTTCTGTGTTTTTGTTACGCAACAACAATATCCGGTCTGTCACGGAGTCAGAGCTCGGAGCTTGTTCAGCCCATAGACTGTATAAAATAATACTGAATCCCCCCTCCGTTTTTCATTACCTGCACACGTGTGCTAACAAGGAGCTTAGGAGGGAGGCATGCTAGTTGTAGGCTGTCTTACTAAACACAAAGGTCGGGTTTACTCCCCACGTCTGCAGATTTGAAGATCTAGTGGATGATTTTTATTTATCATGGATAAGTGCTAGCGCTAGTTAGCATAGCTACATAGCTACATGTCGTAGCTGTAGCTGTGTACCAAGACACACGTCGACATACTGACAAATAAAACAACAAGTAACACAAAATCTGTGACCAATCCTTCAGAAAAGGTCCCACTGCCTTTCTGGCATAGGTCGGTTTTACTCCCCACGTCTGCAGATTTGAAGATCTAGTGGATGATTTTTATTTGTCATGGATAAGTGCTAGCGCTAATTAGCATAGCCACATAGCTACATGTTCATAGCTGTAGCTGTAGCTGTGTACCAAGACACACGTCGACATACTGACAAATAAAACAACAAGAAACACTAAATCTGTGACCAATCCTTCAGAAAGGTCCTGCTGCAGGCGCCTCTCCGTCAGGATCAGATTCTGGATCAGATCCAGAGGGTGGAAGTAACGTGATCTCTGAGCAGCCTATTCAGCCAACATGTAAACATTAGATCAACGTGCTGGAGAGCCGAGGCCACACCCACTTCCTGAGGGGCGTGGTCAGAGAGAAAACAGAGTGTTTAAATACATGTTTTGGGGACCTCTTAGACCAGTATATATTGATGAAAAAAGCGTGATATGTCACCTTTAATACTGAAGACATCAAAACTATGAAATAATCTGGTTTTGCCATAATCTGGATTACAACAGTAGTCAAATAGTCAATCCATTGCGTACTAACCCTACCTCTGAACAACACAACTGACGGTCTCAAGCACAATAAGAAGGCAAGTCATTCTACAAATGAACTCTTGACAAGGCTCATGTTAATTAGAAACCATTCCAGGAGACCACTTCATGAAGCAGACTGAGAGAAGACCAAGAGTGAGCAAAGCTGTCATGAAGGAAAAAGGGGGCTACTTTACAGAATCTAAAATATAAAACATATTCTGCTTTGTTTAACACTTTTTTGTTCATCAAATGATTCCATGTTTGTTCTTTCATAGTGTTGATGCCTTCAGTATTAATCTACAGTGTTTCAAATAATTACAATAAATACAGACACTTGATGAGATGGTGTTTCCAAACTTTTGACTGGTAGTGTACATCCTCTCTGTCTGAACAGCGTTACTACAGATTTAATTTATAAACAGATTCAGGTACAATAAGCCTCTCTGCTTTCATCCTTTGATAACACTTCACATGTTTATGAGGAATCAGAAAAGACGACATGTTGTTCAGTGAGTTTACAACACTTCGTTTCACTGCTGAAATAACTAAGAAGAAAAAGTCCCCCAACTATTTCCTGTTTGAGTAAAATGTAATAAAACTAAAGAGAGCAGCTGTAACACATCAGACGTTAGCCTCTCTGTATGAAATAAATACATCACATCTGCACACTCAGAGTGTGTGTGTGTGTGTGTGTGTGTGTGTGTGTGTGTCCGAGTGTTATCTTTGAGTCTTCAACTGTTCCTTATTCTTCATCCAGTTGATGCGACGTCCTCTGAGAGCGGAGGGCTTCTATCCCGGTCCGCTCACCGCTCTCATCGACCTTTTCTGATCTGTGACTGAAAACAAAGAGAGAGTCACCTCAGTGAGGAAAGTCGAATCAACCTCTTCAACTACATCATGCAGGCGCAGGGAAGTGAAGGAGTTTTGAAAGATTGAAGGGGGGGATGATGAAGGAGCTTCCTATTTGTGAAATGCACCTGGAGGAGGTAGGGATCAAGGCGACAGCGAGGATGCAGGAGGAGGAGGCTCAGTGTTTCTGAAAATTTCTGCACCTTTGCACATCGATCATTTTGAACGGTATCTCAAATGTAGTGTTTTTTTAAACCTCTCACATATTTTGGAATCTCTTTAACTGCAATAAAAGTTATGAAATGCTCCAGTAGAGTCCCTCAGAGAGTAGAGGAGCTGTCCTCGGTCAGACCTTGACTTTGGAGCTTAAAAAGTTTGATCAGATTCATCACAATATTTACGCTGACACCTTCTAACACATGATGGAGATTATTCAGAAATAACAAGGTTAATATTCCTCAAGCTTGAGTCACTTTTCATTTGTCTTTCTTCAAGAGACACGGATACAGCCGTGTGACTCATCGTGTTGAAATGATAAACTTCCCCCGTGCCTACTTCTACTTCTTCTTCAGAAACATCATCATGATTTGGTCTGTTTCGTAGAATGCTTGTGCAGCATATTGTCAGTGGTGCTTTCCCCTCCTGTGCTTCAGTATGAAGCAGCAAACTCACCAGTTTCCACCTCAGCATCTTGATCCACTCGTCCGCCTCCACGCCCGTCTTTGCACACAGATAAAACGTCCTCTCAGGAAACACCAGACTGTGGACGCAGAGAGATATCGAGACGACGTTACGAGAGGAAGGAAAGAAGACTCGTTTATCACAGTTTATCTATTTTGTCTTTGAGCTACAGCTTTTCCCTTTGCAAGTTTGCAAATTTCAGGAGGAGGAGTAGGAGGAGGAGTAGGAGGAGTAGGAGTAGGAGGAGTAGGAGTAGGAGGAGGAGGAGGAGGAGGAGGAGGAGGAGTAGGAGTAGGAGTAGGAGGAGGAGGAGGAGGAGGAGGAGGAGGAGGAGGAGGAGGAGAAGAAGGAAGGTGGTTAAACTCAGCTCTCCTGTGTGTTTGATTGACTTTGTGTAAAAGGTGAAAGGTTAGGAGTCGTTGTAACCCCCTTTTTTCAGCCACAGCTGCCTCTCAGCTTGTGGTAATTTCTCCGTCCTGTTTCCTTCTGTTGTTTCAAACATTTGACTTCTCCTTTTTTCAAAAATCACAGATGTCACATTTCGCTGCCTTGGGGAAGTTCAGCAGCATTGAACACCCACTGAGTCTGACAGCTGCGTTGTGAAAGATCTAACACGGTTGTCTTGTTGACAATTTACAGCAGTGGACAGTGACATGGTAAATTCACTCCAGTACGGTACATTTGGATGTATTTTGGGGTGAAATCTAAGACTTTTGACTCCTCTACATTTCCATGAATGCTCTTGTTACTCTCTACTTTTACTCTGAAGTCGTCTGCTGAATTTATTTTCTAAACTGTGTTCGTGTACGTCTCGCGTCTCCACGGTTGAACGTCAAGCAAACACAGAGCAGACATCAGATCAGGCGGTTCCTCCTGAGCACCATGGTCGTATCTTCAGCTCATGTTTGAAATGAAGAATGATTCATTTGAAATATTCGCTCTGTTGTCTGCTCTGCACAAACTCCACCGTCCAGCCTGAGAGAGAACGTCGAGGTCTGCAGCTCAACATGAGTTTGATCCCAGATGAGCATTCCTCCTGGGGAATCCAGAGGCGATCCCAAACCAGGTGGGATATATAATCCCTCCACAGAGTTCTGGGTCTATCCCGGGACCATCTCTAAAGGGAGGCGTCCGGGAGGCATCCTTATCAGATGCCCCAACCACCTCAGCTGACTTCTTTCAACGTGAAGGAGCAGCGGCTCTACTTGGAGCTCTGAGCTCCTGACCCTCTCTCTAAGACTGAGCCCAGACACCCTTCAGAGGAAACTCATCTCAGCCGCTTGTATCCGAGATCTTATCTTCTCATAGGTGAGGGTTGGAACGTAGACCGACTGGTAAATTGAAAGCTTTGCCTTCCGGCTCAGCTCCTTAAGTTAAGTTAAGTGATGCAAGCCAAGTTAAATGAAGACAGTACACGAAACAAACATGCGTGTTCCCTTTCTGACCCTCACTCACCAGAAACAGTTGACTCTGTCCTGAGAGTAGTCGAACTGGACCGCAGAGCAGGCCTTCAGGTCCAGGGTTCGGATGGGCTCCGTGCACTGAAACCGAAACACTCTACAGCTCACACAGTTCAAGCTCGGAGCCTCTTTTTCTGATGAGACCTTTAGAAGCTGCGGGAAGACTCACCACTTTGTCTTTAAAGTATTTCAGCTCGTATCTGTTGAGTGTGAACCACCTCTGCTTCCAGCTCTGCAGACAAGATTTAAGAAGTGTTTTTTCAGAGATCACACACTGAAGTAGATGTTTTGTAAATAATCAGGCATGTACAGCTGCAAACAGATATGTGTTCGGACACGGTTTGGAGTCGCTCCTCTCTTACCTTCACGATCCCTCCCTGTTTCACCAGGTAGCCTTCCTTTGTGCCCAGCTGGAAAGACAGAAAAAGGAGTCTGCAGTTATTCAAGAATCGACTTCCAGGAGTCATTCTGTTTTATTACAACTGATGTCACAGCAGAGGTGAGTACTATATGATACTCAGTTCTATCTCAGCACCTCACCATCCACCCAGCCTCCCCCTCAATCTCTGGTCGACTGCCTCCACGCCATAAAACCCTGGATGACATCTAAACTCCTCAAAATTAACAGTAAAGAGACAGAGCTCTTGGTTGTGGCCCCCAAGCCACTGCTCAGGAAGGTTGGAGATCTCCTCCTCTGTGTGGATGGCTGTTTCATCTCTCCACCTCCTGAAGTCTGCAACCTGGGTGTCATTCTTGACTCCACCCTCTCCTTCCGGTAACACATCAAATCAGCTATCAACTGAAGAACATCTCGCGTCTGCGTCTATCTCTCTCCAATTCAGTTGCAGAGACCCTCGTTCATGCTTTCATAACCTCCCGGCTGGATTACTGCAATGGAGTCCTGTTCGGGGTACCCAGCAATGCCCTGGACCGTCTCCAATATGTGCAGAACTCAGCTGCCAGAGTTCCCACGCATACTAAGCCCTGGCAGCACATCACCCCCACTCTCATTAACCTCCACTGGCTCCCTGTTAAGTACCGCATCTCCTCTAAGCTCCTCCTCCTCACTTACAAATCCCTGCATGCCCTTGCCCCCAATACCTGGCTGACCTCCACCAACACACTCCATCCAGGAACCTATGGTCCTCGGACCTGGGTCTCCTCTCCATCACTCGGACTAAGCTGCGGACCTTTGGAGACAGAGCATTCAGTGTGGCGGTCCCTACTCTGTGGAACTCTCTCCCTCCCAACATCCACAGCGCCCCAACCCTGGACGGTTTTAAAGAAGCAGTCAAAATGCACCTTTTCCTCAAGGCCTTTCCTCGTTAGATATCCCCACCTACCCCCCAGACTCCCTACCTGACCCTGTGAAGCCACCTTGGGTTTCTTGAAAGGCACTATATAAATCCCAGTTATGATTATTTATTATTACGATGTGCCAAACAGTGAGCTTCAGACAGACCAGTGGGTCCGGTCATGGAGGTCTGGGGAGAATATTAAACCCTCCTGTCACACTTAAATGACTCTGAAGTGTTTGTGTCTGTGCAGACCGGGTCTCCTACCGAAGGTGCAGTCGGCACCAGGTCATTTTCCGTGCGGCCCGTCTGTATCGCTGTGTGAACTCGCACAGACTCATAGATGGACGGCTCCTCCACTCGCCACGGGTACGGACACTTCAGCACAATGAGGGTTCCTGGTTCACGGGGAAGACGAGATTCAAACAAAGAAGAAAACAAACATCATACAACACAAACAGGCAGAAATCAGCAGCTGTTAGTGTGACGTAGGTTTTCATCAATCCTGTGAAACCTCAGAAGAGCAGCTGACCACCAGACCGCTCTGTGGTGTGTTTCTGTTAAACTCATCTCTTTCTTTCCATCCAGACTCACCTCTGAGTGTGACACGGCAAGGCAGCTGTATTTAAAGTCAGGGTGAATATTTAGACTGTTTGAAGTCACAAGTTATGCTCACCCTGAAAGTCTAAGAAAGTTTTGTGGACAACATTTATGATAAGTCACATCAAAACCAGAGAGCTGAATGCTGTGTTGATTTTAAGAAATGAATTATCTATATCAACTCAATCTCAGAAACAAGAAGCCTTCATCTGGTGATTAAACTGACTCTGTGAATGTGACTTTTTCAGCAACTCCCAGACAAGATTTCCTTTTGTCTGCTGCATTCTTTACAGTCCATTTAGCAACTTAAGAAGCAACAGTTTGCCTGATTCACTAAATATCTGTGCAGCTTTTGCACCCACGAAACCTGAGCAAATGAGCCGAGAACACATCGGCTAATTCAGCACACGAAGGGTTAAATGCACCAGAAACCGCTCTGCAGAGCAAATAGCGTCACCGTGCAGCAGTGTCTTCTCCATTCATTGAAATAAACCATTATGCATTCTGAGCAAAATGAGCTTCTTTCTTTTCAATTAAGCTTCATTGCAAATAACACCTGATTCACTAACACCTGAGCAAACAGCCAGAGGGACGTGTTCACTTTCTGCTGCAGAATTTAGAAGTGTTGTTACGCTCAAACCTTCAAGTGATCAAGACAACAATTTCCCCTCAAGTGACTAAAAAATATACCTGCGCGTTTGCATTATTATCTTCATAACATTCAGGGGTAAAACCAGTCCGTCTGTCTGTGACTCAGTCGCCCGCACATACAGGCTGTGCCATCATGCACGACTAATCTGCTGACTCGCCCAAGGACATAAGATGAATATAAACTTTGAAATTTCAGCCACTTCTGTTAGGAACCGACTTCAAACTGGTAAACAGTTTCCCTCTCCATCCAGCTCATCAACATGAGAGCTCTGTGCAGCAGAGTGTGGAGACGCTGACAGCTCATGTTGGTCACAATCAGACGCAAAACAAGAGCAAGCCGCACAGAGCTGCAGGAGGTTGTGAGCGTCTCTGCACTTTTATTCCATTGGTGCAATCTGCTATGTAGCACCAACATTTATTTATTTATTTATTATAGGATAGCCCCTTGAGATGCAGCATCTCGTTTTCAAGGGGGTCCCAACAAAAACACAAAGCAAATTAATACACAACAAACACAGACAGCTCTCCCTCACCCTTACTCCTCCTGGACCCACCCAGCACCCCACCATTAAACAAAACTTTGACAATAGACAGCATCAACAAAGAGAAAGGCATCAAAAAGCACATAAACACACGTCAGACACAGGAACAGCTTGTTTTTATATGATAAAACTAATTTGATTTAAAGCAGTGGATGGAGGTGATGGATTTCAGAGTAGGGGGTAGATTATTCCAATCGGATGGGGCGTTGAATTTGAATGACCTGCGACCAATTTCTATATGGATTCTGGGGACAATGAAGAAGGGATGTTGCGTATGTCTGAGGGAATATGAAGATTAATAATGAACCAGGAACTCTTTTAGATAGGGCGGACAGTTAATATGAATACATTTAAAAACAAACTGAATTTAAAATGTCAACTTCAGACCTTGATAGGAGCCAGGATGTCATTACTGTGGACTGTGTTCTGCCTGTTTTTGCTCTCCATACAGACTGTTTTTCCTGCCTCCTGATATGTGATTGGTCACTTAACGGCTACTGAACGAAATGATTTCTAGTGTGACAGCTGAGCAGCTTAAACCTTTGCCGTTAAAGCAACAACCTGAAAACAGAGCCATCAGTATGTGCTGTTTGACTCCTGAGCTGAACGCTGAGTCTACCTGTGTCACTGCCCAGCAGAGGTTGGTTTGCGAAGTGGTTGACAAAGTCCTGGAGTGTTGCAAACTCATTGAACCCGAACACATAAGTGTTGTCTCTGCGTGTCACGTGAAAATGCTTGACCGAGTCCTTTGCCCTGTGGGATAAAAAACAACGTTTTAAGTCTTCACTGAAATACAGAAACCTTAAAGGAGAAAGAACTTAAGAAGTGTGTTCATGTTAGAGGCAGACTGACCTCACTGACAGGGCGAAGCAGCTCGGACCCTCATTACTGTTCCTGAGGAGATAACTTCCATCAGTCCCATTGGACAAGAGAAGAGCCTCTGCAGCATGACGGGACAGGTCATAGTGGTACCACCTTCAAGAGAAGAAACTTGTTGTTTAAAACTCTCTGTAATAAAAGGACTCCAGTGAAGAAGAGCCGCCAAGTGCATTCTGGAGGCAGCAGGGAAAAACTCTCGGGGGCGACCTGGAGTTCAGTCGAGGACTGTCCGACCCTGGGTGACCCTGGCTGTGTTACCCTGATGAATCTTAAACCAATCAGCGATCATCATCTATCATCCTCTGACGACGAGGGGGCAATATACCTCAGGGAACAGACCCCAGCTTTTCAATAATTATGCTGTTCTCTGCACTTTTGGAAACAACTTCTATTCAAGACTTCCTTTTCCGTGCCGTGTTTATGTTGCAGACATGAACACGATCACTTCCTGGTCCAGGACGCCTCACTCTGCCTTACTTCAGATGCATGAACCCAAAAACAACCTTTTGTAAATGTTTGATGTAGTGCAGATTGTAAGCTGCAGTTGCATGCATTAATTTGTCTCTGGAGATAAATAAACCGTTGTCAGATTACCGCTGATGGGAGCCAGGATGTCATTACTGTGGATTGTGTTCCTCCTGCTTTTGCTCTCCATTCAGGCAGTTTTTTTCAGCAGACAGCAAAGCCTGCTGAAACACGATTGGTTGACACCACTCAGACTAAAAACAGAAACCACAACACTTCCTCTGATGAAAATCAGACCAGTTTCTCTAAACGACTACATGTCGAAGGAAAATGATCATAAATAAATAAAAGCCACGACACCAACATGATCCTAGAGTGATATGTTTATAACACTTCCTGCTTTCGACTAGGTGTTATGTTTATTTATGTATTGCTCGGTATGTGAAGGGAGGTTTCAGAAATGTGGAACAACCTCAGACTGTAGGATAGATGCAAAGGAAACCAGTAAAGGGATGTGAAAGTTCATAATTTGCATCTAGTTTTGCTGAAAAAGACGATAAAAAAGACTGAGGTGAAAAAGTGATACAGTATGCAAAGAAAAAAGCACAAGTTGCAGTAATAATGAAACACGAGTTGCAGCAACAACTCAAAGACAAACTGAGTATTTAACCTCAATGCTGCTGCTGCAGGAACCTTTAGAGGTTTGTGACACAGTTGTAAAGACGACATTATGATTATAATGTAGAAATTATCATCTTACAGGGTTTTGAATCCAATTAAATTCTCTTCTTCAGCTTTATTGTCAATCTTTGGAGCTTTTTATGTCCACACTCACAGGTTAGTACACCATGTGTCTACAGCTGAGGTGCTGTTAACATTTAAAGAGGGGGAGAAGATCAGACACACTGAGGAAAGTGGAGTTTAAGCTTTAACTTGAACTTTTATTCATTAACAGGTTGTGAATCTCATACGCCGCCGTCACTTGCATATTCCACAGTGAAACACAGTAAACCTGTATTTAAGAATTATTACTGCCTATCAGTGACACAAATTGAGAGCATGTTCACCAACACTCCTGCACATGTTGATAAAAACTATCTATTTTCATGTGCTATTCATTTCATTTCTGAATCAATCTGTTTCTACAAATGTGTTCCTTTAAAATTGATAATAGTTCATGGTACTAATGCAGGAACATCTTGCATCGATACAGTAATCAATCATGCAGATTTTGCCCTACAACACAAGTCATGCATGTTTTCTAAGCGTGGGAAATAGTCAGAATACTTTAAATTGCATGATTTTGCAGGAGAGTTTGGTACGTCTCTGTTCCAGCTACAGATTTGTTCTCCAGCAGGTGTGAGGCAGAAGAAAGGCTCACATGAATCTGTTCATTTGAGTCCAATGTTGTGATCAATGTTGTCTTACCCCAGAGTCTCTAACTCGTCGCTCGTGTCCTCGGTGGAAGCATCGCTGTAGAAACTCATCTCTGTTCGAGACTCCAACAACTGGAGAGTCTGACGATCATCAAACAGAGCAGTAAAGACACAGAAGTGAAATCTGCCAGTTTGAGTGGGACACGCCCAAAAGAGGAAGTCAGCTGTAACAGGACTGTGTTTAAAAAAGGGTAGAATAGTGCTGCTTATATTTACGGGGGGCCCTGAAGGGAGACAGCACAAACATTAAATGACCACCAAAAAAAAGAAAAGACACTAAAAACATTTTAATATGTGGAATCTAGCTTAATTTCCTATTATACTCATGCATTTTTCTTGTTATATTCATGTATTCTCTCTTGATAGTTATATTCATATGTTTTCTTTTTGTATGACTTATCAAGTAACAAGCTAATAGTAGGGTATAAGACCAGCGATCTGTGCAGTTCCTAGAAAACATGTTTGACCGAGGTCAGATCTATTCGCCTCTGTATCACAAGGTCAGTCAGCCAGGATGTGATAGTTCATCTTTGCTGAGTTGCTTTACGGTTTTACTTTTTTTTAAATTACGGTTGTACGTAAGCTTAGGGGATTTCTGGCTACCAATGCCACGCGCTTTATGCTAAATGAATAACCACATGTGCTGATGTGTGCACATTTAGAGTCTTCTATGCATTGTGGCTTATAGGTCACAAGGCTGATGTATGTCTCTATTGTTCCCGTGTGCTATAGCTCTAATCGACACCTTTTACCCTTAATTGCAAACCACACACTTCCCTCCTCCCCAGGGCACGAAGAGATGTATAACTAGCTGATTGCTTCTCTAATCGGACAGAGAACTTCAGATGCTCTATGAGTACGCTGTAACTTCTCTCTCACGCTGCGTGAATAAACTTTGTGTGTAAACTTTTATACTGAGTTTGAAGCCTCATTTCTGGTCACTGCTCTGCTGGACGATCGCCTCACGCCGGGCCACGCCACCACAAATACAAGTATAAGAATTTTAACAAACTCCAAAAATGTTTACAAAAACATATATATATATATATATATATATATATATATATATATATATATATATAATATGGCAAGCCGTTCAGGAAATTAATATATATGGAATGAAGTCTGAATATATTGAATGAAACTCGATATATATGGAATGAAACTCGATATATATGGAATGAAAAATGACATCACGTTTGGACTTCGCCATCTTGTCTTTCTGGGGTGTGATCATAGGGGTGTGATTCTGTTTTCCGGTTAGACGTAGCTTTTAATAATGCAACCATGAGGGAGGCACGAGATGTTTTCACTGCAATTTTAATTAATGAAGGGGTTATCAACCCCTTGGGTAATGCATGTGCTGTTTAGTCAATCCGTATAGGAAAAAGGAACCCACCCCTCCTCTCTATTAAGTTGGTTTCATCCAAAAGTGATGATCGGACCGTCTGCACAGAGAGACGAGAGGAACACGAAGCAGTGGGCTGCAGAAGCATTTAGGAGGGTAGTAAACAAGTGAAAATACGAAAATATTAAATATCACAGGTTGTACACACTTCTACAAAGGCTAAAGATATTGCCCCTTCTTTATTCAGGTGGTTCAGTCCTCTAGCTCGCTAGCTAACTTTTGTTATGACTTGTGATAATGTAGCATCCTGTTCAATGTTAACAGGTGGAGCTCATACCTGTGTGCATCATCTGACAGTGAGTGAGTGTAATGAAAAAGTACGACCAAATTACCACAGGTTACAGAGGTAGAGGAAAATGTGTCCCCTCAGAAACACTAAAAAGAAGTGCAAAAGGTTATTTTCAGAGAGACATTAATAAAAGATGAGTTCTCTTTGATGACAATAAAACAATACGATTAGAAGTGGTGTTCAGAGTACTTATTTAAGCTTTCATTCAATATATTCAGACTTCATTCCATATATATCAAGTTTCATTCAATATATTCAGACTTCATTCCATATATATCAAGTTTCATTCAATATATTCAGACTTTCATTCCATATATATCGAGTTTCATTCAATATATTCAGACTTTCATTCCATATAAATCAAGTTTCATTCCATATATATCAAGTTTCATTCAATATATTCAGACTTTCATTCCATATATATCGAGTTTCATTCAATATATTCAGACTTTCATTCCATATATATCGAGTTTCATTCAATATATTCAGACTTTCATTCCATATATATCGAGTTTCATTCAATATATTCAGACTTTCATTCCATATATTCAGACTTCATTCCATATATATCAAGTTTCATTCAATATATTTAGACTTTCATTCAATATATTATTTCCTGAACGGCTTGCCATATGAACGGCTTGCCATATATATATATATATATATATATATATATATATATAACATTTTCTGAAAGCAGCAATGTGATCCAAGTGCAGTAATATAACATCTCTAAAGTCTCCTTTCATACAGTTTAGAGTTTAGTAAACAGTAGATGCAAACTAATACTACATTTAATTTCCTGAGAAAACAATGTTTTGTCCCACTTTTTGAGTCAGAGTTCTGTGTTATGTGTAAAAAGAAAAAAATTGAAGAATTGCTTTTTATTGGTTTTGGATTTAATATCTTGAGATTTAGTTCCTGATTGTGGCCACTAGAGGGGGCGCTAGTTGTGGTGAGGCTGTCCGGGGCTTCCTCTCATCAGGGAACATTCAGCTGAACCAAACTAACGACTGTCTCTGCCTCTCCTGACATTAAACAGGTTAGCAGTGTGTGTAACTGTAATAGGAAGCATTTTAAGGACGTTAAACACCTTTTTAATATTATGTTGACAAGTTAAATGTCAAAAAACGGTCACTTTGTTCAGCCGTTGAGCTAAAGTTTGCAGCTAACGGCTGCTGAGTTTTGCTAGCTTAACAGCGAAGCTAACAACGTACTGTTGTGTTATTATTTTGCAACGTTTATGTGAAATCTGTTTTTTAAGCTTGCAGCTCAATGCTGAAATAAACCAACAGGTTTACAACACTGATAAGTTACAGGTGAAATGCATTTTGCAGTTGAGCAGCAGTAACTGAATGTGTGATAATCCCTGTTATAGTCTTCACCTGGACAAGCAGGGCGCTAATCCAAGAGGACCAGTACATTCTCTGATCTCATAATATGGTAAATGGTAAATGGACTTGTACTTATATAGCGCTTTTCTAGTCTTTCTGGCCTCAAAGCGCTTTTACACTACTCGTCACATTCACCCATTCACACCCATTCACTCACTGATGGTAGAGGCTGCTACAGTAAGGAACCATCAGTGTTAGCTAATTTCAATCGTCCACATTCACACACCTCTGAATAACAGAGGGAGCAGTTCGGGGTTCAGTGTCTTGCTCAAGGACACTTTACTTCATGTGACTGCCGAAGCTGGGATCGAACCGCCAACCTTCCGATTGATAGACGACCGACTCTACCCAGCATCTACCCGTTGAGGTGATGTAACATCACGTGAACAACATAAACATGTTAACATCATGTGAACAGCATAAACATGTAGCATCTGCCCGCTGAGCTGAATTTCTTGTTGGATAACTGCAATCACCTCCTGCAGATCAGTGTGCTGCTTTCTTCTGAACAGCCCCAATATACAGCGATGTCTTTTCAAAGTCCGGATGCTTATAATTTCTAGAATTTCCCAATTTCGTTTTTTGTAGATAAGCAGTTTTGGAGTTTTTCGAGTATTATTGTCATTAGTTTCATTTTAGGATTTGTGTGATAACACTGATCATGTGATCCAGCCGCTTCAGCTCAGGGAGGAAACAGAAGCCTGGTGAGTGTTAATCTAACATTTGTATAATTTCTCTTCTACAGTCTCAGAGTAAGTTTTCTCTTTGTGAACTGGAAAGGAAAGAAAGTTTTTTTGAGCTCAGCAAGAGGACACAGTGTGTGTGTGTGTGTGTGTGTGTGTGTGTGTGTGTGTGTGTGTGTGTGTGTGTGTGTGTGTGCTCCTTCCATTCTTGCGTGACACCCTACAACAAACTTGTTTCTCCTGATTCCTGTGTGTGTTCCTCTCTCACTGTGTGTTTGTGTTTGTGTTTAACCTCTCAGACTGACTTCAGACCAGAACATGAGTGTTCGTTTAGAGGAAGAGGAGGACAGAGCAGAGTCTCCTGGACCCAGCTGTGTGGCTCTGAAGAGTGACCGGTCCAAGGATTTAGCTCTTCACTTGAATAATGATCCTGGACCCTCAGACTCACAGTAAGTATTTGTGTTGTTTATAGATTGATTGATTGATGTCAGGTAACATAAACCTGAACACCTCTTGGTTAATAACAGCAGCCGTTCTGGAGCCTGATGAATAGTGTTATTATCAAAGAACTTTACAGGTGCTCGTGTTATGAATGAAAATATGTTTGTGTTTGCAGATTTCAGTCCAGAAGAGGGAGAGCAGAATCTCCTGGACCCAGCTCTCTGTCTCTGAAGAGTGACCGGTCCAAAGATGAACCTCCAAAATTCAGTAATGAACCTGGACCCTCAGACTCACAGTAAGTATTTGTGTTGTTTATAGATCGATTGATTGATTGATCGATGTCAGGTAACAGAAAACCTCTTTGTTAGTAACAGCAGCCGTTCTGGAGCCTGATGAATAGTGTTATTATCAAAGAACTTTACAGGTGCTCGTGTGATATGAATAAAAATGTGTTTGCGTTTGCAGACTTCAGTCCAGCAGAGGGAGAGCAGAGTGTCCTGGACCCAGCTGTCTGTCACTGAAGAGTGACCGATCCAAAGATGAACCTCCAAAATTCAGTAATGACCCTGGACCCTCAGACACACAGTAAGAGAACTTACTGTCTCACGACGGTTCAGCTGTTTCTGTAATCGAAATGTCAGTTTGATTATCATCCTGAAGGAAATTTGATCGCCATCAGACAGCAAGACAGGAGAAATTTATGAAACACTTTGTTAAAATGACTTTCAAGCACAATGTGACAAAGAGAAGCTGACCCATCTCTGTCCCTAAACCTCCTCTGTGGCCACAAGTTCTCAGCGGTTCAGAGAGATGGGGTCAACCCTAACCCTAACCCTGGCAAGTCCACCCAGGATGAGACTCTGGGGTCACACCCAAATCTTCCTCAAGATATTCATAAATCCAATCAACAAATCATTAAAATATAATGACACCAGCTCTTAGTTATGCTGCTATAGGCGTAGACTACCACACTGGGATCCTGTCTTTCCCTCTCTCTCTCCTCCTTCTGCCTGTCTCTCACTTTAACTCTTCCTGTCCCATTAAAGCTACTAACCATAGACCTTTCTGGAGTCCCTGAGCTCCCTTGTCTCGTAGGTTCCTCTGGATCTCTGCTGCTGTGGATGTGCCAGACTCCAGCTGCTACAACTACTACTATCCGTCTCACCACTATCATCTCTCTCTCTCTCTCTCTCTTCATCTCCCTCTATCCCTCTCTCCAACACGGTCTAAGCAGATGTGTGTCTAACATGAGTCTGGTCCTGCTGGAGGTTTCTGCCAGTTAAAGGAAGTTTGTGCTCTGCTCATGGTGGATTAAGATGAGATCAGACTGAGTCCTGTCTGTAAGACAGGACTGGATCTGATCCTGTCTTGATGTTGGGTCTTTGTTAATAATAGAACATAGATTACAGTCTAGACCTGCTCTGTTTGGAAAGAGTCTGAGGATAACGTTTGTTGGGATTTGGTGCTTTATAAATAAAGATTGATTGATGATGTCTTCACAGGGGGAGGAAGAGGAGTCCTGTCTCTGTGGAGGAGCAGCCGTCCTGCTGTGCTGTGTGTCAGGACGTCCTGAAGGATCCGGTCTCTACCAGCTGTGGACACTGGTTCTGCAGACAGTGCCTCACCTCATACTGGGACCAGTCCGGTTCACCAGGAGACTCCTACTTCCCCCGGTATGGAAACGGATCCAGATCTGGACCTGGACCTGATACAGCCAGTCAGACCAGCCCTGCACAAAGTAAGACTGTCCCCCTGTGTGTTTCTGTGAACCGGTCTGAAAACAGCAGCTGTTGGTTCAACACTCTGACGTCATCCTGTCACACAGCACAAAGAGTTTTATGATCATCATTTCAAACCCAGTGAAATGTAACCTGATGGTTTTTCTGCTGTTTATTATTGGATCTGTGTTCTCCTTTCAGACCCAGAAGAGTTCATGTGGATCAGGTTTTGGGTTTATGAGGCGGCCCTCTGTCTTTACAGTCACTGTGTTCTCTCTCTGCGTGTTGGTTCTGTTTGCACAGACGGACATAGAGAGCGATATGGACTCTGTGCAGATCTTTCTTATTGATCAGGTGATGAAAGCATCACTTCATCTTCAAACAGTCTTTGTTTCTCTCTCTCTGATTGGTCTTTTTAGAGCCTGGTGGTCTGCAGGAGGTTTTAAAGGAACACAAGATCAGTCTGAGGAGGAGATGTGAACATGTGACTGAAGGAAGTGATGAAACAGGAAGTAGAACCCTCCTCAACAGGATCTACACTGAGCTCTACATCACAGAGGGACAGAGTGAAGAGGTGAATACCCAACATGAGGTGAGCCAACTGGAGACCGCCACCAAGAAGAAGATCCTCCAGGACACTCCCATCAGGTGCCAGGACATCTTCAGAGCCTTACCTGGTCAACAGAAACCCATCAGAGTGGTTCTGACAGTCGGCGTCGCTGGTGTTGGAAAAACCTTCTCAGTGCAGAAGTTCACTCTGGACTGGGCAGAGGGCTCGGAGAACCAAGACCTCAGTCTGGTGGTTCTGCTTTCATTCAGGGAGCTGAACCTGATCAGAGATAAGCGGTACAGTCTCCTCCAGCTGCTCCATGATTTCCATCCAACATTACAGAAGGTCCCAGCAGAGACGCTGGCTGTCTGTAAACTGGTTTTCATCTTAGACGGCCTGGACGAAAGCAGACTGTCTCTGGATTTCAACAACACTCAGGTTGTGTCTGACGTCACACAGAGCTCATCCATAAACCTGCTGTTAACAAACCTCATCCAGGGGAATCTGCTCCCCTCAGCTCTGGTCTGGATCACTTCTCGACCCGCAGCAGCCAATCAGATCCCTCCTTCACGCATTGACAGGGTAACAGAAGTCCGAGGCTTCACTGACGCCCAGAAGGAGGAGTACTTCAGGAGGAGGTTCAGTGATGAAGATCTGTCCAGCAGAATCATCTCGCACATCAAGACCTCCAGGAGCCTCCACATCATGTGCCAGATCCCGGTCTTCTGCTGGATCACTGCTACAGTTCTGGAGCACATGATGAGCACAGAGCAGAGAGGAGAGCTGCCCAAGACCCTGACTGACATGTACGCACACTTCCTGCTGGTCCAGACCAAGAGGAACAGGAATAAGTACGCTGAGGGTCCTGAGACCAGTCCTCAGGAGCTGATGGAGGCTGACAGGGAAGTTCTCCTGAAGCTGGGCAGGCTGGCGTTTGAACATCTGGAGGAAGGAAACATCATGTTCTACCAAGAAGACCTGGAGCGCTGTGGTCTGGATGTCACAGAGGCCTCGGTGTACTCAGGACTCTGTACAGAGATCTTCAAAAGGGAGTATGTGATTTCCCAGAAAACAGTCTACTGCTTTGTTCATCTGAGCGTTCAGGAGTTTCTGGCTGCAGTCTACATGATCCACTGTTCCACAACCAGGAACACAGCGGCACTGAAGCCTTTTTTAAATGGACAAGACAGTGAACATAATCCCACAATCTGGATCATAACATTATTGCAGGCTTTGCTGTGGAACAAACTCAAAGTTTCAACTCTGGAAGACCTACTAAAAGAGGCAATGCTAAAATCTCTAAGCAGTAAAAATGGCCACCTGGACCTGTTTGTCCGCTTCCTTCATGGACTCTCTCTGGAGTCAAACCAGAGACTCTTAGGGGGCCTGCTGGGTCACACAGACAACAGTCCAGAGATGATCCAAAGAGTCATCAACAACCTGAAGAAGATGAACAGTGATGAGATCTCTCCTGACAGAAGCATCAACATCTTCCACTGTCTGATGGAGATGAAGGACCTCTCAGTCCATCAGGAGATCCAAGCGTTCTTGAAGTCAGAGAACAGATCAGAGAAGGAACTCTCTATGATCCAGTGTTCTGCTCTGGCCCACATGCTGCAGATGTCAGAGGAGGTTCTAGATGAGCTAAATCTGGAGAAGTACAACACATCAAGGGAGGGACGACAGAGACTGATTCCAGCTGCGAGGAACTGCAGGAAGGCGAAGTCAGTCCATTTAAGATCAACATTATAAACACTTTAGTTACCTTTGAGTGGCAGGTCTTACCTTTTAATTTAAATTGAGTTTATTTGATTTGGATAATGCACATTAATCAACATTTCAACAGTATGCCTCAATGTAAATATGTCGGAGTTAGCACAATAGCTAAATTTCATACGTAGTCCTAAGGCAGGTACTCACATAAAACACAAGACGACAAGTTTTAAAACTACAGGATGTAGATTTTGGCACGTGTGGCCCTTGTTGTGCGACAGACACTGTATGATGCCACAGCCAACCTGACCTCTTAAACATATCTGATGACATTATATTTAAACAGGATGTTGTAGTTATAATTCTTATATAGCACATTTGAGAATATAACGTGTCCTCTCTCATTCAAACTCACTTTATTACAGCCTTTCAGACTGTGAGCTCTCAGAGACTCATTGTGAAGTTGTGGCCTCTGCTCTGAAGTCCAACCCCTCCCATCTGAGAGAGCTGGACTTGAGTGGAAACAAAGAGCTGCTGGATTCAGGAGTGGAACTTCTGTCAGCTGGACTGAAGAGTCCTCACTGCAGACTGGAGACTCTGAGGTCAGTTCACTGTCTGAAGCTCATTCTGGTTTTTGTTTAGGTTTTGTTCAAATCTTTTTCTGAGTTTCAAATTTTTTGTTCGTACATTTTGAGATTTTTCCTGAAGCATACATCGGAAACCAATGATCATTATGAATGGTGTGGTGACGTTTGGATGATGTCTGCTGAAGGCTGACATTATGATGGTCCCAAATAACAGAATGACTCTCAGAAAGTCTATGTATTTATTTTAGGACAAATATCGTTGATTGGGACATTGTAATGTTGAGCTATACATTTAAAATCGTTAACTCTTATCTTATTCTCTTGTTATCTTTGGATGATAAATTATGTTTTATCTTTATCATTTTTTTATCATCTTTATTCAGATTTAATGTCTGCAGGTTGTCAGCGATCAGCTGTGCTTCACTGGCCTCTGCTCTGAAGGCCAACCCCTCCCATCTGAGAGAGCTGCAGCTGATGGACACCAAGCTGCAGGATTCAGGAGTGAAGCATCTGTGTGGTTTTCTGGAGAGTCCACTCTGCAGACTGGAGACTCTGAGGTCAGACACCAGGTTGACTTTAGTGCTGAGATGAATTTGATGTGAAAGTTGTGTTGACATTAAACTGCAGATATAATGCTGATATTCTACTGATCCACTCTGAGCATCTCAATGTTAAAGGTGATTTTTCTCTTCGTCTGTGGTTTCGTCTGATGACAGAGGCAGAGCAATGTTGATCTTCAGATTTCAAACCTTAATATAGGAAGAAAAATCCTCCACTGGATAATTCCCGCAGAACCTCTGAATCAGCTGATGTTAGATTATGTGCATTATCATGTTTAGGGAGAGAGCTAGGGCTGGGGCCAACAGAGCTTGAGGAGCAACTCAACAAATATGAAAACATTTCAGTCACACACTCATCTCTGGAGGAATGTACCAAGACACTGGCATTAACATTAATGAGAGCTCTTTTTCACATGTTGTATTTTACAGGTTTTAACCTGAATCATGTTGGCTTCGGGTGTTTGGAGTCTCATATTTCATCTTCTTCAACTCTGAACAGGTTATTAAACACTGAATGATTTCTGAACTTACATAATTTATTTGTATCCAGATTGTCTTCCTGCAGTTTGTCAGAGATCAGCTGTGCTTCTCTGGCCTCTGCTCTGAAGTCCAACCCCTCCCATCTGAGAGAGCTGGACCTGAACTTCAACAAGCTGCAGGATTCAGGAGTGGAGCTGCTGTGTGGTTTTCTGGAGAGTCCAGACTGCACACTGGAGACTCTGAGGTCAGTTAACTGACTCTGATTTTACTGTTGGTCTGACAATAAGACATTTAAATTGATATTATTCATTCATTCATTCCCGGATAAGCGGAGGAAGATGGATGGATGAATAGATGGATGGATTACTTTATATCTTCATCATTCATTTTTACTTAGATTGAGTTGGTGCAGTTTGTCAGAGATCAGCTGTGCTTCTCTGGCCTCTGCTCTGAAGTCCAACCCCTCCCATCTGAGAGAGCTGGAGCTGAGTGGAAACTACCTGCAGGACCTAGGAGAGATGCTGCTGACTGAACTTGTGGAGAGTCCCCTCTACAGACTGGAAACTCTGAGGTCAGTATGGTGTCCTCAGTGCATGCTGAATCCGATGAACCAGAAATGTGTTGTGGTCATGTGTTAAGGAATCACACTGACGATTTAAAGTTGGCCAATGCGTGAGTGTTAGTCAAAGGGTGTGACTGTAGCCAGGGGTCAAACTGGATGTTTTTTTTAGTTTGACAAAACATTTATATTCTTGTAAAGTCTGGTTTATGCTTCTGCTTTGAATCAATGGCATAGCATTTGCAGAAAAAAATGTGTAGTCTTTGCAGAGGCCTACACATGTAGCCTGATGTGCAGCTCCTCCAAAATGTAAAAAGTAACTACAGTCAGCCCCCTCAACAAACAGAATCTGACTCACTCTTCCTTTCAAATGTGGTCACTTCTGGCCCCAGAAGAAAACATGATGGCAGACATGTCAAACTTGAGGCTTTATATGTGCAGTCAAGAAACCACTGGGAGACCATTGATTAATGATGTCAACTGTTGGTCTTCTTCTCTCCTCAGATGGTGGTGATCTGTCAGATTAGTGATGATCCAGAGGTTGATGCAGCAGCAGCCTGCATGTGGAGAGACTCTGACTCTGACGTGTTACTGGGAGGAGGAGGAAGAGGAGAGCTTCATCCAGCAGTGACTGACTGAATCACTGCAGGTGGACAGTGGCGGTTCTAGACCAATTAAACTGGGGGGGCCAGGCTGGGGCCAAAGGTGTTGTCAGAGGGACACATTCAACCCTGACAAAAGAGACTGAGAAGGGCAAGGACCGGCTGAGAACAAACTGGCAAAGCATCAGTGCATCCCTATATACTAGACATATATACTACTGTGTACTATATCAAAATGCAGACTGACAGCAGCTGTTTGGCTGTTCACACTCAACATGAGTCCCTTAGTGCTCCAAGGGGCTGGAACCAAGTGCCACATGCATGTGTTCCGCCTGTAACATCAGAGCGATACAGAAGCTTTTTTTATTGTATAATATGTGTTTGGTGTGGAGGAGGGGGGGGACACGGGTGGGTCCAGGTTCAGTTCTACAGGGGCACTGGCCCCTGTTGGCCCCTCCCCAGAACCGCCACTGCAGGTGGAGGTGACTGTCAGTGCTGCAGTGTGAGCTCTGAGATCAGCTCCAATCGCGGCTTGTTACAGGTCGCTTCTAGTCTTGAACTGTTTTCTTTGAGAAGTGAAAGGCAGATTCACATGACTGTATAGATCGAGTAAAGACGAGTCACCCATGCCTCAAACTCATCTCTGTACGAGGATCCAACAACTCCAAGTTATTTATGACAGGTTTGAATTTCTACAACATGAAACATTCCTGAAGAGTAAAACAGTCAGCTTACTGAAAATAGTCTTACAGGTGGAGTTAAGGTATTGTAAAATTATACTCCTAACTGTGTTGATGAAACAGCTCTGTTGTTTCTGGAGTCTACATCAGAGGGTGGACTTTGTTCAGTCGTTTGTCTCCTTGACATCCGGACAAACTCCCATGACACCGTGAGAAGTTTGATTAACTTTGATACTGTTGTGCTTTTGAAATAAAAGTGAAGTTATTTAATAGCTCTGGGAAAAGCTTACTCTTTACATTTGATACAAACTGACATTTATTTAAGAGTCACGTCAATATCTGACTAAACTAAAATAGAAAATAAAACTGATGGCAAAATTCTGAGATTGCTGTCAAATTAAAATACTTTTTATCAGACAGATTGAACAATTAAGTAGACATGGAATTAGAGTGATAGACAATTTCACAATTTATAGCAAGTGACATAAGTACCAACAACAAGATATGAAATCTGTTTATTACTTTTTTGAAACAGAAGTTTGTACCATACATCTGTTAGAAAGGAGAATAATCATGAAACATTAAAAATCCTCCTCAGTGTCGGCACTTTGGTTTTTAAGGCTGAGAGTTTCGCATGGACGTTAAGGCTTCATGTTATTTGCTGGTTGTGCACAGAGGAGCGTTACAAACGCCTGATCTTCAGTCTCTGTTCATGATGCAGCATTAGCCACATCCTTCAGTAAACAGCAGCTTTAACTGAGCGGCGAGTGGTGAAAATAATTAAAGAAGTGTAAATGGAGTCAGTATGACTCAGTGATTCATCTTTCATTTACCTCCAGCTGAGCAGGTAAACAAAAACAAGCCGCTCGTAGTGATGTCTGAAAAGTCTTTAAAATCTCTCCGTCGTCATCCTCGGGTCAGAGGACTGTAAACCCAGCGCACCCCTTCCAGTGTTTGCCGAAGAGAACGCAGTCACAGCAGAGGTACGGGTACTACAGGATCAAACAAAGGTTGGAGGATCTGTTTGTGAGAGGAGAACAGCCCAAAAATCTGTCTACGTCCACACTGCAGGCTTTTATCATTTCATTCAAACAGTAAGGATTAACCAGAGACTGCTCAGAAAGAGACGCTGCACTGACATCTAGAAAAGAGTCCCTGCCCCGCCCCTTCAGGAGATTCAAGCAAGAGTCCTGGAATGATCAAAGTATGACTCAGAACTCACGAAGCTTTTCAGAAGCCACGTAAAACTTCAACACTCAGAAGCTTATTGGAATGTTCTGAACTCTGAGACATCTCTCTGGCGCAGGAAGGCTTTGTTGATGCTGAACCGACGGCCCATCTTCATCATCGACCAGATAACAGAAATCAAACATGGTGGTTAAAGGCTGAGCGGGAACCGGCAGAGGAAAGAAGAGAGACGGCAAGGGATGTTAAACATACGAGGAGCTGAGAGGAAGAGATGTCGATCGAACTGAAGAGAACAGACACGAAGCATGACAATGCTTTGGACTAGACCCCTCAGTTCTGTGTCGGGGACTCCCCCTGCTGGGACTCTACCTCACCACTGGTCACTAAACATTACATCTAACCTGAAACAGTTTTAGAGAAATGAACAAGACCACGCCCACAGAGGGGACAGAATGCAGCATCTTTGTTATAGTCTTTAAACGAAGGGATGATTACGTTGGTCATTGGTGTCTTTGCTGTGGAATTACTTGTACAGCAGGATATCACAGCTCTGTGTTATGCTGCCCCCTTGTGGTCAGATGTACTGTCTACAGCTGTGATGCTCAGTGCCAGACACAAGTACTTTCTTCATCCTGACGCTTTATGACGTCTGAGAAATAAAGCAGTGAAGTCTAGTTTAGTCATTGTGTCGTACATGCAGACGTCGAAGAAAGAAGCATCAGAGAGAGAGAGAGAGAGTCAACATTAAATACATGCTTGTAGTGCACCCTCTCTTTTCACTACTTTTCCTCCTCTGTCTGTCAAATGTTCATTCATATCTTAGGATTACATTTGAACCTGCAGTGTGGATGTAGATCTGATTGTTTTCATAAATTCAACAGATTTCATGCTTCAGGCCATGACAGGCTGCTCTCACTCACTGATCCTAGAAGATAAAAAACGGATGAATTCAGATGTTAAACGACCCAAGGAAGCTCTGTCTTCAAATGTGGGAAATGCTGATGGTGTTCCTCAGAGTCTGTGCCACAGAGTCTCAGTGAGGTGTCCGACAGATACTCTGATTCAGTCGGGACATTGGACCATGTGAGTCTCGCTCAGAGTTCTGAAGTGAAATGATCAGTGCTTCAGCAGAGAGAATAAATATCCATGGAGGAAAGTCAACAGTCTTTGTCTCCTGTCAGGTCGTACAGGAGAGATCTCTTCCTCTGTGTGTGTGTGTGTGTGTGTAAAGGTCAGGACATCACTGAGGCTGTGTTTGGCTCCAGGCCGGGGTTATCCACACACACCGGCACTCTGCTGTCTCGGGAGTGTTTCAGGTTCCAGCGCTGCATCTTCCTGCGGTATTTCTCTGAATCTGCGTTGTCCGTCTGAGCAGCAGTGGAGTGGAGGGTGTTGTGTAGCGCTCGGAATAACAGCCTGATGGAGAGAGAGCAAAGAGGACAAGGTGACTGTGAGGATCCCGTTCGCACATCAGTCAATACTCAATCATCGTGCGACAGACAGTGCGTTGATGCGGCGTTAAATTCAAATGTTCAGTCTCTTCTGTTAGCCGGGTGTGGCCACATGCTTTGTCAATTAACACTTGTTTCTGATTGGTCTAAACCACTTAACGACGGTTATTAAATTTCACTAACATGAGCAACGCCGGTGACAAACTGATCACACATCAAGTCAATCAAGAAGGAGAGCTGAATGAGTGTGTGTGTGTTTGTGCGTGTGTGTACCTGGGTAACAGAGCCATCACTGTAGTGAGAGCACACACGATGTAGAAGAGAGGCTGGGACATCTGGAGTGTTTCCACCCCCAGAGGGTTGGTGGGGGGGCTGCAGGTCACACAGATCAGACTGAAGAGCAGCACGAAGCCAAAGTACAAACCGGCACTGAACCCCAACACCAGCGCATGGATCCACGTCTGCAAGACAACACAGAGGGATCAGAGACTCCATGACAAAAAAAAACAGAGACACTGCAAACTGCGACACAAGCAGACGTGAGTTTTAAGGAGCGGGGAGGCTGACCACAGTGTGACTCTCGATGACTTGGTGCAGCAGGATGATGAAGAGAGCTGAGGCGTTGATCGGAGAACCCAAGGACAGATCCCCGGCGTCTGATCCTGCGTACGCCTGAGTTAAAGGTTAGGACAGAAAGATGGATTTATATCACACAAAGTTACAGAGTGAAGAAGATATCGTGGACTTTCAACGCTCTTTCACTCAGTGCACTTACAAAATACGGCACGAAGAAGCAGACCAGGCTTTGGTAAAAGGCATCCAGGACTGTGATCCAGAACATGAAGGGAACATAGACCTGCAGAGAGACTCATGTTAGTCCTCTACACATATTGTCTTCAGGCGTGTGGACAATGACCTGCAGGGAGGAGTGATGGTGGTGGTGCTAGCTCTGCTAAAGCGACACCTGGATGTGTGTGTGTGTGTGTGTGTGTGTGTGTGTGTGTGTGTGTGTGTGTGTGTGTGTGTGTGTGTGTGTGTGTGTGTGTGTGTGTGTGTGTGTGTGTGTGTAGTGACCTTTGAGGTTTGTGTGTCCCGGTAGAGCTCGGGCAGCTCCATCAGAGTGTCCGCAGGCGTGTCTCGGTCCAGGACGCCGTAGATGAGAGGAGGGACGGAGGTGAAGAGCAGGTTGAAGAAGATGAGCACCCAGGAGTTTGTCATGACGCTCCCCGAGAAACCACAGAAGAACTGATACCAGAACAGCAGGTTCACGTACATCTGCACACACACCGACACACACACATTCAATCGTTGCACTCTCCAGGCAGAGATTACTTTCACTACATAGAATCCAGAGTTTATCAGAGTTCATGGAGGACTCTTACCACGTTCTTGTAGAAAAAGTAGAGGATCATGTTTGCCAGACGAGAGTAACACCAGCGGCCGTGGACCAGCAGCAGCTTACTGAGGTGTTTGAACCTGGACACGGCGAAGTCACTGGACATGACCGCCTGAGGGATGAAGGACAGACACACACTCATCACGAGGGGGAGCGTGTATCACGTGTAGTTCTGTGTTCATTTTAAGCCAATCAAATAATCCATGCAACAGGGACAGCTGAAGACGCCATGTTTTCATTACCTGCATGCCCTCCTGACCAGAGATCCCCACGCCCACATCAGCCACCTGAATCATGCTCACGTCGTTGGCTCCATCACCTTCAGGAACAAAACAAACAAACAGACCTTAATGTTTACGGAGGTCTAATATAACAGAAACATGGCGCCCTCAAAATGTCCTCATGGTTTTACCCCTCAGCTCATCTGTGTCGCTGTGAGTCGGCTAAAGGATGCAAGCTACGTTACTCAAGTCTTGAAGGTTAATTCATGAGGTTGGACAAATACTCTCTGTGGATTATCGATCATGTTTCAGCTGCAACACTTCAACGTTAGGAGATCATTTACTCCTTGATTTCTGCCTCATCGTGTTGAGAAAGACTGCATAACAAAGTCCTGAGTCCTCACCCACAGCCAGCGTCATCACGCCCAGCTGGTCCCGGATCAGCCGGACCACCCGACTCTTCTGCAGCGGCGTAGACCTGCAGCAGATCACGGCCCTACACCGGCAGCTCAGCTCCAGGAAGTCGTTCTTCAGCTCCTCCTGCAGGGCCCAGTCCAGCGTGCGTCCGTCGATAACCAGGACGAAACTGGCCCCACTGTCCGAGGAGGATTTCCCATGATTCCCTGCTTCAGTGTGACTGTCCTCACCACGCTGCACTTCTAGTCTGAGCTCGTGAAGTAAAGCTACACACGCCTCCTGGTGGAGAAGAGATCCATGAGAAGGGTTAGAGGTGAGAGAGCTAAAACACATTTTACTCTTACAGCAGAGTCTAATTCTCTTCTGTGTGATGCTGTCAGACACCAGGAGTCACAATCTGAGGATGCAAGTTGCAAAACAAGCACTCTGATTGGGCGATTTGGCCTCCTAGGATTAGGTAGAGGTCATCACAGCCTGATTCTGCTCAGGTAGATAAAACTTTTGCACCTTTCAGTCGTTAAGGCCCACAGCTGCTTGATTTAATACAGCCTGGTGATAAAAAAGACACAGTAGGAGAAAAGAGCCGGAGGTCTCGATGCTAAACCAGAACAACATCGTAGATCAGGTCTCAAACTCTGAGTAAGCTCAGACCTTGCTCCCACAGCTGGCCGTCAGCAGCTGGTCGTTTGCACGGAGGAGTTTGCAGGCGTAGGCGATGTTGATGGCCGTCTCCTTTTTGTCCCCGGTGAGGACCCATACTTTGATCCCAGCCCTCTGAAGGGCTTCGATGGTCTCTGGGACCTCCTCCTGCAGTCGGTCCAGAATCCCTGTGGTACCTGAGAACACACACAAGTGCAGACACATTTCAGATCCTGGTCTCTGCTCTGACTCAGGATCAGTTGTATTTAAAAGTCTCTCGTACCCAGCAGCGTGAGGCCGGTCTCCAGCCGCTGAGCCGACTCCAGCAGCAGCTCCTCTCTGTTCTCGATGCTGCTCTCGGCCAGCAGCTGCCTCTTCAGCCACACCTCGTACTCCTCCTCCTCCAGAACCTGACACAGAGAACACACATCACTAAGCGACACACCGTAGACACATGTACATTACATTTTCTTAAAAACATGGCACTCTTTTTTCCCACTATCCTCAAACATTACCTTCTTGGCGATGCAGAGTGTGCGCAGGCCGTCTCTGGCGTAGCTGTCTAAATGTTTCTGGGTCTGTTCTCGGATGTGACCGTAGATCTCCTGAGCCTGCTCTGCACCTGAACATCACAGGGACACAGACAAGCATTCATGTTAGTATTATTATTATGATGAACCTTTAGAGAACACACTCTGGCTTTAAATGAACAATCTGTCAACATGTGGTGGATGTATTTTGGCTTCACTCTTGGGTTTCTGTGTCTTTACAGTTAGGGGTCCTAATTTGCAAAATCTCCTCATGCACGCTCCTTTAGTCCGTTACCTTTAGGCGCCTCCGTCAGGTCCATGATGACCGAGTCCGCTCCCTTTGTGTAAACCACCACCTGTCCTGAGAGTGGGTGGCGGATCACCACAGACATCCTCTTCCTGTTGGAGTCAAACGGCAGGATGTGGAGCAGCTTGACCGCCAAGGAGCCGATTCCTGGCAGATCCACCAGCAGGCTCTCTGCAGACCGGCCCCTCAGGGTGCAGCGGTACGCCTGGGCAGCGTGGACCAGAGCCGCCTCGTCTGGACTCTCTGCCTCATACAGCAGCTCATCATCAGAGTCCACTTCCCGGGTCAGATCTCTCTCTTCAGGGCTGAGCTGTGCATACTCTGTAATATCATCCACCCTCTCCTCCGCCTGTCCAGCACCTTCGTCCTCCCTGGAGGGTAAGTCCAGTTCAGGTGTCAGGTTGGAGGCTTCCAGATGGTTTTCCGGGCCTGGTTCTGACCTATCTGCGGTGCTGTCAGGAGGTGTGGGGAAGGTGAAGGAGCCGGTCTTCCTGCTGGCGAACAGCCGGCTGGTGAAGCTGTGAGGGCTGCCTCTGATCTGAGGAGGGGAGAGGGTGGAGAACGGAGAGAAGCTGAAGCGCTGGAAGAGCAGTTTGATCTCCTCCAAAGACTTCAGAGGTGTTCCTCGTGCTTCAGGTACCTGCAAGGAAGAGAGGAAAATACAACGTTTAAGATGGTGGACGAACAGTGCTTGGACATGAAACAGTATCAGGACGCCATCACTCACCATGTGACGGGGCTGCCCGGGCGAGGACACCACCACGCTGTTGCACATGGCCAGAGCCAGGAAGAAGTCTGTGATGTAGGTGAGCTCCAGGCTGGAGGGAGTCCTAAAGGAGCCGTCACTCAGAGTCAGCCCAGGAGAGCAGAGCCAGCTCAGCTTCCTCACAAGCTCAGGGTCCGGTACTACCTCCCTCGCCTGGACAGAGAGAGACGGGAGCAGCAGGAGCTTTAACATCCAGGCTGAGGAAAAACTCAATACTATTAAAGGTTCTTTTAAGGCCTCTCTGAAGTGACGTGCATGAGTGAGGGGTTTCTGACCTTCTGTGTAAACTCTAGAGTCACGGTTTATACTGCTCTTATGAACACTTAGTCCAAATACATGATCTAATCTCTTCCAGCAACCTGTGAGCAACAACTCTTCCCTCTGAGATCCTAAAGACTGAAGTTGCACTGAGCTTCTCTGGCCTCTGGGGCAACATTGATTTTCTCAGGTGGTCTACATGTTTGATTCACTTGTGTTTGGAAAGAGTAGACCCCGCCCTTTAAGGGGATTTGAGACTTACAGTGATTTATAGTGAAAGACAACGCCAAACCAAGTTCTGTACGTATTACAACAGAGTGGCTCTGTAGTAGAAGAGTCCAGGTCCTGACTAGTCCCCCATTGAAAACATTTGGAGCATCATGAGACTAAAAACATGACAAAGGAGACCCTGAACTGTTGAGCAGCTGAAATCCTCTATCAGGCAAGACTGGGACGACATGTATTTGCATTATTCTGGATTTGTAAACCATCAAATTCAGTTCTTACGTTTTGTACAGCGTCCAAACTTTCTCAGTATTGCAGTTACATTTTTATTTACCTTTTTCCAGGCCACTAAAGCAGCACTCATGGAAGTAACTCCGAGCACACAGCACGAACACTGTTTGGTTTTATAGACATGCCTAAAGTTACTGATTAGAAAAGCTTCTATTGTGTGATAAATGAAAGCAGTCCAGGTGTGGCGTGAAGGAGATAAAGAAAGAAATACTTGTGTAACTGTGACGAACTCGTAGTTTACAAATCTTAACATGAAGCTTTTTTACTTCTTCTCATTAAAGCAGAAACTCAGAACAAGTTGTGAAGGATTTTCAAACTCAGAAAGTTCAAGTTGGTGTGTATAAGAGGGACTAACCACACGGCTGCAGAAGGCGCTGGTCCTGCGCTGGATGTGATCGGTCAGCTGGTCTTCCTCCTCCTCTGCCTCGTTGGTGAGCGTGTGCAGAGACACGGAGCTGCGGTTACAGCTCAGAGAGCGGCAGCTCAGAGATTTCCCGCTGCAGCCCGACTTCAGAGTCACAGAGCGACCGGATGCCTCATTCCTCTCCGCCTCGTTCCTCTCCGCCTCGTATACCTCCAGCCTCCGAGCTGACACACACAGGAAGTTAAGTTATTAGAAACACTCAGTGTGATTAGAGTCAGGTTATAGTTCATTATTATTGGATAGCAGAGATATTTGCTGATTGGTCAAAGCTTGTCGAGTTGTTTCATCAGCGCTCACCGTTCTCCTCATGAGGATATTCGATCCCGAAGATGCTGCAGCGCCGGAACACCATCTTGTTCTCTGTCAGAGTCCCTGTTTTATCAGAGAACAGGTACTGGATCCGACCAAGGTCCTCCGTGATGTTCAGGGCCCGGCACTGGATCCTGGAGTCCAGCTGCTCGTTGTACAGAGCCAGGTCGTTGTGGATGAAGTAGATCTGACCCAGTTTCACGATCTCAATGGACACGTACAGAGAGATGGGGATCAGGACCTGCAGGACGGAAACTGATTACACCTTCTTCATCACCACAGCTTTAAAACATGTGACACTCATGTAGTTCATAAACGTGTTCATTCATCAGTCGACGGTTTACCTGCAGCACAATGATCATCGTCCAGAAGACGTAGAATCCAGCCAGAGCAGGAGACGTCTCCCCATCCACCTGAAAGATCGGGTCTTTCAGGTTCTTCATCCAGAGACCATGACCTGAAAACAGGAGATGCCACAACGACTCGTCACTCTGAGACACAAAAAGACTGAAGCCGCGCTGAGCTTCTCTGGCTTCTGGCGTGTCAGCTCGTCTCAGTCACAATCGTGTGCAAAACTGGATTTAACTGCACGGAGCTGCAGAACTTTGGGGGCGTTTCAGCACTTCAATTAGCACACTGAGAAGGAGCAGATAGCAGGGGGATGATGTGCAATTCTTGGTGCAATTAGCAGCAGAGGCACGCTTCTCCACGTCTGGAGTCTTTATGCACTACATGTTTTTATTTAACCCTGACCTAGCTGCTCTTGCCCTGATGTATCGATTTGATTTGTTTCTTTTAAAATAAAAACATCACTCGCCTGAATGGTTCAAGTTGGTCTTTGTACATAATGTGTAAAAAGTGAAGTAAACAGATCTTCAGAATACAGATATCATCAGGGCAACATGCTTTGTGGATTGAACCTTGAAGGAGGGGCAGATAGAGGGAGCAGTTGAAGCACGGTTCTTGCCCCCTCAGCGTCGGTGCTCACCTACAGCCGCGGTCAGACACATGACGATGAGGAGCAGCACACACCACAGGACGTCTGTGTTCAGGCGCTTCTCCAGCTGGCTGCGCTTGTACCGAGGCCCGCTGTTGTTCATCATGGATTTAGTCTCATGACCTGAGTCACACAGCGGGAGAAGAACAGATCACAGACTCGCTTTGTTTCAACACCGAACATCACCGTGGGAAAAAGATGCAGCAGCGTCAGTCACAGGCTGCTCTTTTCTTAGACCTTAAACGCTGCTGATTTCTTCAGAGGTTAACTAACACAGGTTTGTCTTCACAGTCTGATAAACGGATCAAAACAGTCTGAGTGTTTGGTCCAGGATGATGGATTAGCTTCTAGTTTTTAAAATGTACAAAATCTTCTCCCGCATGGGCGATATCTTTAATTAATCCCAATATTTAAGTAGAAAGGTCACTGAGTTTCCTCTCTGTGCTGACATCACCCTCATATAAACGTCTTTGTCTTCTGATGTTGTTCAGAGGAATCGTTATAAATAAGATCAGTCGTTTACTTCGTCTGAAAGCACCTTAAAATAAAACCTTGGGGATCCCTGACATGACAAACAAACACTTTCATAGTGTATTTGTTGTTTGAGTGAGTTGGATGTTTTGTAGTGAACTCAATGCTCTTACCGGCGTAGACCACGATGCCCACCACAGTCTCTGTGTTGCGGACGGTGCAGCTCCTCAGCAGGAGGTTGCTGTTATGGAGGCCGACACGGACTCCGTTGGGATGCTCCCTGTGAAACGGCGTGCACACAAACAACAGCTGAACAAGACGCCTCTCTTTCACTCACTGACAGGAACATTCAGGAGATGACTAAGAGTGTTTGAGGATATACTGCAGTCCAAGCCAAGAGCAGGATTTCCAAATGTTGAAAACAATCAGCTCATGATGCTGTGAAAGTTCTTTATCGTCTCTAACGTTACATTAAACTTCTCCTGACTTGACTTTGTAATGTTTGACGCCTAGTCATGCATCTTGTCAATAACATTTGTTTTCAATTGACTGATTTTTGCAGCTTTCTGGATTTGAACATTTTGAAACACTTCGCAAAATCTTGGAGGAAGTTAGGACGAGAAATGTGCAAGACATATTTCAAATTTTCCACAAATTGAATAAAGGACAAGGAGTTTGAAGCAGTCATAAACAAAAATGAAGAAATTTTGTTACACAAGGTGACTTACATTCATACAAAGCTGATATATACAGTGAGAAGATGATGATATTGATCATGTGTCTGTTTCCAAACACTGACAGACACAGACTCACTCACATGTAACCTCTGAACCTGCTCAGGTCATTGTTGGGATTCTCACACTCGATACGACTCTTGAAGTTCTCAAGGGTCAGCTCTGCTCCCTGGAAACACACACAAACACCAACAACAGATTCACACACACACCTGGATTACAGTGAAGAGACAAAAGGTGCTTTTCAACGAGAAGTGCCAGGAACTTTTGGTTCCAGGATTTACCCTCTAGGGAATCAATAGGTCCTGTGGCCGAATTTTGTCTGTGTTTCGTCTGCAGCCTGAAGTTTTGTGAAGATTATGAAAATCAGAACAGAGACGTAGCGAGAAGCAATAAAAGTAACTGCTCTACATCGCTGATGATGCATGAAGGAGATTCCTCTTGAGCGGTTTCTGATCGTGCTTTATTGCAGATAGATGCACTGAATCAACACTTGGAAGGAGACGAGCTCTAGAAACAGAGGATTCATAACGTCTGAAATGCTCGACTTCATTTTAAAGTCATGTCAGAGATGGACCGGTGTTCCAGTTTAAAGAGCGACCCTGTTAACTGGAGACTCTCAGCCGGATGCATCCCTCTCAAACTTCTTTACATAATCATTAAATATCTGATGAGGATATTTGGACATTCGTATAAAAACTAAACTAGTTTGCATTCCCGAGGACTCCTTCTGTGTTTCAACAGCTGTGTAAACTCCACAAACACTGACACGTTCAGCTGAAGGTCTCCAATTTACAGGGTCACTCTTCAGACTAGAACACCGGGAGCTGACAGAGACGCATTCACACTATCAGGCTCAGAGAAGACCGATGTTCAGGAGTTATCAAACCAAGTGAATCACAGGTGTGTGCGTGATGTTATGGGATAAAGACACTGCAGGTAATCTACCAATCAGAAACGTTCAGAATTGCAGGCCTCGCCCCCAAAAGTTCATTTACCTTTGAAAAGTACTACCCCCCCAAAGCAGAAACTTATCAGGGGGAGGTCAAAATTTAGGCCCTGGTTCCTGCTATCAAAAAAGCACAGAGCTCTTCTAAAGGCCCAAAATTCCTGAGGTTGAAAAGCACCTAATGATTTGCCTTCGGGCCACAAACTGACATGTCTTACACCTCTTGATGCTCTTCGTGCATTACCTGAAACGGGAGGTCTGACACCACCTGTCTCTGCTTCAGGTTGGTCTCTCCGTCCAGGTTGGAGGTCTGGATGTAACAAACCCCTCGAGGGTCAGAGGAGTACAGCAGCAGCATGTCAGCCGGGATGATTTCATTCGAGGACAGACGCACAAAGTCTCCAACCTGCACGTCCTTCCAGCACCGCTGGACGTACGCCTTCTGTTTACTGAGAGACGAAATGAAGAGAAGGAGAAGAGACAGAGAGTTAAAACACTTCAGGTGTTTGAAGAAGTAGATCGGGAAATAAGTGGATGTTTGATGTGCATGAGTGTCTTGGGCGGTCATCCCTTTTAGGTCCCGGTTTAAATGCCCGTTAAAAGTTCATTTATTTATCCAGACACATGAAACCAAGAGAGATCTCCCACAGCTGGATCGTGTCCACCGCACGTCTTCCCCACATTGTAAACCACAAATAAAGTGACATAATGACATTTACAAACAAAGAGCATAATGACAGAGAGGAAGGGAATCATGGGGGTTTAAAAACACTGTAAGCTCTACAGCTATTGGAGCATATTAAATATTATCCTGCACACAATGTTCTCCTGCAGCTGGATCAAAGAGGTATCACTCGGTGCAAACTTTGCACATTTATACTTCTCCACTTTTTAAAGATCCTGCAGGAAATATTTGTGATCCCTGAGTTGAGACATTTCTATCACAAGAGAACACACATCAGACCACAAACGTCCGTCTGGACAGCAGAAGAATCGTTTTCTGTTTTGTGAAGATGAATATACGGTCCCACAGGTGTGAGGCATCTTGCATTTTGGAGTGAAGGAAGCGTAACCAACCTGCTGTAAACATGGCAGCCAAGCCTGTTGATCAAACGGTCTGACTTAAACCTGCGAAAGTCCTCCCAGATGTCCTTGATGGCCGTCGCTGACAGCACCAGGATGATGGGGATCAGAGCGACCTCCGGCTGGAAGGCCTCCACCACGGGGACGAAGTTTAGAGCAGCGAGGAAGATGAAGTAGATGTTAGCTAATCGATGAAGCTGCTCGAACAGATTCTTCGGCAGGAAGGATAACAGGGAGTACTTTGAAGTCCGGATTTTATTTTTCTTGAAGGACTTCAGGAGTTTCCTCAGCTCCTCGTCTTCTGTGCAGGAAGACACCACAGTCCTCCTCTTCTCCAGACGTCCTTTGTCAGAATGAAGACACTCCAGGCTATACATGAGTCCACTCCACTGCTCCAGTGTTTAATGTCTCCACTGGGAAGCCTCACCGACAAGAAACTGTGACCATGACAGACCGAAAGCGTTTGAATCACTGCTCTGCTCCCTCTGGAGCAAAGGGAACAAATAAGAGAGAACAGGAAGTCGATAGATAACAGCCTCGGTGACATATTCATGGCCACACCTCTGAACGCTGTAAACAAACTCAAGGTTCAAGTTTTACAGCCGCCTGAAGTGACTGAGTGGGCGATCAGATACGAGAGCAGGGCGGGGCGGAGCAGCAGGGGCTGACCTGTCACTGAAATTCACTCTGAAACACCATTTCAGAGCGAGAGGCTTAAATCCATCCGAGAAACAGCTCGGTTTGAAGACGCTCTTCAGTCTCCTTCAAAACGTGATGAGATGAAGGAGGCACGCCGTGATGCAGTTTGACTGACACTGAAACTTATGAAGCCAAATATTTTTTTAAAAGTAGACATGATCTATTCTGATCTGGTGTTCACATGCTGGAGGTGCTGAACGTGCCTCATCTACGGACGTCATAGCAGAGCGACAGGATAAAGGAGGAGGAGGTGCAGCATCGGTTGTGTGGATTGGTCTTCGTCTAGTTTTTGATGGAGCAGCTTGGAAATAAAGTGTCATGACTATCGGGGAGGGGGGGTCGTTGTTTTCTCTGTTTTCTTGCTGCCGTGTTGCTTCAAAGTGACGAGAGATAAAAAAGAGCCCATGCTGAAGTGTTAAAAACTGCAGTTCCTCGAGCGTCCACTAGAGGCTGGCTGCAAAAACACCAGAAACCACATACACACCCATTCAAAGAGCCGATCTTTACAGCAGAAATAAACATGCCTGGTTCAAAAAACAGTTTAGGTCTGAGTTTTTTGAACATATTAGGTTGAGTTCAGCATTTCAAATATGGCACCCGCCGACGATCGGCTTCAGGAACAGGCGGGTGACGTCATGGAGACTTCGTCCATTTATTATACAGTCTATGATTCCAACTGTCATCCCCTCTCTCTCTCTCGTGGTGTCCTGCTCTAGCCATTGTCCTAAAATCCTTTGCTCCTCACTCAGGTACCACAGATGAGCCGCAGGCAAAGAGGACCAGGGCAGACGGGAAGAACGTTTTCAGCTGCTGCACATGTGATGCACTTTTCAGGACTTTATTGCACTGAAACTGTTGTTTTGTAAAAAACTTAGAATTTTGAATTGACTAAAGCACTATTTCTTGTATTGACTGATGCATTCATTTTTTTAAAAAACTATTAAATGTTTATTTTTTGGGAGACTGAACTGTTGTTGTTTTTGTGATTACAGCTATTGTCATATCAGATACATAATTTGTTTAGGTCAAAGGCAAAGCCATGATGTTGAATTCATCTTTGCACACTACATCCTATAGACTATTTAAAAACTGATATGGGTTATCGGTATCGGTATCAGTTTGGAGAAGCAGGAAGTTATCGGTTATCGGTATCAGTGGAAAAAACACAGTTATCGTGCATCCCTAGTCCTAACCTCTCTGAATCATCGCAGAAAAGCCCAAAAATATAACTAGTTTGTGAATTTATTATGGAACGTTTTCTGTGTTACAACAATGAACCTTCATCTGAAGCCCTGAGGAGCAGAGCAGAGTGAGTCCATGCATGGAGGCTGACGATGAGAAGCTGCTTCAGTAAGAGAGATCATATATTCACCAAATGCTGAGATGAACCCCTGAAACGTGAACACATGGAAACTAACCTGACGCATTTGTTTTCACATCTGAACAGCTGTGACAGTAAATGCAAATTATACTGCTAACTGATGTAAATGTGAGCTTTCAGACCCGAGCTTTGCATGTAACTAAACCACCATGAAGATGTTGTTTTTGAGGTTCTGATGTGTGACTGTGAGAGTTCAAACGCCTCAGGTCAAAGTGAGAAAGTCTCTTCTCTTCATGCTCTGCAGTCAGTCAGTCTGCCCCCTGACTTTACAGTCATCATAGTAAACAGTCAGATCGACCAACAGTGACCAAAAGAGTTGTGAATGGCGTGAAACTCAGGCTGCTCGCAGTTCACTTACCCACACAAAACTCGCACTACGTTGTTGTTGACCTTCTTGTCGAACAGGTAGCGTCTGTAGTCTTCCAGAGCGTCTTTGATGGCGATAACGGTGAGAACGACCACAAGAGGAATCATGGTGATCTCCTTCTGAAAGGCTTCAACGACCGGCACCCAGTTCAGCAACGCCAGGAACAGGAAGTAGAGGTTAGCGGCCCTACAAAGGAAAGACCAGAGCAGCAGTTTATACAACAGATTTTGAGAGTGCGGCAGAGAGCGTAGTCCGTCCACATCCATATGTGTCTCTAAAGCAGATCCAGATGTTTGTAAATATGTCTGAAAAGAAGATAAGACAAACAATCCGGCTGACAACAAGTAACTAACTTCCTGCTTACTATTTTAAATCCATGAACCAGAATTCTGAAGTTCTTCTTCTCTGTGTTTTCACAAATGTGACTCTGACCTGTGGAACTGCTGGAACAGGTTCATGGGGAGGAAAGTCAACAAGCTGTACTTTGTAGTTCTGATGGCATTGCCCTTGTAGTTCCTGGACACCGCTTCGTAGTCCTGTTGGTGAGGCCCATGGCGAGCAAACACCGTCCTCCGCTTCCCGTTGACCCTCTGAGGCGAGCCGTGGGTCTCCGAGAAGTTCTTGTTGGGCAGGCCGTTAGGAGCAGAGTACCATCCCCGCCCCGAGTCACCGTCCAGGAGGTGCCGGCATCGATGCTGCACCCAGTGGAGACGCTCCATCTCCACAGAGTGACCACCGCCGCCACTCCTCTGTGGCCTCCTGCTTCCTCTGTCCTCCACGGCAGACTTTCACAACGTCTTCATCCTGCAGAGAGACAACGACAACATAATTAATCCCTGATATAATGAATTTAATCAAAGCTGTCTGCATGTTCACAGGACCAGGGCTGTGCAAAGTGGAGATTTTCTAAGACATGATAAACAGCTCTGTCGACCAATGAGGCTCCTGCAGCGCTGTGTGCATTGTTATCAGAGTAGAGGAGGAACGGTGAGAGGAAACGTAACAAACACTAGCACAAGAGTCATTGAACGCACCATCACCATGAGAGTCTGCTTCAAACATACAGAAGAGCAGAGCGTGTGTACGTGTGTGTCTCAGCTGACAGACTAACTGAGCTCTCGTCATCATGACACAGACTCAGACGCTGCAGGTGGGTTTATTTATACACATTAAAAACATTTGTTAAAAAGACTCAAACACAAACAAAGCTCGGCGTGACAAACCGGATGTTAGAGCTGCTTGAAAAGATGTTGTTGTGACAGGGAGAAGTTTCAGGCATCATCTGAGGGGGGAGCAATGTCTCCCAAATCTCCATGAGAGTGAATTTAGGTCGTCACATGACACACGTTTTCAAATCATAATAATAACACAGGCTCTTTCAAAAGGCTGCTCCCTGTTTCTCTGATCTACATGAGAGCAAATGAACTCCTTTTTCATCACAAACACTTAAACACTCTTTAATCCTGTCTCTGTCTCCTTTCAGCTCTCTGTCTGCACAGCGTTCCCCCTCACTCAGCAGCTCGGTCTTTGTCCGTCTTGTATTTCATACAGGGAGTGAACAGTCAGTTTATCAGAGTTCAACAGCTTCCTGGAAATGTCGTGCAGAAGTCACAGAGCATAACACTACAACAATGAGTCCAGAGAAGCTGAATGGATGAGGCGGTTAAGCCTCAGAGTTTTGGATTATCCAGAGAGGGCTCGTCTCTGTGAGCGACATCTTTAACATCACAGACATCTGATACACCGACGGCACAAAACGTAGATTAACAAAGCTGGAAATTCAGGTCCAGGAAAAGGAGATCCGCGAAATAGAATCTGAAGCTCGTGCACCCTGGCAGTGAACCCCGAAGGTTTTATCACTCATTAGACCTCCTCTCAGCACAGCATGTGCAGAAAGAGCCCGATTGATATCTCCCTCAGTCTCCTGTTGGTTTGGTTGTTCCTGTTTGGCTGGAACGAATGTAACTCCAGGACGAATGTTTTACAGCTTTATGATGGAAGATTTAAAGAAACTAAACGTGAAGGCTCACAAGCTGAAAGTTAGAACATTCTGTGAAGCTCCAGCTCATGTGTACACGAATCAAAAGGAGACACTCGGACCCCAACAGATCCAAAAACACTGCTGTGGGATTACTAAGAAAGTCACGATGATGGAGGGACTTTGATACAGGACTGTTGTGGACTCAGTATGAACAAGGTTAAAGATAAAGTAATGAAGGCCTGAATAAATTTAATAAAAGGTGCTTTTCTAAAGCAGGAACTTTCCTCAGGGTCTAGGGACCTAAAGGGAACTTTACCGCAGGAACCAGGGTCTAAATTCAGTTTAGTCCTTGCTCAGGGGGGTAGTACTTTTCCAAAGGTCCAAATGCTTAACGTTTCTGATTGGTAGAGTACCCTCCGGGTTTTTTATCTCACCCTCCGTCCACAATGACATCACGCACACCTGTGATTCACTTGGTTTAATAACTCCTGAACATTGGTCTTCTCTGAGCCTGATAGAGTGAATGCGTCTCTGTCAGCTCCCGGTGTTCCAGTCTGAAGAGTGACCCTCTAAACTGGAGACCTTCAGCTGAACGTGTCAATGTTTGTGGAGTTTACAACAGCTGTTGAAACACAAAAGAAGTCCTCGGGAAAGCATCGTAGTTTAGATTTTATTGAAACGTCCAAATATCCTCATCAGATATTTAATGATCATGTAAAGACGTCTGTGCATCCGGTTGAAAGTCTCCAGTTAACAGGGTCGCTGTTTAAACTGGAACACTGGCTGATCTCTGACAAGACTTTAAAATCCTTCTTCTTGCTTTAAGTCGATCAAAAACAGCACGAGAGTAATCTCCTCCATGCTAACAGGCAAACTGTCTCCTTCTATGTCATCATCTTTGTTGTAGGGCCTTTGTTTAGTCTCCTTCTTACTGCTCTCTTCTGGTCTGGTGGTGTAGCGCGGTTACTTTTATTGCTTCTCTATCGCTGGTCTCCAAATACTTGAACAAAATTCACATTCAAGAATGTTGTCCATATTCGTACCTTGTTTACATGTTCCTCTGTCTACTATCACTTGGTCACCCTTTTCTTGTTAAGCACATTTCTTGCACAGTAAAAAATAAGTTGATGTTTTTAGAATCAGGATCAGGATCATCTCTGTTTTCTCCCCTAACGTCTCGCCCCCTCAGGACCCCCCCTCCCTGGAGAGTGTGGATGGCCCTCACAGTGCTCTGCGGCATGTCTAAGCTGCTCTCTGTGGCTCTCAGCACATGGGTGAGAAGATAATGACTCCTGCTCATGCTCACATTGGAGGTAAACAGAGTTCATGATGGCTTCTTGTCAAGTATTCAAAGACTCCAACAGACAGATGGAAGTCAATTCTTTATCTGCAGATGAAATCATAAACTCTGTTCTTACGGTTTGACAGTTGAGGAGTTATGTCTGCTCCGTCTTTCCTCCAACAGACGGGATCACACGCTCTGCAGACCGGAGGGTTCAGTGTTTCCTCTTTCCACCCCGGGCCCTTCTTTAACAAATATAAATAAGAGTTATTTGTCAAGGTGAGACAGTTGACACTAACAGGTACAAAGACTTTCAGTAGTCCTGTTTGTGTTCGCCCCTGACATCCACACTTTGTCTTTAAACTACACGACAGCTCAGATGAATTTACTGGAAACACTTTGCTGTTTAACAGCGTTTTCGCACACATTCACTTCCTCACTCTTCATCACTGAACTGTGACAAAAAACCCCAGCCTGGACACTTCTCTGAGTTCATATTACATTTCCTCATCTTCTGTTTGACAACTTCACCCAAAGCAGAACAACAACAAGAGTTGAAGCGTAAAAGCAGCTCTGAGTGTGTCGCCTTAGAATCTGATTATTTGACTTTTTAAGCGTAGAAATGTTTCCTTTAAAACCTTCACATAGTTTAACAAGTTGAAACTGTTTGGGTTTAGTTTGACAGACAACTCAAGAGCCACAGAGAAGAACACAAAAACACCAAAATGCAACAATCACCAGATGAGATGGTCACACAAGGTCAATTCTTGCAACCTCCGGCCGTGAGAATTGAAGCCAATGCGTAAGGGTTAAAAACTGCAGTGACACAGTGACCACACACAAGGTACGCTCGTCTTCTCACACACAGAGACAAACATCCATGATGCTATGCTAACTTTGGACGCAGGAAACAAGCCTAAGAGTGACACATTGACCTCTTCCTGCTGACTGATGGCTCAAACACACGGCCGGCTGCATTACTCCAAAAAGTACGATCATAAAGTGGCAGGCTTTTACCGCTCCGGAGAGGAACCAGTCAGGGTTCACAAGACCAAAATGGAAGGGTTCTTCAGTAGTTACGTAAGAAAACCAAGAAAGCAGCAACAACCAAGCTGTTACTGACAACAGAGGAGGCCACAGGATACACACACCGTCACAGCTACCTCCCTTCATGGATCTTGGTCCCAGAACCAAACCACTGAGATCAACTCAGAGCTGGTCTAAACCTGAGGGTCTGAACGACGCTGAAACAAACAGTAACACGAGACGTCTAAACCCCCTGAAGGATCCTGCCGGTCCCCAGACTCCAATTTGAGCACTGCAGACTTAATGATGTCACTTTCCTGTTAACTGCATGATCTGCACGTAATGTGTCTGGTCACATGGTGTTTCCATGATGAGCTCATGATACTGTTTCCTCTCTGAAGAGCTGAGATCGGCCCCAACAATCTTCTTTAGGAGCGATGTGCTCCAATGCTTTATGGTTTTACAAATATTGGCTGTTCTTATCTGTCCTATGAGCCACATATCCTGCATGAACTCCTCCTCCTCCTCGTGGGTTTTGTTATGTCTGATTTTTAAGTGTGATTATGACTGTGGTGTTGTTTTGGCGACCTGTTTGGCATGGTACTGTTTTCTTTGGCGTGTGTTCCCTGCTTCCTCCTCTCTCCTGTGCTGCAGGTGTCTGCTCCTGATTGGACAGGAGCTGATGGGCACACACCGTTGGTTCACTGTCGTCCAAAACAAACGAAACGTCTCAATCTCCTGTCCTGTATCTGATCAGATCACAGACCTGGCTCTTTAGTGAACACCTCTGCAGTTAATTGAACTGATGCTAGAGATGATGATGATAATGATGATGTTGGTGTCTCAGCATCTGTGTGTGTAAGACGTGCAGCAGTTACTCATGTTGTCCCGTCCTGTCTACATTCTTGCTTGTGTTGTGCATCCTCTCAGACATACTGCTAAAGAGTCTGCTAAAGGAAACTAACATTAATGAAGACACGCGGCTGCAGCACACTCCACACCCCAGCATGCACCACACCCAAGCGCTTGCTCAGGTGTGAGGGCCCGTTCTGTGTTGCTTGCAGCCGTGGTTAATCATTACTTCTTCACTATAATAAACAGCAGCCTCACCCTTTTTTGTTTCTCCTGAGCGCTGCGACTTGACGTGACCGGTTTACGCATCAATCATAAATATTGATTGTTGATAATAATCATTAACAGACTGAAGAGCTGCAGCAAGCTTTCTTTAAAATGCTGCAGCATGTTGAGGGCGTATTATACGTAAACAGGAGACTTTTTGTATCATAATACTAAAAAATGTGGTTTGAATTCACAAACACGGAGAGCTTTTGTTTAACTTTCCAAGAAGACTTCGAACGGGAATCAAACTACCAGCAGGAAACATCCAGGAAGCTATCACTAAGCATTCCTCGTCATGTAATCGTGAATCTGTTCTCCTGTTTCAGATGAGTTTCTCAGAGTGTATGCTCTCAGAATCAGAGCTCTATCTATTAAAACAGTGAGCAGGTCAAACTGAGGGTCTCTGTCAGGGACCAGCATTTTTCCTTTAGAGGCACTAATAATAAAAACAGGAGACAGCTGTATGATGTCTGAAAGGAGGATTTAAACTGTATTTCTCCACAGATTTTCTCTCTCAGTGTGGTCAATTTAATTTCCCCCATACCTTTAAATAAGTTAGCATGTATTTCTAAGCGTATGCATTATGAAATAGAGTTTAAACATTGTGCTAAATCTGCTTTCTTGCAGAATATACACTACCAGTCAAACGTTTGGACACACCTTCTCATTCAATGGTTTTTATTTATTTTAATTATTTCCAACATGGTAGTTTAATACTGAAGACATCAAAACTATGAAATAATCTGGTTTTGCCATAATCTGGATTACAACAGTAGTCAAATAGGGCTATCCATTGTGTACTAACCCTACCTCTGAACAACACAACTGATGGTCTCAAACACATTAAGAAGGCAAGTCATTCTACAAATGAACTCTTGATAAGGCTCATGCTAATTAGAAACCATTCGAGGAGACCACTTCATGAAGCAGACTGAGAGAATACCAAGAGTGTGCAAAGCTGTCATGAAGGAAAAAGGGGGCTACTTTACAGAATCTAAAATATAAAACTGCTTTGTTTAATAATAACATAATTCCATATATGTGCTCTCACAGTTTTGATGTCTTCAGTATTAATCTACTCAAATAATTAAAATAAATACAAATCCTTGAATGAGAAGGTGTTTCCAAACTTTTGACTGGTACAGTAGTGTATACATACTGTTGAAGCATACTCCCAACATGACACTTTGCTGTTGTGCTACAGGACTTAGCACCAGGCTACAGGTGGTCTGATCATGGTGGTTTTTAAAAAGGAGCTCACCTGCAGCACCTGCAGCACCATCAATCCACCTCGTCCCAGGTGAGGCAGGTGCATGCCTCACATTATTCTGTGAGGTTTCTATAAATCCAGCTTTAAGGCTAAGATTCCATTCCACCACGGTGCAAGACTGAACGCTTCAGGCGCTCCTTTGTGCCCACCGCCATCAGACTGTTTAACAGTAACGGAGGCCACAGACTGCACCACACTGACCACTGACCCCCCTCCATGAACAGATCCATACCATCCCTGCATTGTCTGTCACACTCCATCATCTCATCAACTGACTCTCTTGACTGCTGCTGGCATTATAATGCATAATATACTGTATTATGATTATCTTTGCCATATTATATTATTTTATATTACATTATTATTGTAACTACAACTCACGATCATATTACATACCCATATTTATTTTTACTTATTGCTGAATCTGTCATTACCAACCATAATCACACCATGTCAACCTGTCACAACTGAATAATTTTTAATACTGCCTGTAATTACTGCTACTTAATTTAAATTCCATTGTAACATTGTATATATCTAAATTGTATTCTAGCTTTATTTATCTATTTTTATTTTTACTTATTTTATTTTATTTTATTTATTGAAACTTCTTATTGATTGTACTCATGTCTGGGTTGCTGTAACAAGTGAATTTCCTCCCAGGGGATCAATAAAGTAATATCTTATCATATCTTATCTTAAGATGGTTCAGGCTCTATGATACAAGGACTTCAACTTAAGGCTTTAAAACTAACAGATTGAAACTGCAAACTTAATTTCTCTGCAGGCTTTCTCACTGAGCCTCATTTCAAGCAGACAGAATAAATAGGCAGACCCTTGGCTCTTTATCTCAGTGTGTTTAGCCTTATCTCTGCTCGATAACCTTCCTAGCAGCAGCAGGGTGTCTCTACAGGAGAGTCACCTGAGCCCACCCCTCCTCTGCAGATTCACCTTTACAGTAATGAATACAGGAACCTGCTCCCTGCATCAAACTACACACAGACGAAGACAAAGCTTACCTGCTGCTCCTCTCCGTCGCCTGCCTGTTGTCGCAACAGTCACACCAGTGTTTGTCAGGAGATCTCATCAACAGCCAGCCTGCAGCACGAAACAGGATGTGAAACACAAGCTGCTGCGAACAGTTCACTTCCCCCCCCTGGAGCGCAGAGCTGCAGAACCTCCTCCACAAAGTGTTCAATTCAACCTGAAATCAACATGAGGAGGAAAACACACAGAGTTAAAATCAATAGAGTTATTATTTGGAATGATTTAGCTTTAATATAACAGTCGGTTATGTATTGAAAAGCTTTAAAGGCTTTGTGAAGTAGAATTTAATATTTAGAAAATTACAATTCAGAACAGCTGACTGTGTGTTGCCTTCGAGTGGACCCTGAAGGTCAGAGAAAAACACCCTGATCTTGAATGGAGTTCAGGTTTTCTACATTTAAGTCACTGAAGTAAATGTTAGTGCATCCTCCATCCCAGAACACACATGAATACACCTAAAAAAACAACTACAGCAGGGTATTTCCATGTGTTAGCATAAACTGTCCACGCTGTGAAGCCATTTGATGTGATGAAGCTGATTTTTCCGGATCACGTGAACGCAGCTTAGTTTGCCACGTGACCGCAGTCAGCTGATCGTCATGCGGAAGCAGATGGAAACATGGTGGATTCACTGAGCAGGCTACCTGCGGGAGAGAGTCTCAGAGTGAGTAACAGAGCTCTTGATGCACGATGAGGAATATTCAGGGTTTGAAATGATTCATGAAACAGCTGGTCACAAATTAAGATTAATAATATAATCTGAAAGAGTTTAGGAAAGAGTTCTCAAACGGAGTTTCAGTAAATTATTAAATATTTAAATAATTAGGATTAATACAATCCTTTGGTTTGTTCTGCTTTTGATCACCTTGACGTGACATGCTAAATATTAAATATGATTTAATTGTTAAATGAAGGGAGACTTTTGTATTTCCACCTGGTAAAGTGTGCACATGTTAAAGCTACAGTAAGGGATTTTTAACTGGCTTTAAAACACATTTTACTCCCCTCTCTCTATATATATTTTTTACCTTATCTCTTAACTGATCCAAAGTTTGATTAACAGTAATTTAAAAAAAAGTGTTAATCCTTATTTCATATTAAAGGTCCTGTGAGGAGTTTTGAACTGGCTGAGAAACAGACTGAAAATGATACTGATGTCTCTTTATGACCTTCAATAGCAAACAAGACCATCAGCAGCAACACTGACACCTTCTTTGTTGTCATATTTAATGCCTGAAACCGCCCTGAGGGGGTAGGTGTCAGACCAGCTGATGGACATCTTGCTTCAGAAATAGCCTTTATTTGACTGTTTTCATGGAAAATAATCTCATGGCCTGATAAAGTGGACTGTTAAAAGACAACAGGATGAGTTTTTTGTTGAAAACACTACTTTTGCATGTATAGGACAAGAGAGAAGAGGTATCGTTTTGTCCACAAGGGGGCGCCAGAATCGATACAAAACAAAAGTTCCTCACAGCAGCTTTAAATTGATATTTCTACGATAACACACATATTAAGAATGTTTTATTTATAGAGGAGAGGACAGTGTAGAAACTGGGAGAGTGGGGAAAAAAGTGGGGGAAAAAATGCGGTAAGAAAGCTGCAAGTTGTGCACAAACCCGGGCCAGATATTGCAAGGGTGTGCAACTTAACCATAAAGCCAAGTCCGCACCAGCTTAAATGTAGGTTTGCACCTAATTCCCCTCTTTCTAGATGGCTCCGTCTTACCTGTCCTCTCCTCACTCCTAAATCTTCAAACCATCTCTCTCTCTCTCTCTCTCTCTCTCTCTCTCTCTCTCTCTCTAAACTCTCCAAACTATACACCACATATGACTTACATTCCAGATCTAGAATAATAAAAGTATGAATAGTTTATCCGACTAGTTTGGTGCCAGCTAGCGAGGGTGATGGCGCGTTATTCTTTAGTCAACTAAATTTGCACATCCTGTTTTAAGTTTTCTAAACATTTTGAATCCTGTTCAAATGTTAATCCTCAGTTTCCACCTTCGAAAGGAGCTTCAAAGTGTTTGAATCATTGCAGTGTTTTCTTCTGTGTAGCTGTGTCACAGGGTGGTGGATGGACTCTGTGGTCGGGAGCCTCCACGCCGGAAGGACTACAGCGCCACCTGGAGCTTGGAGGAGTGGCTGGACCTCCTGAACTCCCTCACAGCCTTCTTCCGCGTGGCAGTGGGGAACAACAGCTCCGATGAAGAGGCAAGAAAGCACAACTCTTCCAGCTCAAGCAGAAAGACGCTGTTTTTAATATTTTAAATCATTGCATTCAGACTTTTACTTTATGATTTAGAGGCTATGTTCTGACTCGTGTATCTGCACAGTCTCTTCAGAAGGCAGATCTATTTTTCTACTTCATGCTGTAGTTAAAGATCATCTGGGTTGTACAGTAGTCGCATCAGTGAATACCTGTTCTGGGGTCGGTTTCTCAGCTCTCCCCGTGTGTCTGTGTGTAGGTCCTGGCCGGGCTGTCAGGGATGAGCAGCAGCAGTCATGCAGACACTGTGCTGAGTGTACTGAGAGCCCGACGGGAGGAGATCCGCCGCGCTCTGCAGGACAGAACCAACTCCATCTCCTCTGCCACACTGCAGGACTTCGACTGGCAGCTGAAGGTGACTTAAAGTCTTGACTGCTCGCTTCTTACGTTTACATGCATTTTATCAGGAAAATTAAAGCTGCAACCAACAAGAATTTAAAGCTTTGAGCACCGTAGTGGTTGTTTTGTCTAAAGGAAGAAAAAATACTGTCTTAAAATGGTGAAGCATGTTTCCACCTACACCAAAATAAGTTCAGCTAGATGTCTTTGAGCATGAGAGAATATTCACATTTTACAAACCAGTCAGAGATTTTATTTTTCAAGAAAATATCCTGCTCCTGTAGAAACACATCTACACTCTATGTTCATGCTCTCAGCATTAAGTCCTTTCTGCACAGACTGTTCATGCCCCGCTGCTGTGTCTAAATTAACTCCTGTATCTCCTGCCCCTGTCCCTGTGCTCGTCCTGCAGTTAGCTCTGTCCAGTGATAAGATCTCGTCCCTGCACACTCCTCTGCTCAGCCTCAGTCTGGATGTGAGAGAGAACACGGGCCTGCGCTCCTGCACCATGGAGATGAACAGAGACGAGTTGAACACGCTCATCAGTTCACTAGAGGCTGCTAATAAGGTATGTGTGTGTGTGTGTGTGTGTGTGTGTGTGTGTGTGTGTGTATTTTTTATTTATTTTTTTCATATCTTTTTATTAGATTTTTGCAGACAGTGCAAAAAAATGTCACACAAGAGTAAGATAAGTCAGAGTATCTGCATAGGATAGAACAAAAATCCCCAATTAAACAGAAAAACAAGACAAAGCAGACAATAGAAAATAAATCCCTGTTATCCTGCTTGTTGTCCATTAGCGACCGTCTTATTATAGATGCTAGTAAACAATACAAGTAGACACAGAACGAACATAAGTAGCATAACTTACAGTTCAACAGTTAGTAAAATGAATAACAACGATAATAAATACATAAATAAACAAAAAAGGGTTGGTTCTCTCTCCAGCGGTTAACTCTGCTCACGCTGTGTCTCCAGCATCATCAGGAGTGATAGAGAGTTGTCTCTAATAAGGCTTATTAGGGCGCCCCAAGTCTTGCTGAAGGATGTTAGAGACGCTTTCTGTAAGAACCTTAGCTTCTCCAATTTTAAACAGTGTAAGACGTCCTGTAACAATCTATTGTGAGTCTCCCGCTGACAGAAGCTTCCATTTAAAAAGGATAGAGCGCCTGGCCAGTAAGGTGGTGAAGGCAATGATGGGATGAACAGTAGAGGGTACATTTTCTGTCAGCAGGAGACCGAACAGAGCAGTCAGAGGGTTTGGTGTTAAAGACATATCAAGAGCTTGACCGAGAGTATCAAAAATAGTGGACAAGAAGTCGGTGAGTTTTGGGCATGTCCAGAACGTGTGTAAATGGTCAGCCGGAGATCTTTAACACAGTTGCAAGCATCACTATGACTTGTATATGTTTTAACCAATCTAGCATTGGTGAAGTTTGCTTTGTGGAGTATCTTGCACTGCATTAGGCCATGCCTTGCACATACAGACGATGAGTGGACCAGTTTTAAAATGTCTCTCCACTAGCTATCTGGAATACTTGTCCCCAGATCATCCTCCCAAGATTCCTTAACCAATGTAGTGGTGACTGGGTTCAGGAGGCCAATCCTATTGTAGATAACAGATATCGTGTGTGTGTGTGAATTTAAGCACAGACAGGTAAAGGAACACAGGAGCTGTTAGCAAGAAAGCTAAAGGCCCGACTCTTTACCTCTTGCTAGGTCGACTGAACGTCCTCACTGAGTCATTGTTTGGATGTAGTTTAATATTCTGAAGATATGTAGATATTATAGCACATTATGATGTGACTGTAGGAGCATATAAACAGCCTCCTGTTTATTCCACAGTTACAGAGAACAAACACTAGGTGGAGCTATTGTCACGGGCTGAAGTCAGGTTTTTGTGTTATGAAAACAAAACATGGTGCAGTCAGCTGCAGATCAGACATCACTGTCAGGAGAAGTTAACACACACAGACACACACTCCAAATCAGACTGCACACAGTCTGAAAACTTAAGAAAAAAACAACATACTATAGAATCCCTTATTTTTTGATGACATAAACAACATGCTATATATAGTATGCCTTATTTTTTTATGAAAAAAACAACATAATAATAATAAACTTTATTTATATAGCACTTTTCTTAACAAGGTTACAAAGTGCTTCACAACAAAAAAGCAGAGAATTACAAAGCATAAAAAACGGTGCAAACGGGGGAGAAAAAAGACAGAAGCAAAACAAGACATCTGAATGCAGAGCAAATTAAAGAGTTAGGGGTGGAGAAATGCCTTCTCATATAAAAATGTTTTTAGTGAGGATTTAAAATCAGTTAAGGTTGTGGACTGTCTAATCGTCAGTGGTAGGGAGTTCCACAAACTTGGAGCTCTGATTGAAAATGCTCGGTCACCTTGTGTTTTAAAGGTGACATATCATGCAAAATCGACTTTTTAATGGTTCTCTACCTGAAATATGTGTCCCTGGCATGTCTACAAACCCCCCGAAAAAGAAAAAAAATCCATTCTGCCCCTGTTTTGATTTCTTCACCTTTCTGTAGGTGTGCTGAAACCAGCCGTGTTTTTCATAAGTCATAACGCCATCCGGTCTGTAACGGAAGTCAGAGCTCGGAGCTTGTTCAGCCCATAGACTGTATAAAATACAACTCAACCCCTCCTCTGTTTTTCATTACATGCACACACGTGTGCTAACAAGGAGCTTAGGAGGGAGGCATGCTAGTTGTAGGCTGTCTTAATAAACACAAAGGTCGGTTTTACTCCCCACGTCTGCAGATTTGAAGATCTAGTGGATGATTTTTATTTTTCATGGAAAAGTGCTAGCGCTAGTTAGCGTAGCCGCATAGCTACATGTTCGTTGCTGTGTACCAAGACACACGTCGACATGCTGACAAATAAAACAACAAGAAACACTAAATCTGTGACCAATGGTTCAGAAAGGTCCTGCTGCAGGCGCCTCTCCGTCAGGCTGATAAAGAGGGGTTTACAGGCAGACCAAAATCTGATTTCAAAGTGTTTTTTGAGCATAAAGTTTAAAGACATGTTTTGGGGACCTCTTAGAGTGATATATTTTGATGAAAAAGAGCGTAATATGTCACCTTTAAGGCGGGATCTTGGCACAACCAGCAGAGATGCATCCACAGACCTGAGGGGATGCCTAGGCACATAGGGGGTTAAAAGGTCACTTAAATAGTTTGGGGCCTGTCCATTTAAAAATGTTAAAGTAATCAATAAGATCTTAAAATCGACACGATAAAAAACTGGCAGCCAATGTAAGCTGGTGAGGACAGGAGTGATGTGTTGATATTTTGCTGTGCCTATTAAAATCAGATTGGCTGCATTTTGGATTATAGTATGTCCCATTTTTAGATGACAAAAAACAACATACTATAGCATGCCATATTTTTTGGGTGATGAAAAAACAACGTATTAATGTATGTCGTGTTTTTCTTAACAGAAAAGTAACCCTAAAACAGCTCTGCTCTGTCTCTTTAAAGCTGTATGAACATGTTTAACCACTTGAGGGCAGATCTCTAAAACACACCAACCTCTGTAAATGAGATGACAGTGATTATATGTATGTGTGTCTTTCAGGTGGTGCTGCAGCTGAAATGAGAGGAAGACTGTGCTGGAAGTTTAAGATTTCACGTCTGCAGAAAGTTGAGGAGAGTTGACTTCACATGCTGGTTATAAAATGAGTGTTATGCAGAAGTTACAAGTTCTGTTGTAATCGAGCAACTGAACACTTTCAGTTTGTGTTGTAATGTGGTCTTGTGTTATGAGTATGTCAAAATAAATGTCTTTTCCTTTCCATTCTTTTGTGTTAACTTTAAAAAGTATCTCTGTTTTACAGATGGTAGACTAACAGGGTACCTTTATATAACTATGATACTGAGTCAACATGTTACCTGAGTCATGACCCTGGCACAGAAAGGTTCACTTGCTCTGGCACATTGGATTAAAGTGAAACAGTTCTTGTAATGAAATCAGTGTTTTCTTTTTTACCTTGACATGTTTTGACTTCAAACATCCTGCAGTGACGTGGTCTTATGGGTTTACACGTCAAGGTACAAGAAGTGTCCAACATGACCTTCACACACTTTTAACAGTGTCACATGAATCACACATGACATGTAGGCATTAGTTGTTGTTGTTACAGTGGCAAGGACAAACTTCCTTTAACAGGCAGAAACCTCCAGCAGGACCAGACTCATGTTAGACACACATCTGCTGAGACCGTCTTGGAGAGAGGGATAGAAGGAGATGAGGAGAGAGAGAGATGATAGTGGAGAGACGGATAGTAGTAGTTGTAGCCGCTGGAGTCTGGCACGTTCACAGCAGCAGAAATCCAGAGGAACCTACGAGACAAGGGAGCTCAGGGACTCCAGAAAGGTCTAAGAAAAGAGAGAAGAGAGGAAGAGTTAAAGAAAGAAAAAGAGGAGAATACATTTTGAAGGAATGACAGAAGGAAAGGACGGGATAAGAAAAACATGGAAAGAAAGAGAAAGTGGGAAAAAAAGAAGAAATGAAAGAAAGGAAAAAGTAATGAGGAAGAAAAAAGAGAAAGAAGCAAAGAAAGCAAGAAAGATGGAATGAAAGAAAGAAAGAATGAAGAAAAGAGAAAAAAGGAATGAAGAAAAGAGAGAAAGAAAGGAATGAAAGGAAAGAGGAATGGAAGAAAAAGAAGGAATGAAAGGGAAAAGGAATAAAAGAGAAAGAAAGAAGGAAGGAAATAATGAAAGAAAGAAAAAGGTAACAAGGAATAAAAAAGTAAAGAAAGCAAGAAAGAAAAGAAAGGAGAGAAAGAAAGAAAGTAAGAAAGTAAGTAAGAAAGAAAGAAAGAAAGGATGAATAACAGACCCAAAAAGGAATCTACGGCAGAGATCCAGAGGAACCTACGAGACAAGGGAGCTCAGGGACTCCAGAAAGGTCTATGGTTAGTAACTTTAATGGGACAGGAAGAGTTAAAGTGAGAGACAGGATGAGAGAGGAGAGAGAGGGAAAGACAGGATCCCAGTGTATCAGTCTAAGTCTATAGCAGCATCACTAAGAGCTAGCCCAAGCCTGAATCAGCTCTAACTATAAGCTTTATCAAAAAGGAAAGTTTGAAGACTACTTTTAAAAGTAGAGAGGGTATCTGCCTCCCAGACCCTGACTGATAGATGATTCCAAAGGAGAGGGGCCTGATGACTGAAGGCTCTACCTCCCATACTACTTTCAGAGACTTTAGGTACGATAAGCAGGCCTGCATGTTGGGAGCGTAGCGTTCTAGAGGGGTAATAGGGCACTATGAGCTCTTTAAGATACGAAGGTGTCTGATCATTAAGAGCTATATAGGTCAGAAGAAGGATTTTAAATTCTAGTCTAGGTTTTATGGGGAGCCAGTGTAGAGAAGCTAACACAGGAGAGATGTGCTCTCTGTTCCAAGGTCTCGTCAGTACCCAGAGTGCTGCAGCAGGATGCATTCAGATTCTAAACAGTGAATCCTTCCTCCCCTATAACAAGATAAACAGCTTAATGTCCTCGTGTTGATGTAAGAATGACCTGAAAACTGAAGATTTCATCACTGAGTTCAAAAAGCAGCCATCAAACAGAAAGAGATGTAAAACAATGAAATGCAAAAGGAGGCAGAGAGTTTCCAGCATGCTCTGGGTCAGTCCAGGTGTGACGTTTGTGTCCGGGCTGCAGCCTTCCAGTCGATGAGACAGCCAGCTGTATGATTAATAATGTGAAAAGGCACAAACTGCCGACAGGCAGAGTGGAGCTAAATGTGCTAATGGCATCAGTCTTCACTCCAGAGCTTCACATTAATCATGAGAATGAGCTCTGCTGCCGTCAGCTGCACACATGCTAACTGGACTAATGGCATCTCTTGTAGCCTGCACAGCTCGTCTGCAGACCTTCAGTCTCTGTAAAGACAGCAGCGCTCCGAGTCTGCAGCATTCAGCTGGAGATAAAACATGATGAGTCAGTGCTGGCCTGGATCCAGCTCTTATTGTTAAACTTGTGAAAGACTTGGTTCATTTGTCCTCCCTCGGTGATGAGACACAGAATGTTTTTAACCCACTCTGCAAAAAGCAGAAAGGACGTTCATCAGATCCAGAGAGGGAATGTTTTACTTTGACGTCACGCTCTTAACGGGTAGATGAATCCTGGAGAAGCTCTAAGGCTTCATGCAAACACAGCAACCTCTGGTGGTCTGAAACGCTTACAGCAGCTTCTCAATGACAGGCAGATACACCAGCACTCCTCTCTGATGGAACAGTTTTAGTCCAATAGGTGAGGACTAAAGGGGAAGCAGGTCTCATTAGCAGCATCAAACTCAGAGAGATTTCATTTGGGGATCTCTGGTTTAGCTTCACCTCCATCTCCTTCTCATGTGAGACGTGGTGCCAAAATACAGGATGATGTCACACCCCAACCGCTAACCACAACACACACTTAACTTACCCATAAAACGCTGAAGGTCCTTCAGGCGGGTCCAGTCCACAGCAGAACAGGTTCTGGTCTCTGTTTAAAGAAGACACAGTGACCGAAAGTTCAACAACTCTCGTGTTGAGCTCTGGAAAATCACGGTGTTACGTTTAACAATCTTATCCCAGATTAAAAAAGCATAATCTTTTATTTTACCCTTCAATATGTTTGATTTATTTTGCGTCCCTCTCATCTTCTTGTACATGTGTCTGTGCATAACTTTACTGTTGTGTTTGCGTCGATCATTGACAATCTGTGCTCCAAATCATTGGAAAGAAATGCAGCTGATGGCCTCTGATGTAGATTCGAGCTGCAGAAGCATTTTTCAACCACGCAGCAGATCAACACAGAACATCCGCTGCATAACCATCACCCCGCTTGCTTCAGCATGCAGAGAAAATTCTGGTTAAAGTCGATAGAAAAATGTGTCCATTTGCGTTCACACATGCAGCTCACTCGGGTGGTTTCTGGAATTTTGGGTTGGTGTGAAAACACATTTTCTCTGAAGAACTCAGGAGCCCTCATTTATCAACAGAGCTATCAATCAATTATCTTTCAACATCAAATAATTAATTAGAGTGATACAAGCTCACTATGATGACAGAAAACAAGTTTGAGAAACTTTCATTTTTTAGTCTAAAGCCTGATTTATACTTCTGCGTCAAATCCACGCTGGAGGTCCTGTACCTACGCAGAGGCCTACTCACGTAGCTGACATGCACCCCCTCCAAAATGTGACTATACCCGCTCATCGTCTGTGTATTTCATCTCCTCCTCTCTATTCTTCATGTAATCATGTCTGTATGATAAACAGCAACATGTATCAGCTGTAGATTAACAACACGCTCTGAATCGCTGTGGAAAAGTAAACAGAGATCGTAGCGAGGCCGGAAGAAGGCGACCGGCTATCAGAGAGACCACACTGCCCTCAAGCGAGAATTGCTGCGAGACACGGACACATCGACGCACAAGTATGTGGTGCTCATGTTGCCCAGCAGGGGCGACGCAGAAGTATAAAACAGGCTTTACTTGCAAACATGGAGGAGGCGGGCTTTAAGACTTGTCCTGCAGCCAGCCAGTAGGGGGAGCTCTAAGTGTTTTGGGGTTACTAGTGATTGCTGTGTCTATGCTGCACATCATATCAGAGGTTATAGTCCTGGTTGCAGATGTCTCTGGTTAGACCCTCAGCTGCAACCCTTTGCTGCATGTCGTCCCTCGCTCTCTGCATCTCTCCTGTCCAATAAAACAAATACACCCCAAAAGAAACAGACCGAAAGTCTCGACTAGAGCCGCTCTGACCTCCGGAAATAATCTTTAACTGTTCCTACACGGACCACGCATTTTAATGTTCGTAAAGCATCACCGAAACGTCCTCTTTTCATATAAAACGGCAAAAAGACACATCTTAATGTTGTTGGTAGAGATGTCAGCAATTTTATTTAAACTCTAAATTCTTTGAAGTCTCTATAAGTCGACACAAAGAATTTATATTTTGTGTTTCCTCCCTTTCACACGCATCCATAGGCTCCCCCACACGCACACACATACACAGACATCCACACAACCAGTCCTGCACAGTGTCTCATGTTGGCCTGTAAGCAAGCAGAAAGACACACACATGCAAACACACCCACTCTCCATTCCACTTGAGAGCACATATAGAGCATGAGAGAAAAATTGTACAGTAATTTTACACAATAAGAGTCCAGCACATGTCCCTCTCCTTCACAGCCGGTGGGCAAACTGGTTGTTCAGGGCTTCCATTAGTTCATCCGTCCACAGAAATCATGTGTCCATCTGCTCCGGGTCGTTTGTTGTGAAGAAAGAAGCCGAGTCGTTCTGTTGTTCCGTCCGCCCTTCCTGCGGTTTCTGGGTCCAGAAACAGCATCGCTCACATCGTGGAGACCTTGCAGGAGATTATTTTCAGCATTGAATTCAAAAGATTGTCATCATAATGCTGGAATGTCTTACTACAATCTACGCTTAGATAATGGTTCTGTACTGTAGAGCCTCAGAAAAGATCTTAAAGAGTCCACGTCTGTCTCTGCTTCTCCTTAATCTAAAAAAAGTACAAGATGATTTGTTCTCAATTCTACTCTCTAGATAGAAGTTAAGTTTAACCCTGTGAAAATATTGAGATTCTTGGTAAAAGGCACAATATTCAGCCATGAGGAGAGAGGACACTGCTACTATTGTGTGTCCTGTAGAAGCCTATCTTGTTTTCCTGTTTTGTTTTTAAGCCCTGATAAGACAAGCAGGTCACTTTTATTACACTTTTAAAGTTTAACTGATACAGGGGAGTCTTTGAGAAACCTGTGGTATCATGTAGCATTGTGTTTTTCGTCTTATAATCTGTGTCTTGTACTTTTGGCGATACTTTGTGATATTATTCGAATAAACAGGGAACTCTCTGAAGGTCAGGTTTCTGAAAGTCGACTTTGAGCTGGCTTTGAACAATCACTCTTCCTTTTTTTTTTTTTTTTTACCTACAAAGAATCAATCCACTGTATTTCTATGTAACCCAAGACATCTTGAGCCAGTTGAGATCAGTCTGCTGCATTATTACACATTTAGAGCAGCAGCTCTGAGTGTGCATCATGTGAGAAGTTAGGTGATAAAGTTAAAAAGACCAACAGAGCCTAGTCGTGGACGCCGTTGGGGCGATGGATGGGTCAAACAACACAATCATTCCTCCTGGGTCTCTGGGGTACGAGCCTCTTACATCAAATCAAGCAGGTGATGAAAGAAAACAGAAACAGAAGCTACAGGTTTATTTTAAAAGCAGGCGGGCAATCGTTGTGCTCCTCTTTCACACAAGTCCCTTGGATACCGGCAGCATCAACACCAAAACCTTAACATGTCTGATTCGTTGTGATGGTCACTTCTAACGACAACAACGACCTCCATCGTGTCAGAGAAGGTGAAGCTCTCAGAGGAAGGTTTCAGGGTTACTACGGGTCACATGCTAACTGGATGTTTTTGATGGTTTTTTGTTGGGATGTAACGATACCTCGCCGGTCGGTTGACGACTGGTCGACTTACAGGATGATTCAAACCACTGAGATAAAGAATAAACACCTGTTTCTACATACAGCAGGGGGCGCTAGCTGCCTTTCACTTCTATTATTCGTCTCTTACGTGTGTCGCTGAGCAGAGGCTGAGCAGAGGCTGGCCGACATGGTGTCAGCAGGTGAAGGATGCACCACACATAGATGATACCAAAGGAGGTTTGACCATCATTTCTTCTTTATGCTATCCATAAATGAGCAGACGGCATCTTTCTCTCTCTACTCCTTGTGTTGGATTGCGAGGAGAGTTGGAGAGGGAGATAAACAGACAACAAACTAAGGATGTTCCAAAGTGACTCATTTCCTGGTTGTTCAAACAGAAATTTAAATTCTAACGCTGCGAAAACCCTTGACAGTTAGTGAAATACATCATTTAGCACGTTTAAACACGGGACAACAGAGTCTGCCCCATCAGGTTAGCGTCCTCATGCCTGTGCTGGTTCCTCATGTCTCTTGTGGAGTGGTTATATGTCAGTTTAACCAGACACAGCCTACATACAAGTTTATCTCCATTTACTAGATCAACATACTGACAAACCACGCAGCGCCGTGCTCGTTTACATCCAGGTAGTAGAGCTGCAGAGGGTTATGGCAGCAGAGCTACAGCCCCAGCTAGTGGAGGGAGGCTGAACTACAGCTTCGACACAACTTATGAGTGACATTTGGGGTCTACAATAATACAAATATTAGTAGTTTGTTTAACCGATTAGTAGTTCAAAAACAAGTGAAGGTGTTGTGTCTCTGTAAGGGGCGCTAACACATCCTTGATAGTTCTTTTAGCTACCAGCTGGACAAGGTACCTTTAGCGTCCTTTCAAAACAAAAGCATGTATGTTATCAACACAGAAAGTACAGAAACCTTGGCTGAAGGCGAAATCAAAAAAGGCAGAATCCAATCATCACAACATTTTCATTATTCCATATAAACAGTGAACCTCACACCCTGCATCATGAACCCAGCGTTGTGAGTCGAGGGTATCGTTACATCCCCAGTATTCGGTGTTGCCAATTGACCACAGAGCCCTGAGTGTGCAGAGCTGATGCTGAATGAGCTCCTTGATGTCCACATTCAGACGTGTAGGAGAGCTAACCACGCTGTCTTTGTGGAGCGGAAATGTTTCGGGTTTGGTGAAGAAGCGGACGAATGTTCGGGCCCTAAATACTTGAAGGTTAAATGTTATGGGAAACTGGTAGGCAGGGGTGATGATGAATATATATTGCATTATTTGAAGTCTGCCATATGAATATTAAACTTGCTTCATCCGCTCTCAGGAGGAGGAGGGGGGGGCTGGCTTCTTTTGACACGTTGTGCTCTGCTGATTGTTTGTACCTGCACACAAGTTTGAACCCTGGAGCAAATGTGGACTCAGGCACTGCAGCTGGTCCTAAGCCCTGACTACCTAAGCCTTGGAAGGTGCCTAAGAAGCTTAAAGGTAATCCCTGTAAAAAATAAATAAGAGTTCTGCTTACCTCATTTCTAGCTTTACTTGTGCCACAAATTAAGACGGATGAAGCTCAGTGCAGTGTGCAGTGTGACAAACTGTCCGTGCCTGCGACACCAGCAGCGTGTTTTATCAGGGCTTGAATTGTTAGTGAGATTTTTCGACATGTGGTGACATCATTGGTCAGTCTTTACCTGATTTCTTTTAAAGAGTTTTCACATTGTACATTGTCCCAGGTGTGAGAATATCATAGGTATAAATTTGACTACACTCTGCTTTTGAGAAATAAGTGTGGAGTTCCAATTAACATCGGCCCTGTACTAACCTTAAATGCAATGATTGTTCGAAAGCATACAGTATAATGAATATAATACAGAGTGGCCCCGAGAGCCATGCAAAGCTTTTCTTCTTCTTTTTTTTTTTCTCTTTACGGAAACAGAAAGAAACCGAGTTTGGTTAACAGTGCAAAAGGATTTCAGCACAATGATACATACCCAAGCGAAAACCAAAGAAAGACGACTCCGTTACGATGAAGTTCAACCATACGGCTTATGCTAATCGGCTGAATGAGCACGAGATCTTGTAAAAAGTGTTTTTGTTGTTGTCTACTTGTTTTGTTTTGGGCTTCGTTTTCTCTTTTTTTCCTATAAGCAAATAAAATGTGTGTTTCATTCACATGCAAAAAGTGAGATAACAGAAGGTAAGAAAAAGAAATAGATCATATCAAAGATCATTGCCAGTAAAGTTGGAGTCCCCAAAGTCTGTTTGGCAAGTTTGGACATAGCTGTGAACCTTTACTGTGTCTTAAAATCTGTATTATATTTTATCTATATCTATTTTGTGTGGACGAGTACAGCAAAAGTGATTTTTAATAAATTATACCTCTGTATGTATTATATATATATTTTATATATATATTCAATTGTATTTACATTGAAAAGAGATCCAGTTCTACTCATTCCAGAACCGGATTTATACAAATGGACTGAATGCTCCTCTAGTTTCATCCCTGTACAAGACCTAGGTAGCTTTTCAAACCCATCATGAGCGGCGGTGCTGCCACACAGGCTCGCCACCGCCGCTCTAGTGGACGTAGTAGAGCCAGTAGACTAGGTTGAAGAAGGTGAAAGCGATTGGAAAAACAACACGGGACCACTTGTCTATGGCGTTGACATCCGTGAGGTCCGGGATCTTGACTTTGAGCTGCGAGGCCCTCCTTCGCAACCTGCCCTTCTTGTGGCCCATTGGTCGGTCCATGGTCGGCCGTCCGTACAGGTCTCGACTGGTCATGGGTTTGCGATACTGTATGCTGGCGCTGTCATAGGAGAACATGGTGGCCCGGGGGTCGTTGAGAGCGCCCATCATATCTGCTCCGCTCATCTCACTGGTGAGGTTGGTCAGCAGGATGTTGCCATGAGCGTCGACCTGAGGAGGGAGACATTGAAGGTGAGGGCACGAAACGACAGGCGACACTGTGTATGGTCATAACTTCCTTCAGGTCTGAAAGAAGCAGGAAGTGTTGTCTGTGAAGGTTCTCAGACATCCAGGTCATGGTAATTCGAAGCTAGATCCGTAAGCCAACTAGATTGATAGAAAATGTTGAATTCAAGATTTTCCACCAGTCCAGTTGCCTTACGGATCTAGCTTTGAATCAGTAAGTGTTGTTTTAGCAGAAAGAGAAGATAGCGCCGATCGAGAGCTGAAAACAGAACAAAGAGCAAACTGAATCTGCAGACAAACATCTGAACACCTTCCCAAACACCAGTGACTGACCTCAGCTTGGCGTACGTTCACTTTTGCCTTCGTACAACGGATCTACCATTTTTGGGAGCTGAAATCCGCCTGAACACGTCTCATCAAAGAGAAGAAATAAGATAAATGATGTGCAGGACTGATATTTGGCTTTCAGCTGTGAAGCCTGTGAAGTTGAGAGTGCAGCAGGATGGTGTATGCCTCCATTATGGCATGGCTGGTATCTTTGGGAATCAGAACATTTTGCCGTTGTAAATGCCTCTTACATGTTTTACAACATCTGAGAAGTGAGCTTTCCCTGCAGCCCCTTGCTGTGTGAATGACTGCCAGCCTTTACCCTGCTGTGTGTTAATGAGAGGTTATCTAGGTCATCTGACAGAGATCCAGCATCCTGCAGCAGTGGTGCAAATCTCTTCTTTTGTTTTTGGGGATGTTTGTTGCTAACTTTACTTTTCACAGCTTCCCTCTGCTGTCCGACTGAGCCCAGGGGTTGATTAGGCGCTCTGCCCGGATTCTAGCTCGGGCCAGCCAGTAGCACTGCAAATCATGGGCCTCTGGGCTCCGGCTATCACTCCCCCCATCTCCCAGGGAAATGATTTATTCTTAGGCTTAGCAGGGGAAGATCTGGGGAGAGGACTACTACTGCAGACAGCCATTCTGTTTCTTAGTAGCTCTGCTGGTGTTAGCCACATTCTTTGTTCCTTATTTCACACCTCAAAGTTCATTTTCCTCTACATTAAAAGGTTCTGATCCGTGTCTATTAGTTCCAGGCACTGTCTCTCTTCAAACACAAAGAAAAGGACATAGCTACAAAATGCTGTCCATGATTTTACAGAAACAGTCCTGTTAGCAGGAGGAACACTTGAAGGACTGCAGAGCCTTTCCCACCTGCACTTTGTTGCTCTCCAGTCTGCTCTTGTTCTCGTTGTTGGACTTGGCCGCCTTCTCAGCCACCTTCTTCTGCAGGTGCGGCCCTCGACCAAAGAAGATGTAGTTGACGAAGGCGTACTCCAGCAAGGCCAGAAAAACGAAGACGAAGCAGCCCATCAGGTAAATGTCAATGGCCTTGACGTAGGGGATCTTGGGTAGAGTCTCCCTCAGGTGGGTATTGATGGTGGTCATGGTCAGCACCGTGGTTATACCTGCAAACAAGGATGAGAGTTATTCATATATGTTCTTAACTCAGGGGGGAGCTGGACTGGAGTTGCAGCTTTTAACTAACTCTGAATACAGTGTGTGCATTAGCCGTGCAGCTACTGTCAGTGTCTCATCAAGTTAAAATAAACATGAAGTGGGTAAAGACAGTTTCTGGTCCTCCTCACTCTCTTCTGTTCATAATTACCTGCTCTACTGCAGCGCCCCCTAGAGACCTGGAGCTCTTCTCTTATTCTCTGTGTTTGTGACTTTGCATTGTTTCTGTAAGACCTGTGTATTTGTTCTAAATGCTGTTGTTTGGTCTTTGTGCAGCACACTATTTCTTTCCTCTGCATGTGTTTTTAGATTTGCATCATCTTTAAATGTGCAGCATGTCACTCTCAATAAAGATTGTTTTGGCTGGTTCATGAATGTCTGCATGAAGTCTGAGAGACTGTTTGAAACAGCTGAGAGATGAGACAGTCAAGACCAAAGAGATGGACCAATCTTTCCACCAAAACAAAAGACATCTCAGCCGTGAAACTCAAACTCATACCGTTAAACATGTGAAGAACTGAAACGTCACTCACCCAAGGCTACTCTCGCAGCCGAAGCATCATAATTAATCCAGAAGGACACCCAGGACAGGATGGTGATAAGGGTGGAGGGCATGTAGGTTTGCAAGATGAAATAACCGATGTTCCTCTTCAGCTTAAAGCTTAGGGACAGGCGAGGGTAAGAACCTGAAAGACAAAGTACAGGATGGATGAACCGGTCATGACAAGGCTAACGGCTAGAGCGGGCTAATTCCAGACATGAAACAGGAAGCTGTCTTCAGGAGGATCATTACAGGCGTTGTTTGATATAAACTAGTATCGGGTCATTCAAGAGGCCAACATGAAGGTCAGAATAACCCGAGTCTGACCCGCCTAAGAGTCTAAAACAAGAAAACCAGACCTTCTGAACTCTCTGCAGAGTGATGGTCAACATTTTACAAAGTGTTCATTGAAAATATGTTTGAAAGACGTAAGACACAAAGGTCAGGGCGTCAGTTTGCAGAGCAGGCGTTGTGTGCAGAGAGGTTCCTTGTGCACTCGTCGCAGGATTGATTCCCTCTCCTGACATGATTTGGTGCTGCTCTGCTTCTCTACACTTTTTTTGTCCCTCTAAAGCCGTCCAATCAAACTGACGTCAACATTACGACCAATCAAAGCAGTGTGCTCAGCCGGTCCCCGCTTTCCCTCTCTCTCTTTAATGGTCCCATCAGTGAATGCAAATAAGTTATACTTTGGGGCTCTTTTATGCACATATTAGGAGAGGATAGACAGGAAGTGACATGCAGAGAAACAGGCTGCAGGCTGGAGGCGAGCCCGTGCCGCCTTCTTGCGGACCTTGGCCTCTGAATAAAAAGTGCCCAACTTAACCTCTCGGCCAATTTAGGCGCCCCCGTAAAATGTAAATTTGAAAGTTCAAACTCAATGTCAGTCCCTCCAAGCACAGACAGATTCAAGTAGCTTTATTTGCAGCTTTTTCCACAAATCCTGTGGGAAAACTTGCAGCTGCATGCTGCATAAAGGAGGTATCACTGCATAAAAACGTGTCCATAAACACATCTCCATGCCTGAAGCCTGTGTCCTGCTCCATGTGCTGTGAAGGAGGCGTGAGAACTGATTCACTGACATGTGATTTCAAAATAAAAGCACCAGTGCTTCAAAACAAAACTGTAAAATAAAAGACAAATGCAGCTTAAATATCAAACTTTTTTTCTTTCCAACATTTCAAGCTATCACTGTGGCTTTAGTTCTTGGGACTAAACCCCCCACTTTTCCTTTGAATGTCTGACAATGCAACACTCACATTTCTGTAGCACTACGCAGTGGCTAAGTGTGAGTGATTGGACTTAATCAATCAATAAACAGAGAAGTTATTGATGTTGACACGAGAGATAAAGAGCAACAGGGCCATGAGAATGATTTGTATCGTTCGTTGGACCTTAATTGCTCTCGTTGAGTTATTGCTTTGGTTAGTGCATTAATCTGAATTTAGCAGAAGTATACTGCATCCTAAATCCTCAGGTGTGATAGGATGAGCCGACGCTGTAGGACTTGGTTACCTGTAGCAAACACAGCTTTCTTGGAGAGGGTCTGGTAGTCTATGATGGAGAACTGGGGCAGCTCTATGTTCTCCACCCCGGTGACTGACGCGCCGCCGCTCCCTCCCTGCCAGTAGAACTCGATGTCATCAGTGGTGTATCCATCTGAGGGAGGCAGGGGAACACAACACGTTAAAACCTCAGTTCGCTCAGAGAGATGTGCTGCATGTGAACCGGACGTGGACAGCTGGGGGGGCGTTCACACCCGCTGTGTTTGGATCAGTGTTCATGCTCGGTTCATCACCTGGAGGAGAGAGAATGATGTGAAGGCTCTACTCTAGCATTTCTCTTTCTATTTAGACAAAATCAAAAATGAACCGGATGTTTTCATTTTGATTTGGTGCCTGACTTCCTGTCCCGCTCCATCTGCTCTGTTGAGATTGATGCGTTGTGCTCCGGCATCCGGTAAAAATAGAAGTCTTGTGGATCTGCTGCGGTGGGCTCTGGTTGGCTGTAACTTAAACAGAGCCAGTGGAAGTAAACACACTCACTAGAATTAAAACCTATCAGCTCCGGTGCCATGACGGATCAGAGACGGACTATGGATGTGGTGGAATTTAGCCATAAGGGTTTTAAAAACACAACAGTAATCCTTGCATCACTGCTGTGACTCACAGGAAATACTAATCTGTGTAAGAACACACTGATTATGAGAAAAGCAAGTACAAGCCAGTGTTGTAGACGAGTCACCAAAACCTCAAGTCTTAGTCCTCAGTGTTCAAGTCCAAGTCAAGACCGAGTCACCCAAAGGAGTATCTGAGTCAAGCCTGAGTCCCCTGGGTCCTCATTATGAATGTAATTATCTATGATAAGAAAGGATTCTGTTTCAGTCTAGACCATCAACTGTCTGAACCAGGACTAACCGTGTGAACCTGGACTGACAGTCTGAATCAGGACTGACTGACTGACCCTGGACTGACTGACTGAACAAGGACTGACTGACTGACTGAACCAGGACTGACTGACTGAACATGGACTGACTGACTGACTGAACATGGACTGACTGACTGAACCAGGACTGACTGACTGACTGACTGACCCTGGACTGACTGACTGAACCAGGACTGATTGAATGAACCTGGACTGACTGAGTGAACCTGGACTGACTATATGAACCAGGACTGACAATCTAAATCAGGACTGACTGACTGAACTGGACTGACTGTGTGAACCTAGACTGAATGTGTGAACCTGGACTGACTATATGAACCAGGACTGACTGACTGAACCTAGACTGAATGTGTGAACCTAGACTGAATGTGTGAACCTGGACTGACAATATGAACCAGGACTGACAGTCTGAATCAGGACTGACTGACTGAACCAGGACTGACTGACTGAACATGGACTGACTGACTGAACCTGGACTGACTGGGTGAACCTGGACTGACTGACTGAACCAGGACTGACTGGGTGAACCAGGACTGACTGGACACAGGTCTGTTAAAGTTTGAGGCTGTGTCCGGCTTCTCCTTGTAGCTTATTTTACATGACGCACACGTTGCTCAGCTCTTGCTCACATTTACTCGAAAATATGTCAATAACAACAACGGGGGGTGAAGACACGAGCCAGCCAGAGCTGAGTCCAAGTCCTGAAACCACAGACCTGAGTCAGACGACTCAGGTCTGTGGTTTCAGGCTGATTTTTGTTACTTGATATAACAATATTGATAAACGTAATGATTTAAAATGCTAATATAGGGAATAGTATCTCAGGAGCAAATCTGTGAAATCCTCCACCACACAGAGAAGAAGTCACACTCTGTTCCAGCAGAGGAGCTGAAGAGACGATAAATCTGTTACATCATCAGTGTGAGACCGCAGAGCGCAGGCCTCCTCCAGCTTCCCACAGGCTCCACTGCAACAACACTGATACAGCCTGCCTTTAACTTTCTCTGGCAGGTCTCTGGGCTATGGCTAAAGCCTGGACCTGAGCGGAACAGGCCCCGCTGCCCTTTCAGTAATTAGACCAATTTAATTAGGACAGCTCGTCTCTGTCTTCAGATTCTGCATCTTATCTGAACACAGCTGCAGGATTTCAGGGACTTAGCTGCTGCTCATTACTGGAAGGCCTCATTATGATTTTGCCCTCTGTTTTTTTTTCTTATCCAATTAATATATTTGACATTACAGATAATTCTGAAATATGGCAGTGTGCTCAAAAGTCAAAATCATTAGACCAAGGAACAGTTTAGATGCAAAAGTTTCTGCATTATTTTTTGTTGCATCAAAAGTCTGTTTTCTTCCTCTTATGTCATTAAAAAGTTTTCCTTGAAAATTTTCACAGCTTTTTCTTTTTAACAGTGCGCGGATCTTCATTTAGCCTCAGAGCCGAGACTCTGACTCTGATGCCACCAGCGCAATACGTCGGCAGCCACTGCAGGGAGGATTTGAGTCGTCCATCTTTATATACAGTTACTGGGCCGCAGTTGCACATGTGCAATGCACCCTTGTACGTGTTGCGAGTATGAATCCAGAGGGTATAAAGATAGGACTTTGTTAATACTTGTTGGTTTCAGATCCTCTTTCTTCCATGTCCTTCAAACAGCTGTTACAGTAAATACAGCACTCTGTGTTATCATGTCATCAAAATGTCAAACCATGACTTGACTGGCACACTCTAACCTCAAACTGAGCAGTGAGTCTTTATGCATACATTATGTGTGGGACTTTAACTATGCATGTGGGCAGTATCCATTATTTAACTGAACCACTCCAGCCAGGTCTAATTGAACAAGGAATGCCAGTTCGCAGCCTGACCTCAGTGGCCAGAGAAGCGGATTCTGGAGGACCTCAACAAGAGGGGGGAAGATTTAAAGGAGGGACACTGAGAGATATCAGCAGTTAGATTTAATGTCTCCTGTGGCTGAGGAGTGTTGGACTGACGGAAACTTGTTGGAGAGATCAACATTTTCACATGCTGAAGGTCTCAGGTCTACAACAAGCTTTATTTCTGTCTGCTGATTTAAGCTGGATGATGCATCACGATGCTAACACAACAGTACCTGTCAGTCCATGACTTCAGGTGTTCTCCGTGTCAGTCAGACACTGTATGACTTATTCCTGCTCACAGACACTTACAGCTCTCGATCTCCAGCGTACAGTTCTGCTCATCCAGCGGGTATCTGCGCAGGTCCATCATGCAGGCGGCTGTTGTTGTGATCCTAAAAGAAAAAAAAAAGACGTTGATGGTCGTAATCACAGATACAGTACAGAATGTTTCTTATGCAGTCTCACTCCCATCAAATACCAACCACGCCACTTATAGAAGGCGTGAGAACATCTGTTTACTTTCAGTCGGACCTGGTTAACATCCAGATGGTTGAAAGAGAAAACATCACACACCAGATATAGGACATTCTTTATTACCTAATCTCCTGAGTTGGCTGCCTTCAAACCTTCAGTATTGTGTTTAGCAATGTGCAGTTTATATGCAGCTGTGCAGCTCTGTGTAGAACCATCTGTTATTGTAACCCTGCCAGCAGCTAGTGTATGGTGGGCTTGATCCAACCCACTTTATTTAAGTTTAAGAAAGTGCTGAACTGTGAGGTAAAACACTGTCAGATAATAAGATAGAATGAAATAAAATAATCATATTAAAACACATAAAACACTTTAAAAAATAGTTAGAAAACACAAACAATTAAAATAATAATAAAAATAAAAAATAAAACATAAGAGCAAATCAAAATCCAACAAAAGAACAGAGACTGAGACACAACTCTCACGCTGGGTTAAAAGCCAAGGAGTAAAAATATGTTTTAAGACGGGATTTAAAAATTGTGGATGTAAATAAATGAAGAATAAAAAAGAAGTTGCTGAACGAACTGAGGAAAAATAAGATGTTAAAACTCAACACAGGAAATTAAACTCACCAAAAAAAAACCTTTCTAAGATATTAAAACACTAAAATATTAAACCAGTAAAAGAAAACAATATGCTATACTTAAAATAAATTTAAAAAATGCATAAATAAATAAAATAGAATAAAAGTGACAAAAATTTGTACTAGATAATAAATAAATAAATTAATAAATAAATCTCTTGAAAGAATAAAACTCAGTTAAAAGAGAGACTAAAAAGGTTGCTTTTAAAAATGTTTTTTAACCCAGTTTTAAAACCCAACTACAGAGACCAGAACCAGGATCTTTCTCCTGAAGCTCCCCCTGCTCTAACCACATTCCTAACTCTTTTACATCCTATGTAAGTTTATTTCAACAACCCCGACCACAGACTCCTGCATGTGCACCACTGAAGCTAGCGGGGCGCGGGGAGGGGGTACCCAGATCTTCAGACACTGCAGCCTTGAGCTGCTGACTCAGCTGCTGCATCCGACAAGTTGGGACTGAGTGTGTTATATCTATCTCTCTCTAAAGCACTGTTCCCTTACATAACTGTACTCCAAACTCTGAATTATTATTTAAATGCACAAACGGAAAATTCAGTTCACAGCGTAACACATCCGGCGTCCATGTTTGAAAAGAGCAAAGCATTTAATTTCCTGATGCCTGAGAAGAAATCACTTGACTTTTTAAAAGAATGAACAATATGTTCCTCCCCTCGCTCAGCAGACGTCCTACCTTCTCAGCCTTCAATCACACAAATCCTTTTACATCTCGACTGGAACTGAACTATCTGTTTCTTTCCCATAATTGCCTCTGCACTGCTGGAGTCATGACTGCAGCTCGGCTCCCTTTGAAAGGCCTCGTGTTTAATCTTAATTACAACTATGAGTAATTAAGATTAAACACTAAAACCCCGGCAAACGGGTGAAACTCATGTCCTCCCCTTTGAAGTCTTACATCTGAAGGAGGAGACAGTTTGGTTTGACATTTTTGGAGGAACGTATTGATTGAGTCGTTTTATTTCAGTCACAGTTTCTGATCTGTTGTCCGGTTTGTCCTGCAGCAGGACCTCGTCACAGTCTCAGACGTCTGTGTTTGGCTTTGTTGTAGTGAAAGGGTCTGGCATATTTAAGACAGCAAACACAATTAAACCTCGTGCCAGCTAACCATTAAAACCATTCAGGCGTATGACATTTATATACTGGGATGCCAAAATATTAACGTGGGGTTTATGGACGAGCAGTTTCCCGCTGACACACTCTTCAAATCATTCACACTGCAGGTCTGGCAGCACAGCTAACACAGGAAACAAACAATCTCTGCACAGCTCGTATACTTTCATAGAAGGTTGCAAAAGTGAGACGAACAATGGGTCTGATTCACAACAACAGGACTGCTTTTGAGCTGAACCTGTGCAAAACAGGCAAAAAGGCATCGTGTAGTCCACAAACTGCACTGCAGAGCAAACGGCGTCACTATGTGCCAGCGTTGTTTGCACACATTCAAGAAAGCCATTCTGCATTTGTTCGAGGATGATTAATCCGTCTCTGAGCGGGAGAAACGTCTCATTTACAACCACTTTGGCGAACAGCCACGCACAGCTGAAGGGAAACCGTCTGCTGAGAGTTAGGGGTGAAATTAAGAAGTGACATTTCTGTTCTTAAAGTCTGTTAATGTTACTTTGACATTACTTTTATTCTAATAATCAGGGGTTCAGTCTGGGGGTGTCTGTGGCTCAATCCCTGCTTATGCTAGCTCGCTAAACTGTTGAATTTGTGTCACATCTGTTGTGAATTATTAGCTCCACCATGAACTAGAAATAAGTGTCCCCTCCAAGTTCAGCCCATGTGCACGAGGACAGAGCTGAGCCCCTTCAGGACGACGGCTCCACACAGCAGAAAGTAGAGATGCCGACGGTTCATCTCTACAGTCAGACACAAAACAAGAGCAAACTGCACAAAGCTGCAGAACTTTGTGGATGTTTTTGTATTTGTTATGAGCCAGATGTTCTCTGAATAGGAGCACATTGCAGAAGCAAATTATGCATGATTCTTTGGATTAGCACCTGAACTCTATTCTTCGTGAATTCCCCCCTCAGCGAGATGATAAAATGAGCTAAAATGTCACTTAAAATTTGACTTTGCTGTAGGGTTCATTAACAGCGCTGTGGTTTTGCCGCTAAATGTTTCCCAGCATGCAGGGCGATGTATGTTTGACTGACAGCTGAACTAAAGGAGCAGTTTGGTCCCTGACACTCCAAGCCAACGCTTGGCCGTCAGCCTGCATCAAGCTGTGGGCGCTCAAGTGCAAATTCTTGGCCCAGACAGAAGCAACCTAAAGCAACACACAGTCAGACTGTTGTTGCTGTTCTTCTTCTTCTGTGGTGTAGGTGATGGTCATCCAAGGCCTTCACGTACGTTAACTAAGTCTCAAAAGCTATTCTAAAACAGTGTTACTTTTACTGATATATAACAGCATTGACAGGATCTGTCTGGCTTTAACTCTGATTATTGTGGCGTAACATGTCTGACTTTGCAGCAACTTTTGTTTTGTAAAAGTTGCACTGAGAGTTGCAATGTAAAAAGACTTTGTTTCAAGGGTAAAACATTCCAGATTTATTAATCTTTAACCTTTATTTAGCCAGGATAGCTCTGATTGGTGGACAGTTTGGAACACGGCCTCTGATTGGTGAACAGTTTGGAACACGGCCTCTGATTGGTGGACAGTTTGGAACACTGCCTCTGATTGGTGGACAGTTTGGAACACAGCCTCTGATTGGTGGACAGTTTGGAACATGGCCTCTGATAGGTGGACAGTTTGGAACACGGCCTCTGATTGGTGGACAGTTTTTGAACACGGCCTCTGATTGGTGGACAGTTTGGAACACAGCCTCTGATTGGTGGACAGTTTTTAAACACGGCCTCTGATTGGTGGACAGTTTGGAACACTGCCTCTGTTTGGTGGACAGTTTGGAACACGGCCTCTGATTGGTGGACAGTTTGGAACACTGCCTCTGTTTGGTGGACACTTTTCGAACACTGCCTCTGATAGGTGGACAGTTTGGAACACAGCCTCTGATTGGTGGACGGCTTGGAACACGGCTGCTGATTGGTGGACAGTTTGGAACACAGCCTCTGATTTGGTGGACATTCTGGAACACGGCCTTTGATTGGTGGACACTTTTCGAACACGGCCTCTGATTGGTGGACATTTTGGAACACAGCCTCTGATTGGTGGACGGCTTGGAACACAGCCGCTGATTGGTGGACAGTTTTTGAACATGGCCTCTGATTCTCTAAATCTCTTTTCTGTCTTCCATAACGCAGCCCTGATTCTCTCTCGTCTTATAGCTTTAACTTTATGATTGTTTTATTACCTATTTTATCATTATTTGAAATAATACTTTTTCCTCACTTATTGGATACTCTGACATAAAATAGGGGCACATAAGCAAAGCTAATTTAATGAGTGAAGTGGGATGAAAAGTGCAGCTTTAAAGGCACATAAAAATCCACAGATGCTGCTCCTGGATCTGTTTTTTCTTTCTGCTGAAAGTGAGAGTCCAGCTCCTCTCACATCTCCCTATTTTCAGCTGTTACAGTGTCAGGTCGTAAAAAGCCCCCCAGGACATGAATATTCATTGTTTTCTTACCTGGTTGAATATTCTGGGGCTGTCGATCCACATCTCGGACATGCTGAACGCATTAGGGAGCAGTGGATGAATTATAAAGGAGGTGCAGAGAGTGTGGTAGGACAGTAAAAATAGAGAGTGTCAGCTCTGTGACCTGTCAGGAAGGACTGCAGGATGCTGCAGCTCGCCTGCTCTCAGAGCTATCATTAGGTCTTCAATGGACCAACCGTGTTTTTATGTTTGAATCATCGAAAAATTGAGTTTGTCTCCAAGTCACGAGCACGCATACACCTAAAAAAAGACCACAAAGGACCCACGGACTGCTTCCTACTTTCTGAGGAGTCTTTAATTTAATTTTATGTGGAATAAAAATAGCAACCACAGCTGACTGAAGAGATTGAGCTTTCAATATACGCATTCAATTCATCAAACAACGCACCATAAATCTGCTCTGACGTTTTCAGAGATTTCAGGGCCATCAAGGCGGTCAGGAAAGGCCGGTCATCTCTTGAGCCAAACTTTAAGGGACTTGATGTTGATCTGTCCTGTCAGAGGTCTTTCTGAGGGAACATGCTGTATATGATTTATTTATGACTACAGCAAGAGAGAAAACTACATTTAGCCCTTGTTTAAGCTCCGGTCAGTTATGAATGTACATATAAATCCTCCCTGACCGGCTCATGTGAACGTGATCTCTATTATAGCATTAGCATTAGCTTCTGACTGGGACCCTCTTTTAAAATCTATGAAATTCCTGTAACATGGTAACCTCACAAAGAAGATGGGTTGGCAGATCTATCTTTGCAAAGCTTCAAGATGATACACTTGTTCCTGATAAGAGAACAACCGGACCAATCTGCATCATCTGAGCACAAAGGCGGTAGCTGCAGGCGTGTTGCAGCTGCAAGAAGCGTCTGCAAGCCTGTTCACAGGGAGGAGATTAGTGTTGCTGCAGCTATAGCAGCTATTTCACCAAATTCGCAAAATAGTGTGTATCAGGAAAACTTAGAGGGGAACACAGCCCAACTTCATGTCAGATTCAAGAGGTGAGTTTAAGCGAAGCTAACAGCGGGGGTGTTCCTGCTACGTCATGGTTTGTTGGAAAAAAGTTTGATTCTTGGAGGGGCATCATGTTTAAATCGGGGTTGTCGGACAGTAAATGGACTTCTCTAGTATTTCCTTCGACTCAGAGCACTTTTACACGACCTGCCTCAGTCAGCCTTTCACACCACATTCACACACTGATGGCAGAGGATGCTATATTAGGGTACCATCAATATTAACCAGTCCCATTCATACCCATTCACACACTGCTGACTCCGTCACTGGAAGCATTTTGGGGTACAGTGTCTTGCTTGTGTGAGCTGGGATCAAACCCTGAACCTTAAGTGGGTGCCACAGTGTGTGCTGACAGAGAAATGAGCTCTTCGAACCTAAACTGCTTTTGGAACCAGGCTGTAAACATGCTTATTTCTGCTGCAAAGATCGTCTTTTGAATGGGTGTGTATGTGGTTTCTGGTCTTTCTGCACCCAGCTTAAAGTGGACGCTCGAGGAACTGCAGTTTCCACATTGGCTTCATATTTTAAGACCGGAGGTTGCTCTTTAGTCAAAACACAGCCTTCTGCACCCATGTGTCCAATCACGACAAGCTAGCAACAACAACAACTCACTGACGAAATACTTTCTGTTCTTCAAAATAAAGGAACTTCCTGTCAACAGAGGAAATTTAAATTAAATCATTAACCTTCTCTCTTATTCTCCTCTATCCCTCTTTCCAGACCCAACTCAGTCGAGGCATGATGGCTGTCTAACATGAGTCTGGTTCTGCTTGAGGTTTCTGCCTGTTAAAAGGAAGTTTGTCCTCCCCGCTGTAACTAGCTAAATACTGCGAGGTGCAATGCTCTTGGTGGATTAAGGTGGGGTCAGACTGAGTCTTACCCTGTCTTGGTGTTAGGTCTCTGTTCATAATTTAACATAGAGTGGTCTAGACCTGCCCTGTTTGTAAAAGCATCTTGAGATAACGTTTGTTGTGATTTGGCACTATACAAATAAAGATTGATTGATTGTTGTGAAATAGTTGAGAACGGTTGATGCAATTTTGGCGCCGTTCATGGGCCGGTTTGAGTTAATGGGTCGGATGAGGATCTTCAGTTGAGATTCAACCCTCTTCGCCTCTTCTGCATCGACGCACAAGAAGCCTCCTAATCCCCCCTCTTTCTCTCTCTCTCTCTCTCTCTCTCTCTCTCTCTCTCTCTCTCTCTCTCTTTCTATCTATGTAAAAATGTTTGGACCATTAAGGAGTCTCTTTGTCATCACATATAACTCGGCATGTGGACCCTGGCTCTCTGTAACCCCCCTCCCTCATCCTTCGCTCTTCATTCTGGTGTCTTTGTGAGCCCTCCTCACATGAAGGCCCTATACACTGAGCCATGACAAGCAGCTTTATAAACAGTGCATCAGCACAGGCCCAGCGGCACAGACTAAACTTAGCTGCTCTGTCATCTTTTATCTTTTTTTGCTATTGAGGACAGCCGTCCTCCAGCAGCCGGAGAGAAGCAGGAAAACAGGTCTGCTGCAGCCGCGCTGTGGAACGTAAACACAAAGACACCGTATGGGTCAGACGGCGTCTTTGCCAAACCCAGAAATTGAGCAACCAACATCCAAAAAGTGTGAGTGCCAGTCAGCGGTGAGGTCATTTTGGCAAACCTAAATATAGCTTTGTGTCAGCAGGGAGCACACTGGATGAATAATTGTGGGAGCCTTCAGGGGATAATGATTCTGCAGTGTGCTCCTGTGAAAAAAAATCTCTCCAGCTCCTCCACAAACTGTGAGAACAGAAGCTGGAGAGAGATTTCAGGATGGAGGAGACGGAGAGAGAGAGAGAGAGAGAGAGAGAGAGAGAGAGAGAGAGAGAGAGGGAACACACTGATGCTGATTTCACACCATTAACATGTGTTTTCAATCAGAAGATATTTTAAACGATACCAGCGACTCCATCATATTTATCCTCTGCAAGACTGAGAGCAGATCACTCACACCGGGTAAAGACATCAGACTGACAGAGTCTGTGAAGTGTGAAGGTTTTTCAGACCAAAAAGAAAAGCTATTTTTAGAACGACGCGGGTACATTTAAAGTCAAACAGAAATGGAACACAGTTTATTTATGTCCGTCTGAGAAATGTAGCTTACATAGCTGACGTTCAGCTCATCAAGGTTTAACTTGTTCCACGTGCATATGTGGGCGGGAAGAGCACACCTCCCCACTCTGTCTTGTGCACATATGAAAAGCCAAGGCAGGGAGAGCAGCAGCAAAGGGGTACAGAGCGACGTGAGCATCAGTGACAATACAAATAACACTGGTAACACAGAAAAGGAGGAGCTGGGTGGAGGTGGTGAAGCGGCTTGCAGGGGGAGCAGGAAGAGAAGGCATGCAGAGCCCGACTGTGAAGGTCACAATCAAGAAATCATCAAATTATGTATTTTAGTTTCACCCAGGGTCGCCTTCTAGTAAAATCAATCAATCTTTATTTATAAAGCACCAAATCCCAACAAACTTTCTCCTCAGACTCTTTCCAAACAGAGCCGGTCTAGACCGTCCTCTATGTTCAATTACTAACAAAGACCCAACATCAAGACAGGATAAGATCCAGTCCCATCGTACAGATAGGACTCAGTCTGATCTCATCTTAATCCACCATGAGCAGAGCACTTTGCAGCATTTAGCAAGTTACAGTGGCAAGGACAAACTTCCTTTAACAGGCAGAAACCTCCAGCAGGACCAGACTCATGTTAGACACACATCTGCTGAGACCTGGACCCTAACCCTTAGCAGCCATGCACTTAATTGAGTAAGGCTATATACAAGGTTAGGTCTTCTATGATTACAATGAGTTGGTTATTTTATATTGAGGGATGAAACATTGTCTGTAAAGACTGTAACCGGCTCCAGCCTCTAGTGGCCGCTACAGGAACTGTAGCTTTTTCAATCCGTTTTTTCAGTGGCTCACATGGATGAGTCTGTGGAGACCACATTGAGCACTGACAAACAACTTTTTAGACAAGAACTGACATGATAATAGGACAGTCGAGAGAGAAATCTGCGACGTCATTGGTTATCAGATGGACTCTGGACCGTCAAGCTGACAATAACGCCATAAAAAGGATTGACAGGACTCGGCCCACTTTTTGCATTTTCATCACTCTAATGTTTCCCCTCAATCTGGAAACAGCATCCTCAGTGGAATGAAAAGTCAAGGACGGTATTGAAAGGGGAAGAAAGGATGAGGGGGTGGGGGGTGGGGAGTCAAATCTGCGAGATGGACCAAGGTAAACCTGAAGGAGACAAAGGGGAGGCGGAAGGAGATCTGCTGTGTCTGGAGAAAAAGGAGTCGAAGCGAGGACTCGGGGAGTTCGTCATCATCGTGGGTGCTGAGAGCAATCAGTCTTTGTGGTGATGTCATCCTTTCTGCTGAGCTAATTCATAGCTTATTAATTAGTTTGAACCTCCAGGACTATAATCAATAAGAGTTAACAGGAGCTTTAAACATTTTTCACTTCAACGAGCTTCACACAGAAGTGGCCGCTGATAAATCCATCATTATCTATGTTTACTGCTTAAAATCATTCTGATTGGAGATTTACCTTCACCAGGGAGGAAGAGAAACACTTTTAGGATGCTTGTTTGTTGAACTAAGGTAGGGTTTTTTAAAATTCCGGGAATTTTCAAAGTTTTCAACTAAATTGAAGGTTGGCACTTAATAGGGAACTTAAATATAGTTGGGGAAATATACAGTTTTAGCATAATCCTGACTAAAACAACCAGATTTCATGCAAGTACAGTTGAATATCTATGCTATTCCTCAATCACATGCACATAGCACACTACTGCTTACTGCAGGGCTACTGAGACCACGCCCCCTGCATGCACTGTGCATTCCTCCATTACATGCATGCATCATTTATAGAATCCTGCAGAGGCTAGGCTTGAGAAGCTTGAGGGAAGATGATTTTTTATTTGCATGTTGAATGGGACTTTTTTTTGGAGGGACGAGCAGCTCTTTTCATTTAACATTTTGAATGGGACTTTGTTGGGATTGCATTGTTGTTAATTTTTTAATGGGTTGGGTCGGGGGGATGAGTAATATTTAACTCAACATTCATGTTTTTGTTCTTCAATGAAAGAATTGATTGTACAATAAAACATTTAACACTTAATAAAGTTCTACTTACAAAAAAATCTGTTTTAATTGTATTATTTTGGATGGATTTCTGCTTATAACAAAACAAATATTTATGCTTGGATATGATACCTTTATTAAATTACCCTCAATTCCCATTAATCTCCATGGAAAGTTTCCAATTTGGAATATTTCCAAAATTCCCCAGCTTAACTTCCCATGGAAATTTAACAGAAATTTTCCATCCCTTTGCAACCCTAAACGTAGGTCGGGTCAGTCGTGTCTGATGCTTTCCAGGAAGTCAGGAAAACTAAACTCTGATTGGCTGTTGCATCACATCAGAAACGTTGCGTGTCTCAAATAGAAATGTTTAAACTACAACAGAGTGTTAGCTGCTCTTGCATGCAGACGTGTTTATAGAGAGAAATACATCGTCATCAGATTGTTGCTGATGGGAGCTGGGATGTTCTGCCTGCTTTTGCTCTCCACATAGACAGTTTTTCCTGCAGACATCAAGCCTGCTGAAACATAATCAGCTTTAATCAGAATCCAGAATCCAGACCCCTGTGTACAGATTCTTCATTTATATCACCGTCGTGTCCAGTGTGAGACCTTCCTCTTCATATCTCCATATTTACCATTAACTCTGTAAGTGGCGCCCATGGTGAAGCCCAGTCCTTATCGCACCCTTTAAGGCCCTCATGCTTGGTGTGTTTTCGCCTTGCAGGACAGAGGGGACGGTGAGGACAGCCTGCAGGGCCGGTGTCCACTCAGCCATGAAGGCAGGGCCAGCCAGTGTTGTTTTTGGACAAATCTAGCTGCTGCTCTCTGTCCTTTTCAACACGCTCTCTCCTGTTTTGGGCATAAATAGAAAGCACTCCGGGTCTGTCCTTGGATGCTACTCTCTCTCTCTCCCTCTCTCTCCGTCCCTGTCTCTCTTTGTTGTGTGTGTTTGATTTTGTGTTCCTGTGTGTGTGTGTGTCTGACACCTACGCTGAGTTGATCTGGTGAGAACCGGCTGTCAACTGGAACCTCCTTCAGCTTGGTGCACCTGATCTCTGTAAACAAGCCGCTTGTTCCAGAATTAATGTGTTCATTCATTGAAGGGTGATAAATGTAGGGATCATATATTCTTCACTTGACTGTGATGAGATCTGCGGGCTTTGTTTCGCTGTGAGGAGCGTTTCCCTGCCATGTTCGGGGTCTGAAGTGCTGCTGAAGTCTCAAAAGTTAAAAACTGTGAGGGGAAACTTTAAGACCTGGAGACAGATGTGCTCACAGGTCATGTGACCTCCTGCAGAGATTTTTTCAGACAAGACAGCGTCTCGTTTTAAATAACTACTTTGGTCACTCTATGATCAGCCCAATAATAGGAATAAAAACAACCAATAAACTTGCTTTAATTTACTTCTTTAAAAGCGTACACATACTGACACAGCAGGTGGGAGAGCTATCTGAGCTGCCATAACGTACAGAGAAGAGTGCAGCTGCAAGAAACTAACCAGTGAGTGAAAATGGCGTCAGCAGTGAGGATGTTTTCAAAGGAGGATAACAAGATTTCAGTTTGCAGAACCTGAGCTGTGAGTATTCAGAGAGGAGGAACAAAGACCTCAAGTATTACCACGACAAACGTTTTTCTTTTAGTTTTGTTTTTGTGCATTTTTGCCTTTATTGATTGGACAGCTGAAGAAAGACAAGAAATGCTGGGAGCAGAGAGTGAAGGGAAGACATGCAGGGAATGGACAAGGCCGGGAGTGGAACCCACAACTTCTGAGACACGGCGTGTGTTCAAACCACCAGGTCTACGGACCCCCACACGACCAATCTTTTAGGTTACCTGAAAAATCATCATGGCAACTAAGATATCTTGAAGAAATAGGAAGTAGCATTAGCACCAAATAGGTTGAGTGGTGTAGCAACTAATCCACCTTCCTCCAGGTAGAGACCGAGGATTTCAGCAGCTCATATCTGGATCCTGAGTCTCCTCTGCAGACTCTACCTGTCCTGTATGATGTGATCTCTGCACACACTCACAGTCTGATTCACAACAACGTGAGGGACACGAGTCTGACCACGTTGTTAGAGAATATTAATATATACTGTATGCATCTCAGGTAAGAAAGGTGATATCCATATAAAAAAAACACAGATAACTGCCTTAAAAGATCTCTTGTAGTGATTTGTGCCATCATAAAGGGCCATATCTTCATTTCCTATCACTCGGTGCTCCTGTAATCTGAACTCGGACTGCAGGGTGAAGAGGAATGAATTATACCGTCTCACCCTCAGGACCGTGTCTACCAGTAAATCATTCTGTTTCCCCGTCAGCTTCTGTGTACGACATGATTCACAGTCACCACGGTGTCTTCCTCCAAATGAAATGTTGCCATGATCACCATGTTGGTTCTTTTCCTGTGCTGGTCAACTGTCAGAGGCCTGCTGCTCCACCACCTGCCTCACCATCACCAAATCCTGCACACCACCACGGTACGGTCCACCGCAAGCCAAAACTGTTAACACACACACACACACACACACACACATACGCTGTGCATGTCCACCACACATGGACAAGTTAAAGGAGGATCGGGTGAAGCTTGTTGTTGACTTGATGGGACATTTTGGTCCTCAGATTAGAAATATTCAGAATTCGAGGGGTTAAAACTGAAGAAGAGGACATCTCCTTCATCCTGCCGTTGGATTCAGCTCCTTATTCTTCATATTCTCCGGGACGAGCTCACGCCTCATTTATCTGAAACACCTCTCTTGCGTTTGTTGGGAAAAATGAAACATGAGTAAAACATGAGCGCTCGGAATCAAATCACACCCAACACTTTATCAGACGGTGTAAACACAGAGGCACCGACAGCCGCTGTACGCCACACTCATCCTAAATGTCAGAATTTGATGCTGATCCCTGCTTTGATTTATGCCATAGCACCTTATTAAAATGTGCAGCTTTGCCTCAGAGCTAAAAAAAATCTCTCATCTGAAAACTGTCAAGTCATCACTCCTCTCTCACGCTGAAGCACAGAACGCCTTTGAACTCAGAGGTCTGAATTATTGACAGTGACTGGCCCACAGTTTCCTCAGTTAACTCCACGCAGCACACTTCATCGTCGCTCCACTCTGCTGCAGAGGGCACGGCTGCGCGCGCGTTTGTGTGTGTGTGTGTGTGTGTGTGTGTGTGTGTGTACACTGCACCAGGAGAGGCTTCATAAATGATTTACCAGCTGGTTCTCCCTCGAAGCTCCAGAGGAGACTCAGACAGAGCAACACTTACCCTCTGAAGGAAGCCTTTGAGGAACACTCTCATGCTAATCAGATGCTACTTACGGAGCTCTGCAGTGGTTTCTGTATGCAAACATGGAAAGAGAATCTATTTGGGATTTGTTTGTGTTGGGAAAATGGGAATAGAAAAGCACCTACACATACACACAGGAGCCGTGAGCAGCGGAGAGTCATTCTTTGGAAAGACCCATCAGCTTTACAGCGTGAAGCAACCATTCATGTAATTATTAATCTAGAGGTCCTGTTACTTGAAATGAGCACATTCATCTTATTTTCTGTTAATCACACAACACAGAGTCTCAACTTTTTTCTGTGACTGGTGACATGCAGCGTACTGAGAGCCGAGTTCACATCAAAATCTACAAGCTAACGCCTGCTAATCTGCACGTACACGGAGGAGACACTTTTATTTTCTTGCTTTTAGTGTTTTTGCCTAAAAATAACAAACAGATGAAGGTTAAAAGAAGATCAGACTTTTACATAAGTGAGCTAAAGAAAGAGCACCAACAACCAACCATAACCAACCTTGTAAATAAAAATGTGTCTTTAAACAGAAGGTGGGGATTTACGGCCACTTGTTGTTAACCCCGCGTTCTGCTCTGTCTCCAGGTCTCACTCATAAAGCATGCTGCCCTGAGGATAAACACCAACACGCTCACTGAAGGCTGATTTATTCTTCTGCGTCGAATCAACGACATAGCCTACGCCGGGATCCGTGTAGCTCCCGTGCCTACGCAGAGGCCTACACACGTAGGTGACGTGCACCTCCTCCAAAATGTAACTAGGTGTAGAATCGATGGGGACTGCAAGTCCTGTGATTGGTCCACTTGGCAGCATTGTATTTCTGGCATTTACAGCACTTCCGGTATCCCGGACATCAGCTGCAAATCAGCCGTGTAATTAATTTTCTTCATGTAATCATGTCTGCATGATAAACAGCAACATGCATCAGCTGTAGATTAACATAACACGCTCTGAATCTCTGTGGAAAAGTAATCAGAGATTGTTGCAGGGCCGGAAGCAGGCGACCGGCTATCAGAGAGGAGAGACCACACTGCCCTCAAGCGTTTTGGTGGAGAATTGCTGCGCGACACGGACACATCGACGCACAAGTATGTGGAGCTCATGCGTCTCCCCTGCACAGCAGGGGCTGACGCAGAAGTATAAATCAGCCTTAAGTCCTGCAGCTCTGTGCAGTTTGCTCTTGTTGTGCGTCTCATTGGGGAGATCATTATCGTCCCTCCCTGCTGTGCAGAGCTGCTCTCAGGAGCTCAAAGGTGTCCACATACAGATAGGACACCTTCCATCAGTCCATTGTCATTATAACAGTAAGGGTAATGTCAAAGTTATATTAACAGACAACATGTGAAGGTCTATATTGTGTATATTATATCGCACACATGGCTTACACTTCTCTCTACAGCTGTTGAAGTTTTCTCCAGTTTTGAATCTTGGCTGCACGATTCAGTTCTTTATTATTAATCGATTATTTGAATACAAGCAGACGCAAATGCCACATTATCCTTTAGTGAATCAAACCCTGAATGCACCATTTGAACCATTTTAAACTTACAAAAACAAAGAGCCTTAACATTTAATAGTTGTATGGAGTGGACTGCATGTACACATTTCTATATTACAGGTCTCACAATTTAGATTCTACCATTTAGACTGACTCAATCCAATCTGGTTAAAGGTTTTAATCCTGATATAAAAGGATTTGCACTTCTTTAAGTATGCTTTTTCTTCTATTGGTGTCAAACTTCTCCAGAGTGTATCAGACTCACACACGTTCAGATGTACGGATAAAACAGATGCATGCAGAAAACTGGAAGCCTCCGGCCGCGTGTGTCCCCGTTGAGAGGCTAAATAAAAACATCTCTACATAACAGCATATGGACACATTCAGCATCAACGAGCATGTTTGAAATATATATATGGTATATATATGGTCCCTGTATATGGTACAGGGAGATTAACAAGCATAACACTAATAATACAAGATTAAGAGGAAATAAAGAAGCAGTGGAGAAAATGTAAATGTAAGTGCTTTGAAGCCTTGGACACATTTTAAACCTCAACCTGACTTCATCAGATCCCAGCAGGGACCATGAAGTCATTTTTCATAATTCTTTATTAGCTTATTACTTTTAAACCACAAAATAGAGCTCATGTTAAATCATGTTGTCTGTTTTGCCATTGCCCTATAATAAGTCAGACATAATTTGAAAGCCTACTAAAGTTTGTGAAGTCTCAAAGAGTGGGGACTCACCTGAGACCGTAGAGTACGGTGCCATCAGGGTGCAGCCGGATCATCCGGTTCTTCACGGTCACTCCGTGGACGAAGGACTTCTTGTCGTTGATGAAGTAGGTGTCGGGGACCCACAGCTGGTCTGCCACCCGGTTGTCCAGAGTCAGGTTGAGAGGGATGCCGGTGTAGGAGAGGCGCTTGTCTCTCCAGGACTGCTGGAAGTACATGGTGATAGTGTAGTCCTGAAGGAAGAACAGGAGGAGAAGAAATGTATCACCTGGCCAAAACCAAAAAACCTGCAGCAAATCAGCCTGTGAAACTTCCACTACAGAGTCACGTCTGTTTTTAATGCAGTGACTTCCACTACAGTCACGTCTGTTTTTAATGCAGTGACTTCCACTACAGTCACGTCTGTTTTTAATGCAATGACTTCCACTACAGAGTCATGTCTGTTTTTAATGCAGTGACTTCCACTACAGAGTCACGTCTGTTTTTAATGCAGTGACTTCCACTACAGTCACGTCTGTTTTTAATGCAGTGACTTCCACTACAGTCACGTCTGTTTTTAATGCAATGACTTCCACTACAGAGTCATGTCTGTTTTTAATGCAGTGACTTCCACTACAGAGTCACGTCTGTTTTTAATGCAGTGACTTCCACTAAAGAGTCATGTCTGTGTTTAATGCAATGACTTCCACTACAGAGTCATGTCTGTTTTTAATGCAGTGACTTCCACTAAAGAGTCATGTCTGTGTTTAATGCAATGACTTCCACTACAGAGTCATGTCTGTTTTTAATGCAGTGACTTCCACTACAGAGGCATGTCTGTTTTTAATGCAGTGACTTCCACTACAGAGGCATGTCTGTTTTTAATGCAGTGACTTCCACTACAGAGTCATGTCTGTTTTTAATGCAGTGACTTCCACTACAGAGTCATGTCTGTTTATAATACAGTGACATCCACTACAGAGGCATGTCTGTTTTTAATGCAGTGACTTCCACTACAGAGTCATGTCTGTTTTAATGCAGTGACTTCCACTACAGAGTCACATCTGATTTTAATGCAGTGACTTCCACTACAGAGTCATGTCTGTGTATAATACAGTGACTTCCACTACAGAGGCATGTCTGTTTTAATGCAGTGACTTCCACTACAGAGTCACATCTGATTTTAATGCAGTGACTTCCACTACAGAGTCACATCTGGTTTTAATGCAGTGACTTCCACTACAGAGTCACATCTGATTTTAATGCAGTGACTTCCACTACAGAGTCACATCTGGTTTTAATGCAGTGACTTCCACTACAGAGTCACATCTGGTTTTAATGCAGTGACTTCCACTACAGAGTCACGTCTGTTTTTAATGCAGTGACTCCAACTACAGAGGCATGTTTTTGTTTAATGCAGTGGCTTCCACTACAGAGTCATGTCTGTTCTTGATGGAGTAATTTCCAGGTTTTTGTGTAACCACCTTGTGAGTGGGTTTGCAATAAGAATCCATGCAGGGCAGGTGGTGGACTCCACTGGTAACAATTAATTAACTCTGTAGGGAGTCATTAACATAACGTGCTAACATTTAAAGGCTGTAGATAAAGTAATAAAGTCAACAGATTATTTAGAAATTGCGCTCTGATTTAATGCAGATGTAAAGATCTACACACTTTAGTCTGTTTCTCAGTAACACCACAGGAACAACAGAATCTGCTGTTCACCAGCTGAACGTGTCGGCTCGTGTAGGAGTGTTATGAATGTTTTGTCCACAGTGAATAATTTGGACGGCTGCAGAAGCACCTGAGACGTTTGAGACATTAGCAGTTAAATCCCTTTAACAGAGCACCCATAAAAAACTCAGAGAGGGACCAAAACAGATGGAAGATCATATTTTACTACCACATAACTTCAGGCGTTGTTTGAGGTACTTGGTGTAGTCAGTGTGTTACCCACAGGGGATCCCGGTCAGCTCGGCCCCTTTGTTGAGAAACCTGGCACCAAAGCCAGGATATGAACCGTTGCAGACCAGGTCCATATTACCACTTAATGTAGCTAATATGAGAGACCCAAACGTTATTAACAGTGCGTGTGTGCGTGCACATGTTTTAATGCTTCTTCATCAGAAAGCCATTTCTCTTCAAGCTCAAGTTAGGAATATGACACCTAACAGAGTGGCAGGGTAATACACTTACTATTGATGAGCGCCTCGTGCACCCTCACTTCAAAGAGTGGACTATCCCTTTAATCTAAACTACCAGCAGCCTGGAGACCAGCAGTAAAACATTACAGCAGTGTGTCAGCTCCCTCTCTGAGTGTGACCTCAGAGGAAAATGGCTGCTGTGTGCATGTGGTGAATTAAACAGGAAGGCTACATGAGTTGTTGCTGCTGCTGTGTGACGGAGCCTGAATCGTAGCGTGCTCCATGATTCACGGTGTGGCCTGTCAGAGGGCAGAGAGCCACAGCTTTCTGTGCAGTGTGTCCCTTCTTCTCAGAAACTAGTCCTTCCAGCCTCGGCACAGAGACCGCTGAGGTGGATTACGTTGTGTAACGTCACTTCTTATTAAGCAGCAGGAACAGTGACCGGCCTGCTCCCTCCTATTCTCTCCACAACTCCTCAGAGAGCCGCGCGGCCTCCTTCACCTGTCCTTCAGAGGCTCCGTCACCACATGAGCCCTGAGCACACTGCAGGCCTGTGGTCGGCCTCTCAGAGACTCCACCACGACCACCCTCTCCAACACGTCCTCTCCCAATCAGAGAGTCATGAGAGCTGGTTTCAGATGTGAGAAGTACCTGTGAGTGTCTCCACTATGAGACAGCCTCATGTTTCCTTCCACCCTAACTGACAGCTGTCTCCTGCACCACATACTACATCCGAGTGAACCCAACAAATCCTGAAACAAAAAATCCTGCAGGTCAAATGACTCAATTAATGTAAAAATAGAAGTGTTAAGCATCACCTGTAACTACAAAATGTGGTTTAAGCACATGCAAGTGTTTTAATTGGATGCCAATTCAAGCTAGGGGAGTGTGTATGTCACCAAATATCTTGCACCTTTCTCAAAATCTTTATTGTACACAGTTCTGATGATTGTATTCCATAAATAAATCTTAATCTTGCGTTTTATGAATCACATCCCGATAGTCACACACCTCTTCTCTGGTATCGGTTTCATCTGAAAGCTGCACCGTGTTGATTTGGTTAGCTATGGCCTGGCTCTCATTGCTCCTCAGCTTCACGTCTCTCCTGAGTTTGTTATTTCTCCTAACTCTGTCAAGGCCGGAAATGCAACCGACATGAAAGGTGATAGGAGAGTAAATGTTGAGATATGTGCGGTTATTTTGTGTGTCTGTCTGTTTGAGTTTGACTTCATAAAGTCAGGGACATCGTGGCAGCAAAGGTCGACACAAGAAGCAAAACGTACATCAGAATCAAACAGATCCAAATGTTTGTCTGTGAGGAAAGCAGGAACATGATGAACGTTCTTCACATCTGAGTGCACCTTTGTAAAGTTTATTTTTTGGATTCAGAGGACAGCGAATAGAGTTCGGAACTAAAGAGCGGTGGCATGCTCAGGCTGTTTGAGGGTCAGGGGGGTACTTCCTTTACGCCACGGGACGCCAGCACACAGAAAGATGTGATCCACAAAGAGTTCCCTCCAGCAGCATTCTGAGGACCACACTGTGAGCACATCAGTTTAGCCGGTATCCCCCGCTGCATGGGGCTCATCTGAACATTACGAGGCACGATCACTAAGAAGGGGGTCTACCGGTCGTCCCCCTGGAAACTTCACACTTTATTAATGAACGCATCAACGGGTGGTGGAAATTTGATTCTGTAAAAGGAGACATAAAAGTTATTCATTCACCTCTCGCCCCTCTTAGTGCCTCCTTCAGTACACCACAAGCTGCAAACCTCCAGTCTTAAAATCTAAAGCTCATGCAGAAGTGTTAAAAACTGCAGTTCATGAAGCGTCCACTAGAGGCTGGCTACAGAAACACAGGAAACCACATACACACCCATTCATAGAGCCGATCTTTACAGCAGAAATAAACATGTTTACAGCCTGGTTCAAAAAAACTGTTTGAGTCTGAATAAGAAGAAGATATTAAGATTACGAGTTTTGCCCAAATAAGGGCGTAGCTGACTTGATTGACAGGTCGGCACCCTGTAGCTGTTAGCAAATAACCCTTTTCGACCGAGGCAGTTAAGGGCTGGTTCGGAGCCGGCGCTCAATTGAGAACCAGTTTTTCGTATTTCGACAGAGTGGCTCCAACTCTTTGCTGGTCTAGAACTGCGAACCGCCTACGTCAGGGGCGAGGGGCGGGGGGGTGGGGCTCTCCGACTCCCTCTCCATGTTCTATCTCAGACCCAAAAGTTAACAAGTCTCATAATAATATACCAGGTGTGATCAGCTCAGACTTTGATCCACCTGTGACGACACCTACTTCAGGTAAGTTGTGACGAGCGATAGAGAAGCATCCAGAGCTGTATGAGACTTCAGGACTCTGAGCTATTTTTACCGCCACCATCACGGTTTATATTAAGCAACACAACGATCTCTGTCTGATAACAGCGGGTCAAGAAGCAGAGGAAAATGTCATCATCGAGTTAAAAACACGTCCCAGCCTGGTCCTCAGTGAGGAGCGTGATGGTGCAAGAGGGAGGTTATTGCTTCGTCTGATTAGATTTGACAGAGTAACAATCACTCAGATGGTCTTTGTCATGAGTGCAGCTGAGTGTCCTGGTAATAACTGTGAAATCGTCTGAAACAAAGGATACTGTGAGCACATGCTGCCTCTCTGTAAGCGATCAGCTTTAGGTGGAGGCAGTATTAGCACTGTGTTCTGTATCACTGCAGAATTTAACTCTCTCATCCTCTGCACGGCCCTTTATGAGCATCTGAGTCAATCTTTTAATTTACACCTGCTCACAATGTGCCATCATCACATCCTCAAGCACTGACACCCTCCATGTGTATACTGCACATGGTGGGTGGTGTGTCAGAAACCTGTGCACATAAAGGGAAAGAACAGGTGCATTATAGAAGAACAGGGCTGCTTATTAGATATGCATGCAGAGGGCTGCAGTGAAATCTTCCACTGCATCAAACAGAAAAAGAACCAGGCATTCAGGAGAATGTACAAGCTGACACAAAAAGGCCTTCCTTCATTTATAGAATTCATAACAGCTCTTAAAAGCCTTGCAGGCATTCAGATGAACGACTCATTGACATGCTTCAGTTGACTGCAGGTAACCTTTGCAGAAATCTGCAGAAGAAAGCTGCACACTGCTCCTCTATCGAGCTAATCTGAGGTGCAGAGCTGCTGTTAAGATTCCACTCACAGCTCTCTGGCTTTCAGCATTCGTTGCAGTTTGTAAAGATGCTTATTGTGCATTTCCCAACAAGCCAGGGGGAAACAAACTTTCTGAACAAAAAAAAAAAAAGCAACCATGTACTTCAGGCACGTCTGAAAGCTTTTTCTCTGTGGTCATAAAACAACACAAGGACAGAGAACAGGCTTGTTTTCAGCTTTAAGACAAACACTGCTGGTTCTTTTTCAAACCACAACAACATAAACCTGAACACCCAGCTGTAAATATAGACTCCTTTACTGCCAGTGAACATGGAGGGGTGCAAGCTACGCAAGGAGGTTAACCACCAAGAATCACAATTGCTGCCTAAACGAACCAGCTGGAGCGAGTCTCATGTCGGGAGGCTGGAGCTCTCAAGAGAGCAGCATGGGTTCAATTCCACCATGCGGCTCCTTCCCCGCTCTCTCTCCCAGTTTCCTGCTCCATCCACCGTCCGGTCCTCTCTGAGTAAAGGCGTTTAAACAAAGGGACAAACCTGCGAGTGGGACATCTGTTTAGCCCTGAAAGAGTTCTCTTCATTTCATTTCAGTCATCAAGAGCAAACATTGCTCTTATAGACGATAAGGTGCACGACACACTCTGAGGCCGCCGTCCTGAGATTTATAAAACAGGATGTAACACAGCTGAATGATGATGCTCATTACCCCACAGAGACTACGAGCTGGTTCCAAGTTTGCCTCCCATCTATTCATAGTAAACTTGCTCAGTGGGTGCAAATGCTAAAACTGTTTTTCAGCCTGAATTTTGTTTGTTTGTTTCACTTCATTTAACAATTTGAAAAATTTGAATTGCTAAACAAATCAGAGAGGAGCGTGATGATTCATGCGTCTGAAAATAGCACGTTTAAGTCCTTCTCTGGCTGGCTTCCTGCGGAATGCCCGCAGACGTTAATGGCATTAAAAACTGAAGTGATACAGCTCTCTGAGACTTTTCATCGTCCAGAGTGTTTGGGCTGTTTGTGAGTCTCTATTTAATGATTCTGTAAACGCAGTAATTGTTTATCTGTGGCTCTAATATTAGAAAACTCGGCACCTTCTTGTTTCAGTTCATTTTATTGATTTTGCATTTTTCACTAAGTTTACAAAGAGGAAATATCAGCTGATGACAAACACATTTGATTGTGTGGGTTTGAAGCAGACTCTCACGGTTATGGTGCATTCAATGACACTTGTGTTAGTGTTTGTTACGTTTCCTCTGATATTCCTGTGCACACAGCGCTGCAGGAGCCTCATTGGTCAACACAGCTGTCAATCATGAAGCCACACCCCCTTTTGTCCCCCATCAGGTGCAGAGAATAATCTGTTTCGATTTTAACCATTCGAAAGCATTATGTTCAAGTAATCTTAAAGCCTCTGCTCCACCGAGTGTTTCTGTTGTCACTCTCAGAAAGAGGGCAGGACATTTTGTTTGGTGCAACCTGCATAGGTGTCACAAGAAGAAGTCGGTTGTTGTTTTTAACTGCAATTACGGTGTTACACGACACATCAAAGTCAGTCCAGTGCGGCAGAAAAGGCACTGCCGAAACTACCAAAGACGAAAAAACGAGGCAATGACGTCCCCAACAACAGCTGTGCCCAAAAATGTCAAAGTAACACACTGATCTCTGTGACATACATCAGCAAGAACTAACTATAACAACATAAACCATGTTTGACAAACATTTAATTTATGTGTATTTTAATTTTTTTGTTTGACTCACGTTCCATCTGTTTATATGGAGGAGACAGGCTTTAGTCAGTAGGGGGTGCTCCAAATGTTTGGCCTCACTTTTGAGGAGCTGTCATATCGTCAAACCTTCATATAAATTTCAAGACTTCACCTTTTCACACACAGGAAGCTGCAATTCAGTGCGTTCACTTAAATTCAGCCAATCCCAGCCCTTTATCTGTGACCTCAAATTTTTATCAATCTCAGCAGCTTTTATTTTTCCACATGCATCAGCACAAACATCCCTAAATTAACTTCTTTGATCATAAAAATATTAACAAACAAAAGTCTCCTGTGTCTTTAATGTCTCTTGAGCGCTGCATGCTGGAGAATCACAGCTAAACAGGCACGCCGTCCTAACAAGAGCTCTGCTGCGTCGTTATGAAGACTTCTAACTGTGAATCCATGATTACAAATCCAACTCTCTCTTCTTCTGATGACTCATCCATTTTGAGAAATAGCCATCCACTGTGGGGAGTCTACTGACCAATCACAAGCTGTGTTGCAAACTTTGATCATGCAGTGTAAACATAGCATTTCATGGGATTTTACTCAGTTGTTGCCATTTTAACTTATCTTATTTTGCACCCTGGAAAGTGACCTTTTGTGATGTCAGAAGACAAATCCCTCCCTCAGCCAATAGATGGCTGTATTAGAAAGAAAAACAAACTCTAAACATTAATCAGGCATTTTAGATCACAACAATCACGACAGATAAAAGGCCCGTAAAGATCCTGCAGGGGCTGCCTCTCTCTGCTCTTCTCTCACTCTCTGCCTTTTAATTGTGAATTCATGACTAAGGGCTTTTTATGACTAAATATCTCTAAAGTCTTGTTTCATGTACCTGTAAATCTCTGTTACTGAGGATGACTTGATTTCATGAAGTGACTGTTTACAGTGACTGTAGACGAGTTAGATTCAAGCACCGGCTCTTCTGTAGCTCTGCGGATGCTCACTCAGTGATAAAACAGATAATTAAGCCAATAAGCCAGTCTCTACCTCTGCTACAGGCCTCTAATAAACTGTAGGTGACACCAGCTCTCATAGAGCAGAGGCACAGAGTAAGGACAGCCTCAGCGAGTGTGTTTGTGGGTGTTTGTCGGGTGTGGGTGGGGGTAACAGTCCCACTGGGGATGAAGACTTTCTAAGAGGCTATTATTAGAAACAGCTGATCCCCTCAGCACCCATCGGTGAGGCACGTCTGTGTTTCGGAGGCAGAGCAACCTTAACGTGAGCTGAATACATGATGCATATGAGCTGTGCTAAAGCGTGGAGGCAGGGAGAGGCAGAGCTGCACCGCTGCTGCTGTTTCTGCACCACACTGCACCGCACTCCAGGCTGACAGCACAACATGGACTTCAAATGCCCTCCGTTTGTCGTCCTTTACACCTCCTCTTTGAACGTAGCAAATCTGTTTAATGCCTACAGCATCCTCTCTCTCTTTCTGTCTCTGTAAGTGTCTTAAAATCTGCTGTTTCTACTGTTCCCTGCCCTGATTTTAATGCAGCAAATAAACAAGCAGTACAGCACAGCAGAGCATGTGCGCTGATGCCAAGCTGACCCCACTGCAGTGAGCTCCTGCCTGACCTAATTCTTCCATCTCTGGAAGAAGACATCATAAAGAGAGCTCTGCTGAGGTAACATCGCAGTCCTCCTGCACCACACCTCAGCATCTGGCTGGGAAAACTCACACAGGCAGAGGTGCTCAGCCGTTCATTAGACAACACTCACAAAACTAATCACTGTACGTCCTCCAATAAAGACCGGGTCCTTTATTGGAGGACTTACGGTTCATGTCTTTTGGAGTTGACGAACATGTCATCTGGAATGGTTACCACAGAAGTCAAATTTAGCAGTATAGGATAGTGTGCTTCACTTTTTTATTATTGTTCCAGTTTAGATTTATTTCTGAGTTTCTCTGTCGTGTGTTTAGAATTAAATAGTAAGGTAACGTATATATTCAGGGTTATGTGACATGGAGAGATTGTTATCCTACTGTGTGAAGCTTGACCATGCTACCTGGAATATTTCACTGATGTAACCGCCTGCTTTGTCCAAGTAGTACTGACCAATCAGGTGTCAGTAGTGTGCACAATCCAGCGATTGTCAATAAAGAGAGGGAGAGAGTGGAACGCATCAGAAATGATGGATCCCACCAGCAGGTGTTCTAAGACAGAGTTCTAGAACATTTCTCTCTTTGATGTCGGAATTCTGAGAACAAATTGAACATTCCGTGAAGAAGGTCAGAGCTAAAAAGAAAAAAACATCAGGGTCTCTAATCCTCTTTCATAGACCTCCATTCAACAAACAAGTATTGTAAAAGTAGTTTTCTTCTCCTCTTCAGGACAGACCTGACAAAGCTTGACTTTTGACTTTTGACTAATCTGCATCATGATGTTGTTATTTCAGCAAACTTAAGACCCGTTAAAGCTGGAGTAGGACATTTTATTTTGCAAGCAATGTACACATTGATAGGGAGTAATACACAAAGTGATCTAACACTGAGATGAGAAATCTCAGTTGTCTGTGTCAGCAGCTAGGCTGCAATAAGTCCGCCCAATAATTCCATACGCCACAGAGTGCAGTCATTGGCATTTTCTAGGTAAGAAAAGAGTGGCAGAGGGAGCTGGTGGCTCTGTGACACTATGGCTTAGATTTTGTTATCAGTCTAGTTTAGGGGTTAGGTGCAGGGAGCGATGGCCCATTGTGCAGCTGGTCCTGCACCTTTCCATCTTTTGTTCTTTTTGGCCGGGGTCTCCAGTCCCTTATTGTTTCCCTTATTTCTTTTGATTTCGTTGGTTCTTTAATTTGGGAGGGGTTTCTATTTCAAATAAAGCTTGGGATTTTTGATTGGCATCTTTGTGTGGCGTCCCTTCTGTTTTTGTATGTTGTGGTCTCCACTATTGAGCCTGTGTTCCTTTGTTACTTGGGAGACTGTAACATTCAGATTTAGTTTTACATTAAAAAAAAACTCATCAAGGACTTTTAGTTCAGTTCACAGCATCTTAAGGGATGCACACATTTCCAGTGTTACAATAACAATGATCATAAAAATAACAATGATCATAAAAATAATAATAATGATGATAACATCAGTAACAGAGGACATGATAATCTACAGGACCACAGATGCTGACTGTGTGTAACCAATCAGGCCGGCCTCTGTTACCAAACCAACCAGCCTCCTCTCTCTCTCCCTCCCTCTGTTTCCATGCCAACCCCAGTATGCTCTCACATAAAGGTAGAAAGTGACGATTCAGTAAAAGTCAAGGTTTCTCACTGCAGTGAACTCAAGGACAAGAGGAATGACTCCCTCCACCAAGAAGCCGGCACAGAATCAGTGTCTAGCTGCTTTAAGGGATGAAAGGGTTTCAGAGCTGGCTCTGTTTCACGTCACTTTATGGAGTTTTGATTTAACCTCTAAATAAAATAAAGTCTACTTAAAGAGTATAAAAACCGCCACAGCTGACTTTATTTTAAGCCCTTCAGGCGGAGTATTGAGTCAAGTTTTCAATGAGGAGTAATCACATCTCAGTAACACAGTTAGAGGATTAATACATCAGTCCTTCGTCACCATCTGCAGTTTTCAAGAAGAGTCCAAAATCCACTCAAGTTTTCTCGTCGGGTTTTTGTTTTACAAGAAGAAAGAAATCTCTAAATACTGATATGTAGCTGCAAACAGATTAGCAAATGTGTTGTCCTTGGGTTTTCCCCAGTTATTCTCATGCAAGCTCCGTTCAAGCTGCACCATCTAGTGCTGAAATATTAAGCCGATGCAGAACGCAGTACCTTCAGTGTCCACTTGAGGCTGACTCCAGAAGTGAGTCGATCTCCATTAGGCTCCATATTAAAACACATTGGTTCAAAAAACATCTTTGGACCATAGACTGTATAAATAATGGACGTAGTATCCGTGACGTCACCCTTCTGTTTCTGAAGCGCTGTTTTGAGGCCAGTCGGCGGCGGCAGCCATATTGCTGCTGTCGAGCGATTGGGATTTAAAGAGGGTGCTTTGAGCCTCCTCGCCAACAGCTACAGTGTTCTCGCCTGTCAATCAAGTCAGCTGTGCCTCTCATTGGAAGACTCATAATCTCAATATTTTTGAATTACAGCGTTATGAAAAAGTTCACCCCCCATACAGTGTGTGCCAATTGAGAAATTAGCTATTCAGACTACACTCGTTTTTGAACCAGACTGTAAACATGTTTATTTCTGCTGTAAAGATCCTCTTTTTTGAATTGGTGTGTATGTGGTTTCTGGATCTTCTGGGGCCGGCTTCAAACAGATCCTTGATGAACTGCAGTTCATATCTCTTCCGCATTGGGCTCATATTTTTAGACTGGAGGTTGCCGCTTGCTTTGGACTCTACATCTCATGTCCCTTTAACGTTTACGTTCAACGTTTTGTGATGATTTCTGTTCTTACAACTAAAGCCTAACTTGTGCACGATTAAGTCGCTCTGAGTGACACATGGATGCTGCTCGCTGTCGACTGGATACCCCCTCAGATAATTCTGTCACAGAAACGTAAGTCTCGGCCTGCATTGTTGGAGCCTTTTGAAAAATGTACATGCAATTGTCTGAAAAATAACGTCTTGGTGTGCAGCACATCGTACTAAGTGACCGACCCAGAACTCTGCATTTTTATGTGAGTGATTTCTAGAGCTGCATAATTTATCTGTAAGCACTTCCTCACGGTATCAGTAACCGTGCACACTGTGTCTGACTTGTTAGCTCTCTAAAGACCTGGTTCAGGAGAAGACTGCGCAGGTTTTGCAGCCGACAAACGTGCAAATGAGACTGACGAACATTGTCTAATTCACAATGGGTTAAATGCACCACAGAGCAGATTGCATCAGTGTTCCAGTGTTGTTTGCATACATTTAAATGAGACATTATGCATTCTTTAGGGGAACATTTCACACTCAGCTTATTTCAGGATTTTTTACACAGAAGCTGAAAGTAGACAGACATTTTTTACTCAGTTTTATGGAAACAATGAGTTATTTTCGGGTGTTTTCTCAGGATATGAACTTATTTTTCTCATTCTTCTCAACAGTGGGGTCACTGTGACAGTCCAGACCTGGAACCCATTGCTCAGACTCAAGTGGAAAGTCAAGATTATGTCTATCCTGTAACCTTTTTTTTTTTATCTGTAAGTGACATTTTTATATGCATGAAGATATTGGACCAATCATTGCAGCACCTTACTTTACAAGGCCTTACTACATGAACACTCTTCTTCTTTATGTTCTTTACTGACTCCTGAAACGTCAGCGGCTGTAACCTTCGGTCTCACGGTCACATCCTGTGTGTTATTCCTCAGACTCGCTCTGTCTCTGGTAAAAGTGCTTTTACTGTGTTTGCTCCCTCATCTAGTCTGAGCTACAAGGTCACATAAAACCGGATTACTTCATCAGTTTGGAGGACTTTAAAACCAGGATCATGTGACCTGTGTGTGCACGTTTCACTGCTGCACGCCGCTAATTTACCGTTTGATGTAATGATTACTTGTTGTCTGTTGTTTGTCTTGTTCTCCGTGTCCACTTAGGGCTTCCGCACCTTCACGGGGTAATTCATGTTTTAATCAATGACAGCATCCATCATTTATACAGTCTGTGTATCCTGCAGGGTTAGATACCAGCTATCAGATCTTTAATGCAAAACCTCTCTACAGTAGCTACTTGCTAATTTCAAGTTGTATTAAATGACCAACAGCAGGCCGAGCTATAAGATCCGTTGGTGACTGTGTAATCTTATTAGCTGGCTGTCAGTGTAATGCAGACGTAGCTGTTGATGTTACTGAAGGCAATGTGCACATTTTCATTAGCAGCTGATGGGCTGCTTATTGCTTGTGTGCTGAAGCTATTGATTGATTTTGGCAGCAGCAAGCTTCCCACAGCCTCTGGGACGGTGTCTTCTATCAGAAGACGTGTCATTAAAACACACGGCAGACAGAGGACTCGTGCAGAGACGTGCTGGAGTCAAAACGCCAAGTCGGACGTGTTTATCGGAGCTGCCGTGATAACAAATCTTTCCTTCAGTGTCCAGTACATCCAGAGAACAACTTCACTCTGGTTTGCTGAGCTCCTTCATAACAAGGTTGGAGTGATCTAATATTATTCTCTTAGTGCCCATTAAATGAATATCTACGTATTATATTTCTGAATTAACACACCAGGATGCCTCATTGTCTCCGGTCACTACATAGCCAACCTGAATGCATTTCAGATGCATGATCTTACATTACCAGTCAAAAGTTTGGACACACATTCTCATTCAATGGTTTTTATTTATTTTAATTATTTTCAATATTGTAGATTAATACTGAAGACATCAAAACTATGAAATAATCTGGTTTTGACATAATATGGATTACAACAGTAGTCAAACAGGGCTATCCATTGTGTGCCAACCCTACATCTGAACAACACAACTGATGGTCTCAAACACATTAAGAAGGCAAGTCATTCTACAAATGAACTCTTGACAAGGCTCATGTTAATTAGAAACCATTCCAGGAGACCACTTCATGAAGCAGACTGAGAGAATACCAAGAGTATGCAAAGTTGTCATGAAGGAAAAAGGGGGCTACTTTAAAGAATCTAAAATATAAAACATATTCTGCTTTGTTTAACACTTTTTTTGTTAATTAAATAATTCCATATATGTTCTTTCATAGCTTTGATGTCTTTGGTATTAATCTACAGTGTTTCAAATGATTAAAATAAATACAAACCCTTGAATTAGAAGGTGTTTCCAAACTTTTGACTGGTAGTGTACATCCATGAAGCAGCCTATCAACAAACTGATCCTGCAGAAACACTGCAGCACCCAGCAGTTCAGAACGGGCTCTGAAAAGTACCATGTTAGTGAAACCACAAGACTGGATTAAACTAAAAGGCCTAATTGAAAGTTTCCATTGTTTTTTTGAGTTGCAATATATACTGACCAATCAGGTGTCTACAGGTAAAACAGTCTGTATGGAGAGCAAAAGCAGGAGAAACACAATCCAGCGTGATAACATTAATCTGAGGAGGATTTCTTTCTCTCTCTAAACAGATATCTGCATGAAGAGCAGCTAACAATTTGTTGTAGATCAAACATTTACACTGAGACACAAATCTGCTTGATGCTGTGTCACTAAAGACAATCAGCGTTTAGATTTCCTGACTTCCCTGAACGCAGCATTAGAAATGATGGATCCCACCTCCATTCAACAAACAAACATTGTAGACGTAGTTTTCTTCTCCTCTTGAGGTCAGACCTGACAAAGCTTGACTTCTGAATTTTTACCAAAAAACAAGAAAATCTTGCTGAGTCAGAAAAAACAAGCAGATTTGTATTCTCCTTTAAACACCTCTTTTTTTAATTACAAGATAATTATTTCATTTATTCAGAAAAAGAGAGGAGAGTTGTTTTTGTTAAGTTTTTGCTGACCTTTAATTTGTAAATACAGCGTTAAGTTTAACCTGTCAGTTGCTGTCAGCATGGAGTTACCTAGATTAGTTTTATGTCCGTGAAACACAGCAGATCTTTTCTGTAGTGTCTGTGTTATTTTTTACTTTGAGACTGAGACTTCAGCAACTAAAGCTAGAAACAATAATTCAGGAAATCTGGCCCATGGGAGGAGCACAGGAACGCGGGGTTGATCAGCTGGCTCGTTGATTATCTAAACTGCAGCAGGAAATCATCAGCGAGCAGCGCGTACAACAAACAGCCGGTCATTATTTGTTGTGAAAGGAGTCCACCCAAGGACACGACCCCTTGGTTGTGCAAGGAATGCTGGGATAGCAAACGATCGAACTTCAGCTGCCAGTGTTTGACATTCACAAGACAAATAACAACGTATCTCCAGACATGAATGCACGCTGTGCTCCTTTCTGCAGCGAGCACTATGCATCATCCAGGCAGAAACAATGCCATAGCCGATCAGTGTGCACGCTGAGAAAAGGAGCCAGACCTCAGCGAGCGAGCAGCAAAACCTCACGTCGCATCACTGTCGCTTTACCTCACCAGCTGCTCTCCTCTCTGACAGCACAGCATGTCTGATGACTAAGGCCAGTACGGGCCTGACAATGATCTGCAATCTCCTCATAATCTGTTCACTAACTGCCAAGTTCAGTCGTATGCTGCACGAGCACACGGGCCTGTCCGCCGGCCTCCGGTCAGTGTCAGGGACAAGGTCGCCTGACTTGCCCGAATGTGACGCGAGAAAAGTCCTCGGGGAAATCTGTAGGAGCTCGCCTCTTCATCTGACTCTCCTCCATATGTGAACAAGTAGAAGGCCATTACTCACAGGGATAGGTCAAGCTGGTCCATCAGCAGACCCAACATTTCAGTCCAAAACAACAAATGTACGAACAAAACAAACAGAGCATCAAGCAATATCTATGTCCTCATTTCTGTTTTCAGATTACACATACAGAATCCATGAAGTATTGACCAGGACTACCCAGACCGGCAGGAAAAATAGTCTGTAAGAAGAGCAAAAGCAAGAGGAACCCCCCTCAAAAAAAACCCGGCTCCCATCAGCAGAAATCTGACAACCTTTTATTTCTCTCTACGATCAGAGAGCAGCGAACATGCTGGAGGGTTTCTCTGTGTGGAAAGAGTATACGCATCAGTATTTAACAATCTGGGATGAGAGCATGTTGAAAAACATAGATGAAGATATTCGTCGTGTCTCCATCCTGATCTTTCCTTAAAGAAACCCATCACTGCCTGTGATCACAGAGGAGTTATCAGTGCAGCTTGCTCTGAAACATACTGAGGTCATTCCAGCTCCCTGAGGATGAACCTTTCTCCTTTGAACACCTCTGAAGGTCTGCAACCCTCCTTCATCCTTTCCTTTATTTCCATCATCCAGCAAAACATTTCAGCTTCATTTAAATATCAAACAGGATGACTGGACTAGAAATGCATTCCATAAGCTCTCCAGACTCTTACGTAAAGGTATCAGTATTTTCTTTTGTTTACTGCTCACTGATTCTTTCCTTCAAACTTCAAACTCAAATATTTGAGGGCCACATTTACAGTTTCAGCCGTATGTCCGTGTATTAGTCATAAAGGAGGAGCAGCCGCTTGCCTCACTTCCTGCCAGCGCTCACTGCGTCCAGCTGCAGTGGCCACGTTCACTTTTGGCAGCTATTCTCATATTCTGAAATCTGGCTGCGAACAGTTCGCTCCTCTCTGCAGCCTCGGGGACATCACTGAAGCTCATTCAGCTGGTTCCAGAGAGCTACAATGAGTTTCATGAAGCCGGTGCCAGAGCAGGCAGAAGCATGTTGGTGTGTGAGCGTTCAAAGAAATAGCACCAGAGAAGAACAGCTGCCCTCCTCATCCCGTTACCTCTGACTGATAGATCAGATCATCGCTCCGTGTTTGAGTAAATCAATGCCATGTTTGCATGATCGTCCAAGCTTTACAATTACTGCCATTTATTTGATTCTATTTTTACTGGACACCTTGACCATGCAGACTCAAGATCACACGACTCTGGAGCTCAAAGCTGGGCTGCTGGAGGAGCAGTCTGCAGAGTGAGAGCAAAGCTACATCCCATAAAGTCTCTGAAAGAAGTTTGTCCCTTTAAAAAACACGAGCTTCAGTGTTTTAATATTTCATTTCCAACATATGATTTAAAGTCCTGCTTTAAAAATTCACAGACCTGAGTTTAATCTGGGATTACTTTGGTGATGTGTTGCAAAGAGCTGCAAAGATGGAACAGCAACATTTCTCCTCAGTTTTTAAAGAGGCCTTCTGATTTAGCATCACACACCACCATTCACTATCTCTCTCTCTCTCTCTCCATCTCTCTCTCTCTCTCCTTTTGCTAATGTGCTCAAGAAACAACCAACTGTGGATCCAGCAGGGGGGACACTTATTTGGATTTCAGTCCAACACCAGGGAGTTATTTTGTACTCAAACAACCAACAGGCAGCACTTCAGGTGGAATGGTAGTCCTAAAGCACGGGGACGCGTTTCACTTCAGCGATGGAGGTATAGAACAGCATGAGCAGAAACAGGTCGTCATGATTATAAAGCAGTAAAACAAAAACAGACTCCAGAAAATATGTTCCCATTAAACTTATGAGCAGACTGTTTGACTCGAGGGTTCAGGGACTCTCTCCCTGTGTGACGAAACGTTGTCTGATGGTGACTCGTTTTTAATTTGTGAAGATATTCAGCTTCATCAAACATCTGTGGCTCTCTTACAAAAACTGGGATGAACGGGTCGGCCCTGAACTCATCAATACACACAACACACAGACAGACAACCATCCAGACTCATACTAAGGTGCCAGTCTGCGAAAGGACCCAAGCTGTTTTCAAACCGCCTACTATACTAGCAGTACGTTCTGATTGGCCAAGTGTATTATGCAGGAAGTAAACAAGAGCCAAAACTACCCGTAAATCTCTCAGTACACAGCAGACCAGTCTCCCTCATGTACCGTTTCCCAGAATGCAGACACAGTCCTGCATAAAAAAATTTGCTCTCTCCACTTCTTAGCAGCTTCTCTCCCTCATCGTCAACACATGCATGCACAGTAAACAGCGGTGCACTACGAAGAAAATACACCTTGTGCAGTACTGTCATCATCCAATTTGCTGATGATACCACCGTGGTCGGGCTTGTCTTAGGCGGAGACGATCGGCCTACAGAGATGAAGTTAGGAAACTTTCGGCGTGGTGTTCGGTGAACGACCTCTCACTGAACACCACACAAACAAAAGAACTCATCATGGACTTCCGTAAATGCAGCATGGACTCGGCTCCACTGACCATCAATGGGGCCTGCGTTGAAAGGGTCAACTCCTTCTAATTCCTGGGCGTCCACATCACAGACAACGTCTCCTGGTCTGCTAACACCACGGCGGTGGTAAAGAAGGCCCAGCAGCGACTCCACTTCCTGAGGGTGCTCAGGAGAAACAATCTGGAGGAGAAGCTTCTTGTGGCCTTCTACAGAGCCACCGTGGAGAGCATTCTGGGGTACTGCATCACGGTGTGGTACGCTGGTTGCACATTAGCAGAAAAGAGAGCTCTGCAGAGAGTGATCAGCACGGCACAGAAGATCACTGGCTGCTCTCTGCTCTCCCTGGACAACATTGCCAGCTCTCGCTACCTCAGCAGGGCTACAAACATTGTGAAGGACTCGTCCCACCCCGGTCACCACTTAATCAACCTGTTGCCCTCAGGACGGCGCTACAGGTCTCACAGATCCAGGACCAATAGACCACTCACCATAAAACACACTGACTAGACTCTTCCTTCCGTGCACTAAAATCAATGTGCAATATTCTGCCCACCCCGCTCCCCACCCGACGTGCAATACTCACAGTAAATACTCTATAACTTAATACTATTTATTTTCACAGTCATTTCTTTTAAAAAAAAGAGGTTTTATTATCAGAACACTGTTGCTCTTGCTGCTATTGTTGTTTTATGTATATAGGCATGTATGCACCAACAGAGCTGCACTCCTAATTTCATTGTATGCAAGTCACGCAATGACAATAAAGGCATTCTATTCTATTCTACTGGTTTGATTTTGACCTTCCTCAGTTTAAGACAAGTGGAGCAGCAGTGGTGGGTGGCGTCCTAACAGGTCTGTTTTTTAGCATTTTAACATCTCTCTATTTCATTTATATTGAATAATGTATAACTCGACCGGTTGAGAGTCAGACATCTTGTTTGGATGGCGCCATATGGTTTGGGAAAAGTAGGATGCATCACTTGAAGCAGCCGTTAAAATAGGACGGCGTGCAACACGCCAGACTGTAAGGATTCGTTCTTTGGATACGTTTGGATTTAAATAGTTATTTATCTGAGCTCCGTTAGCATCTCACTGATTTGGTTTATGTTAAGTGTTTAAAGATGAAAGTGAAACCTGCAGGAGGTCTAACTTTAAGCCAGGTACCCGATGACGGTCAGAAACACAGCGTACCACCTGAGACAGAAAGCTCCCGTGAGCGACAGCAGCGCGGCAGAGTCTGTGTTACTTTGTTTAATAAAGCTGCGATGAGATGCACTGATGGTGATGGAAACACATTTTCTCCCATCAGAGGTGAGATCAATGAAGTGCAGCCCACCACGGAGGAGTGTGATGAAAGTTATTTGAGGAGCTGCAGTGTGTCCTTGCAGATGAGAGGTGACTGAGAAACGGTGGCTGCGAGCTGCTAAAGATGTGTCAGACAAAGCAGAAAGTGAGAGGATCAGCAGATAATGAGGGAGGAGAGGCGAGAAGAAGACATCAGCTGATCCCTGCAATGCACCTCGCATTTAGACTCCTCTCATGTTTAAACAAAGGCTGACCTTTCTGCTCATAAACTCTTTGAATTATATAGATTATTCACACTTTGGGTTTTGTTTTTGTCGCTTTGTCCGGGTTAATTTGCTGAGATAATAAACGGACATAAGAAAATATAGAACGATGCATTCTCTTGTTCTTCACGTTAGTCTGCACAGATTTCAAACTTTTACCTTCAGTCTGCAACAAGAGATCCTTTCTGTGTAACGCAGGGTTCACACTACAATATATTAAAGCACATTTTCACTCTGATTCGCCTCTTCACACAACATATGGCAGAATCCTGATTTCCTGATGGTTCTGCAGATTATCTTGAGGTGTGAGGGAGGGATTTTACTCGCCCTGATCTGCTCAGAGGAACACTAATTAGAAACATTACAGACAAACTGTTAAGTAGAGGGACAGCTGAGCTTCTACTGCCCACTGTACTCCATGTTTGTTCACATAAAAGTTTTGTTTTCCAGTTTCGGACTCTGGTTGTCAGCGAATGGAATCAGTCGGGCCGGGCATCATCGTATGGCTTTGGAAATGTGGCGGTGGAGGCGCCGTTGGCTTTGCGGTTTCCAGTGTGTTTACAGGAGCTGTGTCACGAAGATTAGCAGCCGGTCTCTGAAGTCGAGAGTGATAAATACAAACAACAAGAACCAAAACAACGAGCTGAAAGACTCCAAAGAGCTTTGTGAAGAAGTGAAGGTGATGTTTCTGTGATTCAAGCATTTGAACTGGCTCCAAATAAAATAACACATATTGATGAGAGATGTGTTAAAGTGACACGCACGTTTGAGAAGTTAGAATATCTGCTGCTGGGAAAACTGTCCATCAACTTTAGTCTCATCTCACATTTTCTCCTTTGATGGTCTGAAACGGATCGGCAGCCCAGCAGGGGGTCTGACTCTTATTTTGGAAAGCCTTTATTTTTTTACATCAGCGGCAGGAAGGGATCCACACAGACATCTGTCACTCAGAAGTTTGCATTCATTACTTTTCACGTTCCCACCAAGAGTTACTCTAGACGGATGTCAGAAACATCTCTGAACCTGTGCCGCAGAAAGAAGAGAGTCTCCTCTGTGCACTTTAAGATGATGATCTTTAAAATCTAAACACGTCATGAGGCCGTGCAGACTTCTCTCTCTGTGTCCATTGAATAAAGTTCTCTGTGTTTTTCTACCTTACAATGTTGAATTAGTAAGAGCATCAGCGCTCTTCCACAAACACTGTGCACCTCTGAAGTTTTATAGAAATGTCAATTTTTCAAAAGTCTTCCCTGCTGGACTCAGGTAGGAAGGGGAGGAGTCTCACGAGGCAGGATATGACATCAGAAGTAGGCTGAGAAGCAGCATGATGGAGGACAAAACAACAGCATCAGATTTATATCAGTGCGGTGAGTCCATGGATTGATGCTCCAGTTGGATGTTTTCATTCGTCCTGTCACGTGTTGCTCTTCTGTAGATTTTGTCCTCTAAGAGAAATATTGTTGATATAGCGGCGTGTGATTGAGGATTTGGCCACCCCTTGGTTCACAGGACTCTGCTGAAAACTATGTATTTACAAACTTTAAAAAAATGCCCAACAGCTGTTCAATTGGATGCTGATGAAGGGAAAAGCTCGGGTTCTGCTTCCAAAGATCTGAGAACCAAAATCCAGTGAGGAGGAGATGTGGATTCACGCTAGTAGACGCTTTGCTGTCCATGGTGAGGGAACAAAACAAGGATCCACACGTCTTTGAGGGAACATTTCATTACTGGTATGTTGATGTAAACACAGTATTTTAATTCATGTAGCTGTTTGAATTAAACGGTCGCTGTTTGCTGGTGATGAAGTGATTTTAGGTAAGTTGAGAGGAAACTTCTGAGAGGTGGAGATGGTTTTACCCGTCTGCATGAATGATATCACCCACCTTTAGTTTGATGATGAAGAACTTCTCAAACTGCAGCGTTACTGACTCGACCATATGGAAAATACACACAGCTGTCCGTACTTCTGCAGACTCTCATCCTGGCTGCGTTTTTTAGTGAAGTTTAGCCGTTTGAAATGACTGATTAAAGCATTGTTTAAAGGTGGCCAGTGCCCAAACTTAAAGTTTCTTTTCATGCCTGTTTTTCTGTGGATGTCAGGCGATATAAAAACACCTCATTCTGAAGAGATGAACAATAACAGCCTGCTGCAGCTCTGCAGAGAGTCCGATAGAGGCCTTCATTTTACTGCTCCCTTTTTACGCTGGTCATGTGACTGAAAATTTTGAATTCTAAGAAACAGGAAAAAAAAGATGGCAACAACCAAAATGGCAAATTCAAGGCTTCAGAAGGGACGTCCAAAAACTAAAACTGCAGCACAGCAACTTCTTATGATGCAGTTTGAGTCCTGAACAACTGCAGCTATTGTATTTCTGTTTATTCTTTTCATGCACTGGTTGTATTTCTGCAAAGTGAATAACTATTCCACACTCCTTTTTGGGTTTTTATATATTTCTCTTTAACCATCAATCCATCATCTTATCATGTTGAGGGTCACAGCAAGGCCGGAGCCAATTGTCCTGGACAGGTCGCCAGCCAATCACAGAGCGGATGCATTAAGACAAAGAACAAATCAGCTCCCTCTGGTAATTTAGAGTCAACAATGAACCTCATGTTTGTGTCTTTGGACTGTGAGAGGAAGCCAGAGTCCATGCACACACAGGGAGAACATCCAAACTCTGCACAGAAACACTCCCACCGACTCATCGCTCTGATTCAGGCTGCTCAACGATTCATAACCCCGGCTCACAGTGACAGCTCGTCATTAACTCTCCAAACACTGTGTGCATTTACTTAACGAATTCACGCTGTCATGTAAAGATGACTTATGTGTGTGCTATAAATGTAAATCAAGAAGCAGCGTTCCTCCTGTTACAGGCTGCAGACTACAACTAAAAGGTGCTTTTTGCAGATACAGAACAAAGTCACCAGAGAAAGGTTTCAACAGTTTGATGTTATAACATGAAATTCATGATTGCAGAATTCAATAATGAAACTTTAAAGGTTAAACTAATGAAACGACTTGATTCATACAACTTCTCTTCCTCTAGAGAGCATGCATCTGTAAACACACGCTTCAGAACAAGTTGAGCGGTCAAACTGAAGTTTCGCACAGGAACCACCTCGCTGCCTGAACTCCTGTGACTGTTCACGCACCGCTCTGCAGCCGGTGCTCAGCTGGAGGGTGCAGATTGAGACCGAACATCACTGTCACCTGTTTCTGTTTGATACTGCAGATTCAATGAAAGAAGACAGAGGAGAGGAAGATGGTTCCTTTGCTCCACACTGCATCACACTTAAGGTCATTCAGACTGAACTCTGAGCTAGCTTTCTGATGGTATGACTGAATATATAAGTATTTATGTGACACTGCACCAAAAAAGTCTACCAGGACTGAGATGTTTGTATGGAGAAATCCACTTTTACTTTACTGTAGAAGTGATGTCTTCTCACCCCACACAGCACAGTGAAGTTAGTTCTTTCTTTGGATGCATTTACTGCAATTAAATAACAGCTTATTCAGCTTTTTCTGAGGGGGAGGGGGATCCATAGTGCTGAAATAAGCCAGACTGCACCCGACATGTGACTGTCTTACAGTGAAACTGTCACTCCCAGGCGAGGAGGAGCAGACACCCCAAAGGAGGTCTGGACTCTGCAAACCGGGTAGCCCTCCTGCATTACTTCAAGTATAGAGGAGCAGATGATTCACTGAATGACTGACACTGTTAACATCAATAATTCTGATTGATAAGAGTAACAGGAGGTGAAAATGTTCCTCGTTTTGAGTCTGAGGTCAGCCTACGAGGTTATCACAGAACCTATATGTAGCTTCAGTGTGAAAAACATCCAATGATCAGTAACTTTGATTCATGGCAGCTCCTGAGCTCAGACTAAATTTAGCTCCAGGAGCTCTGCTTCAAAGCTGCACCACAGTGTTCTCAGAAGCCGGCTAATAGCAGACCTACATGTAGAAACCGAGCACATCTCACAAACAGAGGGATTCTGTGAGGCTGCAGCAGCAGAGCAGCATCACTGTGACATGTTTGACACACACATGTTCTCTGACCTCACACACCTCCTCCTGCTGACACTGATGTGTACGTCCCCTGTACAGCCCGGCAGCAGCAGCAGAAGCAGCAGCATTGATAGCCTGTATTAAGTGGTCAAATCATATTCTGCAGACGCTCTGCTCCACTGGGCTCCTTCCTCCTGACTCACTGACAGCCGTTATGTAATTACTGCATCGAGGCCAACAAACGGACAAAACGCGCTCACAGACGTCTTCTTCCTGCATCTGTCTGTCCCCTCATGTGTCTTTCCCCTCATATCTCTGTCCCCTCATATGTCTGTCCCCTCATATGTCTGTCCCCTCATGTGTCTTTCCCCTCATATGTCTTTCCCCTAATATGTCTGTCCCCTCATGTGTTTTTCCCCTCATATGTCTGTCCCCTAATATGTCTTTCCCCTCATATGTTTGTCCCCTCGTGTGTCTTTCCCTTCATGTGTCTGTCCCCTCATATCTGTCCCCTCATGTCTGTCCCCCATGTGTCTTTCCCCTCATATGTCTTTCCCCTCATATGTCTGTCCCCTCATGTGTCTTTCCCCTCATATGTCTGTCCCCTAATATGTCTTTCCCCTCATATGTTTGTCCCCTCGTGTGTCTTTCCCTTCATGTGTCTGTCCCCTCATATCTGTCCCCTCATGTCTGTCCCCCATGTGTCTTTCCCCTCATATGTCTGTCCCCTCATGTCTGTCCCCTCATGTGTCTTTCCCCTCATATGTCTTTCCCCTCATATGTCTGTCCCCTCATGTCTGTCCCCTCATGTGTCTTTCCCCTCATGTGTCTGTCCCCTCATATCTGTCCCCTCATGTCTGTCCCCCATGTGTCTTTCCCCTCATATGTCTTTCCCCTCATGTGTCTTTCCCCTCATATGTCTGTCCTCTCATGTGTCTTTACCCTCATGTGTCTTTCCCCTCATGTGTCTGTCCCCTCATGTGTCTTTCCCCTCATGTGTCTTTCCCCTCATGTGTCTGTCCCTTCATATATCTGTCCCCTCATGTGTCTGTCCCCCATGTGTCTTTTCCCTCATATGTCTGTCCTCTCATGTGTCTGTCCCCTCATGTGTCTTTTCCCTCATGTGTCCGTCTCCCTGACCGCTGCTGCTGGACACACTCCGACACCTGCACACACTCCACGCATGCTGGGCCCGCAGCCTCGTGCGTGGAATCACTAAACTCTCTCTCTCTCTCTCTCTCTCTCTCTCTCTCTCTCTCTCTCTCTCTCTCTCTCTCTCTCTCTCTCTCTCTCTCTCTCTCTCGCGCGCGCTGTCTCTCTCTCTCTCTGTCTTGTTAATACTCTGCCTCTGCCGGTTGTGACACCACAGGGGAAGTACTTGATGCATACGGATTGGCTTTGACACATTGCGGATCTCTCCATGGTGCTGAAAAGGGGAGCGGAGGGGGGAGGAGGGAGAGAGAGAGAGAAGAGATGGAGGGAGGGAGGAGGGAGAGAGAGAGAGAGAGAGAGCAGGGAGGGAGGGAGGGGGTATCTTTTTAGCTTCCTTCAGGAGAGGCGCTGCAGCAAGCACACCGGCGAACCGGACTGACACCGGTTTGAAACCTCCATCTGTTTTTCTCTCCCTCTCTTTCTGGAGTCTCTCTCTCTCTCTCTCTCTCTCTCTGACTCTGCGCCGCATTAGGAGAGAAGGAGGAGAGGAACTTACCATGTTGACTTCAGACACCATGTCAATACTGGCGATGTCTATGCTCATGCCAACATCTACAGGGGCGCCTATGGGAGACATGACAGTGGAGAGTTAGTGAGCAGCATAGCACATGTTAATCAGACTGCAGGAGCGCGCCTCTGGTAGGGGGGGGGGGCTTTACCTCCAAAATCAGGCCTCAGACGGATGTCATAGCCCTTCAGCAGCTTGTCCACGGTGGCTTTCACATAGGACATGTTGCTGGGCTCGTTGGCACTGAGCAGGGAAACACATGTATGTTCACAGCAGAAGGATCACACATAGATCATGTATGACACAGACATGATGACACATGCATATTCTCACCTTTGCGCCCCGCACACCACAGACGCCAGCAGGGACAAGCAGGAGAGCCCCCAGCACCCGCGGTCCAGAGTCCCCCACATCACTGACTCCTGATCCGGCCAGATACTTTTCACACGAGATCTCTGAGATGCAACTTAGGCTGCAAAATTATTCCAAGAGCAACGCATGCGCGTCGTTTTACCAACATCCAAGCGTCAGAAGGCGAGGTGAGAAAAAAGACGAATCCGGATGCAAATGTCGCCGCGCTGAGACAGGAGGAAAAAACAGCCTGTAAGGTGTGCAGGCTTCACCTGAGGAGGGGAAGGTTGGCGCATGAAGCGTCACCCAGCACTTCACATGTCAATACACAGACACCCCCCACCCACCCCCCGCGCCGGCAGCTGTATTCCAGCAGTCACAACAGAGTCCAGAGCAGATCTGCGTCAGGAGGTCTCTCCAACCGCTGCTGCTGAATGTTGAGACAGTAAATAATGAGCCAGATCGAAGCTGCCCGGTCACCTTTACTGAGAGAGAGAGAGAGAGAGAGTGAGAGAGAGAGAGAGAGAGAGAGAGAGAGAGAGAGAGAGAGAGAGAGAGAGAGAGAGCGTCATGCAACACAAGCACGTCTGAGGAGCTGCGCATTTTTCGGGGCAGCGCATCTCATCCTGCTCGCGTCACGGGCTGCACCAACTTAATTAATTGTTTAAAATCCCAGAAAAATGCATTAAAAACTGCAACGCACGACTAAGTGATGAGAGGGGAGATAAAATACGCTGTGTGGGAACCGAAATGGATTCTGCTTCCACTGCAGGACGTGAAGGGAATGAAGAAGAAGAAGTAGAAGAAGTAGAAGAAGAAGAAGAAGAAGAAGAAGAAGAAGAAGTGTTCTGCATTTAACCCACAGAGGATGCTTCCATTCAAATGTTCTTATTTCAGGACAATAACTTAAAGGTGACATAGTATGCTCTTTTTCATCAACATATATTGGTCTAAGAGGTCCTCAAAAACACGTCTTTAAAGTTTATTGCTCAAAAAAACACTTTGAAATCAGATTTTGGCATGCCTGTAAACCCCTCTTTTTCAGCCCTGCTCAGAACACTCTGTTTTCCCTCTGACCATGCCCCCTACATGTTACAGCCATGCTCAGTCTCTGGAAATACGTGTGTAGTAGTGTGAGATTCAGAAACAGAGAAAATCACCGTGACTGCCGCTGATGTTTTCTTCTTCTTTTGCTATTTTCTTCTTCATTCTTGAATTTCTCCGTTGTGGGACGAGTAAAGGACTTTCTTATCTTCTTATTTTATTTAATGCAGTTAGAATTATTCTTCTTCTGTTACTTAATGCGGTTAGCAAACAGCTTTAAAGGTGATATATTACGTTGTTTTTCATCAAAATATATTGGTCTAAGAGGTCCCCAAAACATGTCTTTAAAGTTTATGCTCAAAAAAACACTTTGAAATCAGATTTAGGTCTTCCTGTAAACCCCTCTTTTTCAGCCCTGCTCAGAACAGGCTGTTTTCTGTGTCTGTGCCTTTAAATGAGAATGAGCTCTCTGACCACGCACCCTCAGGAAGTGGATGTGTCCTCGGCTCTCAAGCACGTTGATCTAATGTTTACATGTTGGCTGAATATACACGGCTGCTCACAGACCCGCGTTACTTCAACCCTCTGAATCTGATCCAGAATCTGATCCTGACGGAGAGGCGCCTGCAGCAGGACCTTTCTGAACCAGTGGTCACAGATTTTGTGTCTCTTGTTGTTTTATTTGTCAGCATGTCGACGTGTGTCTTGGTACACAGCTACGAACATGTAGCTATGTGGCTATGCTAACTAGCGCTAGCACTTATCATTATCACTGTATTTTATACAGTCTATGGGCTGAACAAGCTCCGAGCTCTGACTCCGTGACAGACCGGATATTGTTGTGACGTATGAAAAACACTGAAAACTGAAACGGCTTGTTTCAGCACACATTTACAGAAAGGTGGAGAAATCAGAACAGGGGCAGAATGGATTTTTTTCATTTTCGGGGGGTTTGTAGACATGCCAGGGACACATATTTCAGGTATAGAGAACCATTAAAAAGTCAATTTTGCATGATATGTCACCTGTAATATATGATTTGATCCTGCTCCACAAAGACACATCTAAGACACATGGAAACCTCTGAATGCATGTGCAGCTTCTTTAAATCTCCTGACACTACCTGAACCCTGACAACCAGAGCCAGGACTCACACATGAAGAAACATCCAGTGCTAACAGAACTTTCTCAAGAACCCCTGGTACTGTTTCCTCCCCTCACAATAACACTGAAAGTGAAGAGTGCTTTGAGTGTTGTTACTGCCTTCCTCTGAAGCTGGAAGAATCCCAGTCACGTGATCTCAGGAGCGGGTCCTGACTCCTGGATGATGACCTCCTACCTGCGCCAATGAAAAGGGCTGTTTGAGGGCTCGACTGAACAACAGTTATTCAATTAGCATCAATGTTTTTGTATCCCTCATTTTAGAAGAAAACAGAAGAGGGATAAAAACAAACAAAAAAGCAACAATAGAATAAAAGCCTACAGAGAGAAATGGAGCATGCGTCCATGTGTTGTTACTGTGTTCATTAATAAGTCAGAAAAAGAGAGCAAGAAACCAAGACTGAGAGATGTTTAGAGAGGGCCAGGGTACAGACAAGTCCATGCATCAAAACCCAAAGCAGATAGAGACCGTCCAGTAAGGTGGAGGAAAGTCAGTTCCAGGTTTGGCATCACGCCTCTTAAATTAACTCACAAAAAGGTCACAGATCTCCAGAAACTCAAACATGTTTCCCTGTTACTCCGTCCACAGCGCTTCCGGTTCCTGAGATCTACTATCTCCCAGGACCTGAAGTGGACCTCCCACATAGACTCCATCAGGAAGAAGGCACAGCAGAGGCTGCACTTCCTCAGACAGCTCAGGAAGTTCAACCTGCCCCGAGAACTGCTCATCATCTTTTACACCTCCATCATCCAGTCTGTCCTGTCTCTCTCCATCACTGTTTGGTTTCCCTCTGCCTCCAAACATGACAGGCACATACTGCAGCGCACAGTCAGGTCTGCAGAGAAGATCATTGGAGTCAGCCTGCCCTCCATCCAGGACTTGTACCGGTCCAGGACCAGGAAGCGGGCCACTAACATCTCTGCAGACCCCTCACACCCTGGACACTCACTTTTCAAACTCCTCCCCTCCGGTCGGCGTTACAGAGCTCTGTACGCAAAAACATCCAGACACAGGAACAGTTTCTTCCCCAGGCCGTCACACTGATGAACACTTAACACTGTGTCATAAACCAGCTACCTCATGGACAGAGCCACCTTCATCTTTGCACTATTGCACATTATCATGTTTGTCTATTGTTTCTTTTATTGCACTCGTGCCTTTTGTACTTATATATATATTTTATATATTTTTTATTAGTACTTGATTTTTAGTGTCTGTCTATTTATGTTTGTACAGGGAGTACGCAAAAATATCGGAGTCAAATTCTTTGTATTCTTGAGATAAATTGTGATTAAAGTTCTTTCTGATTCTGATTTCATATGTTAGATCCTGTGTCAGCACTCAAGCGGCAGCCTCCTCCTCTCCTCTCTAAAAATATGAGTCCTATGCGGAAGTGTTAAAAACTGCAGTTCATCAAGGATCCGCTTGAGGCTGGTTCTGGAAGTACCGGAAACCACATACACACCAATTCAAAGAAGACGATCTTTACAGCAGAAATAAACATGTTTACAGCCTGGTTCAAAAGACGAGTGTAGTCTGGATAGCTCATTTCTTGATTGGCGCACACTGTACAGGGGGGATTTTTTTTCTAATGAGGTAATCTCAAAGAGACTAAGATTACAAGTTTTCCAATGAGGCGGGAACACTGTAGCTGTTGGCTAGGAGGCTCAAAGCCCGCCTCTTTACGTCACAATCACTCAACAGCAGCATTATGGCTGCCGCCGCCGACTGGCCTCAAAATAGCGCTTCAGAAACAAATGGGTGACATCACGGATACTACGTCCATTAACTAACTCAATGCAGAGAAGAGAATCAATCCCTTTAAAGCTCCAGTGAGGAGTTTTTGTCGGGTTATGAAACAGACTCTTTACGAGCTATAAAGCAGACAAGACCATCAGGAGGTGAGTGATATATTTTTTATGTGTTCTGTAGGGTCATTCCTAACAACTGTCACCGCTCCTGGGAGAGCCTTCGCTTCAGTTTCACACAGTGAACTCTGACACGTCTGACAGTCACGAGACAGCAGAGGGGTTCTGTCCTTATAGGAAACTGTAGCATGCACAAGATCAGATCACAGAGATGTGATTCATTGCTCCTTCCACAAGGGGGTGCCGAGAAATACAATTAATTTAACACGCTTATTTGCATCAGAGGAATATAGTCATAGTTTTCAGGATGGTGGAGTGTTGCACACTGAGGTCTTCTGCACAGAACATTAACATTTTTAAAAGCAAACTCAAGGCCTACCTTTTTAGTCTCGCTTTTTACTGAGTTTTATTCTTATAAGAGTTTTATTTAACCTTGTTTTATTTAATTATTTATTATCTAGTTCTAAATCTTAATGACATTGAAATAGAAGAACTTCTTGTCAACTCTCAGATCTTAAACTTCTTATAGAATAATACGTTTATATGAAAGTATAATAAATTTTGTTTTATCCCTGTGATTTGTGGACTCATTATCTCATCTAGTTTGCCTCTTCTCTAAATATTTAGGGGTCTTCTCTTTTAAATGTATGCTTTATTGTTCATTTGTATTTAATGCTGTTGGAGTAAAATATAATGAATCTACAGTAAATCTGTAAGTCCTGATGTTTTTTTTTTTTTAACCTGATCAGTGACTCAAGCCTTAATGTAATCAGTTTCAGTAACCCCAGCCCCTCTGAGCCGGGTGAACACATGATTGTTCTGAGGTAAATATGTGTGGACTTGATTAGATGTTGGGTTATTTGCATTAATCTGATATTAACAGAGTCTTTTGAATAAACATCTCATCAGCTCTGCACACAGGGGGTTTGAAGGGGTGTCATTAAAGCTGCGAGCACTTTGATAGGTGATTAAACTTATACATATTTAATGTGTCGTTTCTTCGGTTGTTTCTCTTCCTCTGTGGCGCTGCTCTCCAGCTTTGATTCCTGGAGAACCCCGAACGCAGATTCTGTTCATTAACAACCCGACCAGTGACTGCATAAAAACAGGGATGGAACAACAGCCTCAATGAAGTGAAACCAAGACGTGTAGAGCTCCCCAAACTGACTGGCTGCAGTATAGTTCTTAAAGCACGCCTAACCATGTTAACAGATCCTGCTGATATGTGTGCAAGAGTTGATTTTCTGTGACAAGCTAAGTTTGAATAATTAACCAATGAGGCTCCTGCAGCGCTGTGTGCACCGGATTATCAGAGTAGAGACACTGGACGACTCTCTTCACCTGTTTCACCAGAGAGAGTTTGATGACATCCAGCTTTTAAATGACTTGACATGATACATTATGTTGGCCTGTAAAGGGACATTAAGGGGAAAAAGAAGAGGCCCTAGAATGGAGCCCTGAGGTACTCCAAGGTCTGCAAAAGCTGCACAATTCACATCCTCTCCCTCTGCTCTGTCAGTGCTTAAACTCCAAGCCTGATTTGTACTTCTGCGTCGAATCAACGGCGTAGCCTACGCCAGAGGTCCACATAGCTCCCGTACCTACGCAAAGGCCTACGCACATAGCTGGCACGGACAGCAAGCCCTGTGATCCGTCTGCTCGGCGGCATTGTATCTCTCGTATTTACAGCCCTTCCGGGATCCCGCACATCGTCTGTGTATGTCATCTCCTCCTCTCTATTCTTTATGTAATCATGTCTGTATGATAAACAGCAACATGTATCAGCTGTAGATTAACATAACACGCTCTGAATCACTGTGGAAAAGTAAACAGAGATTGTAGTAGGGCCGGAAGGAGCGTTTCTACAGAGAATTGCTGCGTGACACAGGCACATTGACGCACAAGTATTTGGTGCTCATGTCCGCGTCAGCCCCTGCTGTGTAGGTGAGACGCAGAAGTATAAATCAGCCTTTAGTCCCACCACCTTCCCCCTGAAAGCTCCAGCTATAGAGGGTGTAAAATGTTGTTCACTCCTCAGATATCTGTCTTGAATTCAAACTGAGGTCAGAGCCTGGATGCAAAGTACAAACAATGCTCTGCTGCTGTTTCAAACATTTCCAACAATCACCTTACGTGTGACTGAACTCATTACGCAGCTCTCTCCTTCTTTTCTCGCAGGTATTTCAGTTCTGTTGGAAGAAGACTTTGGAGTTTGGCTGCTGCAGCAAAAATCTGAGGTGGACATCAGTTTACCGTCGACTTTGATGACTAAATCATCAAAAGATGAGTGAAGACTGGTGCTGATGAATTATTGGTGGGCTTGCTTTGATTCAGGATGGAGCTCAACTGATCTGAGATTCTTGGGCCCAGTTCTTTGATTTAGGAGAACTGTTTCTGACTTTTATACATTTAGAAGTTCAGCAGGAAGAAGATCATGGAAGAGACTCAGCTAGCGCTGTTTTAGATGGTGCTATATTTCATCACAGATGGATTCACTGAATTAACATGTGAGAGGAGATAAGCGCGAGTAGCAAAGACGTTTCAACACGGCTTTAAAATCCTTTTTAACTCAAAAAGCCGTGGCAGTGATCGGCCGGTGTTTTGCTTTAAACAGTGACCCTGTTAACTGGAGACTCTCAGCCGGATGCATCCCTCATAAACGTCTTTAGACGATCATTAAATATCTGATGAGGATATTTTGAAATCTTAATAAAAACTAAACTAGTTTGCATTCCCAGGAACTCCCTCTGTGTTTCAACAGCTGTGTAAACTCCACAAACACTGACACGTTCAGCTGAAGGTCTTTAGTTTACAGGGTCACTTTTAAAACCGGAACACCGGGAGAGACGCATTCACGGTGGGCTGAGAGAAGACTACTGTTACAAGCTGCTAAATCAAGAGAATCACAGCTTCTTCTTTTGAAAAGTACACACACATACAAAAAAGATAGAACAAATAAAAACTAATGAAAGAAAGAGAAATCAAGTGAATCACAGATGTGTGTGAAGTTCCTCCGGTCGAAAAATGCCTTTACTCAGACAAACTTTGTGCCTGACCAGCGTTGTTGAGAAGTTTGGATCCTACATGAGACGACACTGAGGGGGACATGAGGGGGACACGGATGACTGCGTCCTTTCCTGATCAGACTTTTCACTCAAAACTCTCCACACGAGGAGGACGGGACAACACGAGGCTCTGAGAGATGAAAAAAGATGCCACAAAAACCCAAACAGACATCCCAGCAGACTGATTTTAGATTTTGGATACACAGAAAGCTGTGTAAACACAACTGTCAACACCAATCACAGACGGAGCAGATGAAACTCAGATGTAATTAACCAGCTCTGACAGCTCGTGTCTCTGAAACCCTGAACTGAACCAATGTGTCATTTCCTGTTTTTCACTTTAGCCGTGTTGTTTGAGATGTTACGGACGACTCTCCAGGTCTACAAACACGACCTCCGGGTTTCATTTAAACATATGTTGAGCTTTACATGTCACCAGAAGACCCTGAGCATCACACCATGCTGCTCAACTACAGGCTGTGCTCTGCTGCCATCTGGTGGTGGGAAGAGTTCAACAAAGTTCAATCCCAGTGTGTGTGCCAGATGCTCTTTGAGTTAAGGGATTGAGTTAATAATTCAGTACTGTTACAGTTAAATAAAATTTAAACCATTTTATTTTAATTTAGGTAGATTTGAAGATGTTTGCTTTGTGTCATGCATTAACAATGTGTCCTCTTTCTCTGTTTTTGTGTCGTAGCTCATAGTGCCCTGTTACCCCTCTAGAACCCTACGCTCCCAACATGCAGGCCTGCTCGTCGTACCTAAAGTCTCTTCAAGTAGTATGGGAGGTAGAGCCTTCAGTTATCAGGATCCTCTCCTTTGGAATCATCTACCAGTCAGGGTCCGGGAGGCAGACACCCTCTCTACTTTTAAGAGTAGGCTTCAAACTTTCCTTTTTGATAAAGCTTATAGTTAGAGATCACTCAGGCTTGGACCAGCTCTTAGTTATGCTGCTATAGGCTTAAACTGGGATTCCCTCTCTCTCCTCTGTATGCCTGTCTCTTACTTTAACTCTTCCTGTCCCATTCAAGTTACTAACCATAGACCTTTCTGGAGTCCCTGAGCTCCCTTGTCTCGTAGGTTCCTCTGGATCTCTGCTGCTGTGAACATGCCAGACTCCAGCTGCTTCAACTACTACTATCCGTCTCACCATTATCATCTCTCTCTCTCTTTTCATCTCCCTCTATCCCTCTCTCCAACATGGTCTCAGCAGATGTTTGTCTAACATGAGTCTGGTCCTGCTGGAGGTTTCTGCCTGTTAAAGGAAGTTTGTCCTTGCCACTGTAACTTGCTAAATGCTGCAAAGTGCTCTGCTCATGGTGGATTAAGATGAGGTCAGGCTGAGTCCTGTCTGTAAGATGGGACTGGATCTGATCCGGTCTTGATGTTGGGTCTTTGTTAATAATAGAACATAGAGGACGGTCTAGATCTGCTCTGTTTGGAAAGAGTCTGAGGAGAACATTTGTTGTGATTTGGTGCTTTATAAATAAAGATTGATTGATTTATAGAAAGTTGAGGAAATGATTCCTCAGTGAGTTAAGAGTCATTGTGCAGATCTATCCGGTGATGTTTCATGTTCATCACTCAAACTGCTCTACCACACCTGACCACTAGATGGCGCCCTAAGTTTTCTTATATTTCTGCATTAACTCTAAATATCAGGAGAAACTTTCTCCAGAAGCTGTTTCTATCCATCACACGTCAGTGACGCAGGGGGTCAGGGTTCAGCTGTGTTAAAGACGTTCGGTTAATCACAGAGTATTCAGGGACTGATCAGCCCTCTATGAGGTCATATTGATTATTGGTAAATCAATGTGCTGATGTTAATGAGCAGGGTGCCACAGATCACTGCTCTGAATGTGAAGGAAACAGAAGTGTCAGAATGAGGAGTCACGTTTTGTTGAAAAGTCTTTGTTCACTCATTCAATCACTCAAGCTTTATTTATAGAGCACCTTGCAATGCAACCCAAAGAGCTTTACAGCGACTGACAACAAGAAAGAAGCAGAAATAAAATAATGGCAAGACATATTAAAAAAACAAAAATGGATTTTAAAAAAGAGACTAATGCACACCGACAACAATAAAAAACTGAAACACCCTCTACAAACAATCACTGAAAACTCTGGATAAAAAACCAAGGAACCACCACCACTGTAAAATCATTACCAAATATAACTTAATGACCCTTGACAGTTTTTTTTGTTATGCAGATATGTGTCTGATGTATAAACTAATTCATGATCAGGCCCCACCACCACTTAAACAATGTGTTTTACTCTGCAGGAACAATCTTAGGGAGACCAGGGCATCAGCAAGAGGAGACTGTTCAGCTAAACTTAGGAAATCTGCATTCGGACTATGCAGTTTCAGTCAGAGCAGCAGGAAAATGGAACTCAATCCCGACTCACATTAGAGACTGTACAAGCCTCAGTGTTTTTAAAAGTAAACTGAAATTATGGCTCAAGGAAAAACAATCATGTGATCACTGAGTTAATCTTCTGAATGCATCAAACTAGAGACATTGAAATGTAATTTTAAATGTGTTGTTATTAGTGATGGACTGTGTTGAGTAGCCTATGTATTGTTTTAAATGCTAGTATGTTTTTTTTAATCATTTGTATTGTACATTTTTTCACATCTTCCTGCCCAGGGACCACAGATGAAAATTAGCTTATAGCTAACTCTGGTTTGACAGTTTTTGTTTTGCATGGTCCCTGTCAAATAAAGTACTAAATAAATACATAGTAAAATATGTTTTATTAAAATAAGTTAGAGCATCAAATTAATATTAAGAATATAAATAGTTAAAATAAATAAATTAAAAAAGGGTAAGGATAAGAGTTGAAAATAAAATTAAGGCTAAAAATATCAATAAAACTGTGTAGATAAATAACTTAAAAAATAATTAATGGATTGATTTTTTTTATTTCTTACATATGATAAAATTTCAAAATAATAATAATAATAATAATAAATTAAAGGTATTAAACCATGCCTCTTCTCTAGCTTCAGTGATTAATTCTCTTAAACGTCTGTACATATAAAATACCAATCAGTCATTATATATATATTAATTCACCTTAAAGCTCCTGTGATGAGTTTGAAGCGTGTTATGACACAGACTGATATTAACACTGATACGTCTTTATGAGCTACAAAAGCAAACGAGACCATCAACAAGAAGACAGAATACTTCCATCGAGTCATTTTTAATAACTCTGCACAGACGCCCAACATGTATGTGCACAATCTTCTTCTACTGTGATGTGACATCTGATTGCACATAATCGCCATCGACTGGTCCAGCATGCTCACACTGGACTTACACTGGTTGCGTGTTTGGTCCGTAATCTCTCGTGCGTCAACACCCACCAGCTGTTTTCAGAGCGCAGCACGGAGCAGGACCACCGGATGGTTAGAGTCCTCAGACTATGGATTTCACGGGATAATTACTGGATCAATGGTTTTCCTCCTCCATGATGAGCTTCTCCTCATCCATGTTGTCTTTCTGGTCCTCTGAAAACCTCTGAACTGTTGACTCCAGGCCTGGCTCCGTTCATCATGGTGGTTTGTCGATGTAGTTGAGTGAAATACGATCTGGTGATAACACAGAGTGTTTTATTCTGAAAAGTAATCAGATGTCTCTCTTCCTGTCTCGTCCATCTGCCCTTTGCTGAGTTGATGCACGGTGCTCCTGCATCTGGTAAAAGTGGAAGAGTTGCACGTCTGCTGTTATGCATCCACTTTCAACCATTGCTGTGTTGTCATGTTGACAGGATTGTATTTAAAACCGACAGGTCATTATTCAAACCACTAGATGATTTGGCAACCGTGAAAGATCTTTCATATCTCCTGCTCTAATTCCTTCTCAGGAGAATCCCTGATATTCATCCGTCCTGTTGTTCTGCATCTTTTTATTCCCTTTAAATGATCTAATAAAGATAATTACTGCATAAACAGGATTTAGAAAGACTCTATGATATAAAAGTGCCCTGACTGGACCCACCTCGTTGTTTAATGTCGTCTTGAACACACACACCTTTAAACCCAGGCGTCATTAAGGCGCAGCTCTCTCATAAGGACGCGCCCTTTGCCCTCAACCTCACCTTAATGTGACACATACATGAGTCTGTCCTCTCATTACCATCCGTCAGTGTTTGACAGCTTCAGCTCCATCACACGGAAGCTGTCGCCCTGCTGCTAAACCCTCATTAGTCCTTCATTTCAGACCCATTAAAACCAGCGTACATGCCTAACTGGTCCCACCGCAGCCATCAGTCAAAGAGCTGGAGGCGCGTTCAGGATCACATGTCTAAGATTATGAAGGGATAAATGTTCAAATGAAGGACTAATGGAGAACCACCTTTCCTGTAATGATCACTACAGACCCTCCAAGCTAAGTCTTTTTAGTGATCCGGATCGTTCGGCTCCGCTCGGCTCTTCATTCTCATTTTGGCTTCTCGTGTTTCTGGAGAAAGATGCAGATGTTGCGTGTCTTAAAGTCTTCAGAGAAAGCAGCAGGAGAGTCCACCATCAGTGGGAGTTCCTCCCTGCATCACAAACACAACACTGAGAAGACTTCTGCAGCCACGGAGGGAACCACCGTGGGACATCCAGGGTCCCGTGACGATGAACGTCTGATGTTGAATCTCCATAAAAAGGAAAAACATTCTGTCGTAGTTTGTTCAGACTTCGATTTTGCTGACTTATAAAATTTGTACAGAGGGTTAGTGAAATGAAGCTTTTTCCAAAAAGTGCTGACGGGTTTTAAATATCTTTAATCTGCAATGTGGGAAAACATCACGGATTAATGTGGCCCTGAAAACACTCTAAAATGTAGTGTGAGATTGTGTTGGCCTTGTTTTTAAGAAAAGCGGTCATCTCTGTTTCTTCAGGGTTGACTGTGTGTTTTCAGGACTTGGAAGGCGGTTCACTTCTAGGTGAACTCATGTTGAACTCCTAACCTGCTCGGGGGAAGGTTATGTTCAGTGATTCAGAGATCATCCTCTGACAAACACCGCCCACCAACCAATCAATTTGATCAGGAGCTGATGGAGAGAGATGAGAGAGGGACACTAACAGTTTGTCTATGATTTCACATCAAGGAGAAGCATTAATGAGAGTTATTAGATCTGCTTTACTGACATCGTCCTTTTACAGAGTCTGAAAATGCACCAGAGACGTGCAGCTGTTTATCACTTTGAATGATTTTTTCATATCCATCCACCTCTCTGTTTGTTTCTGGGCTGCAGCTGAAACGTTGCATTGACTCTTTTTTGTTTCTTCCTCTCCTTCAGATCCTTCCTTCATGTTTCAAACACATCTGTGTTGATTTGAGTCTGGTTTATGCGTTGAACTTCACATTTCCTGACATCACAGTTTGCTCTGAGTTTGTGAAATATGACAATATGCTGACGACACACTTGTTCACGTTTGTGATTGCGGTAACTCTGAGCTAACTTCTGTTGTGGAAGTTTTCTGCGACTGGTGAAGAATGAAATAGAGACTTCTGCACCGACAAGGTTTTTTATTTTCTTTGCAAAGAAAAGATCAATCAACACCCCTAAGGTATGCTTCACACCCTTTGTCTGCTGCAGGTATCGACACCAGGACAGGGTTTTGTATCCAGGTGGAAGGTTTAAGAGATCTAGACATCACAATTTAAAACACAAAAGGACCTGGTATCTTCATGAGGAAGCAGAAGGTGGGGCATGTTCCCCACTACCCATCCAGCTTTGTGAGTCTGCTGAGCATGTTCTCCTTCCTCTGTATGCTAACCCTGTGCGATAATATACATACATATATGCACGTCTGTATATGCACATTTCTGTTTGAGCACTTTAAATGAACAGGCGAAGGGAAAATGTGCAAATTACAATAACATGCAATAAAACAGGAACTCTGGCACTTCACATTGAACTGTCTGCACTCTAACGGTCCCTTGATTCCTGCTTCCGTCTCCAGCTTTGTCACATTTGTCTGTATTGTTCGTAAAGTAATGTATAGTTAATGCTGTTTGGTCTCATGGTTTTATGTGCATGTTTTATGTTGCATGCTTGAGGTTCATTCATATTAATGCATTCCATGAACCTGCCGGGGAGTCAATGGAAATGAGCCTGTGGCAACAATCTAACACATTAACATGCCCACCATCATCAATGCGCACCGTCCCCTGATTTAAATAAATACAGTTAAATATGCACCAACGCTAACATAGCATTCATGATAGCTCTGCCCCTCTTCTTTCCAACCTCATCATGTCGTAAGTGATGATGGTCTACGGTGTCACCGTGTAATCTGTCACGTCTGACAGTCAAGTCACGACTTCCCTTCATGGCCCTGAGGTCGTCTGACACGGTGACACACAGATCCTGTCGTCTGACCTCTGCTTTAGTGTGTTTTCAATCTCATTGATAATTTATGTGAATATAACAAAACTAGCATCTAGAAGGAAGCTTTGTCTGTGATCCATCCTCAGAGAGAGACATGAGTAGAAGACAAAGCTCTTCATGGAAACGTGTGATGAGGCAGGAGATGACAGGAAAAGGAAAAACAGCAGTGGTCCTCTTCTTCAAGACACAGACTGTCAGGACTGAGCAGCTGTTCAGAGATACAGGCGGGTTATTGGAGTGCAGAAACACACCTGACAATAAGATCATGTAATTTACGGTAAACAACAGCAGGCCGCTTTCATGCCTCGTACCCTCTGCTGTCATGAGCGCAACATTTTCAGAGAGAGCTGTCATGACCACATACCTTAATTTACCATGAATCCCCTCCCCCAACACACATACACTCACACACACTAACACACATATGTATGTATGCCAGCTGTGTGTGGCTGTCAGCATCCCTTAGTGTCAACATCAGCTGTACACAGAGGAAGCACCCAGCAGTGCTGTAAATACTCTACGACATGAATGTCAACAAATGCAAGCTCCAGTTCATACAGTGATGACGTGTCAGAATGAAATAAACCGATATCTTAAAGCTGACATAAAACACCCAGCACAGTGACGGCAAGGTGAGCTACAATAAATTACACAAAGAGCATTACATAGTCAACCAGTAGCAGAGGTGTTAGCTCGCAGCGGAAATTTGGTCAGCTGTGGATCTGTCAAAATGTACTAAGAACTGGTCTTCATCTTACAAACAGGTTTAGCTGCTTTTGCTGCAAACTGTGTCTCAACTTAAGAAATCAGGACATGTGGAATATCAAAAAAAGCATTTGTTTGTCTCGTTCTGTAATTTGATTGTCTTTACTTTGTCTCTTTAGCGATGTTTTGATTTATGTGTTACATGGCTTTGAACAGCCTGTCAATCAAGTCAGCCACGCCCTTATTTGGGCTAAACTTGTAGAAGAAGAAGAAGAAGAAGAAGAAACATACTTTATTAATCCCCAGGGGGGACATAAAATTTTTTCACTCATGTTATTTTTTGGACATGCTACACACACAGTTTTTTGTATATACATACAATCATGCACACACATGCAGTGGACATGCACTTAGGGAGAGATGTCAGAATGAGGATACTGCCATCAACCAGCGCACCCCAAGCAGTTGGGGGTTCCGTGCCTTGCTCAAGGGCACCTCAGCAGTGCCCAGGCAAGTGAACCAGCACCTCTCCAGCCACCAGTCCACTTGCAAAACTTCGTCCATACTGGGACTCGAACCAGCAACCCTTAGGTTTCCCAGCCAAATCCCTATGGACTGAGCTACGGCCGCCCCATTTAATATCTTCAAAAATAATGAATTCTAAATAAATTCAAACCCAGTGTGTGTGTGCTGATAGAGAAATGAGCTATTCAGAACTAACTGTTTTTTTTGTACCAGGCTGTAAACATGTTTATTTCTGCTGTAAAGTTCGTCTCTTTGAATGGGTGTGTATGTGGTTTCTGGAACTTCTGCAGCCAGCCTCTAGTGGACGCTCCAGGAACTGCAGTTTGTAACACTTCCACATTTGAGTCATATTTCAAGACTGAAGGTTGCCGCTTAGTTGTAGCAAATTGTTGTGCTTCTCCTCTGCATAGCTTTGGTCTCTTTGAAATGTAATACACTCAAGGAAACAAGTTGGAATGAAACACTTTCCCTTAATGTTTCTCAGTTTCACAAAGTAAAGGCTGGTTAAAACTTCTGCGTTTCCCATACGCAGCAAGGGCTGACGCTGACGTGAGCACCACATACTTGTGCGGCGATGTGTCCGTGTCGCGCAGCAATTCTCCTCTGAAACACTTGAGGGCAATGTGGTCTCTCTGATAGCTGGTCGCATGCTTCCGGCCCCGCTAAGATCTCTGTTTACTTTGCCACAGCCATTCGGAGCGTGTTATGTTAATCTAGTTCTCTAAAAGCAGAAAATACAAAGCCGCCGAGCAGACCAATCACAGGGCTTGTGGTCTGCATAGTTACATGTTGAAGGAGGTGCAGGATGGCTAAGTGCGTAGGCCTCTGTGTGGGTACGGGAGCTACGTGGATGACGTATATGTCAGGCTTAAAGAATACTTTATTCAACCAGACTGAAGTGAATGGATCCATACTGTATAAAATCAAGTCCTTGAATCAGATCCTAATCACGGATGATCAAATTGTCTTGTGAGGGAAAGAGTCGCACACATTGGAGGGGAACATCATATCTGTTTTAAAGTCAGAGTTTTCACTGTCATTAAGCTGGCTCTCTTTTAACCGTGCTAACTTACTTAGCAAAGCGTTCCTGCCCGGGGCTTTTATACAGTCTGTGATCCTGGGACCAGCTGATGTTCAGAGCTTTTAAGCGTCCTTTCATAGTTATCACCTCGTGATCTTTGTGGGCCGTTCAGATCCTCGGCTAAAATGAAATATACGTATGTAGAAACATTTGAGCTTTATGTTGATCCAGGAAACAAAGCTGTGCACATCACAGAGCCTTAAGATATCCCTACATCACACCCAGACCTCCATCCACCGGACGCACATACAGAGAGAGGCAGTTAATTCTGTATGTAAGAGGTTTTATTTTATGATACAGCCCTACAAACCTGTGCTCATGGCGTGGTTTTAAAGGCTTCCATACCTCGACAGTGTGCATGCATGTCAGCACGAAGAACAGAGGATGGCTGTGTAGAAATCTTCAACAGTCATGTGCCACTAACCCAGAACTCTGCTGGCTTGAAGGGTCAGGCTGGTCCCAAGATGGAGCTCTCCACATCGCCTCAGGTGGAATCCTTCATACTGGACTGAACCTGTCAGCACGCATTTAGAAGCCAAGTTCAGCTACAAGCGCAGCACCACGGCGGATGTCAGAGTCGTGAGCCTCATTTTGATGGATGATTATTTTAAGACCTACATGGATATTATGTTCATGTGGTCAGTCCTCAGAATCAACGTGAGACCTTTCCAGACAAACACTCCTGAGAGATGCAGGCTGGTCCGTTCACACATGTCCCTCACTGCGGGAAAATCTACCTGTGAGGGAGAATCAGGAGAATCAGGAGGCGGCATGTGATGTACAAAGGACGCATGATGTCCCCCCAAAATTGTCCCACGTATCTGGATTTATAAGATATTTAATCGTGACTCTTCTGTAGATTCTTCCCATGACGTATCAAATTACCTTGCAGCCTTTTCTCCTGAATTTTCTTCTGCATATTGTAAAACTCTTGTTGCATTTGATTTAGATCGCCTTCCCCCTCTTCACTCTGCCTGCATGTGAAGATATCAAAAACGTGCACCAAAACTTGCGCATTGGTAAAACAAACATAGACTGTAAAGCTGAGAAATGTCAGTACAGGATACCTAAGTAATGGAAGCATAAAGTCTTCGTGCTTTAAGGAGGCTAATAATTGAAGGGAGGCTTTTATCGCTCATAAAGAGTGTGATCCCAAATTGAACACCAGTCTTTGTTTGAGGACTCACAGCAGTTTGCATGATGTTAAATCGACTCCTGCTGCATTTTCAATGAATTTGCATGAAGTCAAGTTGCTCAAATCTATAAATCTATGAGCGTCTGCTTGCACCAAACTGGACGGGAGCATCAGAATACTTCTCCAATGAGCATCTTCACTGGTTATTTGGACTCTGCAGTAAAAGGGATGCTTGTAAGCGAGGCTGCGTGATGATGAGGTATCCTTGGGGAGACGACAGACGGCACATTTCTCCAGCTGAGTCCCGTCATTTTCTTTTTCAGGAAGCCTTCATTCTGCCTTCATTGTGATGTGAGCCTTTTGTACTATTTCCTGCTCAGGTCAGAGTGACTCTGCCAATGACTAAGCATTTACACTTGATGCCTGGATCCACTCCTCGACCCTCGAGAACAGCTCTGCCCTAACAAAGCCAGGAAATGTGCCGTCTCGAGTGCTGACAGTCATCAGCACTGGCAGGAGGAAGCATGAGCTGCTACAAGAGACCACTTCTTTCAAAACACAGCGGTCCTTCTGATGGAGATCTGTTCTGCAGAGTCTTTGAAAGCTTGGAGGTCTGTGTGGTGACATCCTCAACATCTGAGTGTGACTTCAGCTCTGGTGACCTTTAACCCTCAGAAAAGAAGGATGATGGTGCTAGCTCTCTTTGAGCTAATTTCAACCCCTTTGTTCGTCTCACCATCACAGTCCACAGGAAGTCAACATGAGAGCTGAGAGGACAAATCTTCAGATTGGGAGTCATGATTACAAGCTCTCCTTCAATGCCAACATCACTTCAACAGCTCGCTCCTGCAGATTAATCCTCCATGAACGAAGATGACGTCAACGAAATAACCGTTAGAGACCTCCATATTCGTTCTCAGAAAACAGAGTGCTTCACATCTGCACTGTGCCGATATCAGCAACTTGACATGGCACCAAGCGGCAACCTCCAGTCTTAAAATATGAAGCCAATGTGGAAATGTTAAAAACTGCAGTTCATCAAGTGTCCACTAGAGGCTGGCTGCAGAAACACCAGAAACCACATACACATTCATTCAAGGAGACGATCTTTACAGCAGAAATAAACATGTTTACAGCCTGGTTCAAAAAACAGTTTAGGTCTGAAGAGCTCATTTCTCTATCAGCACACACTGTAGGGGGTCAATTTATTATAACTTGTTCTATTTGACGATATTAAATGTACAAGTTTTGCCCAAATAAGGGCACAACTGACTTGATTGACAGGCGAGAACACTGTAGCTGTTGGCTAGGAGGCTCAAAGCCCGCCTCTTTACATCACAATCGCTCGAAAGCAGCAATATGGCTGTCGCTGACGATTCGCCTCAAAACAGCGCTTCACAGATTGGTGACGTTACGGATACTACGTCCAAATTTTATACAGTCTATGGTTAAGGCGAGTCCTGAATCAGGTCACAGACTTTAGAAACCTCCTCGCCTGCTGTGTTTGACTTCAGGAACCCCCTGACTTTATTTCCAATCCTTCGTCTGAACAGTGTTCCACTTTTGTCCCTCCTCTTCATCAGAACATGAGTTCACTGTGTCAGTCAAACTTTCACATTGAACAGTGAGTGTTTAAGACCCTCTGGTGGGACTTTGTTGTATTCGGCGGCTCATGTGATTATTAAAACATGAAACAAAGCTTTTCTTCCTGCTTTGTAATAAATGTCAAAGATGCTAAACTCTCCTCTGACAGTCGCTGCTTCTCTACATACCTTCAAACTTGACCTTTTGCAGGTTTGTTGTTTTATTGCAGTGTGTTGTTCTTTCTACGCGAGCACACTGACATATGTTAGCATTAGCATCTTAACTAGCACCCAAAGCCTGTCAGCAGGAGAGAGCGGCCCACCCAGAGGATTCTACTTCCCCCTGTGCGGTTTGAACAGTTAGTCCTCTTCTTCTCTTGTAACTGAAGGTTGCTGCCGTCAGGGACTATTACATGAGACATTTACGACCTTTTAGGTCTTGATGCTTCCACAGTTACTCCTCTGCTGCTCTTCTTGTCTCATCCAGTGCTCACATAACACAGGTCTTCATTTCAGATATGCAGCAGCTCTTTGCTCCCTTCCTGACTGTTGTCCTTTGGCTGACTTATGAAAACGCTTTAAGAAGAGAGATCAGTCGACAACAAGCGTCCTCGAATAACCTTCCCACAACACCACACCATCCAACAATAATCTGCTCATGTACTTTTTACACCCGAGTGTATGATATATGCAACCTTTTTTGTTTGTTTTTATGGGTTGACTGTTCTCTGATATGCATTTTAAATGGAACCTTTAGCACTTTTATCATTTTATCATGTCTATTCATTTTACCATTTTTAGTGTTAGATTGGTTTTAGGATATTTTTGTATGTTTTGCACATTAAGTAGTTTGTTCTGTCTGACATCTATCTTGTAATTCTGTATTGACCTAACATCTCACTGGCTGCAAAACAAGTTTACCTATGGGTACAAATAAAGTAACCTGAACCTGAACCTGAACCTGAACCTCATCCCAAAGCTGGTCTTTTTCTATTTTTCTCAAAGTGCGAACACTATTTTCATAATTTACATTACACAGTATGGAATATATCAAACTAGCAATCCGGGAAAAACTTTATGCTGTAGACGGTTTATGCTCTGTCAAATCTATACTGTTTGTGTAGCTCTGAACCTATGCAGAAGCCTATATTAAGAATTACATGCACATCTTAATAACTGCATTAATCAACGCTGTGATTGGTCAGCTAGGTGGCATCGTATTTCCTGCATTTCAACACTTCCAGTATCGACGTGTTTATCCAGCGTTCCCTCAGCTCTGACCCTCCGCTCTTTTCTCTTTGCAATAATCACAGTAATGATCATCTGCTGCTCAGCATTAACCAGCTCCAACTCCAACATGATACACTCAGATTCAGCCGCCATGTTTTTCTGTGCACAAGAAGCAGAGAATGTAGCAGAGAGACCGAGGCAGAAGTAACACTCTCGAGCGCACCACAGAGTCAACGCAGGAGTATTAACTTGGCGTTAGAGAGGGGGGGATCATTTTCTGTAAGACTTGCAATGAGCGTGTCGCCCCCTGCTGGTGAAGAGAACAAATGCAGGTAACATGTACCTCCACATTACAACATTAGTTTTGAAACCTAAAGGACACTTCCACCTGTTTTTCTGCAACAACCTCTTCCCCGAAACATAAAACAGTGTAATTGTATTGGTGTGCCAAATTCTGACATAATTCTCGTTTTTAGGACTACATTCACATGATGATTGCATTTTGAATGAGCACTTAAAAAGCATGAGAAGTTTTTGGAAGGCCATGATGTAGAACATTTCCTTGAATGTAGCTCAGTCGTTTCTGTCTCCAGATGAAATAACAGAATTTGAATATTTTCTAAGTGGTTTTTTTTTTAATTTTAATTTTACTAAATTGATGAATCGGCACAAGAAGCAGAGAATGTAGCGGGCTAGAAACCGGGCGATACGTGTTGCAGAGAGACCGACGCAGAAGTAACACTCACGAGCGCACCACAGAGTCAACGCAGGAGTATTAACTGGGCGTTAGATGGGGGGGATCATTTTCTGGAAGACTTGCAATCTTGGGGTGTCGCCCCCTGCTGGTGAAGAGAACAAATGCAGGTAACATGTACCTCCACATTACAACATTAGTTTTGAAACCTAAAGGACACTTCCACCTGTTTTTTCTGTAACAACCTCTCGAGTGTTTTGCCTCATTTATTCTGACTACCTGTTTTTCCCCGAAACATAACAAAGTGTAATTGTATCGGTGTGCCAAATTCTGACATAAGTCTCTAAATTCACATGATGATTGCATTTTAAATGAGCAGTTAAAAAGCAGGAGAGGTTTTTGGAATGCCATGATGTAGAACATTTTCTTGAATGTAGCTCAGTCGTTTCTGTCTCCAGATGAAATAACAGGATTTTGATATTTTCTAAGTGGGTATTTTTTATTTTAATTTCACTAAATTGATGAATTGGCACATTCTGCTCTCCTTTTCTGCTTCTTGCATGTTTGATATTCATCGTGCGCAACTGAGCGCACGAACAAACAGAGCTCATCAGGAGGAAACGTGCGCTCCTGCAGGCGGACCACTCCAGTGTGTGTCCATCAGTGCGCCGTGCTACAGCAGGGCGCTGCTCTCTGTGCGCTTTGCTCTCAGGTTAGTGTCTCTGGGAGAACTGTGGGGGATTCCCTGCCGGAGGATCTGACAGAATGAAAGCACAGTGACAGCGATCCTCTCTCTGGGTTACTACTCTCATTTCCCACGGAAGCTTCTTCTTTCTCTGTCTTCATCTGCTGCTCAGTCTCTCTTGGTAACCCTGGGGACACCTGTCGCGTGTCAGGTAGGCAGCATTCATCGTTCAACAAATCAATTGGACACATTGTTCAAAAGGAAAAACCAGAGCTCTTTGTGTGGACCCTGTTTGGAGACGGAATTGTTTGAGGAGTCTTGGATTTCCTGCACTCAGCAGACCCCCATAATGAGGAGGCTAAACCCAGTGTGATGCCTGTCTTTATGTAGACAGCTGCATAAAGCAGCATCTCTGTTGGATCCGTTGAATTGAAGCCGCTGTAAGGTGCTTTGTGCCGATCTGCTGTAATTACGCGCACTGACAGCGTTTCCGTCTCCTTGCAGGCTTCAGCGATGAGAGGACGATGGAGCTCCATGCCTGTACTGGTGTCTTTGATCGTTCTGTGGCAGACACGGTGAGTTTTACATCAGTTATTTCTTTTATTTTTATTTTTGCATAAACAAAGAAAACATTACAGCTTGGAGAGGAGCGTCAGCGCGCACAGCAGCAGGCGCAGAGATCTGTCTCTCAAATATTAAACTAAATGTATCCACTAAGAGATACAGGACTAATGCACGGATGATCTGCATGTTAAAAATAATTGAAATTATCATCATCAATTATTCTTCATCACCGGTTGCTCTGTGCGCTCCTCTCCTCTCCTCTCCGCGTGAACGCAACTCTCCAGACCTCACTGCTAAATGTAACAGTTCCAGGAATCTTTGATAATAAAAGCACCTCACATGTAGGTTAGAGATTCAAACAGACTCAGAGTAGTTGCAGATGTGTTCTGTGAACTTCGGCTCATCTGTAATAAAAAAAACAAGTGTCAGCTTCTGTGGATAAATCTGAACTTTAAGAATTGGCACACAGATCTAGATCCACCCATCGCGGTGAGGTGAAAACACAGTGGGTGGCACATGAACCTCGTTTGTAAAACTTAAAACCCCTGATCCGTTTTTTAATCCTATTGCAACCCAATTAATCCTTACAGCATGAATTCGATTTCACAGGGTTTACATACATTTATATAAAGAGTCAAAGTGTGATTTTACCCGAATTAAAATGACCGCTCATCAGTCCTCAAACTGAAAATGTCAAATGGAAATGTGTTGCATTTAAAGGCACTATGAGGAGTTTTTCACCAGCTGAGAAACAGACTGAAACCAACACTGATGCCTCTTTATGACAGTCAAAAGCAAACAAAACCACAAACAACAACACTGATACCTTCTCTGTTGTCATTTTTAATGCCTTAAACATCTCAGAGGGGGTAGGTGTCAGACCGCATGATTGACATTTGGTTTAAGAAACATCCTTTTTCGGCTGTTTTCATGGCAAAACTCATAATCTTGATATCTTCAAAACGGCTGAGTTAGTTAGCTATGCAGAATAAACTCATTTTTCGAACCAGGCTGTAAACATGTTCATTTCTGCTGTAAAGATCATCTCTTAGAATGGGTGTGTATGTGGTTTCCAGTGCTTCTGCAGCCAGCCTCTAGTGGACACTCGAGGAACTGCAGTTTTAATGAGATAGTGGTAGTAAACATCTTTTCAGAGTCGACCTGTTTGCTAAACTCTTGCAGAAAACACATGTCACTGTGAATGTTCCTCGGTAAGGTTCAGTCCGTCTTTGTGTTCCTGAAATGTTAAAACACAGCAGGGTGAGGTTTTTGTTGAAAACACTAATTATGCATGCACAGAACAAGAGATTAGAGGTATCACTTTGTCCACAATGGGGCGCCAAAATTGATATAAATCAAAAGTTCCTCACAGCAACTTTAAAGAAGCTGAGTAATGTGTTGCCTCAATGCACCACAAATGTTTGGTTTCCATGTTAGAACAAGAGAACATGCCTGAGTTAGATCCTCATTTAAAACAGATATGTATATGATATTTTTTTTTTAAATAATGCAACACTTAAACGGAAGCTTCATAGAGAGGTACAGGGAAAATTATAGTCAGCAACACATGAATCATGAAGTTGATCGTTGGTGGGTGCCATATTGGAAATGTTGAACTCAACCTAACGTCTGTCAATCTAGTGTGAGGTAAAGAGGCGAGCCGTTAGCCTCCTTACTAACAGCTACTGTGCCCGCCTGTCAATCAAGTAAGCTGTGACTCTAACTATGCAAAACTCATAATCTTGATATCTTCAAAACGGCTGAGTTAGTTAGCTATAAAGACTGCACTCATTTTTCGAACCGGGCTGTAAACATGTTAATTTCTGCTGTAAAGATCGTCCCTTTGAATGGGTGTGTATGTGGTTTCCGGTGCTTCTGCAGCCAGCCTCTAGTGGACGCCCGAGGAACTGCAGTTTTAGCACTTCAGCATTGGCTTCATTTCTCACATCACCTCTCCAGCGCTTTGTTTCACATTCAGTTGTTATCTTCAATCTACAAACACCTGAGGGAAATGTTTGCTGGGAGTCAAGCTTCTGTTAGACTGAATGTTTTTGTCATCAGTGAAGTGAAGTCGCCCCCTGCTGGATGATAGAAGGAGTGCGGGTTTAACTTACTATCATATTGGCTTCACCCTGAAAACTAAGAGCTGTCTTCAAGTGTCCTTTCTTTACGCACAAGAACCTTTCACCTGAGTGTGAGGCCACCTTTAGGATGTAGATCCCCACACGTGCAGGTCCGTGGTCTCAGCGAGTGAGTGAGCAGGAAAGAGAGAGAGAGAGAGAAAGAGAGAGAGAATGGGAGTTTACAGTTTTAATATTGATGAGATAGTGGGAGTAAACATCTTTTCAGAGTCGACCTGTTTGCTAAACTCTTGCAGAAAACATATGTCACTGTGAATGTTCCTCAGTGCAGCTCTCATAAGTCTCAGTCCGTCTTTGTGTTCCTGAAACAAACATCTTTAAATCAGGGAAGCAGCACACAGCTGTGGCAGCAGACCAGGGCTTCATCAGAAGGAACTTCCTGACGTTGTGAATGTTCAGGTGGCTGTGACAATCACATGAAGCTGGCTGCATCACAAAGGACATGCCGCTCTCTCCGTTGAAAGCATGAAATGTTTGTTTTGTTTGCTCATTTGACTTATTTGCTTCCATGAGCGAAGTCTGCCACTGCCAGGAATGTTTCCATTTCATTAGCTTTGATGTAGTCGATCTTTTGATCCGTGTTTGGAGGTGATCACAGCGTCCGGGCGAAGCGCAGCCCGTGGCTACATTTTGTGTTGCTGATTTTCATCCCGCTCCAGTGGTCAGGGTTTTACGGCGTATGACACATCGCCCTGCGTCTCTGTTGGATATGAAAGCAGCCCGAGGTGGAACAGGTTTGTGTGTGTCGGCCTTGTTGTTGCACAGATTGTCACTCAGATGCTGACGTGGAGAGCAGTGTGTGAAACAGCTTTCTTAATGATGATGCTTCTGCAGGTAAATACTGCTGAACTGAGGAGCAGGAGAGTCTGTGACAGCCGGGGGAAGCTCATAGAGATGAATGAACAGCAAACACAAACACTGCGGTTTATATTACTACATGAAAACAAAGAGGTAACACAGTGAGCGGTGGGATATTTCAAACCTTTCTAACTCGTTAACATCCTTTCAAATGAAGGGAAACAGAATCAGATAAGATCATTGATCCATTCTTAAGTTAAGTTTGTGTTGTTGAAAGTTGAAGCTATTCTAAAATGACTTTAATTTTAAAACTCAGGAATATTCTGATGGATTCAGACGGGGTTAAAGGAACTAAATTGAAAAAAAAACATTTATAATGGTCAAAAAACGTGCCGTGGTTTTTAAACTGACAGATTTTGTCTCTGTAAAGTATTTCATCAAGTCTCTCTTAATATCAAACATAAATTATTCAGTTAAAAGCCACTTTGAGGGTCTTATGCTTGGTGTGGATTTTGGCGCCCCCTGTGGACAAAGTGTGTAGCATGAGGTCCAGCTTAGAGCACTGTCACCTGATCCCGGAAAGTAAGGAAGCTGATTCCCAAACTTGGTTCTTGGTGTCAGACCAAGCTGTTTGTCCAAACTGTGTGCTGTTTGGGGATAGTGAGTAAACCGGTCCTGAGGGAAATGAGCGGATCATATGCAGGACTGCTTTAGCACCTGGACCACAGCTCAACTAAACCGCAACCCAAAGTGTTCCCAAAATCCACAGAGGTTGTAAAATAGAGGAATGACAACAAGGGATGGGAATCTCAAGCCAAAATACTATTCCATTATGCTAGTAGCGGGCATTGACAGCGTCTGTCTCGATCTTTATGTCGGTGTTTCTGTGACGCCGCGTGTGTTTACATGTTACAGCCATGCTCAGTCTCTGGAAATACATGTGTAGTAGTGTGAGATTCAGAAACAGAGAAAATCACTGCGACTGTCGCTGACGTTTTCTTCTTCTTCTGTTACTTAATGCGGTTAGCAAACAGCTTTAAAGGTGACATATTATGCTCTTTTTCATCAAAATATGTTGATCTAAGAGGTCCCCCAAAACATGTCTTTAAAGTTTATTGCTCGAAAAAAAAACTTTGAAATCAGATTTTGGCATGCCTGTAAACCCCTTTTTTTCAGCCCTGCTCAGAACAGGCTGTTTTCTCTGTCTGTGCCTTTAAATGAGAATAGGCTCTCTGACCACGCCCCCTCAGGAAGTGGATGTGGCCTCGGCTCTCCAGCACGTTGATCTAATGTTTACATGTTGGCTGAATATACACGGCTGCTCACAGACCCGCGTTACTTCAACCCTCTGAATCTGATCCAGAATCTGATCCTGACGGAGAGGCGCCTGCAGCAGGACCTTTCTGAACCATTGGTCACAGATTTAGTGTTTCTTGTTGTTTTATTTGTCAGCATGTCGACGTGTGTCTTGGTACACAGCTACGAACATGTAGCTATGTGGCTATGCTAACTAGCGCTAGCACTTTTCCATGATCCACTAGATGTTCAAATCTGCAGACGTGGGGAGTAAAACCGACCTTTGTGTTCATTAAGACAGCCTACAACTAGCATGCCTCCCTCCTAAGCTCCTTGTTAGCACACATGTGTGCAGGTAATGAAAAACGGAGGAGGGGTTGAGTTGTATTTTATACAGTCTATGGGCTGAACAAGCTCCGAGCTCTGGCTTCCGTTACAGACCGGATGGCGTTGTGACGTATGAAAAACACTGAAAACTGAAACAGCTCGTTTCAGCACACATTTACAGAAAGGTGGAGAAATCAGAACAGTGGCAGAATGGATTTTTTTTCATTTTTGGGGGGATTGTAGACATGCCAGGGACACATATTTCAGGTAGAGAACCATTGAAAAGTTGATTTTGCATGATATGTCACCTCTAAGACGCTCTATAGCCACCGTCTGGCGCTGGAACGCTGTTTTGCAACCAGGCATCGGTAAAAAGGATGAAAATTGTTCTTTCAAAATGAGAAAGTATTCAAAGTAACTCTAAAATCATTCCCCATCCCTAATGACAACAAGCTGTCATCCTCACCGGTGGATGGCCAGCCAGGAACGGCACACACGAGCACAGTGTCGCAAAGAGCAGAGCAACAGCTACACAGACTGATTACAGGCAGTCCCTGATTAGTGAACACGCTAACAGCTAAGGCGACGGAGAGAGGAGTTCATTTTGACGTTAGGGAGACTGATAATGTTTCAAAAATGGATTAAAGTTCAGTTCTAATATTTATATTTATATAACAGTATGCACATATGACTTTAAATATAATAGTTAGAGTGTGTTAGTTGATTTATGTTACTATAGGCTGTGAAGTTTCTCCTTCAGAAGCGAGACATGTTCATTCTGCATCCTGATTAAATCCACATCCATCATGCAAACATTTCTTTTATGAGTGAAAACAGAAAAACAACACAAACAAGGAGACATCATGTGGATATGTTTGACTGTAATCTCAGTTTTCACTGTGTGCGGGTCGCTGTAGGATTCTGCAGCATTACCATACATCAGCTGTGACGTATGACGTGCGCCTCGGGGTTCAAATATCATATTTGAGATATGTATAATAAATCAACATGCAGGAGTGATGTGTGGTATACACCTTTAAAGGATGAGTGTAAAGAAGCCTGGGAGCAACAGATTTAATATTGTAGGTGGAGATTACCAACATGTATCACCACCTACAGCTCTGAGCAGCACAAGTAAAGACGAGGAGAGGGGGGGGTCTTTTCTTCTTCGTGCATCTGTAATAACATGTTCATGTTTTTATTTAGGTCACAGGCCGTGTCCAATACAACGACTAACTCTAAAGACATCGCCCGCTTCACAAAGATCCTGGACAGTCTGCTGGACGGGTACGACAACAGGCTGAGACCGGGCCTCGGAGGTAAGGCGCGAGTTTACACCTCACTTTCACAAAGGATAGTCAACACTGAAGCACTCAGGTCATTCTCAGGGGATTAAACAGTTAATGCACCATGAAGGTTCATTAAAGGGATATTTCAGTGTTTCTGAAGTGGGGTTGTTTAAGTTTTATGTCACAAGTAAATGTACAAGCCACAATGGATTCGCTCAGCTCCGCCCCTTTAATGAGAAACTGCACGCAAGCTAGGCTCTCTGAGTGACTCTAACAGCGCCGATGGTTGGTGTTTGGTCTGATCACCTCCATGGATTCACTGCAGAAGTATGTGCCTCTTTCTTTAGTCAGGGTTGGATTCTCACAATCTGCTCCTTGAACCGCTGGCCCCCCGTGGTGAAACACTGAGAGACTGAGAGGAGTCAATGAAGCGACAAGGTGAAAACACTGACAGACCATTTCTGTCTCTGGAAGCTTTAAGAGTGGCGCGCTTTCATCAAAGTGACCGAGCTGTAACAACAACACGAGGGCTCGTCACACCGGATCAGCTGCTCACGACCGGTCAGACGAGTTTCAGGCTTAAAATGTGATAATGTGATACGGAGCTATCACAACAGAAGAGCTACGAGCTGATTCCTCGACGTCAGGGCGGTTTGTCTTGATGCAGCATGTGCAAAAGGCGAACAGCGTCTAAAACCCCAAAGAACACACCACGTGATGAGGACGGGAAATGAGGAAGCCCGATGGTTATGTGTCTTTGCTCTTCTATCACTCCAAATATAACGAGAGACCAACCCTCTTTCAGCTCGATTGCAAAAGAACTTTGACTTCTGTTGTTTTCAAAGGAAGCTTCATCAATGATTGTCAACACAGAGCGTCCAGTGTGAGCACATCATTCGTGAGTAGGGATGCACCGATACGATCCTGGTATCGGATATCGGCTAGATCGGATATCGGATACAAAGGGTTGATATATAGTGCCGATCCATATGGCAGATCTATTCATCTCAGTTCTATGCTTTTCTGGGTTTACAACAGCCATGTGCGTCTCCTACGTCATCAGCGCCGGCCGGTCTGTGCATTTTTGCCCGGTGGAGCATGATGGAGGATAACTACAGAGGCTCTGCAGTTTAGGTGCATGTCACGCTTCTTTTGCTAACAACTCCGCCGGAAACTTGCAACATGTGCAGCGCTAATGTTTGGACGGATGGCAGTCGCTCTGAAAAATATAATGGAAGCCAAAGGAGGAAGTGTACCTCAGCTGTAGCCTACTGCAAAGAAGGAAGAAATCTTCTATTAATGGATTCAAAGTGTGAAAAAGCGGACAAGTTATTGGATTTAATTGTTTGGGATCCTTGAAATTAAGGGATTCCAGCCTCTGGTTTAGCACTTAGAACCCAGGTACAGTTCACCATCAAGTCAGAAAAGCCTGAAGTTGCCAAAACATGATTCTATCCTCACATTAAGGAATAGAGATTGTTAAATCAATACCAAGATCGGATTGGCTAGTATCAGTATCGGCAGGTACCACAGCCCAGGTATCGATATCGGTATCAGGACCTAAAAAGTAGGATCGGTGCATCCCTATTCGTGAGCTCTGGTCGTGCGTCCTGAATGATTCATTCGGACCGTGTGAGCTGACGTTTTATCATCACACAGTTTATGTCGGGCCTAATGCGGATCATTTCTTGACACTGGTCTCTCCTGCACGCGTCTCTTTGTTGGCTGCACAATACAGGTCACCAGAGAGGTTTTAATTTTATGCGTGATGCAGAGCAGGAGGTCCTTCCAGCGTGTCTCTGACTGCAGAGAAATCAGCTTTATAACTGTTAATCACTCATGATGAATAACCGAGTCGAGGCAAACATTAAACCGACCTCACGGGGAAGCTAAAATCAATATTTTATTTGAGTCTCCTCTGCTTACATCTGCTGCATCTGAAATGTGTTAATCACAGTGTTTTGGTGCTGCAGCGGTGTTTGATGAAATCTACTCTGAGTTTAGATAAATCACCCCGAACAAAACAACCTCGGTCACCTGCTCTGCTTTATTTAAGACTGAATCAAATCTGCAGGGACATCTTTACTGATGAAAATGATGCTTTTTAAGAATGTGGGGTGTGCAGGTAACATAAGGTTTTCATAAACATATTTAAGATGAGTTTAAATCTGGAGGATTCGTTTGTTGCAGCAACACGGACATAGTAGCAAGTAGAGGTACAAGAATAAGGGTCGAAAACAGAGTAAAAATAAATACATTTAGAAAAAAATGGAAAAAAATATATATAATTAAATTAAATTAAATAGAATACAATAGAATAATAAAATAAAAAATAAAAAAATAATAAAAAAAATAAAGATATACGTAAATTTTACACGTGGTATAAATAGTTCAAATTAAACAGAAAAATGTGAAAAATAAATAATCTACATTGTTTTAAATTTAAAATCTTCAATTTAGGGAATAAGGCTTTTCAGACTGATAACTCCTCATATTTTACATTATTACACTTCTTTTAATGAGGGCCGTGTTTGAACGGGAATCAAATTACATTAATTATAGTAAATCTGTAGTGAGCGGGATGTTGCAGTGGATTGGAGCCCTGACAGGGTGAGCAGTGTCAGGGACCTGCTCACCCTGAATCTACCTATCCACTCATTACGCAGCTACTGACCAAAGAAATGAACGAGTTGACACGAAATGTTGATTAAAAGATGGTTTTGTTGATTAAAGGTTATGTTATTGGGCCTTTTTTGCATTTATTGATCACACAGCTGAAGAGAGACAGGAAATAAGAGAGTACTGTATGATTATGAGTCTGACACTGCTGTATGCATCAGGGCTCTAAATGCTATTTTACACTCTTTCTTCTATAGAAACAAAACCACGAAGAAGAGTGAAGACAAAACTGTCACTCCGCCCGCGTTGTGCAGAAACCTTGGAGTGTGGTGTTGCTCAGTGTTATTGGTTGTTTTCAGACTACAGCTGTAATGATGCAACATAACAAAAAAAAAGTCTTATCCCTGCAGAGCTCATCTTTTTTTTTTGTGGGAAATGTGGAGTAAATGATGTCAGTTCCACCTTCAGCACCTCAGGGGGTGAGAGAGTGACAGATTGCTGCAGCGATCAGGCTGTGTGCGCCTGCAGACGCAGAAATCACTCAGGAAAATGTATGTTCGACGGCTCAACGGTCGCTTCAACGCAAGATGAAATGTTGCAGCTCGCTCTGCGTTCATATTATCACGGCTTTAATTAGAAACACTGACATGATGTTTGATCCATGGAGAAACAGACTAATTAATACAGGTCCTTCCCTTTCTGCAAACTTTGTCCAGAAACTTTAGGAGATGTCAGTCAGGTTTCTTTACTTTCTTTAGAGAGGCACATGATCCTAAGACAATATCCTAACACTGTGTTAAAGGTTTCATCCACTAATGCAGGTTAAAACTGAACCATGCTAAGAGGAAACCATGTATAAACATGATCCAGAACCACGGAGACGTCTCTGGACCTGAGCCCGTTTAAGATGGACTGAGGGGAAGTGGAAAACTGTCCTGTGGTCTGATGAATCAAAATCTGACATTCTTTTTGGAAATCATGGACGCTGTGTCCTCCGCTCTAAAGAGGAGAGGGACCACCCGGCTTGTTATCAGCTTACAGCTCAAAGCCAGCGTCCCTGATGGTATGGGGATCATAAGAGTCCACGGCATGGGTAGCTTCCACATCTGTGAAGGCTCCATTAATGCTGAACAATATCTACAGGCTGCCATCCAGACAATGACGTCTTCAGGAAGACCTTACAGATTTCAGCAAAACCACATTCTGCACATATTACAACAGCATGGCTCTGTAGTAGAAGAGTCCACGTGTTGAACTGGCCTGCCTTCAAGTCCTTCAAGGATGAAGCAGAGGAGATTGAAGTATTACCACTTTGTTGTGTTTCATAGTAAAGGTAAAGAGTTATATTCAGGACATCCCTGTGATAAAGTAGATATGTGTAGAGATGCAGAGAGGGTAAATGTTCACACATACTTCATGCCACCCGTCAAAATCTCTCGCCCCTGGCTACAGCACCTTGTTTAGTCACCTTTTTAAAGTCTTTTGTCTCTTTTATGACTGATAAATGTTGTGTTTTGTTCAGTACACAGAATCTCTACTATAAATGTCTTTCTTTGTCTCCGACAGATCGAGTAACAGAAGTAAAGACCGACATCTATGTGACCAGTTTCGGTCCAGTGTCTGACACAGATATGGTAAGTCTCACACCTACCCTAAAGTGCATTATCCTCTCAGGAGCAGAGACAACACACACACACAAACACACAAACACACACACACAAATTTGAAGTGAAAGTGCCTTCAGGTCCCTGAAAGCCTCCGCTGCACACTTCAAGCTGTCAAAATAAATGTGCAGTTTCAAACGCGTATCACTTATTTTGAAAAGGCTTAAAGGGTTTCTGCTGCAGGTGTGAACAAGAAACCGCTTGACAGCCTGAAAAATGTTGGAGGCTCTGAGGAACTGACTCATAAAAATATTAAGATCTGCAAAAGAGTAAATGTGTCAGGGGGACAGAGCGTGTTCGTGAAGACAGGAAAACTTGTACCAGCACGGATGAAATGTGGAGATATTTTAGGGGAGGTGTATTTCAAAGATAACCAGTCAGTCACAAGTTCAGAGAGTAGGAGAGTTTCAATCTGCTGATTTGATATCAGAGCAGCAGTTAAATGAAAGGAGATGTCTTGTTTTGTATGGGGCATCTACTGCAAAGAAAGATGGACATCTCCACCTCCTCCCATCAGATTAGAGTGAAGCCAAAATAATGTCTGTGATGCACATCTGTATCCTGAGTCTGAAAAAGTAAAGATCATCTGATGGAGGCATGGCGTTTATGTCTGGCCTCTGCTGCAGACTAAACCAAACTCTTAACTCACCGATAAGTCGACATGGCTGCCTCAGCTGGGTCCAGTCCTCATGTGGGTCCAGTCCTCAGGTGGGTCAACAGCGTCACAGATTCCTGTGTGGGTTTGAAGCAGACACTCACGGTTATGGAAAGTTCAGGAGGAGCTTTATGGCCGATACAGCAGCCAGTTACTAGGGGGAGGGATAAATGATTTGGCTTCACTTTTGGAGCAGTCATGTCGTCCATCTTTTTGTGCACTCAGTGCTCTGAGACTATCAGGTTGGCTGTTGATGTTCAAACCTACAGCTCACCTGGATATCTGTTCGGACGGGGCTGATGTGACGGTTTCTCTGTGATTACAGAAATGCTTCTGCAGCTTCTCTCTGGTTTGTGTGTTTCCTACTTTGCAGCATCTGTGTGTATTTGAAGCGTGTTTCCTGTCACCAGATCTGTTTTGGTTTCTTAAAAATCTTTCCTTTGTTAATCTGCAAACCTTACCCCTTTGCTTTTTACTCTTGCATGCATTGTTGAATTTGCATTTTTGATCTTCCCTCCTCTGAAACTGTCTTGGCTGCAGAATCGTGTTTGCCCTCATCAGATTGGAAACCACTCTCATAAGCACATTCAAACAGTCCCTGTTTGCACAAAATTCAATGTAACAACAAACAGTAAAAACACACGTGCACGAGAATCAAACCATCGCAGGTTTTTAACGGAAGCACTCTTCTGTAATCTTCCTCTGCAGGGTGACAGTTAGAACCAAACCGTGGTGCTGTTTCAAACCTCTGGGTCTCGCCAGGTGTGCTCAGATGTAATTACTCACATCCAGCAGATAAAATCTCCCAGACAGAGACCTGTCAGCTCTGCTTGTCCTGTTGCTAATGGAAACCGAGCCACTCCAACCAGGAGAGCGATGACAAGGCAGGGGTCAGACTGTGTTATTAAAAATGAGATCCCATCATCCAGCGCTGTGCCACTCTGATATGCTGCCGTTCCATGGGATACATATTAAACATATTCATGGTCATACAGCGGCTGTCCATCCTGAACCTCATTATAGTGATTCTAATGAGGGTTTAATTGGATGCCACATTTTACCCTCCTACATATTCAAGTCGATCACAGCTTCCAAACCTGATGTGTCTCTACTCTTCACGCAACCAACGTTTATTTAAGACATGGATTCGGTGGAAGTCTGATGTCAGATATTTTGGACCCATGACCTGCTCCCCTGGACTTGTGCTGAAGGATGTGTTAGTTCACTTTGTACTGTGAGTTTTAGATCCTGAAAACAGGTCTCTGCGTCTGAAACCAGCAGAGAGAGTTCTGCTGAAGTGTGCTTCTCTAATCAATAGTTTATTCACTCATTATTGTGTTTACAATGTTTAATGATAATCTTTTAAATCTTTGGATTTTCAGATGCCCCTAAATATATCTAAATATCAGAATCAGAAACACTTTATTTATCCCGGGGAGGGAAATTTGGGTATTACAGAGCTCTTATTAACAGTATGTAAGAAAGTTAGATATTAATAGAAGAAGGAATAAAATAAGATATAAATAAAATAAAATAAAGATCAAATCAAATCAAATAAAATAAAGATCAAATAAAATAAAATAAAGATCAAATAAAATAAAATAAAATAAAGATCAAATAAAATAAAATGAAGTAAAATAAGATATAAATACAAATACAATACAATAAAAAAATTAAATAAAAATCAAATGAAAATAGAAATAATTAAATAAAGATCAAATAAAAATAGAATAAAATTAAATAAATATCAAATAAACATATAATATAATAAAATACAATAAAGATAAAATAAAAACAATGAAATTAAATAAAGACCAAATAAAAACAGAATAAATTAAAATGAAGATCAAATAAAATAGAATAAAATAAATTAAAGATCAAATAAAATAGAATAAAATTAAATAATGATAAAGTATATACAGAAGCACTGAATACTTAGAGTTAGCTATGTACAGAAGCGCTGGGAATGAAGGAGATATACATGCTAAGATGAATATAATAAGCATGTCAAGGCTACTAATCCAAATGTGCTGTAACCAAGCCTGAGCCTCAGTTAGAGACAGATTTTTAAAGCGTCTTTAAACGCTAACGGTTAAATCCAACATGCAGCGTGTTATCTGGGGAAACCCTCACAGACCTCCAATGCTCTAACTCAGGAAATGTGTCACACACAGGCACACAAACACTCTTCTCTTGCTTCCCTTAAAAGCTTTCCTCAGTTTTTCCATCACAATCCGAGCCACCACCCACCCGCTCCTCACCCCATCCTCCCTCTTCTCTCAAATATTTAAGTGGCACAGAGGCGAGGGGCAGAGGGATGGAAGTGGTCGTGATGGAGACAGCACCTTCAAAAGGAAGAAAAGAGAGAGAGACGCTCTCATGATTAATTCATGCCATGTCTCCATCAAACTTGCAGCAGATAATTTCACTCCACCACAGTGTCTTTTTTCTCTGCCTTTGATAGCTCGGCTCTGATACGTGCACGCACACACATCCATCTCCCACGCAAGAACACACACATGCACACACAGTCACACAAACACACACACACCTCTTCCCTTTGCCTGATAGATTGAACGGCCCCCTGCTGCTCCCTCTGCCTCCATGTTTGTGAAGGTTTCTCATTGCTGGGTTATTATGTCCCGTCTGTGTTGCTCTGGCAAACACCATGAAAGAACAGAATAAAGCTGATACACCTGCTTATTCGGTACGTTGAACTCCTGTCTCAGCAGCACATTAGAAATTCTAAATCCTTCAGTTTCCATCAGCTGGAGCAGATAACGCTCTGTAAGTCTTGTCCTGGAATGTCTTAAAGGAAAGTCTTATTTTAAATGTCTCTTTTGTTTCATGATGGTTTCTCAGTTTTATTTCAACAAAGAAAAAGATGATGTTTCTGTCTCTGAGGTAAAAACAGACCTTTCTCTGATACAGCTTATCAAACGGAGCGATGCCTGTGAGCAGGTTCAGCCGGCAGCTGGAGACGCACTGATTCCACTGACATGCGTCATTCTCTCAATCACCTGACCAACATGTCCTCTCAATGTGGCGCTCTATTTGAGCTGACAGATTTGCGGTCTGTACTTCTGTTCTGTTGTGGCATTGCTGTCTCATACTGGTGTAGCATCCACCTGCAGGTTACGGGTTTCTGTTTGTGTACAGTGATAGATGCAGAGTTCCAGGGCCCCCAGAACCACTTTACCCTGAACTAAAAGGTTCCTGTGCCCCCATTGTTGTCTGCGTTTTGACCACGGGGTGAAGTCCCGGGTAGATTGTGCAAATCAGGCCAGTGACGGAGAAGAAAAAAAAGTAAATGCACTACACCACCAGACCAGTAGAGGGCAGTTAAACAAAGACGAATGCCATTCATCACAGATGACACCACAGAAGCAGACGTACAGGCATGTATCACTATGAACACAACAGTTAGCCTGTTAGCATGAAGAGACTCAGCTAGCGCTGTTTTAGATGGTGCTATATTTCATCACAGATGGATTCACTGAATCAAGACGTGAGAGGAGATAAGCGCGAGCAGCAAAGACGTTTCAACACGGCTTTAAAATCTCAAAAAGCTGTGGCAGAGATCAGCCGGTGTTTTGGTTTAAACAGCGACCCTGTTAACTGCCGACTTTCAGCCGGATGCATCCTTCATAAACGTCTTTAGACGATCATTAAATATCTGATGAGGATATTTTGAAGTCTTAATAAAAACTCAACTTGCATTCCCAGGAACTCCCTCTGTGTTTCAACAGCTGTGTAAACCTTCAGCTGAAGGTCTCCAGTTTACAGGGTCACTTTTAAAACCGTAACACCGGGAGAGACGCATGGGCTGAGAGAAGACTACTGTTACAAGCTGCTAAATCAAGAGAATCACAGCTTCTTCTTTTGAAAAGTACACACACATACAAAAAAGATAGAACAAATAAAAACTAATGAAAGAAAGAGAAATCAAGTGAATCACAGATGTGTGTGATGTTATTGTGGACGGCGGGCGGAATAAAAACACTGCAGTTAATCTACCAATCAGACAACTTCAGCATTGCAGTCCCCGCCCCCTGAAAGTCCCGGGACCCGGGCTTTTTAGGGGGGAGATTATCTACCCCTGAACTAAATTTAGACCCTGGGTCCACCGGTCGAAACGCAAAAAACGCCTTTAAATGCATACACTCAGTTATTAGATCTCATGATGCTCTTCCTGTGGGGACATCCTTAGCTGATGGTATGTGAGTGTGAGTGCTGACTGAAGGGCCCAGATTTATTATTAACTCTTACCTGCAAAATGAAATCAAGCACCCTGTAGACTGTCCGACTGTACTCACGTGGTCTCATGTGGAAATGTGGTTTTTGGGTTTGCTGTGAAGTAATGATAGAGGCAGAGTGAGAGAAAGATGTTTCCACTCGGTTGGATGGACTGACGACCTTGGTGATGTAAACCGCGGCTGACATTTCGCCTCAGGGAGCAGCTGGATCTGAGACTGACAGTCGGGTCTGAACCCGGCCAGGTGCAGAGCCAGGCCGGCCCCGCATTCACCCAATAAAGCGCGTGTGATGCTCGAGCCAAGAGGACAACAGGACACGCCTGATTAGGAAACACGGTGTCCCACACACACATCTGAACGTCTGATTTCACGGCCTCTCAGAAGTATCAACAGACGAGATGTCCACTCATGAGAGAGAGAGGTTAGACTGCTGGAGAAGCACTGTGCTGCAAAGGACCGGTCCATCCAATCTGTGGCAACTTTAGCGCCCCCTGTGGACGATGCAGGACCTCTGATATCCTGTTTTTATTATAAAGCTCTTCCTTTAAAATAAAGGAACACCTTCAGAATCAGGTCTAAGGGTTTGATGAAAGCTGCAGGTGTCAGAGTCAAAGCACATCACCTGTTGACATCCTTAAATAGAACAAAGCTGAACATGATCCCTCATGATCATGAACTGTAAGACTGTACATCCACACACCGGCCTCAGGGGGTCAAGATCTTTGTAACCCCGCCTCTCTCTCTCTCTCTCTCCCTCCCTCTCTCTCTCAGGAGTACACTGTGGATGTTTTCTTCCGTCAGAGTTGGAAGGACGAGCGATTGAAGTTTAACGGACCGATGAAGACTCTGCCGCTCAACAACCTGATGGCCAGTAAGATCTGGACCCCGGACACCTTCTTTCATAACGGCAAGAAATCTGTGGCTCATAACATGACGATGCCCAACAAGCTGCTGCGGATCATGGAGGATGGAACCCTGCTCTACACCATGAGGTAGACACTTTAAGGGTTTATACTTTAAAATCTAATACATCATTAAAATGTAGTTTTATAGGATAAGACATGATAGGATTCAATAAGATGTGACATAATACGATAGGATTCAATACGATATAATATGATATCATCTCATATAATAGGACACAATACGATATAATATGATACAGTACAGCCTGATACAATACGATGTCATATGATGTCATACAAAACAATGCCATACCATGTGACACAAAACCTATAGTACCATATGATACAATATGATACGATACTATAGGACGCAATATATTGCATTACGTTACATTAAGATATGACACAATACGATACATTATGAATGATACGTTACAATCCGATGCAATATGATTTGTTACGATACAATATGTTACGTTACGTTACTTTACGTCACATTACTTTACATTACATTATGTTACATGAATGTACATTAAGAAATGATTCAATAGGATCTGATACGATAAATTATGACCCGATACGTTAATCCGATGCCATCCGATTTGTTACGATACGTTAGTTACATTACTTTACGATAGGTTAGTTACATTACTTTACGATAGGTTAGTTACATTACTTTACGATACGTTAGTTACATTACTTTACGATACGTTAGTTACATTACTTCACGATACGTTAGTTACATTACTTTACGTTATGTTACTTTACGTTAGTTACGTTACTTTACTTTACATTAGTTGCATTACTTTACGTTACGTTACTTTACTTTACGTTACTTTACTTTACGTTACATGAATGTACATTAAGAAATGATTCAATAGGATCTGATACGATAAATTATGACCCGATACGTTAATCCGATGCCATCCGATTTGTTACGATACGTTAGTTACATTACTTTACGATACGTTAGATACATTACTTTACGATACGTTAGTTACATTACTTTACGATACGTTAGTTACATTACTTCACGATACGTTAGTTACATTACTTTACGTTATGTTACTTTACGTTAGTTACATTACTTTACGTTACGTTACTTTACATTAGTTACATTACGTTACGTTACTTTACTTCACGTTACTTTACTTTACGTTCCATGAATGTACATTAAGATATGATTCAATAGGATCTGATACGATGAATTATGACCCGATACGTTACAATCGGATACAATATGATACAATACAAAACATTATGATCCGTTGCGCTAAAATCCGGTGCAATACGATATGTTACGATACGATACTATACAATATTATTTGTTACGATACATCAAGATATGATACAATATGATCCGTTATAAGACATGCATCAGGTTAGATTAAGAAATGATTCAACACGATACGATACAGTACAATGATACAATCAAAACAAATCCATAGGTAATCAAATGTGTATGGTTTTTTTTTCACTTTGTGTAACTGAGAAACAATAAAAGAGGATCGACTTTTCAAAATAAAATGTCCTTGTTTCTCACTTGTCCAAGAGACACTAGACTGGGGCCACTGTACGAAGAATTATGTCCATGATTCAACTAACAGACTGTGTATTTGTGTGTGTGTGTGTGTGTGTGTGTGTGTGTGTGTGTGTGTGTGTGTGTGTGTGTGTGTTTATTTCAGGTTAACAGTTCAGGCCGAGTGCCCCATGCACCTGGAAGACTTCCCCATGGACTCTCACTCCTGTCCTCTAAAGTTTGGCAGCTGTAAGTGTGAGCAGAGTCCCTGCAACACTCCCCATGCATTTCAAAATAAAACATAAACCTCAGCATTTCAAAATAAAACATAAACCATGACCTACATTTAACTGTTAATTATCTATATGACATTTCCCATTTTCTTTAAGTCCATTAAGACTCAAACTGTGTTTTCTGACAAAATGGTTAACAGAGTCCCATTTTATTCAGGGTTCACATGGACTTCAGAATCCTGGTTATGAGCCTTATCCTGGTTTTGATCGTATAAGGACTAATCCTGGTTTCTGAAATCAGGATATTATGATGTTTAAGTGTTCAAACACTCACTGGTTGATATCATAATGATTTAATTAACAGTAACAGTTATTTATTTGTGTGTTAAGTTATTTGTGGTAAATCATTGAAGATGTCTTTATTTTTTCTGTCTTATTTGATGAATATTTTATGATAAAAAAAAATTTAATCTGAAAGATTCTCTCGCTGGGACACGACTCTGCAGCGTTGTGAAAATAAATAAAGTTAGCAGTATCTTTTAAGAGTGAACACAGACAGAGCAACATGTCGGTGAACTCAGGGGAAACACGAGGCGGACAAACGTCACCATGAGTCTGATTGTCTGTGTGGGAGTCGATGTCAGGAGACGCAGAGGAGGTGTTCATTTGATCTCTGTAATTCAAACCGTAATAAGCTGCTGTGGTGTGAGACAGTGTGCTGTGTGTTTATCAGTGTCCCCCACGCTCTCTTTGCACCATCAGATGCCTACACTAAGACAGAGGTGACTTACATCTGGACTCGTAACGCCTCTCAGTCTGTGGAAGTGGCACCTGATGGATCCAGACTGAACCAGTACGACTTGGTGGGTCAGACCGTGGGGAAGGAGACCATCAAATCCAGCACAGGTGGGCATCTATTACAAAACAGACAAACAGAAAAGAGATTACAACAATTATAAGACTCTTTATTGACCGTCAGTTATTGCTCAACATAAAGTTAGTCTGTGATATTTCTGACCGAGCTGCAGAAACCCCAACCTGATTTAGTCGGAGTGCTAAATACTGTGAACATGTTCAATGAGTTTCATCAACGTACAAGAGATTGGCACTAGTCCCTTTTTGCAAACCCAAGTCAAGATTCAAGTCTTTGAGGGCAATCGTGAGACCATGTCAAGTCTCTCTATTCGTAACACACAGAGGACTCAGAGCGAGGGGAGATCCCTCACTTATTGATCACAGAAAGTGGTCTTGAAGCTAAACTCCACCAGATCCGTCTCCAGTCTGTCTCTGATCCGTCACAACACCAGACCTGGTAGGTTTCTATTCTAAACTAATGACAGAAACCACGATTGACGAAACTCCACCCATGTTTAGTCAGCAGGGGGAGATCCACAAGTCTTGGCTTCACCTTGGGAGAGCTGTCATGTTGTCCATGTTGTAATACAGTGTGGGGCGACATTGCATGCCCCGCTCTCTTTGTCTGAACACAAGATGGCACACTAGTGGACCAGGACCAGAAAAACAAAGTGAAAGCTGAGTGATCAAAGTGACGTCGGGCGACAGGGGAACACAACTCAACCTCTGCAGAATGAAACACTCAGAGCTGAATGTTCTACCAGGAACAGTTAGAAGAGTCAATAAATCATTAGAGATTATTTTTTCATTCGCTGGATCGCTTCAGTCACAATGAACACTAAAACACTCTTCTGTTTGATGTAAGACGTCTAGATTGTCCTCCCCTGCCCTGAACTTTGACCTTTCCCCTCTGGTCCTCAGGTGAATACACGGTCATGATGGCTCACTTCCATCTGAAGAGGAAGATCGGATACTTCGTCATCCAGACGTATCTGCCCTGCATCATGACGGTCATCCTCTCACAGGTCTCCTTCTGGCTCAACAGAGAGTCCGTCCCAGCGAGGACTGTGTTTGGTGAGTCGTTAAATTCATCGTTTCAAAGTTCTTTGAATCAATAATAAATCTTTTCTTCATTTTAAGAGTTAAAACTGCTGAGTTGATAAAGAGTTATATGTTAGCTGAGTGTATAGAGGCGGCTGTTATTGCAGCTCTCCAGGTTCAATCAATCAAGCTTTATTTATGGAGCACCTTTCATGCAAATTAAATACAATTCAACGTGCTCCAAAGCGATTGCAGAAAATTTAAAGTGAAATATAGAATGATAAAAAAAATAAATAAGGAGACTAATTCTCACCAATTGCAAGAAAGTGTATATAAATAAATAACAAAGGGAAATAGATAAGACATAAGTAAATAAAAGATAAAACATAAATTGTTAAGACAATAAAAAAAGTAAGAATGAAAGTCTAAGATTAATAAAAGCTCTAAAAATAGCAATAACATTTTTGGTTTGATAATAAAAACTGAAGAGTAAAAAATAAAACAATTGTGTGGCCTTTCAGCAAAATATTGTTTACTTTTATTTTGAAAATACTTCTTTTATTTTGTAGATCAGTTGTCATGCTTGTAGATGTGTGACTTTCTGGCACTGTAAACGCCACAGAAGCAATGTTGTGACTATGTAACTGATGTATTTAATAACTTAACTCATAAGTTAAGCTTTAAATATAATTAACATTTTAAAGGCAAGAAGTATGTGAGTGTGTGTGTGTGTGTGTGTGTGTTTGCGTGTGTGTGCCTATGTACAAGAGGGGGAAAGCAACATCAAAAGGAAAGCACATTATCCTCTTACTGTGGGTATTGATGTGTTCACTGTGTGATAGAAAGCTATTAAATATGACCTGCAGCACAAATATGTATGTAAGGGTGTGTGTGTGTGTGTGTGTGTGTGTGTGTGTGTGTGTGTGTGTGTGTGTGTAGACAGCTCTGCTCTAACAGTACTCACACTCTTTGTGTCTCTCTGATTTTTCTCCTCCAATGGATAAAACAATTGAAGCCTCTGGTTGGGGGTGTGTCTATAAGCCCTGCCCCCTTAATCCTACACTATGATTGGTTATCTGTCCTGTCATAGACGGGCTGACATTCTATGAAAGTGTTGAGTCGTGTAGCAGCTTGTTTCTGGAGCTTAAACTTAATATTTGACGTTTTGCATCCTGTCGGGTTGAGCAGACACTCTGGCCCAACGCTGATCCTGACGCAGAGAGACTCCTTACTTTTAAATATTTCCATGTCAGAGTTTAGATTATTATTATCATCATCATTATTCCTCTGTCTCCTCTGTCCTGTCCTCTCAGGTGTAACCACAGTCCTCACCATGACCACCCTGAGTATCAGCGCCCGGAACTCACTTCCTAAAGTGGCCTACGCCACAGCCATGGACTGGTTCATCGCCGTGTGCTACGCCTTCGTCTTCTCCGCTCTCATCGAGTTTGCGACCGTGAACTACTTCACCAAGAGAGGCTGGGCCTGGGATGGGAAGAGTGTTGTCAATGACAAGGTAGAGCTGTCACAACAAACGCTATCCTCAGACTCTTACCAAACAGAGCAGGTCTAGACCGTACTCTATGTTCTATTATTAACAAAGACCCAACATCAAGACCGGATATGATCCAGTCCCATCTTACAGACAGGACTCAGTCTGATCTCATCTTAATCCACCATGAGCAGAGCACTTTGCAGCATTTAGCAAGTGACAGTGGCAAGGACAAACTTCCTTTAACAGGCAGAAACCTCCAGCAGGACCAGACTCATGTTAGACACACATCTGCTGAGACCGTGTTGGAGAGAGGGATAGAGGGAGATGAAGAGAGAGAGAGATGATAGTGGTGAGACGGATAGTAGTAGTTATAGCAGCTGGAGTCTGGCACGTCCACAGCAGCAGAGATCGAGAGGAACCTACGAGACAAGGGAGCTCAGGGACTCCAGAAAGGTCTATGGTTAGGAACTTTAATGGGACAGGAAGAGTTAAAGGAAGAGACAGGCAGACAGAGGAGAGAGATAGAATCCCAGTCTAAGCTTATAGCAGCATAACTATGTGCTGGTCCAAGCCTGAGAGCAGAGGTAAACAAACCGGTAGCATCTTGTGTTTGCCAAAATGTTTTTTTTTTGCCGTCCACATGACGATGACAAAATTGAGTTTTAAACTTGGAAACAACTTGGAAGGCATTTCTGAAAACCTCTGTGATATAAAACTCTATTTACATCTACGTACGGCGATAACGTAGAGAAAAGTTACGAGAGCAACACGTGCATGGAGCAAAGAGGAGAGTAAAAAATGTAACATGCATTAAACAGCCATTGCTTTAACACTGAATCCTTCTCCCTGCAGAAAAAGGAAGCAGCCATCATGAAGAAGAACAACGCGTACGCCGTAGCTGTCGCCAACTACGCCCCCAACATCACCAAAGACTCCACGCTGCCGACCATCTCCAAGTGCGCCATGAACGACACCAACAAGAACGCGTCCGAGACGAAGCCCGAGCAGAACAAGAAAACCTTCAACAGCGTCAGTAAGATCGACCGCATATCGCGCATCATGTTCCCCGTGCTGTTCGGGAGCTTCAACCTGGTCTACTGGGCCACCTACCTGAACAGAGAACCAGTCCTCAAAGACCAGGATCCTGCCCAGTAAACCATTCAGACTGGCTCCAAACGTTCAGGACTCATTCGGGTGTTTACATGTATGGACAATCCTTCTCTCTTTTCTTACTCTGTACAGCTTTGGACGGTCAGATTTAAGTTCAGAGCTCGTAATACCCGAGAGCAGGATTCTTTTAGTTCAAACAAACGTCAGTGTAGCTCACAGATTTGTGGAAAAACAAGAAGTGTTTTTATCATGAGGAGACGTCCAGTCTTTTCTCATCTTGACTCCATGTTGTGCATGCTTTGTCGGGTGAATGTCTCATAGGTTCGACTGCTGGAAGCCAACGCAGCAGATCAAAATATGTCCACGAAAAAAGGTCCGTCTCTGGTGAGAGCTCTTCTGCTTCTGTCACGTTGTCCGTCGACAGCTGCTTCAGGTGTTCAAGTTTGTTTTAGTTATTAATGTTGAAAAGCTTCAATGATATACTCACATACCTCCCCACGTCTTACATTAGGAAGGACGTTAAACAGTGCATCCACTAGAGGGCGCCACTGAGAGTCAAAAGTTTACAACAGAGAATGTTTTCATCATGTGTCTGATACAAGCGGCAACCTCCGGTCTTAAAATTTGAAGCCAATGCAGAAGTGCTAAAACTGCAGTTCATGGAGCGTCCACTAGAGGCTGGCTGCAGAAACACCGGAAACCACATACACACCCATTCAAAGAGACGATCTTTACAGCAGAAATAAACATGTTTACAGCCTGGTTCAATAAACAGTTTAGATCTGAACGGCTCATTATTTATTACTCGTTATTCTTGAATAGGGATGCACCAATCCTACTTTTTAGGTCCCGATACCGATATCGATACCTGGGCTTTGGTATCTGCCGATACCGATACTAGCCGATCTGATCCTGGTATTTATTTAACAATATTATTCCTTAATGTGAGGATAGAATCATGTTTTGGCAACTTCAGGCTTTTCTGAATTAATGGTGAACTGTACCTGGGTTCCAAATGCTAAACCAGAGGCTGGAATCCCTTAATTTCAAGGATTCGGAACAATTAAAGCCAATAAACTGTCCGTTTTTCCACACTTTGAATCCATTAATGGAATGTTTCTTCCTTCTTTGCAGTAGGCTACAGCTGACGTAAACTTCCTCCTTTAGGCTCCCATTATGTTTTTCAGCGCGACTGCCATCAGTCGAAACATTAGCGCTGCACATGTTGCAAGTTCCCGGCGGAGTTGTTAGCAAAAGAAGCGTGACATGCACCTAAACTGCAGAGCCTCTGTAGTTATCTCCATCATGCTCCACTGGGCAAAAATGCACAGACCGGCCGGCGCTGATGATGTAGGAGACGCACTGAGATAATAGATCTGCCTATGGATCGGCTCTATATATCGGCCCCCTTGTCACCGATATCCGATCTAGATTTTTGAGTCCGATCTAGCAGATATCCGATACCAGGATTGGATCGGTGCATCCCTATTCTTGAAGATATAAAAGTTACAAGTTTTGCCCAAATAAGGCGTGGCTGACTTGATTGACCCTATAGCTGTTAGCGAGGAGGCTAAAGGCCTGCCTCTGTACCTCGACAGAAGTTTGGTTGAGTTCAGCATTTCACATATGGCTCCGCCAAAGATCGGCTTCAGAAACAGATGGGTGACATCTACGGAGACTACATCCATTATTATACAAGAAACGGCCACAACACAGACATCTTAGCTCCCGTGGCTCACTGTGCTTGCATTGTAACACATTATGATGCAGCGAGTGGGTGTGCTTGTTGATAACATGAGATCGTGGAAACTTCTCTGCGCACGTCAAAATAGTTTATTCTGATCAACTGCTTAATCTGACCACTTCCTTTAGAATCCATGTGAACAATTTGATAAGGATGAAGCAGCATAGTGAGAAAACAAGTGCTACTAGTGGGACGTTCTTTGACCTGCTGCATTTGCATCAAGAATAACTTACAGTCATTACAGCTGCATTGCTGAAATAAAACCAGTTAGAGAAAATGTAAAGTTTGACCAGAATCAGAGGACTCCTGCAGAGACATCCAACATGAAGCAGGAGGGTTGCTTTTGCTTGTCAAGGGTCTGTGTTGTTGAAAAGTTTCCATCTCTCAAGACTGTCTGTCTATTCGTCCAATAACTCGACTGCTTGGCTGAACCAGAGTTTGACAAAAGAGGATTTGTTATTGTTCAGGTTTTTGAGCTACGTAGCAACAAAGCATCTCAGCATGTAGCAATAAGACAGGACCACCCACCGCCCCACCCTCCTGCAAATTGCTGTATTGTCTGTGGGGATCATGAGCGACTTCGATGGAGGTAAATTGAAAGATAAACCCTCTCTATCTTGAGGATTGATTGATAATTGTCGGTAATAACAGTGATTACCTGAGGATCCTTTTCTCATAAATTTGTGCCTCCTTTTGCAGAACTGTGAGATAAAACAGTGACGGTTTACGGTTATTGGTTGATTTTGATTTTTGCGGGACGCCAGGCACTTATGAATCTTAATAATTTCTGCACATTGAGTACCACTCAGTGATTTTTTGGCTCTCTTAACAGCTTCCTCATTAATGAGCTTTGATATTGACGAGGCATTAGGGAGGAGAAAGGCGGCGATTGAGCGCTGAGTGGAAAATACAGCACTGCTGGGTGTCATCATGTGAACGCTGAAAATGGACCAAACCACCCGTTTGTTATCTGATTTCTCCTCAGTCTGTTTCATGGAGGGCTGGAAGAGGCGCTCGCACTGCAGACTGTTTCCATTCAGAGAATTTACAGCAACTTCAGAAATGATGCAAAGTCAAAATCATGACAAAGAAGTTACAGAGGCACGCTGCACAGGTAGCTGCTGCATCAGGAACAAACACACTGAAGAAGAAGAATCCATGATCACGATACTGTTCCTGCAGGCGTCCTCAGGTGTGATGTCCAGGTGTGTCGCGTGTGTGTTTTTGACTTTGCATCATTAACTGTTGATGCATTTGCATCGGCTTTGAGATCCTTTCTGCCCTTGTAGCACTTTCCCATCGTTGCATTTATTTTGCACTTATGCACGTGTTTTTGAATCTGCATTGTTATGGGGTGTTCACACCAAACGCAAATAAAATCATTGCCTCAAGTGAATTACATAAAAGTCAATGCAAAGACACGAGTAGACGCAAGTTCTTGTCGTGCAGCACGAATGACGCAAATTGTTTGTGCGAGTTGAAAAAATCTGAACTCCTTTGTGCTGCGATGACCATCACCTTGCAGATCCTCCGGGGACGTATTATGGAGGTTCATTGATCTGTAACATGTGACAGGGGTTCCCAAACTTTTCAGCCCGCGACCCCCAAAATATAAGTGTCAAAGACTCACTGCCCCCACTGTCCCTCAAAGTGATTTAATGTGGCTTCATTTAGCTGGTCTGCAGAAAATGACCCTACTTATATGAGCATGTGGCTGTGTTTACTGTGCTGTTATGAATTAACCTACTGCTACTGATGCTTTGATAATTAACTGTTCACTAACCCTAAACTAAGGAGTCATCTGGTAAAAAGAGAGGCAGAAAAACTCATTACATTTTCTAATTTAAAGGTTTTATTTCAGTTTAGCTACTATTTCTGTTGATATTTACCCCCCATTCATGTCTCCGCGACCCCCGGGGGGTCCCGACCCACACTTTGAGAACCCCAGACATATGGAACACAACATGAATAACAGGAGCTCACTGTGAGGAAAGAGTGTGAGGAGGATTATCTGCTAAGCTGTGAAAACCCTTCGTCTGTCACTTGATTCTAGCTATCTTGTTTGATGACGACAGATTTGAGTGGTGCTTGAAGGGAACACTGTGCATCGTGGGCAGTCGCGTGAATTGAGCGAGTAAACACAAAAACATTTGTGATCACATCATTTGCAGCTCTTTCTCTGAATGGAAGTCGTATTTTTAGCTGCAGTGTGGTCGCCTCCCCTTCCACTCTAAGAAGAAAAAAACACTGACATGTAAACATCAGGCTAGCTGCTGTCAGGTTGGTCCACACAGCTTCACACCCAGAGCTCCATGTAGCTTTTTTTTTACTGATTTGCATTTCTTCCACGATGCTTCCCCACTCGGACTGTGTCACACTGTGGAAGATGATCCTGCCTGAACACAGAGACGCAGGATTTGATGTTTCTGTGTGTAAATCATTTGAACTGTAGCAGAATTTTAATCAGGAAAAGTATCTTTCTGCTCCTCATGTCATTTACATTTTCCACCCTTCTCTCTTTATCTATTCTTTCAATCAATCAGACGATCATGGACTTTAACGACAGACCGGCCTGATCTCGATGCAGGCTCCATGAATCACTCAAACTGTAGCCTTCAAACTTGAACCATCTCCAGTTTCACTTCACCTATGGTCTTCACTTCAGTCTGATCTGTTCACAACGTAGCTCAACATCCGGAGATCAGACGCTCTGGACTGAAGTTTTAAAGATCCAATGGGTGACGCTGAAGAGACTTTAAAGTATACAAAAAAAAACAGGAGCGTGTTCAGACGGGTGGAACAGACCTTTGAAATCTGATTGGCTGTTTGCCTTGTCAGAGGCGGGGCATGTGTTAATATATTTGGCCCTTCCTTTTCTTTAAATGCAGTACGTTTTCTTTTAATTTACATTGTGACTGGACAAACATCTGTTAAAGTCCTCAGGGAATTAAACCTACGAATACAACATCCAGATATACTCATTCCTATGACCCAGCTGTTTTAAATACTTGATTCTGATTGGTCCAAAGCCCTTAACAACGGGTATTAATTCTGAATAGAAAAAGCAATGTCGGTGACATCCTGCCCACACACGTCATGGTTCTTCTCAGAACATGATTTGTTGTTTTTCTCATTTGACATGTTTAGCCTGAACGCCGAACAGGAGTTCCCTCCCCCGCCTCTATCACCCTGATTTTCCCCTGTGGTTCTACCACAGGATGTCCTTCTTTGATTTATAACGCAATGAATAACCTACTGATGGAATCAAGGTTATACTTTGACCTCAAGCTCCTGGAAGCTTGTCGTCTTATCGTCACGAGTTTAATCAGAACCCGTCTTTACGGAATCGTTTATCACCCAGCACTCAGCTTCCTCCATCCAGACCTCCTACCACTTGTTTTCATCCCTTCATCATCACCACCACCACCAGAGTCTGTTGAAGCCATCATTCACCCGTTCATATGAAGATGCCATGCTGGGGTGCAATCAGCAGAGACTCTGACACTTTCTTTTGCACCATGTTGAATAAATCTCATGAATCTGTCCTGACTGAGATATATTTATACTTCTGTTTGTGTTTCATGTCAGTGTAAACGAACAAAACGAGAGACCTTCACACACGTGAGAGTCTAAACTTAACTTCAGATGTGAATACTTCTGCAGTCGTTGAACTTGGTGTCGTCTTTAATGTTAGAAAAATGCTTTTTCTGCCAGAAATCGTTGTTATACATTTCTTATATGAATATTTGTATATAAACCCTGTGCTTTGGTTAACACCACTTTTCCACTGAGGTATCTTTTATTCGAGGAGTGTTTAAAAACAATATCTGACCCTGTTTGTATTTCTTAAATGTTTGACTCAGTATGAACGCTAATACAGATTGTGATAATCACTGACATGAGCTCTCTGTGTGTTCCTGGGGCAGTTTGTCAATCTTTCCTGGGCTTCTCTGTCCTGATCAAATGAGGCGCATTTCTGGAGCTATCAGCGGTCTCAATGATTTTGGAAAAGTACTGATGCCACTGATGATATTTAAGAGGGCTGATCACACGTCAAATCAATCTGCGAAGAAGAGCCCGGCACATTTAGCTTCTGCTTATTGACACCTTAGACCATAAGGTGAGGTGAAACCATTAGCTTCCATTAGCATCAAAACAATGTGGCTAAAACATTAGTTTCGGTTAGCATGCTAATCTGGCAGGCTGCAGAATTTTCATATTGGATCCTGTCCATGCAATATGATCAACGAGCGAAGCAGGTGAGAGAAACTTTAAGGCTGTTTAAGGCTATGTTCACACTGCAGGCCCAAGTGGCCCAAATCCAATTTTTTGGGGTCAAGTGACCAGGTCAGATTTTTAGAGGCAGTGTGAACACTAAAATCTGGACCACTTCCACATGTGTCCTGAATCAGATATAGATCAGATTTTTTCAATGTAACCTCAGTGTGAACGGCCAAGGCGGATTTGATGCACATTCTTCTTTCTGGCGTGATGGTAGCCTTGGCAAAATGGAGGAGAGCAACGATGGAGCAAGTCAATGGAGGGACAGCGAGGGTCTTGGACCTTATAAAGAAATGGGGTGACACCTCCATACAAGCAAAGCTTGCACTGCACAAAAACTTTGTAACAAAGGTGAAATTGCTGACTTCCTCCATGTTCACATTTGTGAAACAGCTACACATTACGTCATTGTTACTGTTCTGTAGAAAAATGAAAAGTGAAGTCATTCCAGTCCCATAAAGATGGATCAAAGCGAGTAGGCTTGGTGGAAAAGGTGAGTTTTGAGGCGGGATTTGAAGTGTTGGGCGAGGTGGAATTTTGTAAGTACTGGGGGAGAGAGTTTCCAGAGGTGGGGGAGTCAAGCGGCTGATTAGAGGTCAAGCGAGCATGTGGGAGGGTGAGTTGGGTGGAAGAGGAGGACCTGAGACTACGGTAGGGTGGGTACTTTGGTATGGAGGGGCTCAATGAGGCCCTAAGGAGCTCGGTTGTTGATGGCCTTGAAAGTGAGAAACAGATCTTAAAAGATGATGCAGTATTTTGATGCAAAGCCAGTGGAGTTGCTGCAGGACAGGTGTGATGTGGCTGGGTGAATGGGGGGTTCTGGTGAGGATGCAGGCAGCAGGATTTTGAACCAGTTGAAGTTTATGGATGGATTTGTCTGGTAAACCAAAAAGAAGGGAGCTGCAGTAGTCTAGTAGTCTAGTCTACTAGGGTGTGAACCAAAATGGCAGCACTGTTGGGGGAGAGAGACGGACGCAGGCGAGCAATGTTTTGGAGATTGAAGTATGCTGACTGAGTGATGATATCAGCAGGGTTTTTAAAGGTGTGTGAACCACAGAGCTCAGAGAAGGAGAGCTGAATGAGGACAGTTTCATGTTAAAAAATATCACGCCCCCTCCAACACAAAAAACCCCACTGTATTGAATGTTATCACTCACTGATGATACTGAGGGAATGTAAATGAAAGATTTGTGTGAGTGAGATATCTTTCATTCACTATGTCACCAAAATAATTACATTTATTCAACTTTAACATCACCCCCCCTCCAAAGCCATTTCACACCCGACCCCCGCTTCATGAAGCACAGCCTTATGCAAATGAAGCAAGCCTTTTGATTTCTTTATCTCCATCCTTTAAACTCTGCTCTAACTAGAGGCAGCAGAAGAAAAACATGTGTTCTTTCCTCACAAGATAAAGCTACCATATAATTAACTGAGGGACGGTGGGGGGCGAGCGGGACTTCACTGCTTTTTACTGTAAATAGATGTTCACCATCTGGTTCCCCCAGTGAGTCAGTGAGCTGATGCAAATAACAGCAGTGAGCTGTAATAACTGCTGGAGTGTTGATCCACTCCAAACCTGAGTGTGTGACCTGCAGGTCCAGGTGAGGGACTCCCTCAGGACTGATACGATAACACTCTCATTCTCCCACTCTGAGCTCCTACCTCCTCTTGATTTCCTTGTAGACTGACGGGGCAACGCTGAAGGCGGCCAATGAGAGAGAGAAGCCTCAGGTGATGACCAAGAGAGTTTCTGTGGTGTGGCTTTCTTCTGTCTCAACATGCTCGACTCTGTGGCCTGTTGAAAACACCTGACAGCATGAAGGTCTGAAGGCTTTCGTTCAACCAATGCTTTCTTTGCTTCCCGTTGGTTGTTGTTGCCGTGAAGTCTTTTCTTTCTGTCGGTTCATCCATGATTTTATCCACAAGCCAATCGATCGACCCCACCTATGAACCAGACTGTTCTCTGCAGGCTTCAGCGCTTTGATGCTGTCGGTGTATCTGATGCATGTGTCACTTCATGGACCCGATCAGTGCATGATTGGCTCCTGGCTGTGTCAGTGACTAGTCTAACTGACATCACCCCATTGGTTCCTGAAGCCTATGGTTGGTTGTCGCCATTACAAAAATGCTGACTCAACCTAACATCCATCTTCCATTAGATCCGTGTCAGGTCTGTCTCTGATCTGCTGCGGTCCGGCCTCGGTGTTCTCAACTGTTACTGAAAGAGAGCGATCGCTGATACGTCTCCTCTGCAGGGCGGCTGTAGAGATAACAAAGGGGCTCAGACATCCGGGCGGACCTTGAAGCAGAGCTGATGCTTCTGTGTAATGTTTATGCAGCACAATGAAAGAAGACAGTTGTGGAAGGGTTAGGATTTGGGTTTACTGTTAGGGTTAGGGTTAGGGTTTACAGTTAGGGTAAGGGTTTACGGTTAGGGTAAGGGTTAGGGTTAGGGTTTGGGTTTACTGTTAGGATTTGGGTTTACTGTTAGGGTTGGGTTTGGGTTTATGGTTAGGGTTAGGGTTTGGGTTTACTGTTAGCGTTAGGGTTAGGGTTTACGGTTAGGGTAAGGGTTAGGGTTTACGGTTAGGGTTAGGGTTTACGGTTAGGGTTAAGGGTTAGGGTTAGAGTCTGGGTTTACGGTTAGGGTTTATGGTTGGGGTTCATGGTTAGGGTAAGGGTTAAGGGTTAGGGTTTACGGTTAGGGTAAGGGTTAGGGTTAGGGTAAGGGTTAGGGTTTACGGTTAGGGTTAAGGGTTAGGGTTAGAGGGTTTACGGTTAGGGTTTATGGTTAGGGTTACGGTTAGGGTTAGGGTTAGGGTTAGGGTTAGGGTAAGGGTTAAGGGTTAGGGTTAGGGTTTAGGGTTAGGGTTAGGGGTTTAGGGTCAGGGTTTGGGTCAAGGGTTTAGGGTTGGGGTTAAGGGTTTACGGTTAGGGTTTAGTGTTAACCCTAACCCTGTGGTGGACTGGGCATGTAGACATGTAGAACTAGGAGGAGACCTCGGGGTAGATCAAAAGCTTACTGCACAGATTAATATGAAACTACTCTTCTGTAAAGAGGGACTAACTTCCTCAGCCTGCTGCTGACACACACTCGCTTCAGAAAGAACAGATGTGTTGAAAGAGATAAATGTTGGCCTGTGGCCTCTTAAAGTGAAGAGTCAGGGTTCACCCTCTTTGTACCTTCGAGTCCGTACAAACTTCACAGCGCCATGATTTGTGGTTTTTCATGGTGAAAGCTGCAGACTGACCCCTCTAACATCACTGTCTCTGCACTTTGCAGCCACAGAGGAATAAACGTTTCACTGTGCAGCTTTGAACCAGTTTAAGGTGACTCCGTATAAAGGGGTCCGGATATCCCTCACACACACACACACACACACACACACACCACACACACACACCACACACACACACACACACACACACACACATACACAGGAGTCAGCAGGTCCATGAGGCATCCAAATCCTAACAGTGCTTAGATCAACACTGCTGAGAGGAGTCCTGCTGAATGGTCGAGTGTTGCTGAAGAGGCTTTAATCAGGTGGAGCAGAGCATCCGCAGCACATCAGCACATTTACCCTCCTGTTTGTCCACCTGCCTTTGATCTGCACCTGCATCACCTGATCCCCGCGGCTGGCTCGCCTTTCACTCGGTGTCATCTGCCCATTCACCCAGGCTTAAACCCCACAGGCTTTAAACAAATCAGCTACAGACCTGAAAAAGACTGACTCTAAATACATGATCACATCATTTTTTAAAATGAACCTTTCTTTAAAATCTACACGATACAACGGCCTGAACGTGACGTGTGGTGCTTATACAGTAGGTGCATTTCCAGCAGAAGTTCCAGAACTACTCTTCCAGGAACTAAATGGTTCCTGTGGCCCTATTGTTGCTGCATTTCGACTGCGAGCTGAAGTCCTGGGAAAATCATTCAAATCAGAAGTGAGAAAAAAAAAGGTAACTGCACTACACCGCCAGACCAATAGAGGGCAGTAAGACAAGCTGGCATCATTATGAGCGAGGAGATTGTTCGAGAAGATTCCTCTTGTGCTGTTTTTGATCGTGCTTTATTGCAGATGGATTCACTGAATCAACGCTTGGAAGGAGATGAGCGCGAGCAGCAAAGACGTTTCAACACGGCTTTAAATTCAAAGTGATGCGCTCGACTTAAAGTGCTTTTAAAAGCCATGTCAAGGATCGACCGGTGTTTCAGTTTAAAGAGCGACCCTGTTAACTGGAGACTTTCTGCTGGATGCATCCCTCACAAACGTCATAAAATACTTATCTGATGAGGATGCGTAAAATAGTTTCAGGTTAAAAATAACTTAACAACTAAACTAACAATCAGAAAGTCATATTTATCTAAAAAATCACTGAACACATTCCCCTGATACACACAGGCATCAAATCTGGTCACACACACACGCTACATCTGTCAGTATGGCTTAGATCATTTATAATACACACACACACCACCACACACACACACACACACACACACACACACACACACACACACACACAGTCCTTAGAGGGAGGTTTGATCTCAGAGGTCGAGTAGCTTTCTAACAGCCGAACACAGCCAGAGGCCAGAAATGTCCTCACTTATCGGGATACTCATCCCAGCTACTCCACCTCTCTGCATCCTCAGCCTGCTGGTGTGTCAGTAGGATGATACCTGAATACCTGTCAACACACAGGTTGAACAATCTGCAGTGATTCTCCTCTACTCTTGTGACCCGGTAAAGAACACTGCAGGAGCCTCATCTGTCGACATCACATCTCTTAACAGCATCATAACTAATTTATCACTTCTCCACAAAAAATGAGCACATGCACATAAATCAGCATGATTAGAACTTATTTAAATGACAGGGACCATGTCTGAGGATCATTTATCAATATAGTGTTTTGCTTGAAATGCCCATCCCTTCTTTTTGTTGGATGTCTTTAAAGGTGACATATTACGCTCTTTTTCATCAAATGTACTGGTCTAAGAGGTCCCCCAAAACATTTCTTTAAAGTTTATTGCTCAAAAAAAACACTTTGAAATCAGATGTTGGTCTGCCTGTAAACCCCTCTTTTTCAGCCCTGCTCAGAACAGGCTGTTTTCTGTGTCTGTGCCTTTAAATGAGAATGAGCTCTCTGACCACGCCCCCTCAGGAAGTGGATGTGGCCTCGGCTGTCCAGCACGTTGATCTAATGTTTACATGTTGGCTGAATATACAGGCTGCTCACAGACCCGCGTTACTTCAACCCTCTGAATTTGATCCAGAATCTGATCCTGACGGAGAGGCGCCTGCAGCAGGACCTTTCTGAACCATTGGTCACAGATTGTGTGTTTTTGTTGTATTTGTCAGCATGTCGACTGTGTCTTGGTACACAGCTACGAACATGTAGCTATGTGGCTATGCTAACTAGCGCTAGCACTTTTCCATGAAAAATAAAAATCATCCACTAGATCTTCAAATCTGCAGATGTGGGGAGTAAAACCGACCTTTGTGTTTATTAAGACGGCCTACAACTAGCATGCCTCCCTCCTAAGCTCCTTGTTAGCACACGTGTGCAGGGAATGAAAAACGGAGGAGGAGTTGAGTTGTATTTTATACAGTCTATGGGCTGAACAAGCTCCGAGCTCTGACTTCTGTTAAAGACCGGATGTCGTTGTGACGTATGAAAAACACTGAAAACTGAAACGGCTTGTTTCACACACATTTACAGAAAGGTGGAGAAATCAAAACAGGGGCAGAATGGATTTTTTTCATTTTCGGGGGGTTTGTAGACATGCCAGGGACACATATTTCAGGTAGAGAACCATTAAAAAGTTGATTTTGCATGATATGTCACCTTTAAGACGTCTCACACGCGGAGGAGTCACTGAATTTAGAGAAAGAGCCGAAGGTTAGAGAAATCAGAAACGCATCTCAGCAATCAGCGTCCAATTAGAGTAAAAAATGTCAGAATTAATGTCTTCCTTCTGATCACATATTCATTAATTATCCAGCTTTTGTTTGTGAATCATCAAAGCCTTTAGCATTAATAGCCGGCTCTTATCACACGATGTCCCTTTGACACAATCAGCCTCTCAGTGCGAGGTAAAATGCCACCATCAGGCCTCTGATGAGCTGCACGTCCAGCAGCACCGCTCCGATCTAAAACTCTAATCTCAGCTGCAGCAGCGACCCCGAGGATGCACGCCCGATCACAATGGTGTTATCATGTGTGGATAATCTACCTCTCCACTTCCTGTCTCACCTCTGGGCCTTCTGCTGCTTCAGTCAGCAAGAAAGGACTCGGCTCTGCTCCTGTAAGCAAATAATAACACAACACTATCTCTCAGCGTGATCTAATGGGGACAGAAGGGGACACTGTGAATTATCATACAGCATGTAGGTCTGGAAGATTTAAACTGTTTAAAGAACCACAAAATATTAAACAAACGTCCACGACTGAACGTCTCAGACAGAGGAGAGGGGCATATTTACACACCATGCACAGCGCTGTAACTTCATTATGAATTAAGTCTCAGACACACCGACAGAACGGGTCAGAAAGGAGGTTCACAGGAGAGGTCGTCGTTCTCTAAACATGCAGTCCTTGCCAAGCTTTCACAAATGTTGTTGCTCGCACTAAAGTGAAACCTTGCCTGGACTCCAGAGTGGTTATTGTTTTACTGCTAATTGCAAAACCAACATGCATCATTGGCAACATGCATCCAGACTGGGATTCACAGGAGAGCGAGGCCAAAGTTCAGAGTTGATCTGCTTCTGATGACACAGACGTACGACCCTGATGTTGACCTGCACAGCCTGACAGAGAGAGAAGAGAGAGAGAGAGAGAGGAGAGAGAGAGAGAGAGAGAGCAGCTTCCCTCCGTGTGTCATGAACATGGATGATGCCAAAATCAGAGTCAGTTATTAAGCTATTAAAGAAGTCCTCCTGTCAGACACTTCAACCAATCACAGGGTTTGAAATCTGAGTAGAGATGAAGTAAAAAAGGAAGATGTCATGTCTACAGAAGAATCCACAGAAAGCTGAACCTCCTGGTTTTTACCAAGTATGAGACTATAATAATGAAAGTTTATATCTTACTGCTTTATGTACATTTATTCAGAGTGTTCCTTCATGATGTAATGGACTCATTGTTGCCTGAGAATGTGTGTGTGTGGCCTCTCCGCAGAAGTGCTGATGCTACAGACAGAGAGATTTGATGATTTCAGATAATTGGTTTCTCTCGTTTCGTCGTCTTCGTGCTATTTAGGCACGGACAATTAGCTGATTCAGTTGCCAAGCAACAGTAATAACGTTCTTCCCCACAGGAAGTTCAGGTATCCAGAGTTGATGAGATTATTTCTAATGCATTTCTTGGAGGTGATATTAAGTTTTTAACTGAGTAATTGAGTTTGGGTGTCTCCGTCCTCTAAAGAACTGCAGCTGGTTTCTTCTCTGTCGTCTGTTCTGCTTCCTCCTGATCTGTAGAGCTTCTGGTGGAGTCCAGGTCATCATGCAGGGTCAGCAGGTGAAGAGGGTAGGCCCTGACACAGGACTTCCACCAGATCCGTTTCCAGTCGGTCACTGATCCGCTGTGGTCCGGCTCCTGCTCTCTCGTCCATCAACACCACCGTTGTGTTTTCAGAACGCAGCACAGAGCAGGACCGCCGGACAGCTGGAGTCATGTGACCGAGGTTTTCCAGCGGTAATCACACAATTCTCCTCCTCCTCTCCTCATCCATGTTGTCTTCTGGTCCTCTGAAAACCTCTGACCTGTTGACTCCAGGCCTGGCTCCGCTCATCATGCGGTTTGTTGTTGTAGTTAAGTGAAATACGATCTGGTGATAACACAGTGTTTTATTCTGAAAATTAACAGGATGTTTTCATGTTGTTTTGGTGCCTGACTTCCTGTCCCGCTCCATCTGCTCTGTTGAGATTGATGCGTTGTGCTCCGGCATCCGGCAAAAATAGAAGTCTTGTGTATCTGATCCGGAGGACTCCGACCTGCCGGATCAGAGATGCAGCCGGAACGCAACAGAGCGGATCCAGAGGAAGTTAACACATTGACTAGAATAGAAACCTATCAGATCCGATGAGGTGACGGATCGGAGATGACAGTGTGATAATGTTGGACAGCGGTTAGAGGAAGTTAAGAGAGGCTGAAATAAAAAGGACTGTGAACCAAACACTGAACCAGGAAATCTAGATAGTGTTTACCGTGAGGTTTGGTCTTTGTATGGAGAGCGTTTCAAAGCAGATCGCAGCTCAGCCGTCATCTGTATCCACAAACTAACTCCCTTCATCGGCGTCTTATATCAAACTCTGCCTCCATGATGTCTGCATGGAATCAGGTTCCTAAATCTACATGCATGACTCAGTGTGACTTAATGAACTTCGCCACAAACTCATGGAGACACAGTGAGGCCCCTGTGGATCCAGCAATGGCACGCCAGCACTGTGAAGGACTTGAAAGCAAACTCTGTGTCTGAAATGGATCACAGAATGATTCTCCTTGATGATGAAGCTTACCTAAACATGACCCTGGTGTTGGTTCAGCCAATTTCAGGGCTCAGATCCCTTCAGAAAGCCGAGATGATGTCACAAACGGCGTGATTACACCTCTCACGCGGGACGTGGAATTTTCTGTTTCTCCTCAGATTGGAATTTTAAATGTCCTCCTTTGAAATCCTCACGGTGCAAATCAACCCCGCAGAGTGAGGCGCCGTGCTTCTCTTTTCCTCCTCTTTCATGTGAGGATGAAAACTATAACGAGAGAGCAGTCAAAGAGACGTTTTGATCTCTGTCTGACAGATATTCATCTCATCAACTCATCCAAACTGCTGACAGAGAAACCAAGAGACAAAGCATGAAAGAAGCTCTGGTGCCGATGAAGACTTCTCAGAGCTTTGACTAACGAGACAAAAGGCCGTTAAAGTGAAATCAAAACTTAAGAGTGTGATTCCTACGAGATCCAAGCTAAATAATGTATCCTCAGACAAATCAGAGTCGTGCTGGTGGTTCAGCCGCACTCAGGGTGGCATGGATGAAGATGATAAATGAAGACACTAAGTGGAGCTACAATCGTGTTTTTATTGCAGAGGTAAATGGGTGAATGTTAAATTTGAGTTATGTGACAGTAAACATCTGCACTGGGTTTCACCAGCTGTGCGTAAGTTCAGACGTAGCCGAGTTTCAACGTACTTTCTGCCCTTCTGTTGCCCCTAAATGGTGGAATGTATTGGCCAACTCCATTCGATCTGCAGAGTCCCTCTACTTTCAAAAGACAGCTAAAGACCCAGCTCTTTAGGAAGCACTATGCACTTAGCAAACCATTTAGGCCTATCTCATAATTATGACTTAGTACTCATTATTATGACTTGACTTTTTTTTTCACTTTTTCCTAAAACATTATTTTTTTTCACTTTTTCCAAAACTTTTTTTATTTTTTTCACTTTTTCCTAAAACATTTTTTTTTTCACTTTTTCCTAAAACTTTTTTTTTTTTTTTTCACTTTTTCCTAAAACATTTTTTTTTTTTTTTTTTTTCACTTTTTCCTAAAACTTTTTTTTTTTTTTTATAAAGAGATTTAGGGGGGGGGGGGGTTAAAAGGTAAAAGTGTGAGGACATGGTTGCTTCTCTCTCGCCTTGGAGAGTCACCTTGGACTCAGAGGTGGAGAGCTCGTGGTTCGCCCTATGGAATATGCATCAGTGGTTGCATTGATGTTTTTTTCAAGAAAAATGATATGGCTAGAAGCATTGCAGGTTATTTTATTGATGCTGTAACTGAAAACAATGGATGCCCTAAAAAAGGTTATTTCACGATTTGTGAATCCACATATAAAGTAGTCTTCAATGATGATATCCATTAAGGTCTGTAAAGCTTTTTCTCAGTCCCTTCAAACTGTAGCTGCTGCACAACACATGGAAGCCCATTTAGGCCTATCTCATAATTATGACTTAGTATCACATTATTATGACTTAGTATCTCATTATTATGACTTGACTCTTCTTTTTTCACTTTTTCCTAAAACATGTTTTTTTTTTCACTTTTTCCTAAAACTTTTTTTTCACTTTTTCCTAAAACATTTTTTTTTTTTTTCACTTTTTCCTAAAAAATTTTTTTTTTTTCACTTTTTCCTAAAACATTTTTTTTTTTCACTTTTTCCTAAAACATATTTTTTTTTTTCACTTTTTCCTAAAACTTTTTTTTTTTTCACTTTTTCCTAAAACATTTTTTTTTTTTAACTGGCGGAAAAGGGCTTCCATACTAATGCATAAAGGAGAGATTTAGGGGGGGGGGGGGGGTTAAAAGGTAAAAGTGTGAGGACATGGTTGCTTCTCTCTCGCCTTGGAGAGTCACCTTGGACTCAGAGGTGGAGAGCTCGTGGTTCGCCCTATGGAATATGCATCAGTGGTTGCATTGATGTTTTTTTTCAAGAAAAATGATATGGCTAGAAGCATTGCAGGTTATTTTATTGATGCTGTAACTGAAAACAATGAATGCCCTAAAAAAGGTTATTTCACGATTTGTGAATCCACATCTAAAGTAGTCTTCAATGATGATATCCATTAAGGTCTGTAAAGCTTTTTCTCAGCCCCTTCAAACTGTAGCTGCTGCACAACACATGGAAGCCCATTTAGGCCTATCTCATAATTATGACTTAGTATCTCATAATTATGACTTAGTATCTCATTATTATGACTTAGTATCTCATTATTATGACTTAGTATCTCATAATTATGACTTAGTATCTCATTATTATGACTTAGTATCTCATTATTATGACTTAGTATCTCATTATTATGACTTGACTCTTCTTTTTTCACTTTTTCCTAAAACATTTTTTTTTCACTTTTTCCTAAAACATTTTTTTTTCACTTTTTCCTAAAACTTTTTTTTTTTTTTCACTTTTTCCTAAAACGTATTTTTTTTTTTTTACTTTTTCCTAAAACATTTTTTTTTTTTCACTTTTTCCTAAAACATTTTTTTTTCACTTTTCCTAAAACTTTTTTTTTTTCACTTTTTCCTAAACATTTTTTTTTTTTTTTAACTGGCGGAAAAGGGCTTCCATACTAATGCATAAAGGAGAGATTTACGGGGGGGGTTAAAAGGTAAAGTGTGAGGACATGGTTGCTTGTCTCTCGCCTTGGAGAGTCCCTTGGACTCAGAGGTGGAGAGCTCGTGGTTCGCCCTATGGATATGTTCAGTGGTTGCATTGATGTTTTTTTTCAAGAAAAAAGCATTGCAGGTTATTTTATTGATGCTGTAACTGAAACAATGGATGCCCTAAAAAAGGTTATTTCACGATTTGTGAATCCACATCAAAAGTAGTCTTCAATGATGATATCCATTAAGGTCTGTAAAGCTTTGTCTCAGCCCCTTCAAACTGTAGCTGCTGCACAACCCCCAATGAAAGCCCATTTAGGCCTATCTCATAATTATGACTTAGTATCTCATTATTATGACTTGACTTTTCTTTTTTCACTTTTTCCTAAAACATTTTTTTTTTCACTTTTCCGTAAAACATTTTTTTTTTCATTCACTTTTTCCTAAAACATTTTTTTTTTTCACTTTTTCCTAAACAATTTTTTTTTTTTCACTTTTCCTAAAACATTTTTTTTTCTTCACTTTTTCCTAAAACATATATTTTTTTTTTAACTGGCGGAAACGGGCTTCCATACCAAATGCATAAAGGAGAGATTTAGGGGGGGTTAAAAGGTAAAAGTGTGAGGACATGGTTGCTTCTCTCTCGCCTTGGAGAGTCACCTTGGCTCAGAGGTGGAGAGCTCGTGGTTCGCCCTATGGAATATGCATCAGTGGTTGCATTGATGTTTTTTTTCAAGAAAAAAGCATTGCAGGTTATTTTATTGATGCTGTAACTGAAAACAATGGATGCCCTAAAAAAGGTTATTTCACGATTTGTGAATCCACATCAAAAGTAGTCTTCAATGATGATATCCATTAAGGTCTGCAAAGCTTTTTCTCAGCCCCTTCAAACTGTAGCTGCAGCGCAACACACATGGAAGCCCATTTAGGCATATCTCATAATTATGACTTAGTATCTCATTATTATGACTTAGTATCTCATTATTATGACTTAACTTTTCTTTTTTCACTTTTTCCTAAAACATTTTTTTTTTCACTTTTTCCTAAAACTTTTTTTTTCACTTTTTCCTAAAACATTTTTTTATTTCTTATTTCACTTTTCCTAAAACATTTTTTTTTTTTCATTTCTTCCTCACACATTTTTTTTTGTTTAACTGGCGGAAACGGGCTTCCATACTAATGCATAAAGGAGAGATTTAGGGGGGGGGTTAAAATGTAAAAGTGTGAGGACATGGTTGCTTCTCTCTCGCCTTGGAGAGTCACCTTGGACTCAGAGGTGGAGAGCTCGTGGTTCACCCCCTGTGTGTGTTCTACATGGTTCCCTGCACAGAGCTTGCTGAGCAGCTCATGCAGAGTGAGGGAGCTTCATCTGCATACACAGTGTTTCCTCTGATGCATAAACATGAGTGTAATAGTTAAAAAAAAAAAAAAAAATACAAATCTACAACTATGAGTCAGGTCTTCAGTGAGAGGGGCCGGTTCCTCCTCTGGTGTGTGACAGCAGCCTGTTAGCGGCACTGCAGATGGACTGAAGCAGAGTCAGCTCCCCGGCAGCAGCAGAAGCCTCCCTCCCTCTGCCACAACCCCCCCTGCACACACACACGTTCACACACACAGCATGGATGCAGCTCTCACATCCCTCCGTTGCTACATTTAACCCTGAGCGGCTGCGTTAAGGAGACGCAGGACGCGCCCCGTTTCTCCCCGGGAAGGTCGTTTCGTTTCCCGGCTGCGCCTCCGAGGATGAAGGGACTCTTTGTCGGATCCGCGCGGGACGAAGCCATGAACCCCTGGCTGCTCCTGGCTCTGCTCGGACTCTGGTAGGTGTGTGTGGCTGGGGGAGGCGCAGCGGTGTCTCCATGATGAGGAGAGGTGCACGGATGCAGATGTTGCTCTCTCTGTGTTCGGATGCAGATGTTGCTCTCTCTGTGTTCGGATGCAGATGTTCCTCTCTCTGTGTTCGGATGCAGATGTTCCTCTCTCTGTGTTCGGATGCAGATGTTCCTCTCTCTGTGTTCAGATGCAGATGTTGCTCTCTGTGTGTTCTGTGTCACTGCGCTCCTGCAGCATGATGTTCTTTTTTTTTTCCCACCTGAGCTCTCAGAACAGAAGGTGACTGTGTGAGCTGCGGCCTGAGAGGAAAACATTTCATCTCCTGTCTCTTAAGAATCTCATTAAGATGTGTGTGTTTTACTAAACAGTAGTGTGTGTGTGTGTGTGTGTGTGTGTGTGTGTGTGTGTGTGTGTGTGTGTGTGTGTGTGTGTGCGTGCCCTCAGGCCTG